>NW_028227271.1:53530000-54730000 GCF_978045245.1 Mus caroli
AGTGAGAGGCTTGTCTTGGCTTCAAAAAAATAACCAGTGGGAGCAATGGAAATATAATAAACGTCTAGAGTGCCATGCACAAGTGCTTCTTAAGGTTCACAAACATGGTCTGAAGCAAGTAGGGAATCGATGTCGTTGATGGAATGGGTCTGCAAAATCGCTAATAAAAATTTTTTTTGAACAAAATTGGTGTTTGACTGTGTTCTGGAGGTACTCAGTTTAGCAATGACATTAAGAAAAAGCCAATTTCTTTTATGCATGTTTTGTTTGGCTGGTACACAGCAACTATGCATGACAAAGAAGAAAGGGCTAATTTCCTGTTCTCTTGAGCATATGAATGCTTGCCCCTGGCCTAACAACTTAACACACAAGTGTATTCAGAGAAGAGTCTCACGATCTGCTCCTTCTGAATTGGCTCTGCCCCATCCCGGCCACTTCACAGAGATCCAGGAATTTGGCTTTAACAAAAATTGGACCTTAAGGCAAAGGAAGATATTGTTCTTTCCTCTTCAGGGTGACAAAATGGCCCATCTGTTAAAATACTAAGCAAGAACTGGGACAAATGTCATAGACACTTAGGAGTTTAAAACTGGAGATAACTTGGACATTGCATAATTATTACTTCCATCATAATTGCATTTCCAAAATATTCACATATTTTATACCTATTTTCCATACTTCCCATAGAACATAGTGTCTACAATTTAAACTTCCATAAAATTAAGCAAAATAATATTTTAGTGCCATATTACATTACCAATTTCCTGTAAATAATTATCTTTGTTCCACTTACTCTTCGTTTCTCTAGTGAAGTTCCTGGCACTATGCATGTTTTATTTTTTTGTTTTGTCTTTGAAATTTTTGCTAATGCTTCTGTTGATTGAAAGAGGTATTTTCCAATTTTATTTTAGTAAGTTTTACTTATTTTTGTAGTGTTAAGGATTGAATCAAAGTCTACTTTTGCTAGGTGGAAGCCCTGTGACTTAGCTATAGTTCAGCTCTATCTTTATACTTTTTATATCTTATAAAAATTAAAGTGTTCATGCTTAAAAACACATTGTGTTTTCTTAAATCTATTTAAATTATGTGCACGAATAATGAGAATTTGTAAATAGATGAATATTTATAGACAATAATTAAAGTATCTGATTATTTAAGCATCTTCGGAGGTTTTGCTTGACCACATCTCCTTTCGTTGGAATATAGAGAGTGGTAGACAAAAGACCCATGATAAGCCAACAGTATTTAGATGATCTCTTTTGCCATAGTACTCCTGGTTTTTGTGCATATATTAACAGCTATCGCTAGACTCTGAAAAATATTTTAGTTTTAAAATAAACACTAAAATTCCTATATTCTTGGGCAAAGTGTGTGACCTCCCATATAGTATATACATTTCAGAAAAAATTAGAGATGTTTTATATTCATAGATGCATGCCAGGAGCCATAAGATTTAATTCTGTACATGCTGATAAGAGTTTGTATAAGGTGACACCAGAGAAGTGACTTGAATTAACCTGTGATTAAAACACATTTCCTCTTACTAGATTATGAAAATATCCTCTCATTTGTCTAGGAAATTGTTTGTTGCAATTTTAGAGTATTTGTCCTGTAATTGATAGCTTGCTTAGTACTTTTAAATTTAATTCCCAATAATTCTGTCAACACAAATTAGTCATATTTGAAAGTACTTACTTTTAGTTTAAGTCACCTTCTAGAGATTCAATGTATGTGGCTTTCTTTGTGCTCTTTAATATATAAAGAGATGTGGGATTGCAGGTATGTAGCCCTCCGTTGCATTCACCAAGGGTGCTGGGAGGAGCCAGGAAATAATGTAAAGTGGAAGGAATGAATGAGATGATTCAAATGAAGTTTAGTGAAGAAAAGAAAAGGGGATAATCTCTGTGTTTCCATATAGGTGTGAGATGGGCCAGGATTGGTGATTGGCGCTAACTTAATTTTTCGTCCTTTCTGTAGTTTCTTTGTGCTTGGACTATTTTCGCTAGTCCTATTTATTTTAGGTGGAAAGTTATTATTTCCTACTAGGAAAAAAATTATGTACTCAGTTACTTTTCTCAGAGGGGGGAAAAATCTCCATGCTATATCAAACTTGAAGACCAAATTGTAAAAGGCAAGCTTTGGATAAGAAAATCTATTTTGATATATTTTTAACATTTAAAATTGACCGATGCAAAGCTAACTTCTGCCTGTGCTTGAGTCTTTGACTAAGATGTCCTCACACTGGACTGAATAAAGATTATACAGATTCTACTTTCCACATCTGAGATTTGGCAGTATGAACTTTTCTCTACAAATTGAAGAAAACTTTGGGCCAGTGTTGATCAATCACACAGAATCCAGTCTTCAAAACTAGACGTTCCCCTCCATACACAACTTTTTCAAATATTCCTGAATTCACCTAATTAATGTCCATCCTTTTCTTCAGTGATTCTCCCTTTTCTCAATCATAACCCTCTTCTCGCTGATGATGATAAATCTTGCTAGGAAAACACTTGGATGGAGTGGACAGAAATTCAGGTTAGACGACTTGAGTTTCAAGCATGTCCCTGTTGCTTGCAGCACGGTATCTTTACACCTGTCTTCCATGTCACACTGAGGAGTGAGTCTGCCAGGCCCACACATTTAAACAGTCTCCAAGGAAAATGACTCTGAGTGTGATTATTGCTTCTAGTAGGTTCAAAAGACTGAGAACATGTGTTATTATATAACCACCTTTATCTCAGATCACAGAGTCTAAATTAAAAAGAACAGTTGAAATTAAGGCATCGGGCAGATTGGCAGCCTTACATCTGCCTGAATAATAAAATAGGAGTAGAATGGAAAGAAAAATGAAAGAAGTACAAATGCCTTCCTGGATTGCTGTGAGATGTGCAGTTGTGTGTTAAATAAATTCACACTTATTTTTTCCTTTGGCTGTGTCAATTGCAGAGTAATTCGTGCATTCTCTTTGCTTGTTTTCGGTTTCACTAAAAAGTCCCATGTTATGAAACTAAATTTCTTTCTTCCTCTCTGTCATAATTGGTAAATGTGAGTTAGACACTAACTAGAGGATACTGCCTTTATGATACTAAAGAAGAGCTTATGAAGCTGGGCATGGTGGCACACGCCTTTGATCCCAGCACTTGAGAGGCAGAGGCAGGTGGATTTCTGAGTTCGAGGCCAGCCTGGTTTACAAAGTGAGTTCCAGGACAGCCAGGGCTACAGAGAAACCCTGTCTCAAAAACCCAAAATCCAAACACAAAACACAAAACCCAAAACCCAAAACCCAAAACCCAAAACCCACCCCCTAAAAAAAAAGAAAAAAAGAAAAAGAAAAGCATATGAATGCAGTTATTTTCACAGACTTAGATGAACAAATATCAACTGATCAGTGGCCATATACAATATATTGTACTGGGCAAACACAGAAGAAGCTATTAAAATAAATAAGATAAAATCCCCAGAAAAACACATTTTGAAAGGTAGATGGTATAAGCACACAAATAAATAAGATACTGAGCTAAAGGGCAAGTATATGGGGACTTCAATTAAAATGTCATCAGCATCGAAAGAGGAAAGGATTCTATGTGGCCACATCAACATCTGAATGTTCGATGGTAGTTGGAAGAAAGGATATGAGATATTTATTTTATACTTTGCTTGGCTACAAAGTGGCAAGAGACATGAATTTTTATGAATTTTGATAAAAAGAAACACATAATGCACATTTTTAATTCACCTAGAGCATGTTGTTTGCCATGTGTCATGCAAGGGGCTGAACTGTAGGAGAAGAGCGAAGAGCAACTGCTCTGGGGCTGCTTGCTGAGCATAGGAAGAGAAGGAAGAGAACACAAGACATCACATCAGGCTTGCGGGAGCTGCCAGAGAGAGGGTGTGCTCAAGACTCCTAGTAGAGTTTGATGGAAATGAGGCTGTGTGCAGAAGGGCGCAGAATGACAAATGGGAGGAAGATCGAAGAATATTTTCCAACAAAGTGATGATCTGCTCAGCAACAGCTTTGGAAAGCTTAATATGACAAGAGAGGTCAGGATAAATTGGGATGATTTTAAGTACACAAACGCGTACTGAGGAATTCATATGAATACATAAATGCTTTGCATGTTTTTTTTAATCCTCATAACTTTTTCTTAGAAGCAGATGTTATGATTCTCATTTTATAGATGAGGAAACTGACACTTAGGGAAGCAGAACAAGCTATTCAAGTAATTACAGTCAAGGAATGACAGGGCTGGGAGGTCAATCCTGATAATGACATTGAAGGCTCTGTTACTGTAATCTACTTTATCCTATATCCTAGTAAGAATGATACCAAAGCAGCCATGATGAGTAGCATCAGAGAAGAAATGCATGTGAGGAAGAGAGAATTATATGGTAAAAAATTAAGGAAGAGATCATGAAAGTACCAAGATCTTTCTATAACAAATGTATTCTTATGGGAGGTAAATTTCTTAAAAGAGATTTAATCCACTTTCAGAGATGACTCTTCTACATTCATGAGGGGAGACCCCTCAAAATCCAAGTACCCTCTAGCACACCCCACCTTTCACATATTCTGCTCCTTCAACATCACATCCTTGAAGAACAAGCTTTTGGCAGATTGGGAGATGAACCATATTTAGTGCACAGTGCACTTTGAAATCAATGCTTATGATAATTCCATAGTCATTTTAAGACACTTGCAAACCAGCAAATATTTCAAGAAATTCTGATCTGTATCAAAGAAATAAAAATTCTGACTCCTTTTGTTTCAGTTTACAAACAATAAGCAGTGTCATTCTTAGGCAGTTTTTGTAATAGATTTCATTGGTTCAAATATCCCACAGTAAAAGACTAGAGTATTATGTGTATGAGGGCTATAATGTTCCCTGTAGGAAAATATACATGTTAAGTAAGATTCATTAAAGCATAAATTACAATGGTTTTATCCATAAGTTCATTCTTAATAAATCAAATAATACATTAAATAAAATATCTTCAAATTGAATGACACGTGAACAAAACCACACAGCATATAATGCTACTATGCTGTATCTTAATATATGGTTAATATGACAGTATTGTGCAAGAACCGAACACTGATCCTAGATTCTAAAATTCAATGTTCTCAGCCATTGAGAAGAACTTGGATGTGATGTTAAGACCTCTGTGTCCTGGAATAAATGTTTTTGAAAACCTGATCATTTCTAGAGTTACATGAGGGAGAGAGTAATCATGTTACCTTTAGTCACACATGTCGCCCAATCCTAAGGTGACTCTTGATGGACCCCTAGATAATTTTAGATGGAGTATGTATGCCAGAACAACCAATTGAGTGATTAGAGTTCAACTCCACAACTAGACTTTTGGGAAAAGATGAAAGCACAAAGCTGAATGAATCATGATTCATTAATCAAAACTGTCCTCCATAAGGCTCCCAAACAGTAGCGTTTAGAGGGCTTCAGTGGTGAATGGGTCAGGTCCACATGTCAGAAACTATGAGCTCAGTCCCCACGAGTGCTGAAGCTTCTTCGGTGGTAAGGAGTCTTCTGACTTCACCCTATGTGACTCTACCTGCTTGTGTCCTTCCTTCCTAATGTGCTCTACAATCAACCTTAAGTAGAAGGTAAAGAGCTTGCCTGAATGATGAGGTTATTCTTCCAAATTATTAAACTCAAAGACAGACTCATAAGAGCCTACACTCGGTAGCTAATTAGGTAAAGGTTAGGATGATACAGTCTGGGTCTGTGACTGACATCAAGCTCTTGCTGTGGCATCTGATGCTATGGGGGAGGTTCGTGTCAGAACTAAATTAAAGTATGGGAAAGCCAGTTGGTGTCCAGACTGTTGGAGAATGAGTGGTTGGTACGAAAAGTTGCACAGTTACTGTCAGAGGCTTTCAACAGAGAGAAACAGCAGTGTGTACAAATAACATCTGTACAACCATTAGCCAAGTATTATATAATTATATGTCTCACTATAAGATATTAATTTCCAAATCTTTAATAACACTCTATATACATTTTACTTTGAGTTCTAAGGAAAACCAAACTAGAAATACTTAAATATTAAATTGATTTGGTTGAAAGTCATTAATTTCACACTGGAAGATTAATGCAACTAAATAGGAATTAATTTGTATTTTTAATTCAGCTTCAGAAGGATGGCATAGATTAGACTAAGCCTATGTTATGTTCTTGTTTAATAGTGTGTTTGGAGGAAGCCGGAGAAAGCCAGAGGCAGAGTCAAAATTCTCCTCATTGTTTTCTTATACAGAAGACTAAGGCCCAATGTCACTCCTTCTGCATCCTGGCTCTCCTCTGTCAATTATCCCAGCTTCAGGTGACATCATGAACTGTGGCTGATCACTATCTGTAAAGTTGTTTTTATCTTTTGGAGAAAGGTGATGTGGGAAGGATGATTTTCCAAAGAGATAACTTGTAATGATTTAAAGATGAAAAAACATTATTTTGCCTTGGTTTGTGTAGAGCCGTGAGAGAGAGGCTAGAGAACAAAATCAGCTAACTGAGATAAAACCCTGTGAACGCACAAATAAGCAGGTTACAATGGCTACAGATGAAGCTATTTATTCCATGTCAGGGAGATTAACCCAAGGATCTAGAAAGTACCCAACACATAGCCACAGGTGGTAAAACTGGATTTACTGAATTCTTCCAACCATCTATGTAAGACTCCCTCCTTATTTTTCTAAGGAGCTGACGTCATTCTGTTGGTCTTACAGTGTGAAACAGGACAGCCTGGTTTAGATTAACAGTGGAGGAATCTGACAATAAAACCACACAGTTCAGGAGGGGCCTTCAGTGGGTCTGTACACAACAAGGGATAAAGCAAACTGAATGGTTTTCTGCTTCCCTGGTAGTAGGGGTTCAACAATTTGGAGGTTCCCTTTGGGGAAGTCTATTCCTGGGAACACATACCTAAAGGGGGTTTCCCTCTGTCAATTCCATTGAAAGTATTAGCATAATTCCTCAAGCACAGACTCTCTAAAGATACCTTGAGTTATTTATTAATATTTAAAGAGGTTATTTGGCATGAAGCTTGAAGTATAATTCTTTAAAGGAGCTGACAGCAGAATACATTTGTTAACTAGAAAGACATGTCTAAACTTTGCCAAAAGAAATACATGTGCACAAGAAAACTTGGTGGAGAGAGCTTCTCTCTCTCTCTCTTTCTCTCTCTCTCTCTCTCTCTCTCTCTCACACACACACACACACACACACACACACACACACACACACACACAATTTCCAATCATTATGCCCCTGCATCATAGACTTTTGAGAATGAAATGCTGATGTTAGCACATATACAAAGCCCATGGACCCTCATCATCTGTCTGCTCTGGGGCAATCTCATCTCCTAATTTAAAATTAATAGAAGACCACCCTCGCTGTCATGCTATCTCCCTTGTTTATATTTTGTTATTTTTTTTTTGTTGGTTTAATGAGGTGATGAATAAATGTTCTTTATAAGGCAAAGAGGACTGTCAGGGTTAGACCGGTGTTCTCTGTTCATTCATATACCAGCTAAGGTACAGACAGACAAAATGCAAATCTATCTGTCAGTATTCAAGAACTTAGCCTTGAGGCAGAATCCAGTTAGTCAGTTCTTTTTTTCCTTCTTGCTGCTTCCGTGTTGGGACCTCTTCAAGAGAGGAAAGAAAAAGCTAGTTACTGGATTTGCTTCTTCCAGACCACTGTCTAACACATTTGAATTCCTGTGTCTTTATTTACATTTCAAATAGTATCCCCTTTATCCCTCTGCCCCTCCCACTTGCAATCATTTTAACAGTGTCTTCAGTATTGGGGTCAATGCTAACACTGAGCAACAATAAGTAAACAGAAGTCAATATGCTACATGATTGCTTGAAGATACTCAGAAAATTATCAGAGCTATCAACATTAAAGATAGTTTAAAGCACAATGTCTACAGATCCATGCTTGCATGACAAAACCAGGAAAATAAAAACAAGAAAATGATGACTATAACTCTTGAGATGGCCTATATTTGAAAGGAAGGAACGGATAGAATTAGGATGGAGCATGATGAGTGATGTTCAACTTTTGACTCAGTTTTAGAAATGGATACATACTGTATAATAAAGTAATAATTTCTATAAGAATGTGGATCCATGGGCTGGTGAGATGGCTCAGTGGTTAAGAGTGCCGACTGCTCTTCCAAAGGTCCCGAGTTCAAATCCCAGCAACCACATGGTGGCTCACAAACATCCGTAACGAGATCTGACACCCTCTTCTGGAGTGTCTGAGGACAGCTACATATACTTTATACTTACATATAATAAATAAATACATCTTAGAAAAAATAAGAGTGAATATTCTTAAAAAAAAAAAAAAAAGAAGAATGTGGATCCATAGTAGCTGTTGTATTGGTTGAGAGAAGGGGCTAGAATGACTTTGAGAGGTTCTTCACAGAGGTTGGCTTTGTCCTGTTCCTTCATCCTAATATCGGACACTTGGGTGTGCTCAGCTTGTGACCTATCTTCCAGCTGACAACGTATGTGCATTCTATCTGTGTACAATATGTAAATTGTACTTTAATTAAAGAACAAAACTTCAGAGCAATTTTTTAAAAAATATTTATAAGCCTTTGCTTAGTAGTGTTCCCTAGCTTTGTTTTTGCTTCTTATACATTTTTATGTGTGAAGGGTGAGGGTTTATGTACACATTTGTGTTCTTTCAGGAGTGCAACATCATGAGTCTTTCTCTATGCAGTTTCACCTTATTTGCTCTGGGCAGGCTCTGTAGCTGAACCTGTATAGCTCACTGGTTCAACAACTCAGGAAACCAAGGAAGCCAAAAGATCTTCCTGTCTCTGCCTATTACTGGGATTAGAGGCTTCCATTACTGTATCTGGATTTTTACTCAAATTTTGGGAATGTGAAGTCACATTCTCATGATTGCACAGCTGAATACAATACTTAACTGAATCAGCCATTTCTCCAACGCGAATACATTTGCATCTTACAAAGAAAAACATAATGTGTATTTTACTGAAAGTAGTAGTAGAAACATCTTCCCAACTATCAATAACATAGACTTTCTTGATGCTGGAGGAAGAATTTAGAAGGTAGATTTAGAAAAATGAGTCTGGCTAGAATAGTTGTGCAGCTTCCCAAGGTTACACGCATAGCACATATACAAAACTACAAAGTAAAACTTAAGGTAATTTGTTTTTCAGTTTGTGGTTCAATCTTTTTTTTATTTTTTTTAAGCTAGCTCTGAGTTCCTGTTAGGACTGAAGCCAACAGAGACATTTTGGTAGCTAAATTAATTTTTGTCTTTCTATTGAGGAAGCTCCACAATGAAAGGCACAGTCCATTTGGGATGCCATGTAATCTTTTTAATAGCTGATCAACCAGAGTGAATCTCATCTTGGATGCAGCAGAGGTGGCACAGGTTTAAACAGCTGGTGCTCCCCTCCCCTCCCCCCTCACTTGTTTATTAGGAAACAAACATGTCTTCTAAAATATGGTGCTGCTAAGAAAATCAAGCAATCTGATTAGAAGCCATGCTCTGAGAGAAAATGAAAAATGGAAGAAGGGACAGATGGGAAGGAGACATGAGAAAAAGAGGGAGGAGGAAAGAGAGAGCAGAAGGGGAGGAAGGGGAGGGAGGGAAAGATGCGCTACTCTCAGCTCAGTTTGCTTATTCAAAGCAAGTAAGCAAAGGCTGCTGGGGTGATAAAGATGAAAATGTGGGAAGACTCTCTCTGGCGTCATGAAAATTAACATGCGCAGATTACCTTTAATCATCACTTAAACTTACAATAAGAAGGGCAAGGATTCTGACTGACAGGGAGAAGTTGCTCTTTTCCTGAATCAGGATTACCATGTAGCTCCTCAAGAAAAGCTGGGGTGAAGATAAAGGAACTGCAGTTTAGTGTAACATCCTTAACTGTTTACAGATGCTGAGGAGACTCCACATTGTCTCATCTGTTCAGCAGGGGGAAAAACATAAATGGAAAGGCAAGGATTGTACCCCTCTGTCTGCTATCAATTAAATCATCAAAACAAAATTATCATTCAAATTACAATGTATCATTTCACTTTTAGAATGTATAGGGGGGAAGCATCTATGAAAAAGAAATCTGTAAGCCATCAAAGCAACAAAGCAACATTAAAGTTCAATGAGCAGTTTGTTCATGCATGTTTTAATCTAGTTAAAAGATGGAAACCATGTTCACGTGGTCAAAATAACACTTGCGTCAAAGGAGTCTTTGAGGTTCAATCCAGTGAGACAGGCAAACGATTTTTGTGAAACCCCAAAATATTTTCAAGAGGGGAAAGGGCTCCCTAGAGATCCAAATACGGTGGCATTAGCGGAATTTTAATGTGGGAAAAATATCTCTCAAGAAGGCAAGCTTGTTAGAGGGAGAAAATATCAAATGTTCAACTTCTAAATGTGTGCACTTCAATGATTATGTAATTGAGAACTGTTTTGCATTTGCTATTAATACTTGGAGTCTATTGTTTCCTATCATGCATATGCTAAGCTTGCTTTGTATTACGCTCTGTGTCATTGTGTCTTGCCATGTTAAAGTAATTATCTGTCTCTACAAAAGAGATTTATTGCCTTCATGAATTTGACCATGCACACATCTTAAATAAATTAATGAACTGACAAACAAAGGCTGCCCCATCATTCTAAGTAGCTGACAACATTTAAAAAGCAGTCACATTGCAGTGGCATCCTTTCTAAAGAGATGCCCACTACTGAGAGGATGAAGGAAATTCTTGCATGAACTCTCTCCTTCCAGTCATCATCTTACCTGGACCTAAGTTAGTCAACGAACGATGCTACCACTGTATTTGTTCTTTAGCAACACTGTTTGCTTACAGCATCTTGTCTTCTTCCTAGTACAACTCAGATCATCCCCATGTTCTCCAGCCAAAACGTTCTGGACTGGGTCAGCCACTTGATCCAAAGCACACTGACCAGTTTGACTTAGTCACTTGAGACCAGGTATATGATTTTATTAGAGATACTTGTTCATGGCACTTTATAAAGGATTTCAAGACAACAGATAACTTCAAATTGAAACAGGATTTTCTTTCTACTAAAGTTAGACAATTTTTTTTAATAAAAGAAAAAAACCTGTTTTCATGTTTTAAGATAGAACTTTCGGTTTTGACTAACTACTTGGAGTGACGTCGTTGTCTTTTATTTCTTCAAAAGCTGCAATGGAATACTTTTTGTTTCTTCACAGCATTGTTTTCCATGAAAATGACAACAGCAGAAGATAATAAATCTGAAAAGTCTTGAATAAAGAATCATTTATCCGATTAAGATTTTTCTGACTGAAATATTGGCAAATACAATGAGAATTCCCTATGAACGACACCACAGCTATATTGTGTCTCCTTACGGAGCTAGGCAGAACCGCTGTTTCCTTATAGAATTTGAAGACAATATAATGGGAATATCAAAGATTTGGCAGTTCATACTGTCTCCGTTTTGTGGTTTAAAACCTTTGCAGGAAGCATAAACGGTTCACTTCAGAACCTCACAGTTCCACTATGTAAAAAAGCAAACAAAAACTTGAAACAAATGTCTTGTATGAGAATGATTCTAAGCAATCATGTTGTGTAGCTTCAGATTTTTTTTTCCTATAAACAAAGCTCTTAGGATAGATTTTGAAACTCGATTCACGGAGAAATTCTAAAGAAAATGTGAGTAAAACCAGCCATTTCTTCAGCACACAGAATTCTTCCAAGTTTTGTGGCTTTGTGAGAAATATCAAGATGTGTTTCTCCTACACATAATTTTTTGATGGTTTTAAGACAAATTTAGCATAACTAATATACCAAACAGTCATTGTAGAGATAAATTGTTCCCTTTGTACAATATGACATTTCCCTAGGCTACTTTACGCAGCCTTAAAATTTTCTATAATAGACTGCTAAGTAACTTTGATACAGACAAATATATGTGCTATATATTAAAATTGATTTTAATGAAAAAAAATGAAAATGAAATTTCTGTGAATTGACTTAAGATATAATCTGCCTAATTAATTTACAATATTAATTGCTATTATATACATTACATGTTTTAGATATCCATGGTATATGGTCCCAAAAAGGAGCACATGTAAATGTTGTAGACATTGTAAAGTAAATATTACTTGTAATGAGTACTGTGCTAGTAGCTACTACTTGTGCCGTATAGACCCGCCTCTGTTACCATCATAAAGCATCATTCTGTCAACATTGACACAATCACTATACCTAAAATGTTTCTTGATGTAAGCATGCCCTGTGCTAAACGCAGCATATGTAGCCATTTATTCTTCAAATACTTCTTTCTTTCAGGAAATATGCCCTCAGTACATGGTCATCAATGTCAAATGTGACAAAAGGCTCTGGGTAGAAGGTTACACCTGACAATCACGGCCAAGATATCACACACAACGATTTGAATTCATGGGGAAATTTCTTTTTAATTTTGTTTCATTGTTGTTGTTTTCAGTGCCCAGCAGAGAATGGAAAAATTCAGTAGAGGGTGTAGACTTGTAAATAATTGCATTTGGAGGAATTAGAAGAGTGGTATACATTTAACGTGGAAGGAAATTTGTTTTTATAGCTTTCCTTATGAAGTGAAGAATGATATGTTATGGTTGCTATTTTAAATGAATATTCAACAATTATACTACTCTTGATTATTTAAACATACAAAATGATGCATCCTGTTGTCAAATGGCCATATATTTTCCTTACCCACCAGAAGTTACTTCCTTAGAAATTACTCAGGTCATTAAAAGAAAAAAGAAAAAAACATATATACACTGACTTAATTAAAATTTTCAATAAATAGTGTATCTTTAAATTTGGCCTGTTCTGAAATATCACCCTCTAAACCACTCAGTATTGTGTTGTTTATGTTATTGGATATAATTCTATAGTTCTAAAAATTAATTTTATTTTACTTTCTGGTTCTTCCATGGCTGAATTAATTTTTAACATCTTTAAACTCGATTTTTTAAACCCTTTACAAAAGCAACAGAGAGGGCCTTTAAATGCCCCAACTCACACTTTATAAAATGTTGATTTAATATTTCTTAGAAAATTCATTCTAAAGGGACAAAGTACAAATAATATTTTATCCTTGAGGATAGTTTTTCTGTCACTAAGATTCCCGATACAAATCTCAGTGAGAACATAATTTTCTCAGAACCCCCTTTTTCCTTCTTCCTTGTTTCATTTTGTAGGTTACTTCGTTTCATGGTGTACTTCATAAATAGTCTTAGATAAAAAATGCCCTGTGGGTGACATTATGTTATAATTAAACTGCCCTCTGCGGAGATGGGGTGGACTGACTGGTTAGCTGATTTCACTTAGAAGGATCATATCTAGAGGCTGCCTGGGGTCTCAGTGAAGGCAAACACTTTAACCGTTCCCTTCCACTGGCCATTTCAACACTCCACGAAGAAAGCTTTCCAATAAGTATAGTGTATTGCCAATGGCCCTTCAGTAGTAACTTTATCTCAATTTCTTTGAGACAGAAAGCAGCATTGTTTTCTGCTTCCGTAGAGCCCAGAGTAAACATAAATACACCGTTAAGTGTCCTTCAACAGTATTGTAATCCTGCCAACGATCGGTGTCTAAACTCCACCTGAACAACTTATTCTAAAGAGGCTGTCACGAAAATGTTGCTTTCCCTTTGTAAAAGTTTAAAGTGGGTCAATCAAGCTTATTTGAATTCTACAAAGCAGTAAGAATCTTTCACAGAAAACATGCCATCTGCAGAAAGAAAGGGAAGGAAACGCAAGGCTAGGGTAGCCCTTCTCTATCCAAAAGAGTGTAGGTGTGGAGAATTAAAGACACTACCTGAAAAACTAGAGGAAGCGAAGCCTTAAATCATAAGGACAGATTGTATAATGTGTTCTTTTTTACTGCAATAAAAACGAAGATCCAAAGTGTTGCCTCAGTCAGAAAATAGTGCAAACTGCTTTTCGGTAGAAACTGGTTTGACTTGTATTTGTGACACACACACAGAGGAGCTGCGGGAAATGTAGCTCTTACATTTCAAACAACTTTGGAGAAACCCAGAAATGCATTAACTTAAGGAGGAAAATTAGCCATAGCCATCAGGATCATTTGTCTAAACAACAAAGTATTTATCATTACATTTGCTCATGATGACAAAAAAAATTTAAAACAACCCAGTTTTTCCTCCATGTAAACTGTTGAAGAATAGTTTTAGGAAAAGCCGCTCTCCCTGTTGTGAAGCAAAGGTAGCATATTTTTTCCTCCTTCTTAATCTTTCTGCAGGCCATCAATCATGAAATCTCCCCGACATGTTGCAGGAGCACCGTGAAATATGAAGCTCCTGGTCTAGCAATGAAAGGGTGTTCGTACCTGCACATTTTAATAAGTCATCTAGACACAGCCAAAATGAAATCCAAACTTTATTTTTTTTTTCTTAACCTCATCTGTGAGTGTAGCGGATATCAGAGTGTTTTGGCTGGATTTATTACACCTTTCAAATAAGGCATCTGCATATTATGCACAGGAGAAAGTTATTTAAAAGTAAGGACACTTTTAAAGCAGCAATGCTGAGGTTAATTGTATAGATCGTTAGAGACCATGCTTTTATTTATTAGCTAATTTTCTTATATTTCAATGCTTTTGGAGTAATTATGATACCTACTAGTATACTTTCCCATTTATGTCTTCTGTTTTGATACTGTGGCACAGGTATAAGTATAAATATTTTAATCAAGGTAATATCACTATCAGTTAATGTCTTTTTCAATATTGTCAGCTTTTTACAAATGGATTGTTTATCTAAGAACATGAGTAGAAAGTGCCATAAAGAATATTTTAATTAATTTCTTGAATCATTTTCTGCTACTGTGATCCAATGTTTCAAATTCATTTTGTAATTTTCCATTAAAGATCTGATAGTGTACTCATATTGTTTAGCTCAAGAGGCTGGTGTACATTGAAAATGGAGAATGGAATATTAGAGCAGATTTAGTTGAAAGCAGCAAATAATTGCTGAATATAAAGTATATGCAAACACCGTTTTAGGCTCAGTGGTTACCATAGCGACCATGACATGGTCCTTTACCTTAAAGACATTGTACTGTAGAAGTGGAGAATGTATGTGAAGAAGGGAATACCCATGAGCTTATATGAAGTCAACAATGATCATGACAGAAGTCAAAGGAATTTTTTCTGAAAAGGGGGTCAGATGAGATCAGCAATGTGTTGGTGAAGTCTAAGATTTCATGAGTATAGAGATGCTGGTAGGGATTATGGTACTGTGGACAAGGCAAATTGAAGAATATGAATTTTCCCCAGCATTTGATTAAACAAAATAAAACCATAAAGCAGAAGACAATGTCATCTTTCATTGTTCTAGATTCAAAGGGTTCCTTTCATCGTGGAAAAACCTGAAGGGAATAAGAGGAGGTGAGCTTTGGGTTCAAATCATGGTCTATATCCAGCATCAAGAGGATAACTAAAGAGCAACATCGAACCCCTTCCAATCTGCAGAATTATTTTTAACAAATTCTGTTAACTGCCCATGAGTTTATTAAATGTCAAGAAACACTGAGCTAGACTGAATAGGACTAGATGGTGTGAGAGACTTAGAAAGTTAGTGAGAAGAAGGTACCAAAGCACAAAGGGTAAAAGGCCTGGTTGATGCCTCACAGACCTGTGATGGAGGACTGGCACACACATTGTGAACCACAAGCACAATTTCAATGACCCAGATTTTACTCAAAGAGCATCGCGCAGAAAGTAGAAACACACTGGAAAGCAAATGCAGAATGACACGCCAATGAGGATGGCATGGGCACATGACTATTTTAATTACAAGACAGGTTATTTCTTTGAGAAACTTAACAGGAAAATATGCTTCTTGTGTGTTCGGATTCACACATCTCGATGTACCAGGAATAACCTGGAGGAAGATATGAAAGACCCTATCACACTTTTAATTGTTAAATTCATAACAAGGGATATGATTGTATTGAAAGAATTTGTTGACCAGGCATTTAGAGTTCCTAAGAACTCCTGAGACGAAGGGAAAGAAAGCGAGAACAGTCAGAGGTAGGAAGGACACCAGGAGCTGGGGAGCCTAGGAAAGTAAGTGTTTTAGGAGAGTATGTACAACAAATTCCAGTGCAGCAGGGTTCCAGGAAGATTTATGTGTATGGGATTTGGCAATCATTTTAGTTTGAAAGCAGGAATATTAATCTCTTAAGGAGACTCAAACTCACAGTCTCCTGCTAGATAGCTCACACTGCTTTTAGAAGCGCAATAGAAATCATTGTCAAGTCCCAGCCAAGAACCCAGTGAATGCTGGTGATTTTACACAGCATTTCATTTTCTCCCTGGCATTGGAAGTTGAATCAGGTTTCAGTGCAGTTTCCTAGGATGAGTACCTAAAGAATCCAGGTGCAATGTAACATGGTAGCCTTAGGAATCCCTTTAGGGGCAAGTCACACTCAAAAGGTTAATTTCTTGGAAGATTTGCTGGTAATACAGGATTAGCTGTAAGTACTGTGATCTCGCATATGGGCTTAGGACTCAGGCAACTCTGAGGTCAAAAACCATTTAGTCCTTGGCTAGCCAGGTATGTTTTGATTTTTGTTTGGTTTGGTTTGGTTGGTTTGTTTTAATGAATTTCATTTGTTCATCTGCAAAAAGCAGAACTAACAATGTATGTGAAGTTATTGATGTGTTTAAGTCAATCATAGATATACAAATGTTCACATAAAATGCGTATGTGAATAGATAGATGTTTGTATTGCCCATGGGTCTGCATGTGTGTTTCTCCATATATTTGTAGTCTCACCTGATTTCTATACATCAAAGAATGGTATTGTCACATAACAAGTTCAGGGCTGCATCCATTCCAAAACTGTACAATTTCACTTTAATTATGACTCTTTCAGAATCTATATACAAATTAAAAGTTGCTTTTTACTGAAAAATAAATTATAGTTTAAGTGACTGATTATTGGGGAAACAACAAGTCGTTTACAAAATGTCTAAATAGTACGTATTCATAGGCGTACAGGAAAATCTCAGCTTTGTAGTCAGCTAGGTAAGCGATAGTCACTTAGCTGCTATATATGTTATATAGTTAATATGGATCAAGTTTTTGTTTTTTTGGAAATGTTGAATATAAGTTCTAACAAGAAGGAGTTTGGGTGAGTTTGTCCTTTTGTATATTTTCCCTTATAATATGGGCTCAAATATTTACACAGACTTTGCTCTTCCATTTAAAGAAATACATTTTTATTTTTAATTTTGTGTATGTGGAATGTGGCTTTCATGAGTATGGATGCCTCTGGAAGCCAGAGGTGTTGAATTTTCCTAGAGCTGGATTTATAGGTTGTTCTAACCTGATGGGTATTTTACAGCAATGGACAGAACAAAAGATATAAAATACCTAAATCTGTAGATTGAAATGAGAGCAATTAAATTATTCCCATACTTGACATAATTTCTATTAGATTGGTGGAGCATGGAATCCATCAAAACTTCTTGTGAGGATCAATTTTTACTTCTTATTTGATATATTAAGTATTTCTCATTGACTATTTGCTAATCACTAAAGAAGACACAGTATCTGATAAAGGACACTTAAGCTGTGGTGTCAGGGCACATAGCCCATCTTCTTCCTAGTGTCCAGTAACAGTAAATGTTTGGTGGAGGCAAAGTTAATTGTTGCAGTTTTCAACAGTGATGCAGAATGAATCCAACAAATCTACGCTAGTGTTAGCCTTGTTCAGCTGAGTTGCTCCCAAAAGTCAGTGGTTTGCAAAAGGTGAATTAATACCAGAATACGTTCTCCCTGACATCTACAAATGTCAGAGATAAACAAAATAGATTATGGTCTACAATTGGAGCATCGGCAACCTGACCAAGTAGGGGAAAGTATGCAAGCAAGCAGAGAAGTAAATAAAACCACACGGAGGTAGAATCTCAAGGGCACGGAAGGAGCAAGGGTGACATAAGTCACTTTGACAGCCTACTTGGACTAAGTCTGAACCAGGAGAATGTCTTTGCAAGCAACAGGCTTAAATCCCATGGGCTGTTGGTGAATGTTTAGTTGTATTTCTTGGTGTCTGGTGATAACCCGTCCATACATCCCAGGAAGATATCCATCACTGTGTATAAGCCTTTCCATAACTTCTTAACCATGGTGTGTTGTAGAAGATAATTCAGTATATATTTGGAAACGTAGTGTCATAAACATCCCTGCTGTTTTATTACTTCTAATTTTATTTCGTGATATTTTTAACGTATAACTTTGAAATAGGGAACTGTTTTGTATATAATTTAGGTTTAGAGTAATTTTTATTAAATACAATTTAATTTCCATGGAGATTCCATGAAAGACATTAAATTTTTTAACATGAGAAACTGATATTGATACAATACTATCTTCATTAACATGTTGCATGCATTTTAAATTTACCTTTAAAAAGTTCAAACTTTTCAACAACCTTCTCTGAAAATACATTATTTTGGCAGATGTTTATACATAAAAAATAGTCACATTTTTCTAAAACATTAACACTTTATACAAAAACTCAAATTGTTTATATATATTATATATATAAACATATATATATGTTTATATATATATACATGGTTTTAAGTGATTTAATGAAAGTGTCTATTTGTATGCAGAGCTGCTAATTAATGTTTTTTAGACAGAAATTATATGTAAATGTCTACATATTGACACCTATTTGCTATAATAAACTCTGTGTACATAAATCTATTTAACCATATGTTAAGAAATCAATGCATACCATATTCTAAATTCCAAATAGAAAGTAAATCAAAGGGTCCTGTACCCTGCTTTAAAAGTATTTAAAACACATTAAAACATTTGTCTTTACTCTGACATCAGAAACTGAATAGCCAGGTCTTATAGCTCACAAAGTCTTGTTTCCACAGTGTTTGTCCAGAGTCTTTGTGCCTTTCAGAGTCTGTGTCTTTCAAATTTTTCAAGGGATTTTGGAAACACCTTTTATAATCTTGCAGAAATGTTTTAAAATTTGGACTTTTAAACAATGTAGTTCAAATCACTAATAAAGGTTGCAGTGATTTTTACAATGAAATATTATTCTTTGATTTGAAAACAAACCCAGCTCTTGATTTTGGAGTAACTACATTTCAGAGCTAAAATAAAAATTATGTATTTTTAGAGATCTTCACATTGCTTAGAAGAACTCAGTACTTTTACCTAATCATCGATTTATCTCATATGCTAATTCTTTCAAGAAATTTTACTTTAATGATTTACCAGTTGTCACAGCAAAGAAGGAAAGAAAGAAAAGAAAGAAAGAAAGAAAGAAAGAAAGAAAGAAAGAAAGAAAGAAAGAAAGAAAGAAACTAATGAAGGCAATAGTTAACATTATTAATTCTTTAATTATTAATGATAAAAATATGGAAAATAGACTCTTGTTGTTCTTGCTAATATCACCATTTGGTTTTAGAACAGGAACAAGGGTTGTATTCACTGCCTAGGAAAGATGTCGTAATGTCAGACAAAACATAAGCAGAACTATTCAGTTCTTCTTCCTCAACTCCTCTATCAAGAAGAGTGATCAGAAAACTGGAAGGTTAGAACAAACATCGTTAGGAGAGAATTGAATTCCACAATAGATGGGAAGATAGTAGAAAGCACCTCACACTTCAAATGAGTTCAAGCCTCCTTATGAATAATATCCCAAGGTGCTGAAAGAACCTGCAGACAAGATGATGAAAACACTGTCAGTAATCTTTAAGAAATCAAGGACAACAGGAGAACTGCCAAGAGACTGGGGATGCAAGAGTGTCCGATGCTCTAAAACTAGAAAAGGGCAATTGTGTCAACTCTCAGGCACATTCAAGATTATGTTATTAGGCAGACAACACATACATAAATGGGAAAACACAATAATTAGTGGTAATCCTCGTGCTTAGTCTAAAGCAAATGTTGTCAAACTAACCTTTTCGATTATTGCTAATAATCAATAATAACTAGCCTGTCAGAGATCGTGACATAAAGAAAACCAGTGTGGCATTTTAGATGAATTGGTTTGTTCACAATAAATGAAAAATTTGTATATTTTTAACTGCTAGTACACTATGTTCAGTGCTATGTAGTTGCATGAAAACTATCACAAAGAAATAACACTACTAGGGTGGTCTATTAATTTCAGAAAGAATAATATTAGCATTGCATATACAACTGATTAAAAACCTACCTGGGCACCTGCTTTCAGTCCTGGTTGTGGCAGAGGAGCAGATAGAAGAAATGGAGTGATAACGCCTACAGATGACCCAGGATGGTCTTCATAGTTATTAAGGAGTATTAAGCCAGAGGGGAGAGGTTTTGTCAGTTAGAAGTAGCAAATAACGGACCTGCTTATCTTCTGAAGTATTTATCCTGCCCCTGGACTGTATGAACTGTTCAAACTGAGAGACAATACAATATAGGGATCCCTACAATACTTCTAAAAAGTCAAAGTTTATATTCTTCACCATTCTGATTATTTGAATCCAAATATTTCTAACAATTGCTTAGTATTCTCGAGATACTGAAAGAGAAGTACAAGAAGAAAAATAGAAAGGAACAAATACTTTGATCAGGTTATTTTCAAAACTGTATAATAAAGAAAATAAATTTCATTCAGTGTAAAAACATATTCCAGAGGACTTCCTGCAGTATGCCTTAGAAATGTTTCACTTTTTCTTTCTTCTGGTTCATGCTACATTTTTGTAGTCTTAATAGAATATTAAAATAGATAGATGCTAGATACAAAGATAGATGATAGAAGATAGATGATAGAAGATAGACGATTGATAGATGATAGATAGATAGATGATAGATAGATAGATAGATAGATAGATAGATAGATAGATAGATAGATAGATAGATAGATAAGAGAGCACACTTTATTTGATTTGTTGTTATAAAAGAAGCATGTTTAAATATTATACTTATGTAACTTGGTGTTGTTCTCTGACCTAAATATAGATTGCAAAACTCAATTGGTAGTTGATTTTTAAAGTGTTTTGGTAAAAATAAAATTACCGAGAAAGTGAAGTATTTTTCTCAATTGAAAAGACTATACTATATGCACTTCCTGACTATATCCATGATGCCTGGAAAGACGAAAAGTATAACCACATTTATTCTCAGTTTTCAAGAGTCTGTCAAGAGCAGCCTGTGAAGGAAGACACATTGTAACAAGTGAATATCTATAATTTGTGGGTCCAAAATTCTGTACTTATTTCAAATAAATATAAACTTTTGAAAAATAATTTTTAATCTATGAAACATGGAGAAAATGGTGAGGATTAGGGGGAGGAGAGGAGGAGGAAAAGAAGAGGAGTGGGGAGGAAGGAGAAGAAGAAGGAAGAAGCGAGAAGGAGGAGGGGGAAGAGGAGGAGAAGAAGAGGAAGGGAAAGGGGAATAAGGAGAAGAAGAAGAAGAAGAAGAAGAAGAAGAAGAAGAAGAAGAAGAAGAAGAAGAAGAAGAAGAAGAAGAAGAAGAAGAAGAAGGAGGAGGAGAAGAAGGAGAAGAAGAAGAAGAAGAAGAAGAAGAAGAAGAAGAAGAAGAAGAAGAAGAAGAAGAAGAAGAAGAAGAAGAAGAAGAAGAAGAAGAAGAAGAACTGAGTGTCGAAAGCAGTTCACATCTTTACAACACAAATGCTTTAGTGAATATTTCACAGAGTATGAGTTTGAAATACAGAGAAAAAAATCTCGAAGTTCAAAAGATCTGAAGAAAAATTATAGAAAAATTGATCGCATTGTGTACTTAAAATCTTGATCATTATATCATAATTTTAAAGAAACTTTTATATATATAATATATATATATATATTATATGGACTGACTAATAATAATCAAGGAATATTTCTGAACAACTACAAAATAATGAGACTTAACTAACATATCCTTATACTCATTATGCATATTTCAATGCTTCCTAAAGTTACATAAAGGAAATTTAATCACTGTGATGGAGTGTGAATGGGTGATTACCCTATAGACAAAAATTGTTAAGTGCAACCACAGTTCCCAAAATATAACATATTCCAAATTTCAGCAAACTGTGAACATTATGTATTCATTTCAGAAGTATTTTGGACAAACCAGAGGCTAACTCATGGCTCACTCGTCCATTGCGGTCTCTAAGCACATAAAAACAATATACAGAAAATTTTACATACTATTTGTTTTAAAACAAATATGAATTTATTCTCAGACTTCTAAGGTCCAAAATTCAAAATCCATCTCAGAGGATTAAATTCAAGGACTTGGCAGTCCACAGAGAGATTCCATCCGTTTTCCATGCTCAGGAGGCAGCTAGCACTTCTTGGCTGTGGCTGAATCTGGTTTCTCCTTCTGCCCAGATATTACTTTCTCCTCTGACTGACCTTGTAAGGACACAGTGTCAACTGAGATAATCCAAGATCACAGTATCATAAGGTCCTTGATTCAATCACAAGCACTCTTTGTCATACAAAATTCACAGGTTCCAGACATGAGACCATAGACATTTTCAAGGTATAATCATTCAGTCTAATATAGTATTTTAAGACTTAAAAGTATTTATATGTCGGTAGGTAGGTATATGCATGCGAATACAGTTGTCCACAAAGGCCAGATATGTCAGATCATCCTAGAAATGGAGTTATAGGATATTGCAAGCTACTTGACATGGGTGCTTCAAAGCAAACTCAGTCCTTTGAAAGAGATATACCTTCTCTCTCTCCCTCCCTGCCCCTCTCTCTTAAAAATGAATTCTTTTTTTTTTTTTTTGCACATAATATATCCTGATTATGGTATCCCCTCCCTCTATTCCTCTTGGCTCCTCCCTACTTTCCCTCCCATCTGGATACACAGGCTTCTGTATGATAGTAGTAATATAAAATATAAGAAAATAGAATATGACAAGATACAACAAAACTCAACACATTGGATTTGAACTTAATAAACAATCCAAAAGAAAGAAAAGGACCAAAGAGAAGGCAAAAGAAATAGAGACTTAGTTAAAGAGTGACATAAAAATACTGAATTGAAAGTCATAGAATGTATACAAAGGAGTCTAAAAAAGAGAGAAAAGTAAACATTTATATAAATAAAGAATCACATTTTATTTTAAAGAAGAGCCCTGACATAGTATTATGTGGTGTGGAACCTCCAACAATGCTGTTGAGTTCATTTTCTGTTAGCCTTCTACTGCTGGGCATGGAGCCTATTCTTATGAGTAATTTGCTTCTCCAGTGAAACTATATAGGAGGAAACTAAATTTTCATCTGCACGTGGTTATCGGTCGGAGACAACTTCTGGGTTAGGGATGGGGACCTGTGTTATTTTCTCCATTGAGGTTTGGGTTTAGGACCTCAGCTGGTACAGAGCCATGAAGGCTCTGTGAACAGGAGATTTATCTTTTTTTTTTCTTTCCTTTAAGGACTTCTATCATATTCATTAAAAGTATTTTCAGTGTTTTGTCTTGTGTTTCAGTTGCGTTGAAATATGTAGGGCCTACTGTGGTAGGATTGCTGGGCTTTAGTGGTGACATATTGTCCTGATTAGTATTAATCTATAATAATAGCATGTTTTTCATACTAAACACTAATAGTGTTTCTGGAATCCATGTATCTGGACTTGGAAGGATTTTAATGTTAGATGCTGATATCTGTGGGTAGATGTGATTCTCAGGAGAATGTGATGGCTGTGGGTTGCCTGATAATAAATTCTTCTTGGCTCTTGATATATGTGGCCACTAGAGGTTATGAGTAAAATATGTTCCTAGATATTGAGAGCTGACACTTACAAATGGAGATGGGATAAGATTGGGGTACTGAGTACGTCCACAGTAAAGAGGAAAATGGGCTGTTTTATTAGGATCTGCTTGGTCTTCTGGGAATGAGAGCAGAGAGTGAAGAGAGGCTTCCAGAACTGCTACAGAACTGGGTAAGGAACCAGAACTGGGGAATGAATACTGAGGAGAAGAGAAATAGTGAAAATCTGAAGCTGGCCTGCTTTCTTAGCTGGCCGACTTGCTTCCTCATCAGGTTTTGTTGGTGATTTCCCAGAGAAAGTCTGCAGGAGTTGGAGTCTAGGAAAACAGGTTGAAGGTTGGAGGAGAAGACCTGAGTGATAGACTGGAGATGAGGGCAGAGGTAGAGGATAGGCAAAGGCAGGTGGTCTGCCACAGAGCTAGAAGAGAGAATGAAGGATGGAGCTGGAGATAAGGAGGGAAAGTATCTACAGTTAGCCTACTTGCTTCCCTGGCAGGAGTAGCCTGAGGGTTCCTAAAGAGTACCTCTTGGAATTGGTTGCTGTAAACAAAACAATGAGATGTGGTGGTGGTATTTGGACAAGATCTCTGTGACCCACTGGAGATGAGAGAAGGGGAGGCTACAGAAGGTAGTCTATTATTGTGTTGGGCATGAGACTGAGGGGGTGGGGTGGGGAGAGTGTTGTATTTGGAGTAGTAGAAGGAGAGGTGAAGATTTGGAATTAGCCAATCTGCTGATGGGAGTTGCCTGAGGGTTTCCAGGGAATGTCTGCTGGAGTTGGAGGCTGGGATAAAGCCATGAGCTGGGTAAAAGATGTTTGCTGGGGAAGATCTGTGTGATCCAATGGAGACTGTGGCAGTAGGGCAAGGGAGGCTGAGGCAAGTGGTCTGCTACAGAGCTAGGGATATGACTGGGGCATTGTATTTGGAATAGTGGAGGGAGAAGTAAATTGGCTGACCATAGATATTACTCTTGTCATATGAGGCCTGTATAGGCTTTCACAGTACTAAGCAAATGAGAACAATGACTGTATATGTAATTCTGTAGCTAAATTATTTAAATGTGGGCCTCTGATACGGCTCAGCAGGTAAAGGCATTTGCTTCCAAGCCTGGTGATTTGAGTTTGATCCTTAGGACACAAAGTAGAAGAAGAGAATAAATTCCCTTCAGGTCATTATCTGACCTTGACAAAAGGACCATGGCTCATGCTTCCACCTCAAGAAATAATAAGATATAATCTGAAGGCTTATAAAATGCTCTAGTAACATATTTGCCAATTGGTTCTAAAAACACCATAGTGTTGCTCAAAAAATTTTTAAAGGAGACAATATAGTAACATTCATATTTCAATAAAATACTGAATATTTTCCTTCCAAGGTAGCCCTCACTGAATTATCTTCCCATAATATATGAAAGAGAAGGCGGACAAACCAAAAAGAAGATTCTAAATTACACTATAAACTCTGTTGTAGGAAAATATGTAAAGGGGGTTACAAGTATGTTTTCCTTTTTAAAAATTGAAGAAGAATATCTCTAGTAATATAGTTTACAAAGGGATCTCAGCATTATAATAAACTGTCACAAATAAAAAACTGGAACAAAGTGTGCCTGAAGAATTTGAAATGGTTATAAAAGTATTACATATCCAATAATAGTAAAATAAGAACATCTAGGTGAAGGTGAAAGTGTGCTATTGTCTTATGAACTGAAGGTTACTTAGCAGTTGACACACACCATTGGCTCCCTTCCTTGGGTCATGACCCAGATTAAGACTTCTGAGCATCTATAGAGGGTCAAGAAAGATTCTCATTGAAACATGTGTTCCCATCCCCCAGCATAAACAAAGGATCACACAGGGGCAGGAGTTATATTTTTGTTCTCTTACCCATACCTCAGTGCAAGAGAAATATCAAAGAGGTTTCTGAGGAGCCTGTTTTAGAGTCAGGCAGCAAGGCTGAAGCATACAAGTATAGCAAAAATCCCTTTCTGCACAGCAGTGGCCTGCCTCTATAACTCTCATGATGAACAAGCATCCAGGGAGGCAGTGGCTCATGACAATGTTTTATTATAATGGTCTATGTCAGTTATCACTTGTAACAAAGCAAGTAGGTAGCACTCTTTTAGTTTGACCAGTATGGAATATTGACAAACTCCTAGTATCCTTGACATAAGATACAATAGAATAATAAATGATAAAATCATTAATGAGTAATTGATTAATAAGGAAAAATACTAGTCTGACTAGGAGATAGTGATCAGCCTCTGTTCAACTCTCACCCCCATCCTTCTGAGGTCTAACTAGGGACATTTCAAATGATTTTGGTTTATAAAATTGAGAGGTAAGAGCAACTTAAATAGTGACGAATCTTTCAGGATAGACTGGTGGAAAATTGTGTGTCATATAAGCACTAGAGAAAAATGTTGGCAAACAAATTAGTGGAAACGTGAATCCAATGTGTACTAGAAATAATAGTGTAACGAATTTTTTAAAAAAATTCATGATACAGAAAGCTATTCACAACAAATAAGCACATAAGGTTGAGATTTTATAAATGACCAAGAAATCATGAAGTTTACCAAGCTATCTGGCTTTTGTAATAAGTTAGTAGTGCTGTTGTACTTAGTTTTCAACAAAATAATCACATTAAAAGTATTTCTCTAATGTCTTAAGTTTCTATAATAACTGAGTGCAAATGAAAAGGAATGTCAACATTATAATTGTAAGTTCTGTAGTTTCACTTTGTATAATTTGTACCCTAGCATACAGGACACCTTGGGTTTATACACTTTAGTAAGAGTTGTGCCACTTAGTATCTTTTACCTAGAATAGTGAAAAATTCACCATACTGCATGAACTTGTCATATTTTCAGTGTGTTAAGGAATTGTAACAGTCTTTGAAGATCAAAAAAGACTGTATAAAATGATAAAGGATTTCTATGATGATGGTGATGATGTTAATGATTATATGGCCTATAAGATATACAAGGGCACTTGGGATGAATTTATTATGAGTCACAACGTTGCAACCAAAGACAGCTGTTTGATTGCTACTTGAGAGAGTAGAGTTGAAGAAGCTTCCGTATGAATGATCTCATTTTGCCTTTATAAAACCACACAGAACATAGACAGTTAATTGGATGATATATCTCCAAGGAAAATACATATTTAAATAACTTATCTCTTTGTTATAGTATATATCATGTTCTTGCATATAAACTCCAGATAAGATTTTTGTGTCCAAAGGTTAGATTGTCTTTAGTATGATGACTTCACTCTTTGGTCATGACATGTATGTCAGTGTGTATGATTTTTTGTTACTATTTTAACTTGAGTTGTATTAATTACTCTCTTATTTTCTTGGTGGTTTCTTTCACTATGTTGTCATCTTTTGTCATTGATATTTTCTTCTTCAATTTTTCTTCCCCTAAGAATGAACAAAAATAATGACTTAGAACATTGTCCTGTATTATGAAGTCCTATGCTACTCAAAACTATGAGCCAGAAGCTCATAATCCACTTTGATTCAAGACACAAATACATGAAAAGTTATATGATTAAGTGACAAGAGATGCCAAGGACCTTCTGTTGCTCATTAGCAAATGAACCACATGAACCAATGACGACAGATTCAAACCCAGGCTATCATACTGTATTGCTGAGACAGTAAAAGTTGTGCTAATGAAAGTAAACTTTTCCAAAGGCATACAATAAGAAGGTCTAGTTGTAATACGTTAAACACTCGAAAACTATGAGACAAGCCACAGGAAGAGTTGTGTTTTGATTTGTATGTTTGGGGGAAAAAAAAGAACCCATGAGGAGTTCCTAGAACAAAGATTGTGAGATTGCAGGGGCAAATGCAAAAGAAAGATTGAATTCAAGACCTTGACCTGAAATTTCATTCTGAATGTCAAAGAATGCAAAATATATGTCATGTTTGATTTATGGAGTGACTGGAATATTGATGTATTATGAAATTAATGCAACAGAAGACTATCTTTGGCTTTCAGATAATGTGTGTGTTTGTGTGTGTGTGTGTGTGTGTGTGTGTGTGTGTGTGTGTACCTATAAACCAGAGGAGAACTTCTGGTGTCCTGCTGTATTACTCTTGGCCTTATATCTTTGAGACTAGATCTCTCCTTGGACTTGGAACTCTTGTTTGTTTGTTTTGCTTTTGTATTTTTACTACCCTGGTTAGCCAGGAAACCTCCAAGAACTGTCTGTCTTTAACCTTTACCACCATCACTGGGGAGTAAATAAGTGCATACCATTGCTGAATTTTATATAGATTCTGGAGATATAAATTCAGGCCTTTGTATTTGTTCTTAGCCAACTCAGCTATCTTTCTAGCAAGGATCTGGGACAAACCTTCAAGAGTTCTATGCATACACATACATAAACATATGCATATACATGATGGCTATATGGGCACAGAATTCACACCAGCTTATTATCATCTTTGAGTTAAGCATTATAGAGTCATTGGTAAGTTCTATACGAACTACTAAAGCATTCTAAAAGTATTTTTTTTACATGTATTAGTCAGGGTTTCTATTATTCTTCTGTAATAAAACTCTGTGAACAGAAGCAAGTTGGGAATGGAAGGGTTTCTTTCAGTTTACACTGAGTTCACACTCCATCACTGAAGCTAATCAAGACAGGGACACAAGGCAGAAACATAAGGGAATTTCTGGAAACAGAAACTGAAGCAGAGGCCATGGAGCTGTGTGCTGGCTTGCCCCACCTGGCTTATTTAGCCTGTTTTCTTATCTAAGCCAAGACCACCAGATTACCAGCCCACAACGAAGTTGGCCCTCCCACATCTATCATCAATCAAGAAAATGTACCACAAGCTTGTGCACATGAAAATTTGGTGTGGGCATTTTCCCAATTGAGGTTCCTTCTTCCCAAATGACTCTAGCTTATATCAAGTTGACATGAAACTAATCAGTACATTGTGTGAATACATAAGTGTGGATTACATAAAAAAATGATAGTGGAGCAACCCTGTTAGGCATTAAAGAGGAGACATTATGTTGTCTAGACAAAGAAAAAAATCAGGAAAACTAATGAGAAAGAAAATATTAGTAAGAATAGATGACTCATTGCATACATAAGCTACATTCAAGAATGTACGAAAGACGAATACAGTTTTAAGATTGGGTGTCTGAAAACACCCATGGAAGGAGTTACAGAGACAAAGTTTGGAGCTGAGACTAAAGGATGGACCATCTAGAGACTGCCATATCCGGGGATCCATCCCATAATCAGCTTCCAAACGCTGACACCATTGCATACACTAGCAGGATTTTGCTGAAAGGACCCAGATATAGCTGTCTCTTGTGAGACTAGGCCGGGGCTTAGCAAACACAGAAGTGGATGCTCACAGTCAGCTATTGGATAGATCACAGGGCTATAGAAAGTACCCAAGGAGCTAAAGGGATCTGCAATCCTATAGGTGGAACAATATGAACTAACCAGTCCCCCCCCCCCCGCCCCCCGGAGCTCATGTCTCTAGCTGCATATGAATCAGAAGATGGCCCAGTCGGCCATCAGTGGAAAGAGAGGCCCATTGGTCGTGCAAACTTTATATGCCTCAGTACAGGGGAACACAGGTCCAAGAAGTGGGAGTGGGTGGGTAGGGGAGTGGGTGGGAGCGTGTGGGGGACTTTTGGGATAGCATTGGAAATGTAAATGAAATAAATACCAAATAAAAAAAAGACTGGGTGTCTGAAAAGCTATGATAATAAAAAGTATGCCTTGTCATTGAATATATTGTCTGGTCAGCTTCATAGAGCCTGGATTTGTGGAAATCAAGTCAATGAGGCAAATGGCCCTTCCTATGTAATGTCTCATGTCATGGGAAGATGTAGAGAATAATTCAGTTGGCAGACTTGAAGAAATTAATAAGCATATACAGATTAAAGATAAAGACTCACGCCGGGCGTGGTGGCACACGCCTTTAATCCCAGCACTCGGGGTGCAGAGGCAGGCAGATTTCTGAGTTCGAGGCCAGCCTGGTCTACAAAGTGAGTTCCAGGACAGCCAGGGCTATACAGAGAAACCCTGTCTCGAAAAACCAAAAAAGAAAAAGAAAAAAAAAAAAAAAAAAAAAAAAACAGACTTGTGAGTTTGAATAATGGAAAAAGAAATGCATTACTTTTTTCTTGCCTAAAATATATTATGATATGGAAATCAGAAGATCCTGAAATACCAAAGTAACTAGGTTTTTTTTTTTTTTTGTTTTTTTTTTTTTTGGTTTTTCGAGACAGGGTTTCTCTGTGTAGCCCAGCTGTCCTGGAACTCACTCTGTAGACCAGGCTGGCCTCGAACTCAGAAATCCGCCTGCCTCTGCCTCCCAAGTGCTGGGATTAAAGGCGTGCGCCACCATGCCCGGCAGTAACTAGGTTTTTAATTACAGATAACAGAGAAATGAGAGGTCTGTGGAAATTTCTAAGTTAAAAGGAAAATATTCAGTGGATCTTAGTCTAGAAATGATGTGACAGAACTATTTGAAAGTGGTCTTTCATTGTCAGATGACTTAACTCTTCCAAATGCAGCTTTATGAACAGTAAGAGTTTTCACCAATGTTATGACACTTATGAGAAACATTTAAGGTTTTAGACACCCAAATATGTGTTAGAAAGGGCTATATTAAATATGGGCTAAGAAATTTATTAAAGAGTGTTAAAAACCAAGTACCTTACTAGAGTAAGAATTGTAATACATTGGCCCCATATTCATGATTTCTCTTAAGAAGCCAGTAGTATAAAAGAACATATTACTACGTAATAGAATTATTTCCTCAGTGGAATTATTTATAAGGTTCTGTAGCACATCTATGAGATCATTTCTAATCTATCTGACTTTTAAGTGTTTGTTTTTAGAAGTAGTTGTCAGGGAAATTACTGCATTAACTCATAATCTGCCTTAATATTTTTTCAGCTTTTTGGAGAGGACCGTTTGGCATAGAGATATGTTAAACATGGCTTAAGAGTTGAATCACCAAACAGATAACACATAAGGGAACCTTGAACTGGTATCAGCATTCTAGTTTCAAAATGGATGCTCAAAAGAGCTAGATTTGAAATGTTTCTGAACTATCCAGCTATGTGAACTTGAGAATATTACTGTGTCTGGATTTCTGGTTGCTTGCTATAAAGTGAAGACCTTAAATTGAATGTTTTCTCACACAACTTAAGGCTATGAAGTTCTATTACATGAGATCTATGGTGGGACGTAACCAAGGAGGTTCAAGAGAAACTCACAAACTTTGGTTTTGACTCTCAATACCACAAGAAGGTCTGGGGCTCCTGAATGACTGCTTCTTTATGCTGCTACATTCCTGCCCAGTCTGTCATACACAGGAGGAAAATGTGAGCCGAATAGTAAATGTCAAGTTGATTATAGATCCCGTCAACCCTGTAGGATCAAGGTTAGCTGCTTCAGAAGGTATGAAATTATAGAGCCCTACCCATTTCCTCCAAGTCTCTTCAAAACACTTCTGGTTCCCATGGGCACTTTAATGTTGCGCTGGCAAAGATACAATCAGCCCCTTATTCTAGAGATGATTTGGGCAATACAAGTCAGAGTCCGGAATGTTTATGTCCCTATGTCTCAGTGATCCTTTTTCTCTGAGAAGCTCTATAGATATGAGTGTTTTATAAATGTTCATGATAACAAGGGTTACAGAAAAGAAGAGTTGAGGATAATCTCATAATTAAGAGGCAAGCCCTCCAAAAAGGCATTAAGAAGAAAGACAGACCTCTACTGAGATGGATCTGGGAATACTATGCAAACCTGATGGATTAAGTTTAATCCCAACCACCATTCAGAACTTGTCCATCTGTAATCCCACCTCTTCTGTGGTGAGTTGAGAAGCAGAGACTGGAGAATCACTCAAAGCTCAAGGCCCAGCTACCCTGGAGCATGCAGTAGGGGAACAGAAGAGAAATTCCCTCACAAATAAGGTGGATAGAGAAAATGGATTCCTGAAAACTGTCCTCAGACCTACACACAGGATCTGTGGCCAGTACATACCATACCAGCACATGCATGCGTGCAGGCACACACACACACACAAAATGTAAATAGAATAAAAAGATACTCATGACAGACTATCAATTATTAAAAAGCAGTTAGGGAAAACAGAGGTAATATATCAGTTATGCAAAATTGCATTAATGCCGGGCGTGGTGGCACACGCCTTTAATCCCAGCACTCGGGAGGCAGAGGCAGGCGGATTTCTGAGTTCGAGGCCAGCCTGGTCTACAAAGTGAGTTCCAGGACAGCCAGGGCTACACAGAGAAACCCTGTCTCCAAAGAAAAAAAAAAAAAAGCATTTACATATTTCAATGAGCAAAAATGCCTGATGAGATTTCACACTTTTGATTTATTTCATGGCTTTGTTTTATTTTAAACAGGTGACATTTTTTGAGTAATTAATTTTTACCAATGTATTATGTTTAAAATTTTTGAAACCACTAAGTTGATAAAGAATAATTGTGGATGCTGGGGATATGCTCAGTTGGTAGAATGTTTGCCTGGCATGCAGGATACCCTACGTATGGTCTTCAGAACCTCACAAACTGAGTGTGGTGGTGCGCTCTCTAAGTCAAACACTCAGGAAGTAAAGTCGCAATAATCAGAATGAGTTCTAGACCAGCCTGGGATGTGGATGACCTTGTCTTAAAAATGTTTCAAAAAGAATAACAATGTTGTTAAAGGAGATAAAATTGGGCATATAATATCTAGGAGTTTTCTATGACAGTTGAATAAATTCCTTTGGAATTATATTAAAATGGCTTTTCAAAAAATAATTATCTTTATCGTTGTAAAATATGATGTCTGATATTGCCCTAAACTACTTGTTGCGTGTTGAAGATAGATGAGTTTTCTGTCTTACTGTGAGGATAGTGCTCTACTTCAGCACATGTTTTCTTGGTTTTACAAATAAGATCTATCCTTGTTGGTTACATTGCCCAGGCTACCTAGGACCCATAGTTCCCTTGAGTTCCGGCAGAGGGGTCCCACAATGCCTGTCTTTAAAATGTTTTTAAACTAGTGTAATTTACTCTTTCTGGGTCATGTTTGCTGAATACTTCCTTAGCCTCTCCAACATCTGAACCTAATCTTCATTTTATAGAACTGTATTAGGAGCAAAGAGAAAATTCCCTTACAGAAGTAACCATGTGAGGTAAGAACATTGTTAACATCCTTTAAATTGAGATCTACATCAAATCCTAACAAGAGGCTATTAAAGTTAGAGAAGAAGCAACAGTCTTATTTCCTCGTTTCTGTTACGGGAATACTGGTATTAGCTGCCCTGGAGCAGACTTCTGAGAACAGTCGTGATCAATATGCAAATATCATATCTCCAGCTCCAGGAGGGAACTTGTTGGTGGTTTTTCCTTAGTGTAGCTAAAAAGACTTTTTGGAATGTTGCTTCCAAAAACAATGCTTTGAGTTTATTTTCCTGTGTGAGCTACCATACACAGCTGTATAGGATTCACTTCCTTTCTCAAGCATGCGATCCACTCACAACTAAAAGACCCTGCCTGACCCAGTACAGTTTCTTTGTTTTTACCATGGAAAGGACACTTGTACCTGTATCTTTCTGTTTTCTCTAATACTATGGAGGAAGGACACACACATAGCACCATCTGTCAATAAGGGAAGTCCGTGCTGTGGTTATCCTCCGTTGTTTACTTAGGGACTTTCTTAGTATTAATTAGTATTGTCATGATTGTCTCCTCTAATCTTTCTTGTTTAATCATTTCACATGTTCTTTCCCTTTTGCATGTATGTGCTTATGTACCTGCCAGTTCTCAAAAGGATGTCATGTCCTCAGGAGCCTTCTCAGTAAAGTCTAGCCTACAAGGCCCCCTTCACTTACAAAGCATCCTAACAGAGCCAGCTGACGCCCATACCACTTCTTCACCTCTCATTTCCCAATCTCTCCACCATGCTGTCTTCGCTAGTCCATGGAAATGTACTGAGACTCCAGCAGCCCAACGCTGTGAAACTTAACTCAGGCCACTCACCATCTTAGCCTGTCCCTCAATGGTTTTCTCTCCTTTTGGATCAATTCAGTGTTCTCTTTGGGGGACTCTTCCTTTCTTTCTTGGTAGCTGAGAACGTTTTTATCTCCATCTGAGTTCTCTAGTTTGACAGGGCACATGGATGCTGCAATCGTCCCATAAGGAAGTGCTGTCTTCCATGGCTTGGAATTCCATCTGAATATGATTGATTGATGTGTTCATGTGTGCATATAAGAGCGCATGTGCACAAATGTCATTTTTACTATGAGCTGTGGACTTGCATTAATAAAGTGACTTCTCTCTTTCAGTGTCACACTTGCCCTACTGAAACCTGCATCTTCCCTTGATTTTTCCATCCCATTAAATGGTACCATCCTTCATCCAAAATTCAGACCATGGCAAACCATTCTCTTTCTCATTTTCTCTGAGTTTACATGTCCAGTTGGCCAGGAATACTTAACAACTGGAGAACTCTCCCAAGAGTTCTCAGTACTCTTTACCTTGTACAGTCCTCACCTTGTCTCCTGTCCATGTTTTTAAAATCCTATAACTATCCATACTTCACTTGCCCCTCTGGATTTAATGACTTTTTCCTGTAATAATTTGAACTCCATAGAAAAGGTTTGTTGTTGGTCTTCAATTCTTCGTCCTCACGCTAACGTTTCATACAGAGTAGGTGCTTGGTAAAAATGGGGTGAATGAAAAATGTAGTCAATTGATTAGAGTAAGCTGGCAGCTAGTTGAGCACTAACTTTTTCTGGGAAGCTGAAGAAAACTCGGCAGATGGTGATATGAATTGGAATGAAATGCTTTATAAATAAAATTAAATTTCCCATAGTCATGGCTGCCAAGAGAAAAGATTGAATTGTAAAATCAAACATTCAGAGAAGGTGAACTGAGAGGTATACTCATGTTGATGGAACTGTACTTGACCTCATTTGCCAAGTAAGTTGCTCTTGCTCCAAATATTCAGTATAAGGAACTTCAATTAACTGATTAAAGAACAAATTTTAACAGAGCATCTCCTCTGCTAGGTACCACTATGAAGGCAGAAGTCAAATAAATAGACATAACCCTGTGCCGATGAACCTTATTTAATTTGAAGTAGAAATAAATAAGTCATATGTACAGATTATCCTATAGGTGAATGACATATTTGGGTGAAATGAGAGAGACCTTCTTGGGGATATACAGGGCAAGAGTGTTCTAGGCTCAGGGAATAGCATCTGCAAAAACTTGACGGGGTGGCCTACTGTTACATGGAAATATTGTCACTTAGTCTAGTGTCTTGTTGAGAAAAAAAATGTGAGGAGAATAGAAAGTTAAAAGAGAGACGCAGTTGGATCGAGGTGGAGTTGTTTGAATTGCAATGGGGGCCTTGATTTGATATAGAAATGTATCCAAGGCCTTTCAGTGGAGATGTGTGACATGACCTGGCCTACATTAACAAGATCATGAAACATACTTCATAGAAGTTATTTTTTCAGGTATGTGGGAGATACTAGTGGAAGTAAAATGCAAAATGGAAAAGTTGTTTCCACCTGCACTACAGCTGGGTGCTTTGTAGCATGTTACTTAGATGATTTCAGTATTTTGGTCAAACCATAAGAATCAAGGAATATTCAGTACATAAAATAAAATAAGATAGTTCACATACAAAGTAATAATTATATGTTCTTAGTTTAGAAAATTTTCTTCTGAAAATAAAAAAAACAGACTGCCTTTATATTATAAGGTTAGTTTTATAATATAATATAGTTTTACTATTATTATTATCATTATTTTAGTAACTGTTTTGAACATGTTTAACCAATCCTAGGAGAAAGTTGCATGAAAAGAATCTTTCACTTCAAACAGTGTTATTACATTTGTAGTACAGTAAGGTAATGTTATGTTCTGCCTTTCCCCACAGCTTTAGTTTTTATAAGTAATAGACCAAGGGAAAGTTAGTAAATATATACAAGAAAGTCAAAATAATGTGACATTTTTCTTTCTGAGTTTAATCAGCATTTCAGGTTGGACCTGTCCCTCAAAAGGAGGTGTCCTTTTCTTTCATGTCTTATGCATTGATATTTAATGACCTTGTTTTAATAGTATGATGTGCCTATAGATATCAGTAGAATAGAGCCTGACAAATCCACGTTAGATATGGCAAGTAAAAATGAAGTACATAATCGCTAGACATTAAATAACTATTTGAACCGACAACAAAAATACCAGCAAGGTCATTTGAGCCTGTGTCTCCTTGGGCTCCTTATGCCGACTGACCGTCTTCTAGATTTTCAAATGCTATTGGATGTTTGATTCTCATCACCATCGTTTATCTTCCTGGACCATAAACCACAAGTCTAAACCTCATGGCTGAACAGATTTGACTGTCTGTCCCACATCATTTTGCAACCATCAGTAACACTCTAAGAAATCTCAGTTTTAAATGTGTGGATTTCAATTAATTGAGCATCTTGTTGGGACCTTTCAAATAAAGGAAGATTCTGAAGGACATGGGAAAAGCAAAAGAGATGACAGAAAAAAATTACAATGACAATCCCCTTTTGTTAAAGGAGTAACAATAACATTTTGTGAACATATTTAATTTACTACTCAATACACCATAATTTAAACAATCAGAAACATGGTGGCACTCAGACACACAGACACATAAATTGTTAGTGTAGAAGGAATGTCAAAGATGGTTCTGCTGTCCATAGCAGTGAGTCACATGCTCTTTCAATGTGTTTATATTTTCATGCACTAACCACAGGAGAGGGAATATGATGTTGACTAGTATCAAGCATCCCACATAGCCAAGTCTACCAAGAAAGACTAGCCTTCAATCTACATAATATCAGTTTTATAATGACTATGAAAAATATAATGGTTTCAATTTCTTATAATTGACTTTAAAATGAGTATTTATTTTAAAGTTCTTTCATGGTACAGTTTTGAATACCAGTACATATCAAATAATAATAAATCAGTGTGGTGTGTGTGTGTGTATGTGTGTGTAGAATTCTTTTTCTTTTTTTGAGATAGTTCTACTCAGTAGCTAAGACTATATAGTTAAGTATCACCAGGCCTGGCTAATTTGAATGCTATTTGATATTGACCCTATAATCTTAAACCATATTAAAAGGAGTTGCTGGAGAATTCAAGAGTTATAATTGGCTTGACCTATGATGTTATTCACGGGTTTAAGTAATATTATTATGCTCCAAGTCTGTATCATTGTGCAACCTCTGCTTTACCAACATTAACTCATTTTTTTTCTGTACTTCTGAAATACCAAGCCAACTACAAGTACTCCTATCTTCAAAGGAATATGACTGAATGAAAGATTCGGGTTTTCTTTGCAAATGATACCCAAGGTTCCCAAGTTTCTGATCTAGCAAGAATCTAAATCCAGTGCTCTTCTAGGCCATCCAGTGCCAGATGCTTGCCTTTCTCGGAGTGAGTGATCCTTGGGTCCTGAACATGAAAACTATGCCCCTCTCTAGAGGGAAACCAATGAGCACTTTCAAGGAAGAGATGACAGACACAAGTAGCTAGGAAATAGCAGCTGTTGGCCACAAGTAGACACGCATACTCACTAATACATTAGTTTTGTGTCAAGTTACTCCAGAGCTTCAGCTCAAATTCTTACCACTGAAATAAAAGCAAAATATAGTGAGATTTTTGTCCCTTGTCCTTTGGCCCACAAGTTTGCATTTATGACCTTAGATATGATATTGTATAGGTATACTTTCTTTAAAAACATGGGAACAGTGAAGATAAATAGCTCATAAAATATTTATTAGGGCTAAATGAAGACTGGAGATATATTTCAGAGCTTAAGAGTCCTTACTGCTCTTCCAGAGGGCCTGAGTTCGATCTCACAATAAACAAGTGGCTCTAGTTCCAGGTGATCTGATGCCAGTTCTGGTTTCCATGTGGACAACCACACTTAACTTCACATACTCATTTGCAGTCGCACTGCCATAAACATAAGTACATTTGAGATTTCATTAATAGATGTGAAACATTAAGGACCAAGGAAGGCACAAAGTGATCTGGACAAGTAGTAGCTACCACTACAAATGTGGTTGTACCCTTGAACATTGAATTCATTTATCGACAAGGGCCGAGATGTACTTTTACTTGTAAAATTAGAGGAGGAGTCTGTTCTGCAACCTGAAGTGAACATTACGTAATCCTTGTCCTTTTCTAGGCATGTGGATGATCTGTATCCTCTAAGATCGTCCTTCCTAGGGAGACTTTGAAGCAAGAGTCCTGAAGCACAGCAGGAAGGAGCTAAATTTCACCATGACCTCGGTAGAAATTACATAACTCTCCACTTTTGATATTCTGAATGTGAAAAAAAAAGAAAGAAAGGGAAAAAAAAACCACTGCTAAATATGTGTTTGAGAAATATGTACCTGTTAGAATTTCTTCTAGCTGAGTCGTAACAATTATTAATAAAGTAGAGCGTGCCTTAGCTTTGGATTTTGTGCTGGAGTCTCATCAATGCATGGGGAATCATCCAGGAATATTTTAAAGTTAATTTTAAGTCACATTGTAGTTTTCTCCTAAGCAGAATGTTTTATTAAAAAAAAAAAAGGCAAAGTTCCCTACTGTCTTCATTACACTAGCATCTTTAGAATATATTCCATATAGAAATGTATATGAACTTTTCAGACACTGCACCCACATGATGTTTTTCCCTGTTTATTTTCTCTTCATTGCCTTTAGTCATGTATAATGAGATGAAACTATGAAGGGACATTGTTGTTTCTTACTTCAACTTTCTTAATTGTTTGCTAGGATTCTATCACATGGTAAAATACAGTAATAAAAAGTTCATAGTATTACGAAATGGGAAATTTCTTCTTCCTGTACCTTTGTGATTGGGAGAAATAATGATGAAATTTTGTTTATGATTATATGTTCAAATATATTACATCGCACTATTACAAATACTTTGATTATTTAGCAGGGTATGGGTAATTAAATGATTTTGCTTAATGGAAATTTTCTAGGGAGCAGTTTAATTATATTGGGAATAAATTAACCACAGAGGTCTGGTATAGCGTAAAGGACTAGGGAAGGTCATATATATCTTCCTAGGAAAGGTAGATAGGTATAGATGGATGATGATAGATGGATGTCAACTGGGAATAGGGAGTAACGAAGGAGATTCCCGAGCCCAGCATGGCCTGGGTGGGGACCCAGTGACAAGGTTCCTGCCCATGGCCAGGGCCCAGAAGTGAGTCTTCACAAATGTTAATGGCTGCTGGGAATTAGTTGTTACACCGCAAGTCAAGGGTATAACTAGATCTCTGCAAAATGGTAAATGCTGGGACCTTCAGGGCAGCCCTTAAGTCTATAGAAAAGTGCTCTAAATACATGAGTTCAAAATATACTTAATTTCTTTACAGTGCAAAATATAAGGATGCTATATGAATTAGAAGGGGCTTCATAAATCTAAAGGAGCAAAGAAACACAACAAGCCAGTTTGTCAAAAAAATACAAAGGCAGGCAGATTCCTGAGTTCAAGGTCAGCCTAGGAAAGAAGGATGTTAAGCCCAGGTGTGGTAGAAATGGTAATTTCAGGGCAGGGCCCCACCCAACTAGTTTAACCTGTGTGCTTAACAAAGGCAGACCTGTCTCTGAATTTTTTTGTAATGTTAACAAAAAAATGGATGCTTGCGGTTTCTTAAGAATCAAAGAGCTGAGGTCAGTGGATGCTGATTCATAAGATAATCAAAGGGAATCCCAGAATAAATAACTGAACTGATATGTAAATAAAAACTGGACTTTCGGTCCACACGAAATGAGCTAGCAAAAAGAGATAGTGGTTCTTTAGAATTTTTGTCTAGCAAGAACTGAGCTGTTTGGAGATCTCTAGAGAATAACACAGCACTTCATGATTTTTTTTTTTTCTAGCGGGGTGTGGTGGCACACACCTTTAATCCCAGCACTCGGGAGGCAGAGGCAGGCGGATTTCTGAGTTTGAGGCCAGCCTGGGCTACAGAGTGAGTTCCAGGAGCCACGACTACACAGAGAAACCCTGTCTCGAAAAACCAAAAAAAAAAAAAAAAAAAAGGAGTTTTTTTTCTTAACAGGATTTCTGACTTGGTCAGAAGATCCAATAATTTTTTATAGGAACTCTTTTGACTTTGTTCAGAAAAGGCATGAGCTATGCAGATAGCTCTTCCAATTTTTATTTATTTATTTAGAATTTTTCGAGACAGGGTTTCTCTGTATAGCCCTGGCTGTTCTGGAACTAACTTTGTAGACCAGGCTGGCCTCGAACTCAGAAATTCGCCTGCCTCTGCCTCCCAAGTGCTGGGATTAAAGGCGTGCACCACCACGCCCGGCTAGCTTTTACAATTTTTGCTAGCAGAGAGAGCTGTCTCAACTAGAAAGCTGTTAGGAGTTGGCACATGCCTTTAATCCCAGCACTCAGGAGGCAGAGGCAGACGGTTTTCTGAGGTCGAGGCCAGCCTGGTCTACAGAGTGAATTCCAGGACAGCCAGGGCTATACAGAGAAACCCTGTCTGGGGGGGGGGGGGGGGAAGAAAGCTGTCTAGAGAAGAGTGGAACAGAGAACTTGTGTGTGTGTGTGTGTGTGTGTGTGTGTGTGTGTGTGTGTGTATGAGTGCCAATTGAGTATCTTTTGCTACCAAATGAAGCTTTCCAGTATCAGGATTATTTTATATCTATTTAAGTTGTTGGCCAAAAGTAACCCCCTGGTAACCCCCAAACAACCCAGGCAATTGCCAAGAGGTTGCTCTCCACAAGCTGATGACTATGCACTCTGGCCAGAGACAACTCTGATACAACTTGTTGAACATTGGGAAGTCTAACTGGAGCTTGCAGAGAGACTTCATCCCTATGTGCTAGTGTCCTTCTGTAAGAAGGTACTCTGCATGCAACAAAAGAAGAAACTTAAACACCAACAAAGTCACAAAACCTATGATTCGCAGTGGCATCCTTCCTCTAAATACACTAGCTCAGGGGTGCCACAAAGTTCGTGGGAATAACAAACCAAGATAAGATTTGACTGAAGGACCACTCCACGAGATAAAATCTGTACTTGACACTGCTTGCATGACCAAGAACCTGAGACTAGATAGCCTAGGGGTTAGCTTTTCACGCTACTACTGTTGTAAAATTAAATAGTAGCAATAACATGACTCCTAATGACCCTCTGTTACACTCTGATCAGAGCAGATCGCAGTCATCCTCAGAGAAGCTTCCTCCTGCTTCTGTGGGATGGGAACAAATCCTGAAGCTCACACCCAGACATTATGCAAGGAATGGGAGGCCTTGAAACACTGCTCTAGATAGAGGGCCTCCATCGAATCCCTACCCTCAGAGCTCTGAGATCCTTGCAGAAGAGGCAGAGAGAACGTGCCAGAGCACACCAAACACAACACAACAAAACAAAACAAAACAAAACTCAGGGCCCGTTAAAAACAATAAGATTCATGCACTATGAACTCATAGACTGTGGCGGCATGCACAGAGGCTGCATAAGTCTGAGCAGGATAGGGTCCATTACCTGAATGAAGAAGTAAACTTATACCATGTCCCTAACCCATAAGTCAATTGATAACCATTTGTGATATTTTTTTTTCAGAGGGAGTGTCACTAGGGAAACAAACTACTCTAAAGGGTAGGCTGCATACCCAACAGTAGCTTAGCTGGTCAGCAGATAATGAATTTACCCCCTCTCTCCAGGTGACCATGGCCAGCCCCCATTCCTCTCCTCTCTCCTCTCTACCTTTCTCTGCCTCTGCTACCCTCTTAACTACCCTCCTCATGCCCTGAATAAACTCTATTCGATACTAAAAAAAAAAAAAAAGAAAAAGAAAAAAAGAAAAAAAGAAAATGAATTTAACAGAATCAATGTAGGTTCTTTATTTCATAATATTCTATCAGTTTCTCTCCATCTCTTTCTCTCTTTAATCCGAGTTTGCTTTTTATTTTGTTTTTATTTTATTTATACATACATAAATTCTTACACACACAGTATATGTATATGTATGCATATGTATATGTGTATATATATATATGTATATGTATATATATACTTTTCAGTCTTACCCTATGGGTCCTTTGTGTGCATATTATGGCTTCCTGTTTTATGCTTTTATGGGATGTTTGAGTATGTGAATGTGTTGGTCTCTGTGTCTATATCTGTTTCTTGTGCCTTCTCCTGGGTACTGTTCCTTTTGTATATTTGTTTTCTTCTATTCCTATGAGTTAGTTTTTTTTTTAATTTTCTCATATTTTTATTTTATTATTATTCTTTAGATAAATTTCATTTATTTAGATAAATAAAATTATTTGTTTTCTAGTGAGAGCCAGAAAAGGAGTTGGTTTGTATGAGAAGGGAGGTGAGGAGGGATTAAAAGCAGCAGAATGAAAGAAAATTGTAATCAAGATATGTTGTTATGGGAGGAAAAAATGTACTTTCCATAAAAGGGAGGAAAGCAGTTTCAGTATTTTGGGAATAAATTAATTAGTACTATCTACACCTAAATCTAAGATGGAATATTACAGTTAATGAAGAGATAATTAATTGATCATGTAGTAGTTCTCTATGGTTATTGATATGTCTTTTATGTGAAAGACACAAGCATTCTTGGAAGAGGTGGAACATAGAGTTAGAAATCTCAGATATATTACTCATATTCTCTAGTCACTATTTTATGAATTTCAGAGAGTTCAAGAAATTCCCCCTTATTCTCAGGAGTCTTACCTTGTTTATCTTGCTGACTTAATTAGCTTTGAACTACGAGTGTCCATGCCTCTCTTTCCAGACAGAGCTATCTCTAGAGTCTAGACTAGAGCAAATTGGAACAATTGCCCAGGGCTCTGCTCTGCTGGGGAACCCCAGCAGCTGCAGTGGCTGTAGTACATCTGTGGATGCTGGCTGTTAACTGAGGAGGGGGATAAGAGTTAGTGCAATAAAAAGCACAGTGCTTAAACCAAATTGGCATATCCCACTCTTCCCCCTCCCCCTCCCCTCCCCCTCCTCCTCCTCCTCCTCCAACTTTTTGCCCACCTGTGTAAGAGTAGTCACTCCAGTGCTCTACTTAGACTAATGAATTTGCTGTTCATATTGAAGCCACTTACCTTCCACATGAATTCATGCCTAACATTTATCATAGTCTATGTTCATACTTGTAATAAATGAGTTAACATCTGGTCCAGTAAAAAGAGCATTCTTATTTTCTAGGGTGTCACCTTTAAAGATGTGCATTCAGTCATAGGTGAGGCCTACATATCTGTTGGTTTATTTGTTTGTTTTAAAGCATCCAACATTCAAGGGAGTCTCTTAAGTAGATCATAAGATCTGTGTTCTAGAAGCTAGGGCGGATCACTTACAGCTCAGGTACCCAGCACCAAAGCAGTACCTAGAATACAGTAGTTGTTCAATACATTGTTTGCTCTTTAAAATGAGGAAGTCTAGGTCATATCCCAGGATACAAAGTTGATGCTCTCCCATGACTTTCTGTACCAATCAGGGTCAGGAAAGGCATTACATAGAATGCTCAGGGATAATTGAATTGAGTTTAATAAAGAGTTATAAATGCATGGTACAGTTAGGGGGCCCAAGAATATATAGTGAAGCCTTCAAGACCAAGCTATAGCTAGAAAGAACTGCAATGCTCACAACCTAGGACTATGAAAGGAGAAAGAAGGAACCAGAGACCAAACACACAAATCATATCTCTCTCGCTCTCTCTCTCTCTCTCTCTCTCTCTCTCTCTCTCTCTCTCTCTCTCTCTCCCCCACCCCCATCTGATGTAATGTTGTCATTGGCTAGATCTCAGCCAACAACAGAGGATGGTAGGACTACTCTGCCAGGGTGCTTCCATAGTGCCACAGTGCCGAAACTGAGGGTGAATTGTCAACCATATTTAAATCTCTGTAAAGTTACTGGTCGCTAGATTTTTATACAGAAAATGGTGACAAATGTTTCTGATATGTTCTTTCAGTTAATAGTTTATGCCACCGGTGAGCCAGTTATGAGAACTCAAAGACTTTTAAAGAAATAGAAACTTTTCACTGAGATGATTGTACACTCCTAGTGCACACATGCACAGGCATATACATGGGAACACAGTTTGTGTTCCCATGAATCCTTCCACTGCCACCACTGGATATTATAAAATTCATTGCTGGGGTTTGCACATGTGAATGAATATTACTTGTTAAATATCAGTAACTATCATTTTATGTTGATTGAACCTATGCAAAACTTAGCAGCTGTTGGTGGGGTAACTCTGTGTTCAACTGACTTCATCATATCACGATGATAAACAACACAAGGAAATGAATGTTTTAAACGAGTGTTTGAGAGGCTGCTTATCTCTTCATTGCATTCAGAAGTTTCCTGTCTTATACTCAGGCTTCTGAAACTACAAGCAACACCTTTCCCTTTAAAAACACTGAGCTTTTGACCCCATTTACTGTATGCTTCTGGGCTTAGACGCCTGTGATTTAGTTAAAAGAATCATTCAATTCATTATTTTTAGAGCAACATGGAATTATGAACCAAAACTTAATGATAATGAAGACAATATTTCAGAGGAAAGACAAACATCTCCTCTGATTCATTGCCAAAAATATGTTGCTGAGATGAAGACCACCCAGAAGCTTCAACTGACACGAGGCATCAGCACATATGCATTAAAGAAAAAAAGATCAGAAAGCAGAAAAGAAGAAAGGAAAAGAGAAGTGAGAGAAAGAATTACATTAACAGAATTAGCAACACAGAGGGTTTGCAACTTGGGTTCAATAGTGAGACATTGTTCTAATGTCCAAGTTCACTTTAACAGATGTTAGGGGATACCTATGATTTCATGTTCTCCTGCCTGCAAGAATCTTACATTTTAGCAAACTGTGGAGGGCAGTGGAGCAATGAATACCATCCTACAATTTCACAGGATTCACTTGCTAGCTAAATTCAGAAGCAAGTCTTTTCTGCCATGTATAGCTATACATCTATACCCTAGATTTTCCAGCAAACTCATTTTTTTAAAGATAGAGTCTGCATTTGATATAGAAGGCAAACAATGTATTCAGATGGAGAGCTGCTTCTAAAAGCTTTCCAAGGAAGGTGGCGAAGTAGGTATATGAGAAGCCCTAGAAAATGTCAGATGTATCTGAGGAAGGTTAGGAGATAGGCCCGTGCGGAACAGCAGATGCAGAATATGAGCAGAAAGACCGTTTGCCCATGGCATTCATCTCATAAGGGGGTTGGAGACACAGAGGAAACAAAAAGATCTGCTTGCTAAGTATAATAACGAAGATGGAGAAAACATTAGCATCCTGTTTTGAAAAGCCAAAACCCTGAATTTGGGACGGGCCTGTGTGGCTAAAGTAAAGGTCGTAGCAGATACAAAATCCTTTAGATGTGGGGTCTTTGAGAGTGGGCTTCCTAAAATCCAGGGAGGCCAGTATCTAAAGGCTTTTATTGGTATGATTCAAGTGCATGATGAAAATGGGGCTTGCTTGTTTCCTTCCTCTTTTCTCTTTTTTTCTCCTTTGAAAGGCTCTTCTTCTTTAACTATTACATTAGATATACCCATTTTGAATTTCTAGTGAAGAATCTCACCTTACTATTTAAGCACAGTCTGATGCAGAACTTGGTTATTTGCTAGCAAGAGGGAAGTGTGTGAAGTTTGAATTAGTGGCTGCATAAGAGAATAGCATGGGGCAGTAATAGAAGAGAGGGTTGGTTGAATTACAGAAGACAGCATAGGTCACCTCCTTGTCATGGACAGATGCTGCTCAGAGATAACGCTTGATTATTTCCTACAGAGGTGTTCTCTCTGGGTTGGCTGACATGGACTTAGCCTTGCTATTTCTTCTATTGCTTTGGTTTGAATACATGATCCTGAGCGTTCTCATTTAGCTCTTCCTTCACTCCAGTGTACAGGACTTGGTTGAACATTAATAAATCTGAATGAATATTCAACATCATTATTTTTACTCCGGAGCACACTAGTTAGTAATTTCGTGTGTACGCACACATGTGTGTGTCTACACCTCAGAAATTTGTTTCCCTTTTTAATTAAACAAAGCTCATGTTAGTTGGCTTTTTGTGTGGGCTTCAAGGCCCATCTGTTTAACTAGGCACTTGCCTGATACTGCAGAGTGGGGATTGGCAAGTGTAAGTTTGATTTTGAATACCAGATCCGGGCTATTTAAAGCTAAATTTCCCTTTAATAAATTCACCCAGAGGTGCTTGGTGTTAGGTGGTTTGACAAATGATCCTAATTTGTGCAAAAGAGCATTCTGTTTGGAAAGACTGAATCCTTTGCGACGGGAAGGAGTGGACTCAGAGTTCATCTCTGATAGCACTCTTCCTACAAGTTTTGTCATAAAGGAGGGTGGGGCACTCCAATAATTGCATTTTTTTGTGCTGTAAGGCAAAATGATCTTCTATTTCATATGATGTTATACAGTAGTAAGAGCAAATAATGTATTTCTTGATAGTATGTGTGAAAGCAGTGGGCATGTAGGGCCAAGGGATATCAGTCTTGGAGGCTTCTTTTAGAAATCTCCAATTTATGATGTGTTAGGGTAAACAGTTGGATTACATTGCTGAAGTACATGTTCCATCAGGTAAAATCATTGTGATTACAAGCACTGCAAAGGTGAGTAAGTTATGTGCTAAAAGGTTAGAAATGTAGAACAAGTATGCCTGTGCTTAACTGTTAATCCCTGTTTGTATCCCTACTGAATAAACTACAAGGAAAGAGGGGACGGATCCTGTAATAGCACAGAAGAAAGGCAATATTATGTCATTCTGAGAAATAATAGCATTAATACAACTCGAGGAACCATTTGATCGATGGCTCAGCAGTAACAGACTATTCCAGAATTTAAAGCAGGATAGTAGATTATAAAAAAAGTTATTTTAGTTGAAAGTTGTTTCTTTTGCCTTGCTATTTTATTTCCTTGAATTCTTCCTTATTTTCTGAGATGTCCTACAAAAGCCCAGGTTGTGTTTTTTGTTTTTTTTTTTTTAAATGTCCAGGCTCCATTTTTCAGAAAGTTATTGCTTTAAAAGTGTGAGGATGGTTTGAAGAGCTTTACATATGTTTGACAGCAGAAGATAATAAATGTAAACAAATCTTTAATATTTCCTCTAATTCAGTTTGTGCCATGCAAATGTCAGTTCTAGAAAAACAAATCAATAAACATTTGAAGGAAAACAATGTGCATAACTTAGTTTATATATTAAAAACAACTGTTAAACAATTATGACCTCATGTATTAGTTGGTTGTTTTGAAATATTCCTACTAGAGTTAAAAAATGCTACGAGGGCCTTTGAGCTTAAACATATTGTGTCAATCAAGAGCATATGTGATTTATCTAAAGCATGAGGTAAAAATTTTCTTCATAAATTATTGCATCAATAAATAAGTAATTTGCTTGAAAAAAATTTATAAAAATATTTGTGCTTTTATTGGGTTCCATACAGACCTTTCGAGGCTGATGTAAATGGGCTGATATGGCAGCATTTTGATCACACTATCACACTATCCTAACTTGAAATACAAAAAGTAACATGAAGAATTTTTTTTTTTTTAATTTCTCAGGCAAACTTCAGCCAAATTGACTCCGTGAAACTTCATTCATTAAAATTTTAAGCAACCATGAATTTGTTGGCTTCAGTACCTGGGGTGTAACTTTATCCCTTCAATTAAAGGACATAATTCACCCCTGGACCTTTGGCTTTACTTTTTCATATAATATATAATTTGGGTACACTTAATGGTCAGATTTTGTATTATTACAGGTGGAAAAACACCAGCCATCTCAAGGGTTTTGTGCTTGCAAAAGCGTGTAATTTGATTTTTTTGAACCAATTTGATCAATGATTGTTTCATGTGTGTGCATTTGCACTTTTGACGAGTGCCTTAGACTTGAGGGTGCCTGGGAGGAAGAACACTTCCCCTTTTAAAATGTCACCTAAATCTGGGGGAGCAGTAGGAGATTAGGGGACTAATCCTTGTGATAAATTGTACTGTTTAACTTTGGTGGGATGGTGTTGTCTCAGATTTTATCAGCTAGATACTAGACTCAGCAGTTTTAGGTCCGTTAACCCTTTAAACACAAGCAGTGGAACTACTTGGATATGCAGTCCTAGATTTATTTGACCTAGTATTTTTAGTTAGTCATAGCCAAAGAATGTTTCACTCCGATCCTTATTATTTTTCTGAATAAAACTACTTCTCACTGTGTCGTGAATATTTCCATAAAAGTCAGCAAGCTAATTTATGACTTAACAAAGAAAATAAAAGGCCTATATTTAATATAGAAGTACCTTTTATAGGGGAAATTGGTGGTGGACGGTATTGAACGACTCCAGCATGGAAATATGCAGGTGGCCATTAGGAGTTGACTATAAGACTTACTCATGATTTTCATATTAAATTTCCCTACATGCACGGCCATATATAAATCTAATACTGTTAAAAAATTAAACTGATGGCAATAGGAATAGTTGTGTGCATACGAACAACATTGTCTTCTCCCTCCTTTAGGGAGTATATTGTTGCCTCATTGTGAAACTGTATTTTGACTGCTCTTCACCTGACTAGTTTCTCTATTGCTTTTTCTGTTCAGTGTTGTATGTTCAGGACATGCTTCCGAAGTACATCTGGACCAAGGAAGCACAGGTCTGTCTATCTGAGTATGCTAAGAGAGAATACGGATCTTTCAGGAAGAGAAGGAGGGTCTCTCTCTCTCTCCATATATATATATATATATATATATATGTATATATATATATATATGTGTGTGTGTGTATAATGTGTATATACATGTGTGTGTGTGCATATATATCCATTATTGGCTTTCATACTTCTTATAATAGCATATCTGGAAAACACTTACCTTTTTGGCAAAAAAGATACACAAATCAGTGAAAAATATTTGGGGGAAAAAGTCACTGCACCCTCAGCTCTCGGATTCGTGATTGTACCTCTCTAAAATTCTAATTTTAATCATTCTGTAGTTCAGAGAAGGATGTTTCTCCTTTTAGCACAAAATTAGTTTAAGCTGACTTTCACTAGAGGAAAAACATACCACTTAAAGTCACCCAACTGAAGAAAATGAAGTCCAAAAGACCAAGAAATGTTTACTTAGTTTTTAACACCTCCTATACTTTTTATCCTGTCTTGGTAATGTTTTATGCATTGTTGATCTTTAGAAGTTAAAGGGAAAGATAGCCTGTTCATTTCATGAACTTTATGCTGAGGCGGTTTCTTTTAACCAAGAGAAGTGCTAAGAAAAGTATGTCATGTCTGAATCAGAGTTTCTTATCTGCTTTGAAACCCCCAAAGACCAGCATGTATTAACCTGGCAGTGGCTGAATAATGTCCCCATTTTATCTGTTTCGTGGTACCCCCTTAAAGCACCCATTGAGTTTCTGGCTTCTCAGCTCAGAAAACCATAGCAACCTCAGTCCGCACTTCTCTAACTCAGGATAGAGTTCAAGTTGTTCTCCTGAAGCCCTCCTACCATCCAAAGCCTGGGAAATCCTGACCACGGCCGAGGTATCCTAGGACTTCCAGCCACAGATAAAGGGCGGGGGAGGGGGGCGCACACGCACACACAATCCTGCGTCCTTTAATTGAGAGCTAGAGGGAAAGGTAAAAAGCACTTTGAGAGTTCTTGGCATTCTCCAGGACAGCATCTCCAGTATCTGGGCAGCATCGCCTCGGCTGCCACGCATTGCCCCCCGCGCCCCCCAAGGTAGGTCCCGGCCTCCAGGCCCTCGGCCAGGGCAACACAGCCTCCCTCCTCCCCCAGCCCGTCCGGTGGGGGAGGGGCGGGGCGGGACGAGCCGCGCGCGGTCCCCAGTTGTCGCGGGCTGGTGCGGCCGGCCGGTCCCGCGGGCGGCGGCGGCGGGTGCTCGGGGCCGGGCGGGGCGGCGGCGGCGGCGGCGCGGGGACGCGCCTGTCTCTTTAAGGGAGCTCGGTCTGGGGTGGCGCTTTCCTCCGCGAAGGCTCCTTTGATATTAATAGTGTTGGTGTCTTGAAACTGACGTAATGCGCGGAGAGTGAGGTCCTGACAAGCGATAACATTTCTGATAAAGACCCGATCTCATTGCAATCTCCAGCGTCCTCTTTTTCGCTGCTGCTCGGTGGCTCGGGACCTCGCGTCCTCCTCATCGCTCTCTCGCCTTTGCCTATTTTTTTTTTTTTAAACAACAACAACAACAACAAAAAACCCCAACAACACCCCCTCCCCTCTTCCCACCCGGCACCGGGCACATCCTAGCTCTATTTCCTTTCTCTTTCTCTCGCGCTCTCTTTTTTTCCTGGGGGGGGGGGGGAGGGAAGGGAAAGGGGGGGAGGCAGGAAAGACCTTTTTCTCCCCCCCCCCCAATAATCCAAGATCAACTCTGCAAACAACAGAAGACGGTTCATGGCTCTGGCCGCCGCGCCACCATCTTTCGGGCTGCGGAGGGTGTTCCTGACGATTAATCAACAGGTAAGGGGGAGCCGGGCAGGCCGGGGGGCGCGGGCTCAGCCGGCCGGGGCGCCGTTCCGCCAGCGCTGCGCCCGCGCGAGTGTGCGCAAAATGTGGGCGATCGCGAGCGGGGAGCCCTGGGAATTAAAAGTGACTTTCTTTGAAAAAAAAAAAAAAAAAAAAAAAAAGCACAGCCGAGGGAGAGAGTGTGCAGCAAGCCAAGCGCAGGCTTCTCGGGTTTCACACGCATTTTCTTTCTTCCTCCCCCCCACCCCCCTTTGCGCGTGTGATTTCTTTCTTTCTTCTCTTCTGTTCCCTTTACACCCCCACTCCCCCAATTCCTCTTTTCTCTTTGCTGGGTCTAAGGCATCTGAGCCTTGGAAACCAGAGCGACTTCAAACTGCAGTAGCCCCCAGAGTCAGGAGGGTCAAGTTCAGCCGCCGGGGAGGAGGAAAAACAAATCCCGATTTGCCAAAAAAAGAAGTTTCAGGCCGGTGCCCCCTCCCCCTCCCAGCCCCACTCCCCCTCGCTGTCTCTTGCTGGCTGATTTTAATTCTCTCCTACCGGGAGCAGCAGAGGATCTGGAGGTGGCTGGACCCGAGGGGCCGCCGCCGCCGCTGCTGCAAGTTTTCTGGGGGCTCCTGGCAAACGGGGAGCAGACTAGGCACCGGCATGCAGAGTAGTAAGTTGGGTGAACTTGGGAGGGTAGGGAGGGTTTCTGCGAGGGGTCTTGGAGTGGCCCACAAAGTGGTAAAACAGCATAGACTGCCTTTGGCTTTGAAGAGTTTAGTTTGTAAAGCCAGGCTTCAAACTTTTTTCCCTTAAAGGCCCAGCGGGGCTGGAGGGAGAGAGTGTGGCATCCTCTCCTGATATACCCGTCTCTGGGCAGCTCAGGGCAGCCTGGGCCCAGGGGTCTGTGCCCTGTCGGTACCATGAGGCAGGGCCTTGTAGCCAGAGCGCTTCCGTAGGGGCTGAGCAAGGGGCAGACTTCCTCTGCGGTGCGGTTGATGCGCCATGTGTCGAGCGGGTCAGGGGACACGGGCTGGTGATTAAACGCCTGACAGCGGTGGGACATGCAGGCAGACAGGCTCTTTGCTTTCTGTCTAGTTCCTGTTTGGGCTGTAGAGTCTGAAACGCATCTTTGAAAGGCCAAGGCAAACACCTCTATCCCTCCAAATAACTCCAGGATTATAGGACCCCATGAATAATTTGAGGGTGAAGCAGAGGTGGGAGCTGTTTGAAGTGCAAACTGTTTTTGAGGCTGGGAAAGCTTTTTCTGTGAGTACCTGTCTGAGATGATGGCGTTTCCCCTTTCACCAGGGAAGTCACTAACTGTTTTATGGCTCTAGGATCCTAAAGCCATTGAAGTGAGAGGACCCGAGGACTTACTTATGAGGGCTTCAGAGAGAACCTTGATTGGACTCACTACATTTAAGACCTGGCTGACTTCCCCATATCTTTTTAGGCCTCAGATTTGATCTTTTGAAAGTTTTTGAGTCAGAGCTATGGATTTAATGATGAATCCAAATTAAGATAGAATATCCATCCTTTATCCGGTTTGGGGAAATCACCGCTAGCATTTTAAACAAGGTAAGTGAAGAGAGACTGGCCGCGAGACAAATCAGAGACAAGTTAGGCCGATTCATTGAACTTGTGTATGCTCTCCAGGTGAACAGGCAAGGGCCTGGAAGAGATAGGACAAAAACAAAAATACAGATAAGGGCCTGAGACAAGATTACAAAGGAGTGATCATTCTAGGCCTGGTTAGCTAAATTTGATTACTCAAGCCTAAAGAAAAAACTAAAGTAGACTTTCCCCTATAAGCCTTTGGAGTGCTGTAAACTCTTCAGCGCAAACCCACCAGCCTCTGTAGCATCTCGATCCTTCGCTGCACGCTTTAGGAAGAGTTGATCATTTTGAGAAGGCTGCTAGAGTTAAACATGTTAGGGACTGTCAGGAAAGTACTGCAGCTAGCAGGTCCTTGACGTGGGCAAAATGAGAATGAAAGTCTCTAATCTCAGTGCTGGGCAGTTTCTTACTTGCTGTTCACTTGCTTCTAAGGCTCTCTCAGTTAATGCAGTATTGGTGCAGAAAAGCAGAGGTTCTAAAATAATCACCATGCGGCTTTTCCCCCTTTTCCTTTCCCCAAGTATGACAGGGTTGTGAATAAATACAGGGTTTGTATGGGAAGATGAAGCGTTTCCTGTAAGTTTCGATGCTGACAAGACAGTCTGGAAATGATACCAACATTCTGAGGATTTTTTTTTTTAAACCTTTGAGCGAAAGTTTATTAATGGCATGCTCAAACTTCACAAGTTAAACTTGTATGTTCATCATGTTTATCCTTCTGTAAGATTTCAGAACTTCCTTTTAAAGCTATACTCTTGAGGTCAAAACGTCTCCAGTCAGTTAAATAGACAGGGCTCCGAATATGCTAGTTTGATGATTATGTCTAGATATTAGTACGGTGAAAATAAAACTGCAAAGGAGGAAATCACGTCTTAATGCCTGTTCTGCTGTGATTTCTCTAACTGCAAGATATTGGGAACCTTCATCAGTACTCGGCAAAATATTATTTACCTTTGGTGAGCTGATTTTCATGGTCTCCCAATATGCCTGTTGCATGGTAAGCTATGTTTGTGTAGAATACTTTTACATACATAATAACTAAGTCTGACACTCTCCAAATAACTCTTAGAAAGTAGCTAGGAAAAAAGTTTGCCACTTCTGAATTTTAGATTCTGTTAGTGTTTGTGCTGCTGGGTGGCTCTTGTCCTTTGTTATAGCTAGCATTAAAGGTGCGGAAGAGACTGCCGGAGTGGCTGTGAATCCTGAGTTGAATTCAGAGCTCCACACTTTGACTACTCATATTGTGAACAATTTTACATAAATTTTTACATACTTTCATACTAACCAGTTTAGCATCCAAATCGGTGTGTATTTAATCATGAGTGACTTACATGTGCCCTCATGTTGTTTTTGGCATTATTTTTACTTTTCTTTTAAGTCATATAACACTCCTGAATTTATTCTAGTTTTCACTATAGGTCTCTGTAAAACAATTAGGGAAATCTTCATTCATAAGAAAACCTCCTCAACAGGGATGTGAATGCATCTGTGGGAAAGTTGCTCTTAAGATAAAGTATTTAATGGTGCTTTTACTAATGTTGCTATTTATTATTATTATTATTATTATTATTATATGAGGCTATGCACAGAGAGAAGCCACTATTTGCTTCTAAAGATATATGCGTTTTCTATTAAGAACTAAGGCCACGGTGTGAGGTTTTGTAAACTCTTAAGCTATTTTTTGAAGTAAATTGACATTGCTGAAAAATTTTAAACTTGCAACAGACTTTGTTTTTGAGTTAGAACTTTATTTTGAATTTGAAATTGGTGTCAGCATGGATAACTGGCTTTCTGATATATATTATCAAAAAGTAACAAAAGTTATATATATATATATATAATTTTGTTAATTTAATACATCCTTTGAGAGCAAACAATAATATCAAAACACTGTGTTATTGTTCATAGAACAAAATAGACTTTCAGAGAGTTGTGGACAGGTGTCTATAATTGATTTCAAGGGAAATTATTATTTTTGAAACAAGCGATGAACTTTAAATAAAATGACTGGCTCCCATTAAAACATATCCTCATGAAGATATTCTCTGGTGTGTAAAATGAAGCCATTCATTCAACACACTGACAACTTTCCACTTGGTATTTGCCTCTGCTTAATTTAGTTTCCTCGGGACAGCTAGTGTGGTAGCATGCATCTGTTTTTGGCAGGCATAGAAAACTATAAACTCAGACGGTTCTGACTCAAATATTGTATGTAGCTCATGAGTTACAATCAATTTGATAAAGAACAGGCAAGTTGTATGAGCTTGCTTCCTGTTGTTCATCCTTGGCCCAGCTTTCAGGTAACAGACTTCTCGTTCTTCTTTTTCTAGTTATGATTACTAATGCTGCTGATAGCTAATTATTCTTGTTATGCTTCCTTATTTATTATTTTTTTGAGCTATGGGGGAATGAATAATAACATATACAGACATACATATACAGCATATCTATGGGATAGCTACATGTTATTTGGGGCTATGTGGAAGTGAATTGTGTTGTCATAACAGGATTTATGGGATCTAGTGGAGCCATTGTAGATATAATATAAAGATACTTTACTTTATCGAGCTGAAATTTAACATCATTTTCCAAGTATACTTATTATGCTCATGTATAGAAAAGACTTAACATGCTTTACATTATTACTTGCATTTTAGAAACTGAGCAGTTGGTTTTAACATGATCAAAATCACTTTTCTCCTCAACTTTTTGATCAGTCTACTGAAATACCCCAAAATGCCAAGATTTTATTTTGACTACTGCTTAGTTGCAAATAGAGATCAGCTTGTTTTATCTTACAACGTAAGTTGTTCCAAAGTATTTACATTAAAAATTCCATTATTGATAACCTTCATAAGTGACACTTCAAATGGTGCAGTTATGCCCATGTTGGGGGGGGGGTCTTTATATCACTCTATGACCCTTGTTTCCCTGGGAAGTGAATTTGCAAACCTTTGGTTTGTTTCTCTGTAGGATATAATAATGGAGAAATTGATTTGGGTTGGAAAGAGATCTTGAGGCATAAGGAAACGCTTTTACTGAATTCATAAGATGCTGAACATTATTTGGATTGTTAAAAGCTAGTCCAGAGAAGCCTGCTAGAGATAATAGCTACCGGAACCATTGTAACTTTGCCGCACAGTTCTTTTTATTATCCCATCTCTTTTTGACCTCTCAGAGCGCAGTTCCAAGTACCAAAAACAAAGATGAAATTATCAGTGTACTTCAGATCTGAAGCATCATTGAAATAAGTTTTTGACTCAAGGTATAATTGAAATACAAGCATCAAGGCTGGCCGTACAGCATGTTACATTCAAAAGAATAAGAAAAAAATTACTTTTAATTTTTAAGATGTTGCTAGCTCTTTAAAAACCTGCAGTACATACTTTACAAGTGGCTCGACACCTTCCCTGCTGTTCAGTTTATACAAGTAGGAAACTTTCTCTCTTGCTCTCTCTCTCTCTCTCTCTCTTTCTTGTTTTCTCTAAACCAACTGACGTCATGCCAAACTTTGCTTTAAAAGAACAGACAGAAGTAATTGGTAGCTTTTAACTTTTAATAATGTTCTGCATTGGTTTTGGTGGCCAAAATGCTATTTTTTTCTTAAAAGGGGAAAAAAAAAGTTCAAGTATAAACGGGCTTGTGGCCCGAGGAAGAAAAGCTCCGTTGATACAGTTATTTTTATTCTTGTTTTTCAATCTGTTATTAAAACTCGTTCCTGCTTAGCTCTGCTCTAACTCCTGAGCTGTTCTCGGTGATGGCTGGTGCATTTGAGGTTACCACCATTTAAACAGTTTGGGAGTTTGCGGGGGAAATGGGTGTTTGTGTTACTTTACTTCTTTAGTATTTGAAAGAAAAAAAAAACCCAACAAGTTTTGTTTCGATTGAAATTAATTAATGAAGGTTATCAATGGTGACAGGTCAGTGAATATGTTTATATAGAGAATGCCACACCTGTTACCAGGAGCCTAAAATATGGAGGTTTAATTGTGACATTAATCATTTTTATGTTCAGAGGAAGGAAAAATAGATGAAATGTTCCCAAAATGCAGTTTTATATTGAAAACATGAGTTTCGAGGGTCAGCTTGTTCCTACTGGAAGTGTTGCATTTTTCACCTTGAAAAATTTAAATGGCACCCGTAAACCTTATTTATCACATTGTATTTTAACTTTATTTTAATAATTGTTTTCTTCCCTGTAGAATTTGCACAGGCAAATATAACTTCATCTGCTTAAGGGACACCTTGATCACATTCATTGTCAGGGGCCAACTTCAGAAGTTGGCAAGGACCAAAGTCTTTCTGGGGTGAAAAAAAAATTGTGTCAGTATTTCCTTCCCTGGGAAAAGCTGCTCCACCCAAAAGTAGGGCCTTCTTTCCCGTTTGTGGGGCAGAACTTAGTGTCGATGTTCCTCATGAAAGCTGCTGCTGAAGTTTAAGTCTTTGTTGTAATAATACCAGATTTCATGTGAGAGCTAGTTATTTTTACCCCTTCCATATCTAGAGACCCTCTAAGGAATAAGATACCATGAAATGAGGTGTCTCACAGAGGAAGATTGGTCATTAATACATTTATAATTATCAAAATATTTCTGCATACTCCAGACCCTTGAGTGTTCCCTTCTTAGATAGTTTTAATTTACTTCATTTGGTCTCAGCTTCTACTACGAGAGCTACAGACTTCAATTCATATCCGACAGATTTCTCCTTTGATAACAGCTTCTTTGCTTAAACATTTTTTCCAGGAAAAAGTAGCAGAATTAAGCTATGTGTTGCTTGTATCAACATAGTGCAGATTTATTGAATTCAGATTTTATTTAATTAATAATGTTATAGAGAGTTTGCAAGCATAAATTTCAAGTCATAGGTATGCCTGAAATGAATTTTTTATTTAATAAATATTGGTCTGCCGTTTCAAAATTGGGGATAGTTAAAAAGTTTTGAAAGAAGCAAAAAAGGCAGAGTGAAGTATTTGCAGCTAGAGTCTTTTAATATCAGCAGCTTGTTTACTGTGGAGTAGTGGGGAGGGGTAGGAGAGGCTTTGTGGAAGATGATACAAAAAAAAATCCATCAATTGCGCATATGATCCCCTCCCCTTAAGGTTTACTTAAACAATATGTTTCGGTTTTGCCTCAAACCATTCGGCGCCACCTCCACTCCGAGCATCTATCACTAGCCTGGTTCCTGAGCGATTAAGGATGGTCTTTTCTGTTATATAATGAGCAGCAGTATTGTTTGAACAAAGGTAACATATTTTGATTTGTGAAATTCTTTGGTAGTTTATTAGGAAGCTGTCTATAGTGGAAGAGGAAGCCTATAGTCTAAAGTCTGTGGATGTTTGATGCAGCCACAGTAACTCTACTGTGCTTGAATTATTGCAGCAATGTGTGCATGCTCTTGGAGCCATATTTTATGTATGTAATTCTTAGATCCACCTTGATGGTGGAGTTTAATGTGCTAAATCATGACCTGCTGTGCTTTTAACAGAACTGGAATCGTTTAAAGAGATACATGACTTGTTTTTAAAAAGTTAGAAGTTTGAAGTGAGTGTGACGGTTAAACATAATGAATCAGTCATTCCCATAGTATTTAGATGTACTTAGAACTTACTAAGAGATTTCAGAAGAAGGAAAAAGAAAAAACCACTCTATAAATCAAACTGCCCCCCCTCATTGTGTATCTTAAATAATGTTCTGAGAACATTTTTGAAAAAGTCTCATTTCTGTAGGGAGTGACAGTGTTTTGTTTTGTTTTTTGTCTGAAGATATCATTTTATAAGCTAGCACTTTACAGTTTACAATTCTATTGGTTTAAAACGTTATGCAGAAATATCATGGAACATGTAAAGACTCTGTACTCGGAGCCCATGCATTTTTCCCTAGGGTGATGGATTCTGTGCGTCACCCAAATGTGATGCTATTTGCTGGGCTTGTAATACTGGTTTGGGGTTGCTGGATGTCCTAGTTCATCAAGCAACATAATACAACAACGTTGGTAACTAGGTAATTGACACAGTCAAAATAGGCTCTGGAAAATGTTCCAAATATTTTAAAGTCAGTTCAGAACTTAGCATATATTCCATTTATTCAGCACTTAAATAAACAGATGATTCATTGTCTGCCCTTTAACCCTGCTATCGTTGATAGCAGTAGAACGAAATTTTAATGCTTACAGCTTTTGTTGTTACTTCTCTTTCTTTAGTTTGAAAGGAGTGTGGTTGTCTTACTTATCTCAATGATTCCTTTATCTATTACTTACTTATAATTGTGATCATGAGTAGTATAATAGAAGACGTTTATGTTCCCTGACGTGTATGCTCCAATCTTTAGAAGTAATGATATTACTATTTTGAAAAGTTGAATCATTATAACAACATAGGACAACAGATAACTTATTTAAGAATCAAAGCGTCATAGGTGTAGAAAACAGGGATGAAAATATTTTCACTCAGAGCTGGTTTTGCTTATAGAGTTTGGACAGACTATGAAGTTTTACACATCAGTGAAAGTTCATAATAGGACGTGTTCTTTGTAATTAGGTCCTACTGTATGGCTTTCTGAGCACTTGTGTGAACTGCAACACCTTTTCTTCCATGCATTCATCTCTGAATTAGAGATATGTCTATAAACAGTGTAAATATGTATTACACAGTTGGTTTGGGGAATCAGATTTCTCTATTACATGATATGGTTTGTGTGCCTAGGGATACCCTTAATATCCTAGGATTACTACAGCACACTCATCTCCGACTTAATGATTCTAAGTACACACATGTATGTGCATATGCTTGTGTGCTCTTGTGCTGGAAGTCACTGTATTTGAATCTATCAAACTAAATGTTGTTGTTGTTTTTTTTTTAAATCACATTAATCTTTCTCATGTCCTTTTCAATTATTTAATGCATCCCAGAGCCCATTTAAGAGTTAAATTGGTTATAATACTGGTTCGCAATGCAAGCGAGGTTGACTTTAAACAGTGAGCAACATATTCGACTTGATGCGATGTCATGACCCACATGTCATCTTAGCTCTGGAAGATTACTACATTGGTTTCTCAATAGTTAGTCGTTCTGAACAGATAAGTGATCCTAGGAAAACGGCGGCCACTTGTCTTTGCTTTACTTGTGATGTTTTTAATGATGGCTGAAAGAGAATCTAGGTCACTGTACTTCTAAATGTTATTCAGTTGACAGAAGTTAAGACTAATCGTAGATAGTTTAAGTTTAATCACTGTCCATACTACTAAATTTTTACGATGCGTATTCTCTTTTTCCCAATTTTTTAAATGTAATTCTGAGTCCCTTATACCTCATCTGTTTTCTTTATTTTGATAATGATATTTTTTTGTACTATAGTTTTAAGTTTTTAAACAAATAGTTAAAATGATTATGTTCACCACTAGATGCAAATATTCTGTAAAGGTTATTGCAAACACTGCTCCCTAGTTCTGCGGAGATAGGAAAGTTCTAGAAAATAACCTGGGTAAAGCCACCTTGTAAGCATGAAGTATTCTACACTGTTGAGTAAGTATTTAAGAACAGTTTTTTTTTTTTTCCTTTTTACTAAAATTGAGTTCTTTGCATGTAAGATATGGGGGAATTAGAGTAGGAAATCTGCTGCCACCACGATCCAGTTCCAGTAAACTGTTTTCCCCTACCCTTTATCCTCTCAGTCTTCATCTGTTTTAAAATGCTCTACTTCTTACGAAAATTTACTGTGTTGAAAGAATGCCATAATTATTTGTAACACATATTGCTTTAAAAAAAAAAAACAACACTTTGATACACTATAAAGCGGGAAGCTGTCACTCAGAACACTAGTCCAAAACGTAAAAAAAAAAAAAAAAAGAAAAGAAAAGAAAAGAAAGAAAATCATATGTATACATTTTATAAATAGACCTATGCACATGGTCTTGCATGCTGCCTTTGCCAACAGTCTTAATCTTTTATTGTTGCGTTTGTTTACAATTAATTATATGTATACATTCTGCACTTTTTTATCCCAGGAATCATTCACTATCTCATAGCTGACATTTATTTAAATATACTGTGCTCTTACCACTCCCTGAAAGGTTCATGTATCACTGAGAATAACATTCCACAATGTGACGGACATGGAATTTCATTAGAAATAGACAAGGATAGGTAGATAGTAGTGTAAGCAGGTCCTCCCCCTTTTCCTGTTACAGAGTTTTGGTTCCCTTTAAAGAAGAAATGTGCCTGAACAGAAAGGGGAGTGGAGTCTGTCCAGTCCATGATGATGTAAGGCATTATTGAAGCATGTGTTTTTATTCATATATATATATATATATATATATATATACACACACACACACACACACACACACACACACACACACATATATATATATATATATATATATATATATATATATATATATATTTGACACAGCAAACTTTGACCTCAGCCTGAGGTCCTTGAGAATTTTACATAAACCCCAGTGGGGTCACACTTAGAGTTCTGGCTTTGCGTGGCAGAGAGCACTCTGTGTGTAGCTTCTGCTGTGCTACTATGCCGTTTTCTATCAGGACTGGAAGATCCTTTAAGTTAATTTGGCATTTGAAACCATAACCAGAATCCTTCCTTTCTGAAAATCCTCTTGATGGGTTTCAGAAGGGCAAGCAGGGCCACACGATATCGCTGACTTTAGGGTGCTGAAGAAAATTATCCTGAGGCCAAGCATGCTGTCTCTGTTATTACACCATGCTTTACCAGCAGTTGGTCCTCCCCCCTTCTCCTTTTTTCTATCAGTTTTGTAAGGATATAGAATTTGCCCCTTTAGTGGACAGAGGTGCTTGCTGGAGGACTTTTTACATCTTCATTTCTTTATTATATTGATATTTTAAGAGCAGTGGCACAGGAAATAGAAGCTTACATACTGCTAAAGGAAAATTTGATTTTATTGTTTGCTCTTGAGCAGGTCATTTCCACTGAGTTCATGTGACGAAATACACTGAATGAAATTAGATAAAACCGTGATATAATTTGGAAATAATTATGAATACCACTTTCTTTTTCTGGCAAAAACATTAAGGCAATTTCACTTAGTGCTTTTAACCACCTCAGCATCCCAAGTTTGTAAGTGTGAACTGGACCACTCGATCCCAGCTGATGCTTGCGATGTATGTTATTTTGATGTCGGGAAGAGAGAGGGCTTTGGCAATGCTCACCGGTGTGTTTTAGATCTCCAAGGGGTAAAGCCAACTATCACCTTACCAGCGCTTGGAGGTCTTCTGAGAGTTTTAATTGTTTATTGTAGCGATAGTCGATGACACAGGGCACAAGCTGCTAGCATATTTGTTCAGAGAGCTGGTACAATACTATGAACGATTGACAACATTGTCATCAAGGTTTGGGGTATAGCATAAAATCGAATACTATTTGTCTCCTAAGGTGGGTCCGAAGTTTGGGGCTTTGCTGCTGACTTTCCGTCTCTCTGGTCCGAGTGTTAAAATAGGTAGAAATAGCCAGAGAGATCACTAAAGTTAGTTCTGTCTTTCATGTCTAGGAAATACAGCACTGAATGTTTGCTCGTTGTGTGTTTTGTCTCCAAGCAGAGGAAACTGACAGTTTTATGTTTTAAGTGCAGAAAGTTGCTCTTGGCTAAGCAACCCTAGAGTTAATCACAGGGATGTTAGCTTGAATTTTGGTCTTTCTACAGTTTCTGATTTTTCAAACGAAATGTGTTGTTATTACCAAATTGACATCTTAACTTCTGGGTTGAGTTTTAGGTAAATGTTTGCTTAAATGCTATTTCTTGAAGTCCATTGCTTTCAAAATACATAGGTTTCCCCCACACACCCCTTTAAGGCTTCAGGAGAGGAAATATTTAACCTTTATAGGGTTTTTGCTTTGTTTTGGTTTTGTGTGTGTGTGTGTTTTGTTTTGTTTTCTTTTCTTTTTTTTGTTTTTTGTTTTTTTTTGGTTTTTTTTTTAGATAGTGGATCCTTTGTTCTTTCCTGTAAAATATAAACTCATTTTAAGTGGATTTGGCTTCTTCTTCTTTTTTTTCTGTCATGCCATCTTTTTCAAACCTCTGATACAGGAGAGATCCAGACACGAGCAACACATTTCTCAAAGTACTCCCTGGCAGATACTTTGGTCATTTGTAAGGAGTCACTACAGGGAGAAGTCATTTCCCGTGTCAGTCCACACTTTTACTTTAACTCCAGGGAGGAGTGATTTGGAAAAGTCACATACTTAATCATTGGAGCTAACTGAAATCCGTGAATGGTGTAAAAGAACATGACATTTGTTTGAGTATCAGTTATATTTTATACTTGTGTATTAAACTTTTCATCGAAGGGAAAAATACTATATCCAACTTTGAATTCTATTTAAGAACAATTTCTGGAACTCTCCAGGATTAAGAGAAAAATAGGAAACATCGTCAGTGAATCAGGTTGGAATTCCCACTATAAAGAAGAGAGACTTCCCTGTGACATATTTTAGGGGTGTGTGTGGAGGGTGTTTAATTGTAAAGAAAAGTAAGTCTCTCTGCACCTGTATGTTTTTCCTGACTACTGATGATGATGACAGGCATTCTCACAGTGTAGTTATGTACAGAAAGAAGGCCCTGGCCATAGGGAAATCACAGTCCTGTTTATATGTAGGAGAAAAAAAAAATGTTTCCATTTGAAATAGATGTACTTCTCCCTAAAGAGGGACGCACAGAGTTTTAAACTCACTCTCCTGAAAACTCTTCCCTGGAAGAAGGAATAGGCCCAGAGACACCAGGGTTGGAATTTCCAATGAAGTGTATTTAGAAGTAGTTTTGTGTCTCTACTGGTGGAGATGAGAATGCTCCAAGCAGTTACCTCCTCTTTTGTCTCTTGTGATGTCAGGCAAGAATTTAGCCAGAACTCTCCAGTGGGGCTTTCTCAGCATTGAGGAATTAAGATACTGTAAGGTTCTCCAAATCATGTTTTGGGTGTTATTTTGAAATGACAAATTTAAATTTGAATTATAATAATGAAATCAGAATGGTACTTTTAGATTTAATTTGAAGCCAGTACTTCACTGTAAGTACTTCACTGAAAAGTTTAAGAGGCTCTGTTTTTTCTTCACATTTTCCTATGTAGGAAAAAAAAAAGGGGAGGGGGGGGATTCACTCATTTGAATAGCACCTTAGAAATAGTAGGTTGACTTTATTTCGACAATGTATGATATGTTATATGATATGTTACATGGCTGAATTTCAGGGGCAAAATGAATGTACCTTTTCAATCGATTTACAATAAGGAAATCACTTAATAAAGGGAACTGATGGTCCAATGAATTAAATCACCTGAGGTGACATGCAGTGCGCACTCTGGCCTCTGACAGAACTCTCCTTGTTCTGTGATTCTGCTCTGTAACATCTTCTCCATCTCATTTCCCGAAGACTTCAGTGAGTATGCTTGAATGTATGGCCTTCTCATTTCCTTAAAAGACCAGTCTATATGTGTGATCTTTTACTAAAGGTCCTACAGAGAAGTAGGACCCTGAGCAAAGAAAGGTCCTTTGCTCAATAGCTGGCTTTCCTTCAGTTGTCAGTCACCCAGGACTCTGTTGTGATCTGTCTTCATCTTTGTTCTGTAATCCATGTGTGTTCAGAAAGATAATGGGGTCCTATATTATTCTGGATGTTAGAAACTCCTTAAATTACTATTCCACTGTTGTGTGCCCATCTTGATGTATAAAGGGAAAAAAAATTCCCTAGAGATTCAGTAACAGGTTTTCCTTATGTTACTAAAAGGATGATCACCAAAATAAATCTAAGTAAATCAGTAGACAGTTTCCAGGCTTATTCAGAAACTTTGCTTAATACTTAAGATTCTTTAATCTTTGTGTGTTTCTTTCTGCAGATGGGTATGGAAACAAAATCAAATTGCCATTTAGTTTGTCATTAGTACACAGAACTTGGTGCTTATATAACGAGTGCATTGATATATTTCTTAATTGCAACACTATATATATATATATATACATATATATACATACATATACATATATATATAGTTTTGTTGAGTTTTAGGTGTGAGATATATATATATACATATATATGTATATATATATAGTGTTATCACATGTCAGAGTTTCTACAGAAAATTTAGGTTTGGTGTTCGTTTTAGACACTTTAATGATATGAACCTCCTTAAATTTGCTGACATAAAATCCTGTTGGACTGAAAAATTAATTATGACATGCCCACTAAATCTGTTACCTTTCACTTTAGTTTAAAATACTTTTGGCATTTAACAATATTAAAGCCCAGCAAAACAATGGTCCATTTGAGTTAGTACTTTGAATTTTTATATGCTAATCTAGTGTATCCTTGACATTGAGCCTGAAAAATAAGCTTAGTTTATTTGAATGTGGTTAAGAAAGGGTTCATAGCATTTTATACAAACCTCTCAGCACTTACAAAAACAATTTATCAAAAGAACAAAGGGGGAAAAAACTTTTTTCATAAACGCTTTCCCTCTTAGTCCTGTAATTCAAACGATAGATACATTTCAGCTTCAAATACGGTAAAATGAAATATTTAATGTATAGATATGATTATTTTATTTATTTATTTATTTTACAATCTCTTCACTTTACATATTTAGCCCTGACTTGGATGGATTTTGACATGGATATAATTAATGTTTTTTTTTCTTGATTTTAATCAAGTCAATTTTCATTTGGTGTATGTGAGGTACAGAATTCCCTAACAAACTTATGAGGCATAATAATACCTTAAATTCCTTGTTTTTGCTCAGGGTTTATATCTAATAGTAACAACTGCATTTTTAAAGGGCAAATACAACCTTGTCCCTCATAAGAGCTGGACACAGACTGGTTATAGCTGCAGTGTGCCTGCCCTGAGTTTAAGAACAAGGCTGAATGCCATGAAGGAAGGATTTGAACTCTGCATTCCTGGCTCTATCTCAGACAGTTCCAGAAGTGACTCTGCAGAAAGCAGGAGGACATGACAGGCTCTGGAAGTGGGCTGGGCTGCAGGCTGGTCCAGGCTGTGAACCTGAACCTCATTCCTCTTGCTTGCAAGGTTAAGAAGAAAAATGCTGTCATTTGTAAGACCCTTCTTTGCCTTGTGTCTCAGCCAGATGTCAGGTGGTTTTTATTTATTATTGTTTTCTTCCCCCTTGCTTTGGTTGTTTTTTTTTCTCCTTGATGTTTCTTTCAGGTGAAAGCTCTTATGCATAATTTATCTATGGGTATTCCTTTAAAGAAACAGTCTCCTAGTAGAAAATAATCATCTTTTTCTTGTTAGAAATTTTCAATTGAATCATGATACAAGGGAGTGGTTTAAGAGGAGTTCGCCATTTTGATGATGGTTCAGGTCACCCCAAATAGTATCTCCCTCCTTTGTGCAGCCGTGAGTGCGCAATCGTACTATCTGATGGCTAAATCCCTTCCTCTGCCCTTACTTAACTTACATCAAGTTTTTCTGTGCTTTTCATTTATTATCTCAGTATTGTGGAATCTGCCATTTTACTCTGATTTTAAGTCATAATTTAATATCAATATGTACCTGATGCAATTATAGCAAAAAATAGGTAAATCTCTCTCTTCCCCAAGTTCTTCTCAATGATTTTTTAAATCTTGTCTTAAGTATGTTTTTCCAATTCATTTCCCTCTCCATATATTAAACACCTATTTTCTTCTTTTACTTGAGGATATATAATGGTGAGTGATTGCATTTTCTTAAGCAGTCTGCTCTCCCAAAAAGTCATTGTATGCACGCTTTTTTTTTTCTCTCAAATCGAAGTTATGCTAATGTATTAACCTACTGAAGCAAATTCCTTTTCAGGCAGTCTTTAAACCATTTTATACTTGTTCTCATGACACATATTTGTGAACAAAGACTGTCTTAGATGTTTTATAGAAGGTAGTTAAATGGGTTATAATCCAGTTGTAGTTGGTTATAGAGCATTCTCAGAATGTAAGAAAAGTCTGAAGTACAGCTTTGTAGGTAATCTATGGCTACAGAAGGTGGGAAATAGGTTGGAATTTAAGCAGAATGGAATCTAAGGAACACTCACCAATACTGAATACAACTCCTTAAACAGTTTTGATAAATCCCATTCCAACTGAAAGGCTCCTTTTAATTTACTTGTCCTTATAAGTAAAAACTGTTGCTTTCTGAGATTTATCGATTCCAATGTTTCCAAGTCAGATGTGGAATCCAGACTCTCTCTCTCTCTCTTTTTTTTCTTTTTTCCAGATAAAAGATAAACTGAACCACCTACAAAAATAAGCGGAGAGTAGGGAAAATATTGGATGCCCGAATTTGGTTCTCTTTTCTTGTAAATCAGCAGAGAAACTGTGCCAGGCTTCCCTGTTTCTTGACAGTGATGCGCTCAAGTCACCAGCAGTGGCTTCACAGAAGCCAAGCCCCAATGGAGTTTCCATGTGATTGCAATGCTCAAATGAGCCTGTCTGGCCAGCCATCCTCTCCTGTGTCTCTCTGGCCTTAGTGAGTAGGGCATTGTGGTTCAGCCCCCCTTCTAGTCGTCTGTCCTTGATTTTTTTTTTCCCTCTGAACGTCTGTTCCTTTCTTTGAGGAGTTTATGCTTCCAGCTTTTCAGCTGAATGAAATAATCCCAGTCTTCCCTTTTATTCCCAACCTGCCTCTGGATGCCAACACCATCAGCCTGCACCTTCCTTCAGGACTTGCTCATCTTCTTGTTTCTCCTGTCATGCTGGCATTCAGCTCCTCCCAGAGGCTTGTGATTTTCAAGTTCTATCTGAAGGTCGCCATGTATTCTGTCCTCAGCCGAGTGAGTGCTCATGGGTCCCCGGACATTCTCAAACACATTTGCTAATGCTCTTCTGTCTTTATGACACACCTTTCATCCAGCCTTACCTAAAGCAATCCTCTCCATTTCTCCTGAGATCTTCCACTTGTACCGAAGCATCCTGGAACTGGGCTACATTTCTGGCTCTAGCATAGCCCAAATAAGAATCTTCTTGACATTGTAAACCCAAGAAAAGGGAGTCCAAACCAAATCATCTCAGTAGTTTCTTAAAAATGTACTACTAAGTGGGTACTTGAGAAAGAATATTTCTTCTCTTTCTTTCTTCTTCTTTTTTTAATCCAGAAAAGTATAGGGCTTTCTGAGGTTGAGAAGCTTGTGAAGTTGGATTGTCATGTTTCAGAGAGTAATAGGATTATATGGTGCTACATAATTAGTAGACTCTGCTTGAAATTTGCCCTGGTGTTTTGTTCCTAAAGTATAATAGCACTGGTTACAGCTTAGCGTGTTGTATTTTATAGTGTCCTTTCAAATCTTGCATTTTAATGATTAATGATACCTAACCAAGCAGAACTGTTCTAGAAAACTGAGGTAGAGGGAAGCTCTAATACTTTCGAAAATGAGAGAAAAGCAGAATCCAAGACTACCTTCCATCTTGTGCCTTATTGGTACCGCCTTTGACACACTGGTCTACTCAGTGCTGCATGATTATAAAAGATAACAAGGGTGGTGATGTTAATCTCCACCATAAAGGGTCAGATATGTGAAATTGAACTTCTGTACATTTAGTTCTTCTTTTCAGCACGAATATTGTGTCCTGTACTGAAAGGTGACTTTTGCGTTGGTTTCACAGTGAAAGTGCCCGGTAAACAGGTCTCATGCCTCAGTGCTAAGGGAGCAATGAGAACTTGCACCCTCAGGAGACCCAGTGTGGTCCGTGATGGGTGAGGTTCTTTATGCCCAAGGAGAACCATAGCTAATATTGCTTTAAAAAAATGTCCAGTTCTGGCAGTAAAAGGATTTCTCTTTGCTTTTAAAAAATACAGACGTTTTCCCAACAAACAACCAATAAAGTGTTAAGTGATTATAGCTAATGGAGTGATTTCATGCTGGAATAAGACTGTCAAAGGCTTCTGAATATTTGATTCTCACTAATCACTTTTCGTTGCATCTTAAAGCCAACTAACCACACTGAACACTCTCTCTCTCTCTCTCTCTCTCTCTCTCTCTCTCTGTAAACACTGGGTCTTGGATCTTTTCTAAGTGATTTTATTTATTTCTAACTAAAACATTTCTTTTATCTGAAAATTGGGAAGTCCCTTCAATTAAACGACTCTACTTAGCATTTAGATGTTAAGCAGCTTTGGAAAAACTTATTACGTGATATTTTAATTATATATTTCCAAGGCCCTATGGAGAGGGCACTGTGGCAGAGAATTCCAGGAGAGGATGTGCCTACCAGGGAGCTCCTTCTGCTGCTGTGGCTGACTCACTTGTAAGATTCCCAGTCCAATGTATCTGCCTCTTCCTTAGAAACCAAACATTCCAAAGCTTCCCAGGAACCTTAGCTAATTGCATTTTTCAAGCATACTACTCTGATGTCACCTTTTATCTATTAGCAACTTTACAAATCCTTTGAAGGAGATACTTGGGTTTGTGAAGTGGTGTGTCTGTCTGCCTGTATTGTTTTTGCACATCTTACAAGCAACAGTAGAAAGAGTTCTCCTGAAAAGTGCATTCTGGTTAATAAGTAGGGGTTTTTAAAATCCTCTGTACTTTTCCACAACTGAAGGAGTGCATACTTTTGGTTACAGGCAAGTAGGCAAAATTTAGCCCTGCTGTTCTGGTAGCCTTGGTGGCTTTAAAACACAATCTCTTCATTGCCATTTCATAATCTCTGAGATGACTGCCTGGCTCTCATGTCCGCTAAAAGCAGAAATAGAGGAAGGAAATGTGTGTTTTGGCTTCATCGAAGTGTTCCTTATCAGAGTGTATGTAGGAGTGGATACTGATGAAGATGCCTCTATTTGCCAGCTGGACAGCATGTGTGCTGGGCTAGGTTCCTGTCAGCTAAAGCTGTGTGGTGCCCTTTAATGATATGAAGGAGGACATTCTTAAATGGGTTGGACTTCGTTTTCACTTGTGAAAATCAGGGAGCAGAGGGCATGCAAACTGCGCTCAGTGGCTGGACTCAGTTTGCATAGAAATGAGCTACAAGCCCGAAAAACTTCTTCGGTTGATGAGCAGCCAGCACTGATGAATGTAAGGGAAGCCACTGGTGAGGCAGGTTTGCAGGGAGTAAAGGGCGCGGAGTAGGAGAGCTGTCTCTCATTAGAGGACACCTTAACCTGATACTCATGGAGCACATTTGTAAAGCGCCCCACTAAGGCTACTGCCATGTCAGCTAAGCGTCTCGTCTCCACCTGCAACCGAATCTGAGGCGGGACCACTTTGGGAAGTTACATATTGTCCAGACCACAAAGGGTAGCCAATGGCGTCAGGATTTAGATTCAGTCTGGCTCTGTAAATCTGTAAACTGTTCTGTCCTCTGCTGGTGGATGAGCACGATTCCAGGTGCAGGATCATATAGTAATAGCTATTTACTTATTGGAGGTAAGGCCTCACCATATATCCAAAGCCTTGGGTTTCCCATCCTTCTGCCTCAGCCTTAGGAATTCTGAAATTGTAGTTGTGCACCACAATGCCTGACTTTACACAGTGGATTTTTGAGTATTCAACTTTGTCATATTTGCACTGTTGCACTGTGATTCCTTAAGCCATAATTCCTTGTGAGGAGATAAACTGTCACCTTTATATATGTTTAAAAATGTTGACAGTAGTAATCTAGACATACCACAAATAAAATTTTTTTGGTAACGATAGCTGCAGTTCTAGTAAACACACACACACACACACACACACACACAGAGAGAGAGAGAGAGAGAGAGAGAGAGAGAGAGAGAGAGAGAGAGACTGACTCTGACTGACTCAGAAGCATAAGTAACTGCCTCTCCTGGCTCCATTACAGTAAAAAGGCTGTGCTCAGCAAACCCTGGTAAGAAGAAGTTGTTGAATGACATGGGGAGGTGGCACCGGCACCATCCTGTTAATCTTGCTTTGTGTTTCCTAATGTATTTGTACTCTTGGGGAACTACTGCTCTGAATGGGGTCTGCACAACCTTGTAGCTTGTGGATACTACAAAGACATCAAAATGCAAGCTTGGTATGGTTTAGACCTAAGCATTTCCTCAAATCAGTTATTACCTTTATGGCTCTATTCATTCATCCATCCATCCATTCATTCATTCATGTATCATTATTATTATTTTTAATTGTGCTTTTTTGTTTGTTTGTTGTTTTTTTCGGAAGAGTTATAAAGACGCAGTGTGGCTCCGGGGATAGTACGATCAGAACTAGACACAAGAGTAAAATATTGTACCTTTCCCCGTTTTTAAAGGCGAAGTGGAAAAATGGGAGCCTCGGATCCATAAGCCTCAGGGTCCATTTTCATTGCTGCACCAGGAGAAGCCGCCGCCGGGGCGGACCGGGAGGGGCTGGGGCTGCAGCGGCTCCGGGGTTGTAGAACCGGGTCAGGCCTGGGAGCCCGGGCGCTCGCGCGTGCAGGGCGGTGGGCGTGGAGCGCGGCGCTGGGGAGCTGGTGCGCAGCCTGCCAGGCCACCCGGTTCGGCGCTGGCCTCCCCGGCCGAGCCTTCTCCCAGTTTCCCTTGCCGCTTCCTCTCCTGCCGCCGCCCTCCGGAATGACGGGGCGCTCGGATTTCCTCCCGCCGGCCCCCAATATGGGTTTATCAACAGTGACTCATCTTAAAACCGTGTTCTTCACCTGCGATCGCTGTGCAAACCGCAGGAGTTGCCACGGTGGAGAAGCGAAGTCCTAGTTTTTCATCAGTTAAAGCAATCTATGATTAGCCTTTGATGAGCGGCCTTGCTTTCCCAGGCTTTCTCACGTGGAACTTTGGGGACACGGACATACAGAGTGGTAGTGAGCATTGTGTCTCAGGGTTCTCAGTCAGAAAGCTATGAATAAAATTGGCCCACAGTCATAGGCACCGAATCACCATATGCCTTATAATTAAGTAGCTTTATAAGCACATGAAACTTTAGTAGTGGCTGAGCCTTCTATACTTTTTGGTGTTCTGTGGCTTTATAGTCTTTTAAAGTCTGAATTTGAAGACAGTTGCCGAATTCCTGTTCAAGTTTACTCTTCTTTACATTATCAACCTTATTTTAAAGTTATTTCTTGTTAAGGAAATGCTTCTTGCACCTTTCCTTTTAATCTCGTTCTCTAGAACTCCATATTATTAAGAGTGTTTCGTGCAACAGCAGTTATTTTTAGTGTAACTGCCCTGAAGTTCTTCAGACAGGTATTTAGCAGAGATTGAAGGTTATTGATTCATATAATTTGTATCCAACTCCTTCCTTTGGCCTTGAAGATCTGTGAGTGCCTAACATTAGCCAAAGGAAATAATGGATATGTGCGCCAGCGTGTGAGGTGGCCAGTTTAGCTTGTAATGACCAGGGTGGTACACCAAGGCCTTCATTAATTTTAAAATTAAAAATAATAAAGAAAGCCAGGATAGTTAGGTCTTTCTTTACAGCATGCAACAGGTTCACTTTCAGGATCCAGCTCACTCTGAAGAGGTTTTTGCGCTGACAGACGTGAGTTGACAGATATCTCTGAAGGTTTAACTGTGTAATCTAGAGCAGCTTCGGAGTCCGTATATAGAACAAGTGGCTCCCAGCTCCTCATCTTGGCTCAGTCTCCAGGTACTCAGTTCATAAAGGCATACCAAAAAGCAGGGCAGACAAGATCAGTTCCCAAGGGATTATGTTATACAAAGCACACAGTGGTCCCTAAAGCATGCATGCTGACTTAGTATGGCAAATCTTTTTAAGGAATTCATTTAAGGGAGTGTAATAACCTTATGATAAAATGTCAACTGTATTGGTTACTAATCGGCAGTACCCTGACCTCAAACACCCTAACTAAGCAATCTGCCTTTTAACAGTGGGCACGAAGTCAACCCCAGGAGCACCCAGTCTAGTATACATGTAAGAAAGGACTTGAGCTTGCCATCCCAGGGAGGGGATCTGTTAAGAGAGCCAGGCTTAGTGTTAGGCATCTAGTCATCATTCCATTATTTCTGTGGTCATCTGTTGCTCACCACAATATTCTTAATCTTTTGTCTTGTTTTCCATTTTCTATAATTTGAGCACTTGACCTGTTTCAAGGCTTACTTGGTATCTAGGTATGTAGAGTGCAAATTAAAACTATGGAAGACTGAGCCACCCTGGTGCCTTTGGGAGGTTCCATGTCTAGAATAGGCTAATGCCCAGCCTTGCTTAGAATTCCGACAATGGTGGGTTAGGGTTTATTTCTGTGGTGTGGCTGTGTTGGAATAAAAGTCAGACTTGGAGTAAATCTTTAACTCCTTAAGTTTGTAATTTTCCCACCTGTGGACTTGACTAATAATACATAGGTTTTAGGGGAAGAACAATTTAGATAACTTATCTAAACAGGCCTGCTGAATGCTAAAGGGCTGTGTGAATATTTATTATGATAATAATAATTATAATGATCTGTTTCTAATCTTTTTAATTTCTGTATGTCATTAACTATGGAAATGCTCATTAGACTATTCAAAATGGTGCTTCTGAGACAGTGGTTCTCAAACTTCCCAGTGCTATGACCCTTTAACAAACTTCCTCAGGTCATATTGGCCCTTAACCATAAAACTATTTTGTTGCTACTTCATAACTATAATGCTCCTATGGTTATCAATCATAATATAAATGTATGATATCCAGAATATCTGTTATACAATCCCCAAAGAGGTTATGCCCTACAGGTTGAGAACCGCTGTTCTAAAGCCCTATTTTAATTTAGAATTTAGAACATTTATGGCATATACAGAGTGAAACAAATTCAGCCTTGTAGGAAAGCATGGCCTCATAATATTTCCAGAGAGTCCCATGGCATCATTTTCTCCAAGTATCACTCATGCCTTAGGTTTATTCATTTCAGTTTCAGTCTCTTTTCAAGGCTATCCTGAACTGTACAGAAGTTTGAAATAATAATTTGGGGGTGTTTTATGTTTTTGGATGATCTCTGAAATCATCCTGGTTTTCGTTAGGGTGGGGGTAGTTAGTTCTTCCGCTATTACACAAGTTCTTTAAAAGATCACATGACTTTCTGATAGCCAAGCTTTTCCTATCATGACTTACTTTCTGTGGTGATTGCATGACACTCCTTCCTCTTCTCCACAGTCTTACACAGTTCCTCTTCAGCATTAATCATTGTCTTACTAGGCAATAGGTGTGGTAGTACTGTCAGAATACAACCAGTGTGCTTCTGAAGGCTGGTGGCTTAGCTGTAATGTCTTGTGGTTCACCCAGGATATTTTAGAATTGACTTTCTTTTCCTAGGTGAAGTAAATGCGATGTGGTCATAGCATTTTGTTAATAAAAGGACTTGTTAATACTGAAGCCTCCAACGTTTCTTAAGGAAAACAATAAAGAGAAGTTATTTGATTTGGTAGTCATAGTAGCATGTACACAGTGGGGTGACTATGAAGTATTGTCTACTTAAAAACCAGTGTAAGCGTGAAAGCTATCTAGGCCTTAAAAAAAAAAAAAAAAGACTAGATGTACAGATACTTCTTAGTGGTAATACAAGAAATACCACTGATGTTTCCTGAGACTTTCTGGAGGAAGCTACAGCAACCCCGTGGAACTGTTATTTAATTTGGTAGCAGATATGTGCCTAGCCAAAAGTGCTAATTCTGAGTGTTTGCTGGCAGGTGCTGCTATTAAGACTGTGTGTGGACCATAAAGCGGACAGGTCCCTTATGTAGGGGCTTGGAAAAGGTGCTGATCAAATGGCCAGCCTTCTCTTTTCACTATATAAGTTTTAAGAATAAATTTCTAGAAACCATGTGAGAACTTGCAAAACACCACTTTCAAAGGGTCTGAAAACTGCTCTTTGGACTCTATTCCTTAGTTACATTTTTTTTCTTTCTCAGAAATGAATGAGCCGGGAAATTCCTCCATCTATTTTATTTTTATTTACTATACAGTGCTTGTGTGTATGGATGGTGTATATGGGTTTGATAATATCAATATCTGCGCATCGGACACAAGACCGACTCATACAGACTTTTTATTAGAGACAGTACCAGGAGCTTTTCATCTCTGCGCTGCAGTTGTTTTCCAATACTTATCTTCCATAACTGGAATTCATTTCTATATGCTGGTAATTTGATAAACTGTTTTGAAATGCATTTGTTGAGCTCAGTGTAATTCCATGTGCCTTTAATGAAAGGCATGTGACCCTCTAGATTAGAAGAAAGGTCTGTGGTTGGCTCACACAGAGGCCTTGCTGCTCCTTTTGGGCAATCTTTAACCTGGCACCCTCTAATGTGTTTGCTAAGATAGAGTTTTCCAAAATTGAAATAATGTCACATTTGAAAAGATGCCAAGAAACAATGTGGCACTTTCTCAATTTTGTGAAGCTAAAATTCCTAGTTATGAAAAAGAGTCCATGTCACAGATGAGTCGTTAGTAATGACTTCAGTGTAGCAGGAAAAGAGCAACTCCCATATGCTGATTCTAGTCTCATAATAACGAATGTTATAGAAAGATGGCAGAGTATTTAACAAGCTGTGAGTTAATGCGACAGTGTCGGTGGATCCAGTTCCAGAAGGATAATCACTTTACCATATTTCTTCAAAAATATTTGAAGTTATATTACAAAACAGAAAACTTGCTAGGAGTGAATGCAGGCTGTACTGCACTGTATCTCCCAACCCAGACAGTCAGACAGTCGAATGGAGTTTCTTTAAACAGTGCCATTGTTCAAGATGCTTGTGCGATTCCGCATGCCTAGATAAATTTGTGGTTCTCTTTGTCAGACTCAGTGGGCAAAGTTATAAATGTATAAATGCTAGGAATTTATATATTTATACATTTAAATTTGAGTTGCCAAAGTCCCTGGGAAGCTGGATGTGGTAGTGTCCACATCTGCACCCCTTGCACTTCCGCAAAATATGGGAGATGGAGACAAGAGAATCCTCAGAAGCTCATGGGCTAGCGAACTTGCTATTCACAGCCTTAGACAAGAGATCCTGTTCCAATAAAGTAGACGCTAAGGACCTACACAAGACATTGTCCTCTGAACTCCACACGACCCATGGCTTATATGTATACATCATATAAGCTTGTGCATGCACAAAGGTAAATATAAAAAAGAAGAGACATTTTTGACCAAAGCCACATTGCTTTTGTTTAGTATGTGTACATTTCATTGTGTCCATGAGCACCCCATATGTATGTTTCCTTAAGAAGAACCCATTATTCCAAAGTTGTTATTATTTTTTGAGAGACCCGTTACTTCAAGCTTGAAAGCAGTGTGTGTGTGTGTGTGTGTGTGTGTGTGTGTGTGTGTGTGTGTGTGTGTGAGAGAGAGAGAGAGAGAGAGAGAGAGAGAGAGAGAGACAAGCATTGTTGTCTTGCATGTGAAGGTGTCCCTTCATGATATTTGTAATACCACAGATATTCACATGCTAACACATTCCTCCTATTTGCCCATGCCGTTGGGCACTCTCTGAAGGGGCTTAGAAGAATTAACTTGTGATGGCCACAGAGGGCTGACCTCTGCTAAAAGTAACATAATTTGGGAATGATCTCGTTTGAAAATAAACTTCCCTTGTTGGTTAGCAATGGGAGATTTATGCATTGGTGTAAAGTATAAAAGTTTAGATGGACCTCTGGTTCCTCGGTATGAAGTCTGCTATGGTTCCACCTGTATAGATCTTGACTGGAAGAGGCCTCCAGTCCATACGGTAAGTGCTGAGTTTCATGGACCACAACTTCTTAGGAGAATCATCACTGAGATTTTTGATCACGTTCTAAGTGAGCTCCCAAGGGAACTGGTCAGATGTGAGCTCATTTTGGAAGGTCCACATTTACCTTTCAGTTTACTCTAGGGCACTACAAAATGTCGCCAGTGTAAGAAACATAAGTCTGAATGGACCCTGCTTAGTCAGAGCTACAATGTCCCATTAGAGTTCTACAGAAGACTCCCGCAGGTATAAGTTAAGCACTTGATTCATGCTGTGGCTGTGGTTTCAACAAGTTTTTATTAATTCCAGTAATTTTGATAAGTTCCACCAACAAATGTTTATTACATGGCTTTTCATTGGCCCGTAGGTTGTGAGAATACAATTGGAATGGCAATAGAATGACATCATTCAGGTAGGAATTCATAATAATGATACAAAAAATAGTGACAGTCATATTTCTGATTTAACTAAATATTTTGAATACATGCAAAATCTCAATGATTTGGTATCATTAATTGCTCAAACACCTGTATCAGAAATTTGAAGCTTTGTTAAGAGCCCAGAACATCTCATGTAGGTTTTTCTCCTCTTATTTCACTTGTGATTAGAATTGAATTCCTTTTGGAATCTACATATTCCCTTCACATTTTACCTTTCCCTCTTCAGTATGTATGCCATGACATTGTAGTTTATTATTTTTACTATTATTTACTATTATTGTGTTTTTAGAAACTCTTAGGTGGGTTTGTGTTTCCAGGGTGTCAACCCTACTGAAATGCAAACTTCTACCTTAGTTGCCTTTAGAACCACAGCCATTTTTTGATGGTTGCCAAGGCAACCATTTGTTTTAAAAGCTGACCCTTCCTTGGGATGTGTTTATAGTGGGCAGTTCCCCTGTTTTTCACATCTGTATCTCAGGGCACCCTCATTGTCCTCTCCCAGAACTCTGTATAATTCCACATGAAGATAACATTTCCTCCACGTGTCTCTAATACGACCCTCCACATTAAGTTGTTTTCTTGCGGTTGAAGAAATAGATCTAATAATAATAATAGCAAACAGTTAGTGTCCAGTGTTTACATTCCGAGAGATGTATTGTTTGTGTTGCTCCTTTTTCTCCTGTCATGTCTTGTGCTGAACTGTTGCTTAGGTGTTTACTGTGAGCATGGCTGCTCTGATAAAGCTAGCCAGCTCTCTTAGAAAGACACACCTTTGTCTTAGAATTTCAGTGTATTATGGATGGTTTAAATGTATAGTTTCTGCGTAAATTTGAGGTGTAAAGTGTTTTTCCCATGAGTACAGTGTAGATAAGATACTTGATGCTGCTCTTTCAGTCCTCTCCCTCCTCCTCTCTATTATCCCTCCTCCTCTCTCCTTACCTCTATGTCATTTTTTCTTTTCTTTTTGAACCTTGATACCACTTAGCTCATGACATGAAACAACAACAGCAACAACAACAACAACAAAAGATTCCCTGAAAATTAAATGTGTTATGTTGTTCTTCAGGAAAAGAATATTAAACTTTAGAAAGAGATCAATTCAAAACAGTCACATACAAACATATATTTATAAATTGTTATCTTTCACTTCAAATGTTTGCCATGATAATTATGTAGGCATTGTATTAGCAACCAAGGAAATAAATACTCTATATGGCATGCTCACATAACAATTTGTGAATACTAATGATAATGGGAGTATATGTGATAGATTGTCAGGGAAATAGGATTTTTCTACAGATATTGTTTTCATTCTTTGTTTCATGGAGGTTTTTTTGGTTTGTTTGTTTTGTTTTTGTTTTTCAAGACAGGGTTTCTGTATAGCCCTGGCTATCCCGGAACTCACTTTGTAGACCAGGCTGGCCTCGAACTCAGAAATCCACCTGCCTCTGCCTCGCAAGTGCTGGGATTAAAGGCGTGCACCACCACCAACCGGCTTTTGTTTTGTTTGTTTCATGGAGTTTTATTCCAACTCACCACAAGTTCTCAGTTCTTTAAAAAGCATATTGATCTATTTTGAATGTTGGCTTTTTCACCTTCTCTCTCTGAATCCCCAAGTCCCATCTTTGCCTTGGACAACTACTGCTGTCTCACTGACAGGCACTTTTATCTTAGGAAGTCCTTCTTGGTCAAGCAAACATGGATCTGGTACCCTAGTTCCTGGTTTTCTTCTCTTTCTAGCCTTATAAGCTCAGTGAGAGATTTTTGATGTCTTTCTACATCTTGCTCAACACACGTGACACATGATTGGCCCTTAAAAAGCCATATTATCTGAATACATGTAGTGTATTAATTTGGCAGTGCTCTCGATCCTCAGTTATCAAAGCATCTGATCAGTTTTGGAGTATTTACACATAGGAGTGAAAACTAAGTAGAGACCATACCAAGGGATACTTTTGACCTTGGGTTCTTAAAAAAAAATATCCAGATATTACAGTTGAATCATTTGCATTTATTAGCAAATGTTCACAATCTTGGACCTTTTTGACATGTTGAACTATTTTAGTATTTAGTTACTTAGGCAAAGATTAAAACAGTATTCCCTCAAGTAGCGCCTCTCGTCGTAGAAGACATTCCCAGGTAGCACTTGTTTCAACTTGTCAGCACCTTCTAACATATTTGTTGTTTCCTTCCATTTGTGCAAGGCTATGGGGGTTTGCCTGTCTGGTTCAGCTATTCTTTCAGCTCATGTGGTCCATAAGGATGGGATGAGATTGTTTAGCCGACTCTATCTTTGACTATTTCTTTTTTCCTTAAGGAATCTTGTGAGTGCAAAATTATGTTTGAAAAGTTGAAGTAAATTCTCCATGAAAAATCTGGTTGCATTGTATATTATATAGTACTCACGACACGAAGTAGTTTTAAGAATACTTTCAAGTATGCTTTTTTTTTTTTTTTTTTGGTCAGATACTACTGTACTTCAAAACCATTTAATTGAAAATAGAAGCCAAAGTCTGTAGAAAATATTAACTAAGTGGGAGCTTGAAACTAATAGAATTTTACCTATTAACTTTTTTTTTTCCCATGCAAAATGAACAGCCACTCTGCACCATTTAGTAGAGGGAAGAAATACCTTGACTTTCCTGTTTTGCACAAATGTGTGGAAAGTCCATTAGGGAAGGTTAGCATCTGACACATTTCTTCTCAACAACAGTCTTTACTCAGTCTCATAAGGAATCACATAATTTAGATGGTGAATTCACAGAGGAAACCCCACAAGACTTGGATTGGCTGTTTGTCACAGATCAGGCCAGGCTTCTAAGCGAAACAGTGGCAATAACCTCTCTTCAGTTGAGTTTTCTCATCTGTAAAGCGAGATTAATGGATAACTTGTACAGTTTTGCTGAGGGGTAAGTGGGAAAATCCTGCGAGCAAATGAATAAATAATTAGGAAATAGTACGTGTTTAATAAATGGTTCTCATCCACTTTAACTTAACTTGCCTCTGCGATATAATTGTACATATAATTGCGTATTTGTATAATTGCACGTTATACCATCATGATTTACATTTAATAACTACAGACCTGTCTTCCCTTGACTCCTTCTAGCATCCTTGTTAACAGTCCTGGATGAAAAGTTTTCTCTCTTCTCCCTGTTTCAGGTTCTCTGATTATCTTTCCTTCTGATGTTCTTCTGTTGTTCTCTGGTCTTATTTTGAGTTACCCATTTTCCTCAACCCCCCCCCCCTTTTTTTTTTTAATTGAAATTTCTCAGTTTGTTCCTTCCCTCAGCCCCTTGCCTGCATTGGTACACAGGCGCTCCTTGTCTGCGCATGCGGATGAGGCACTAATGGTAACTCTATTCACTGAGGTCTTGTAGGTGGAGCATCAGATGATAGCCGCTGTAAGATTTCATCTCAGCATATCTATCCATGCTTTCTGCAGAGCAATTGATGTTTTTTTTTTTTTTTTTTTTTTCTGGCAGGAAAATAACATGAGTACTAATCACATCACCAAAAAGCACAAGTATGCTAAGAATTGTGACACAGTGCATCCACCTGTGTAACTGCCTTTCCTGTCAAGAAACAAAGTCTCTGCCGCTTAAGCTCCCGTGCCCCATCTTGATCCCGATTTCTTCCCCTAAAAATCAATGCCTCTCTTGACCACTATCAGTGTCAAGAGAGGCTTTGCTTGATGTTGAACCCTACCACTAGTAGCGCACAGCGTTTATGTGTATTGCACGCTTTTACTGGTTCTGAGCAGCTTGTGTTTGTAATTCACTGTATGTAGTTTCTTCATACATTTTTTTCAATATAACATCATATAATAGAATCACGTACTTCACTGTGTTTTCTTATATTATTCATTGTATGGCTGTGTGTGCCTGCGTATGGTATGTGTTTGTGTGTCTTTGAAACTAAACATGGTTTTGTGTCTTTCCAGATGTTCTAAGTTTCTAGGAGTCTGATCTAAACATTTGATGTTTTCCTGTATTATTTTATGCTGCACGAATTGTATTTTTTAAGTTCTCTTTTGACATATATTTACTTTGTGTGTGTGTGTGTGTGTTCTTGTTTGGATCTCTGAGGGCATATGTGTGTTTAAATATATGTACAGGTCTGTGCACTTGCAGATGGGAGACAAAGCTAGCCATCAGATGTATTCCTCAATTCCTACACACTCTATTGATAAGCAAGTGTCTCCAGCTGAATCGGGAACTCACTGATTTGGCTACTGAACATCAGGATATTGTTTCCCAGACATCTCTTGAGTGCTGGAGTGCAGGCGGGTTGCCTTGACTGCCAGTTTTCATGTCTGTGCTGGGGATTCAAACTCGGTTCCTCAAACTTGCATGCTAGACACTTCATCAACACTGGGCAGGCTTCTCAGCTTGTGACTCACAATTTTGAAAAGGAAGTTAAGGTCTATGTATTTCTCACTACTTGTGCATGTATTGCCTTGTGCATGTGGACCTTGGGTCATGATAGTTCGTTCTTTATCCAATACAAATAAAGACAAAGTACTTTGAATCTGTATGTCTTGATTAGAATGTATTATATTGATGAGACAACTTTAGAACTATCTTTATTCTTTAGGTTTCATTTAAGACTTGGGGCTTCCTTTAAAAAATAGATTATATGCAGAAATATTTAAGTGTTTTAATGGCTACCCATCTAGTAACAATATATCTGCGTATGCACCTAACCTAAAGTTTGTCTCTGTGAGGGACATATACTAGAAGTAACAGGGAGATTTAAAAACACCTCAAATGTTTTTTTTTCCTATCTCTCCAGTCATCACTGTCATAATTACTGGACATTGACAGTTGTGGAAGCATGTCCCAGTTTTAGATGTGTCCAACCTGCAGGAGGGTGGAAGACAATGGGTGACATGTAAATACTTATAAATATAAGAGTATATATCAATAATCTGAGTAATATATTGCACATATGAATGGAGATATGCTGATATTTTTAATTAGTGGTAATGTTAATATTGATATTTTCTGCTCTAGGAAAAGTCTAGCAGAGAACCATAATTGCATCACCATTTAAAGTATGGAAAGTGCTGTTGCAGGCCATCTGTATGAAATGCCATGCGAACAAGTGCAGAGAAACAGTTTCTTTTGTGACTACACTAGAAGACTTGGTAGAAGTCCACTCATCTCCTGAACTTTAATAGTCTGGATCCCTTAGTGCTGGTTGCTTTGAGGCAATTCCAAAGGCTGGAATAACTTAGTGGCCTCTGTGCATTCATTGCCCTGAGATATGGAGCCAAGAAAATATGCTTGATAGCTGCCTTTTTAGAATGCTTCTAATGTAAATACCTGAAAGGGACAATGCTTTTATATCTGCATGTACAAATATGCCTACAAGTAAGTGTTGCTCAAGAAAAAAATATCAAGGTTTATGAAAAAATAGTTTTAAACTAGTACTTTAATAAAGGTTTAGTGCACTAATAGCAGGTATTCCCCGTCCTCAGCCTATGCCTAAGGAAGGACTTAAAACTGTATTGCTTCATCTGTAAAATGCAACTACAATTATTATTTTACCCAAGACAACCAATCAAAATTAAAATCAGGTGAGATGACGTACTTTTTTGTTCCAGTTCCTGGCTCAGTGTAGCGATAGAGTGACACACTTAGTCACTAATCACACAGTTTTTTTCTCAGTTTCTATGGGCACTCAGGATCAGGGGCCTGAAGGGAGTCTAGTTATGAATTTTGTTCTCTTTCCTCAGTTAGATTTTGGAGAAAGAAAGTGTGAAACACCTGAATCTAGAATTATGTAAGTGTTTTTCCCCTTCTGGTGTTATGACAGCTGTCCACATATAGATGGATTGAGAAAAGAAATGATTAATTAGGGTATAGGTGGAGAAAGTCTTTGCTAACTGTGCATGTGTGTGTGCCTGGGGGGGGGGGAGGGTGGGATGTGTGTGTGCGTGGAGGGGGGAAAGGGTGGGATGTGTGTGTCGTGGGGGGGAAGGGTGGGATGTGTGTGTGTGTGGGGGGAGGGTGGGATGTGTGTGTGCGTGGGGGGGAAGGGTGGGATGTGTGTGTCGTGGGGGGGAAGGGTGGAATGTGTGTGTGTGGGGGGGGAGGGTGGGATGTGTGTGTGCGTGGGGGGGAAGGGTGGGATGTGTGTGTCGTGGGGGGGAAGGGTGGAATGTGTGTGTGTGTGGGGGGAGGGTGGGATGTGTGTGTGCGGGGGGGGGGAAGGGTGGGATGTGTGTGTGCGTGGGGGGGGGGAAGGGTGGGATGTAGATTGAAGTGTAAGTTTACATCGAACTTGAAATAGAAGATTGATTACATTAGCTATAAGAAATATTTCACGAGTGAGCTCATTTCTGCCCTAGCTAATTCTGTCCTTTCACCCACATGCAACACATTTTTTTAATGTGAATATGTAAAGTGGGAACTGTTGGGGCCCCAAAGAATCTGTATGCATAGCCATCCTTTCAAATTTAGCTCTCAGTGGGACTTTAATTCCAATTCAATTTTTGTATTTAAGATTACTTTAAAGATTCTGTTCCTTGTTTCAATTAATTCAGTATCTTTGTTATCTCTGTCTCTGTCTGTCTCTGTCTCTGTCTGTCTCTGTCTCTGTCTCTGTCTCTGTCTCTGTCTCTGTCTCTTTCTCTTTCTCTTTCTCTTTCTCTTTCTCTTTCTCTTTCTCTTTCTCTTTCTCTTTCTCTTTCTCTTTCTCTTTCTCTTTCTCTTTCTCTTTCTCTTTCTCTTTCTCTCTCCACCCCTCTTGGACCCTTTCTTCTCTCTCCTTTATTCTTTATCCTCTCCTATCTATTCTATTCTACCTCTCTTACCTCTCCCCATATCTCATCTCTGTTTGAATTCTTACACGATATACAATTAAGTCAGACTAACAAAGTTCATGATTCCCTAAGAATTCTTTAGGCAAGACAAGCTTAGGATAGGGAGTCTGCTTGAACACACTTGCTTTATTTTATTGTCTATCACTCAGAATCATTAGTCAAATTAATATTAATTCATGCTCTAAATGCACACTTTCATTAGAGGCTCATTACCATGGGCCAAGGCATTGCTATTTTGTTCTTTATTATTAGTCCAGTTAAGATGGAACAGGGTAGAGTTTTCAGAAGCAGGAGAATTCTGGAGACTACCATATTTTCTCAAGTATGTGATTATTACAGAATGTAAATACTCTTTGTTGCAACCTTAAGTCTTCCCCTAATACCTTACCCATTCCATAGTTTCTTAATAAGACATATTAAGAAGTTTTTAATTTCTTAAATATTTTCTTATTTTTAATAGAATGAAATTTAAATTATTTGTACAGGAATGAGACAGTAGCTCATCAGAAAGTTCAGCTGGTAGAAGCCCTTGCCATACAAGCCTGAGAGTCTCGGGAACCCACACTAGAGACAAGGATTGACTCCTAATTGTTACCTTTTGACATCTACACATGTAGTGTGGTGTGTGAATGTGTAATTGTGTGTGTATGTGTTTATGACAATGCTTATACATACATACTCCATATATATACATGATGATAGTAAAATTGGTAAAAAGAATGAGACAAATTTAGGATGAGTGTTTTAAACTGATCATTGTCATGGTTTAGCTTTAAAAACTGTAACAGAAAATTTTAGAGTTGCTACATGTGAGGATTAGCATTGAGCTCAGGGTTACCATTGAGCTTATATATCCTACATAATTAAGAGTATATGATTTCAAAAGCTGTGATCTGTGATCTAATTGTACATTGATATTTTATCTTCTGCTTTTCTCCACTCAATGTCTGTAATCCTTTCCTATTACTGATTCTTCTGCATGTTGATTCTATCATATCATATTATATTGTGTTTTGAAATTCCTTTACTACTGAAACTGTACTAAAACCCAACAACAAGCCTCTTCAAAATCATAAACAAATTGAAAATATCAAAGTTTCCCTGCCAAGTTAAAGGAATTACATTATGTATGTTTAAACGTCTTGGTTATGATTTTCCTTGAGCCATGCTGTCTGGAAGCAGCACCTTTTCTGTGTTCAACAAAACTTGAGTGGGGTAAGTGGGATTCTGTGACATAAAGCCAAATGAGATTGGAAAAGTCGGTCCAAACGGAAGAGATTCCATCTTCTGTTCTATCTAAGACCTTTTAGAACTGTAATTGCTAATATACATTATGGATATCTGGGAGGGGTGCAGAGCATTCAGTTTCAACTCAGCTTAATTTGATCAAGGACTTGTCTTTCATTTCTCTTTTAGAAGCCATTATCATGAGAAGAACATAAGAGAACTTTTTGGGTTTCATGTCATCTCTGTTTAAACAGGCACTCTCTCAAAATCCCAGACAGAGCTTAGCTGAGTATGGGTTGAACAGAGGCAGAATATTCTCATAATATTTTCAAAATTGATTTTTTTTTCAAAAATGATTCATGTAGTGGAAACTTTCTAGGCATAGTACTTCAATTCTGCACTGACTTTATATGCAGTTTTAGAAATCATGCAGAGAACTTTTTCTAGATGACAGAGAACTGTGTTTTGTTACACAGTTTGTTACACTAGGTTATGTTACTTTCATAAACAGACTTATTTTTGAATGACTGATCTGTTCCATTTTCTATGTATACATGATAGGTTGTAGGTTTGAGAACTAGAGGTACCAGAAAGGACATCAAATACCCAGGGACTGGAATTACTGATAGCTGTGAGCTGGCAGGTTGGTTTTGGGAAGCAAACATAGATCCTCTGCCACAGCAGGGTGTGCTCCTCATGGCTCTAATCCTGCTCAGGATTCACCCAGAGGTGTTTGAAAATGGTAATTTTCATTCAAAGTATCATTGCACTTAAATAGAGAAAACTCCCCCCTCCCCCCTCCTCTCCCAATCCTCCTGCTGTTTCATCAGAAGGAAAATGGGGCTGGGTAATATTTGAACTTCCCACTGTAGTAGACTAAAATAGAGGAAGGACTTTTTTCACACATAATGTCAGAGGTTTTAGTGTGTGATCACTTGGCCTCATAGCACATGGAGAAGCAAAGCTGCCCACTTTGTGCCAGACAAAACATAGAAACAAATAGGACAGGCAACTTGGAAAGCCACATCGCTTAATAGGCAAGAACTCATTGACTTTCTTCTTATCGTGAGGCTACAACTCTTGTTATTGCTACCATTCAGTTATAGTTCAATTATAGATCCTCATGAATCGATTACACGGACACCAGATAGGGTGGTATGGAAAACAAGACAAATATTGTGTCATTGCCCATGTGTTTATTTCACTACATGAAAGTCTGCTGCAAGTACTATAAATTGGCTGAGATAAATCTGGCAAAGTATACACTGATAGGTTTTAGAAAGCATGGAATGGAAAAAAAAATTCCATTCTGTTGTGTGGATGTATTATCAAATGTTCATGATGGTTGTGCCTTTAACTGTTGGACACCTCTGTGGTTCTGTCGTTAGGCTATTTGTCCTTAGATGGGTGCAGGCCTTTTAAACTACTTCCTATTGTATGGCAAGGATGAGCTCAGTGGTTTCTAAGTTACTTCTCAGTTTCATGAGGAAGAACTATTGCACATGATGGCACACGCTTACTTCCCTTCGTCTTGGAAGGAGAAAAGTTTTCTGTCTCTCCTCTATGTATACAGTACCCAGCCACCCAGGATACTGGTAGCGTCGATTGTCGGTGTATTTAAACCTTATGTTCAGCTTGGTACTCTTTTAAACCAACAAAAAAAATGAAAAAAGTAAGGAAATACCACGATGACCAAATTCTTGCCTTGGGCTTCATAGTGCATTGAAAACAGAGCATTTTCAGTGAAGTGTGCTGTCTCCAGGGTATGGATCTAACAGAGTCACCATACTGCACATTCATATTCTGTGTGTGTGTGCATCACTTCACTTTTATCAAGTGGATTAGCACTCCTTGGCACTGATTTCTTAAAGGAGACAGATGTTTATAGCCAGTTATATTAGTGGATTGGATTAATGATTGAAATGTCCTTTGCTTAATGACAGACTGGAAATATAGTAACTGCAATAAATAAAAATTAAACCTCTTTTAATAAACAAGGATCATTTTCAGCAAGTGCTAGAAAGCAAGGCAAATGTTCACACAAAGATAGACTCTGGCTATTTTTGTTATCAGTGGAAATCCAGGTTTTGTACAGTGTAGTGTTAATTCACTCCAGAGCTGTCTTGTTAAATAGGTTCATTAATATGTTGCCATAAGCTATTCTTTTTGAACTTGACACTATGATTGGTGCTTTGCCCAAGGACCAGTTGATATATTATAAGTTTAGTCAAGAAGGAAAGGACAAAGCAAAACTTGCTCACATGCAAATTAGTGGGCCAGGGTCATTTGTGGCTCAGTCAGATTAGTTGGTTTCAATCAACAGTTTTCACTGTAGGCATTTTTGTTTTCTTTGAAAAAAATAATGAAAACCACACGAGTGTGTATCTGTGTGTATATTTGTGTCTCTGTGTCTGTGTGTATTGCTGAATTTCACTCTCATTTGTTATGAAACAAGAGAATTATTCCTCTCTGATTTTGATACTCTGAGATACATATTTGTTTTTTAGTTATCTCAATTAGTGAAAAAATGCATGTTTTAATGTCTTCAGATATGTTTTAAAGTCAGATTTCTACCATAAAGCCTTTAGAGACACATATAACTGCTTCATAATTTTCTTCTAAAAACAAAATTGTCAATGTAAATTTTTAGTATGCATCCATGAAGTCTCATTTTTACACACATTGCATTTTTACTAACCCACCTCATGCTCCCTTTTAACATAGACTAATGGCTTTGCAATGATATATTTAAATTATAGGGAACACAGTATGATGAAATGATTGCCTAATAGGTATGTTTGATCAAGCCTCAAAAGTTATTGAATGAGGTTAGCATTTTATGTCAGAGTGGCTTACGTGAGTTCTAATGTCTGGATGATTATTAATAGACTTTGTGTTTGGAAAGATGTTACTAGAAGTAATCATTTTGTATTACTTTGGTCTGAAATAATGAGAGAATTCTTTTATAGGAGACGTGTGAAGGTGATGGCATTTTAATCTCAAAAGGATTTAAAATGTCCAAAAATATCTTTTAAAAATTTAGGAATGATAAAGATTCTAAGTCCAAATTAAGTAAAAATGAATAGTAAAGGACTGAATTTGACAGAGAGCTTATAGAGTTGGAAGCTTCACTCCCCCTCTGCCCCCGGCCCCCTTTAACAAAAAAGTGATCTACCATTCAAGTCTTGCCTTAGAATCAGAAGGACTAGAAAACCTTTAAACTCCTTCAGTGATGGTTTGTGAATTGGATAAACAGTGTTTCTTGCATTTTTATAGTTCACTTAAGCAGTCTGATTTTGATCTGTATCTGTGGAGTAGACAGGCTACAAGTGGCTCCCCATCCCCCCAAACCAATGAGCAGATACATATGTTCCTTAAAGGAGAAACTTCCCGTGTTCATATGGAAGCTATCTAGCTTGCTATAGGTCCAAGACTTGACCTCCCTTTTATTTGGCTATCATTTGCTTAATTCTTTAGATTCTTTGTGGTAGACTTTTGATCAAAAGAAACTTTTTATTCTTTATCTTCTTTTATTTTTTTCATAAAAGCTACAAGAAATGTGTAATTAATAACTTTGTTCTTTATGTTAGTGATATGAGCAAGTATGGTATAAAACATCTTACTAAAGATTAGAGCATGATGACTTCTTTATTTGTGACTACTTTGATTTCAAGCACTTGAAAGTTTTATTATCTGGAAAAAAAGAGCAAGTCATCTGGTGTTATATATTATGAAAATCAGAACAGCTACTTGTACAATTCATACTCAATGGGATTCCAGGCAGAGGTCAGATCACACAATCTGGATCCTGAATATTTGCAATGTAGTTGGGAATATAGTTTGCATACATACACATACATGTGGAGGTTCATGCATAAAATGACATTTAGAAAGCTACTGAAAGAGAAGGTTTTTTTTTTTTTTAAATCATCATTTCACTTGATTTTCACATTGTTATTCTCTTGGAAATTAAAGCTAATGAGAATGAGCAAATCATGATTGTTGTGTTTGATTCACAGCTGATGCTGAATGGTGAAGGATGTCAGTGCCCGTGCGTTTGCTCCCCCCACCCGGTATGTGTGTGTGTGTGTTTACCTTAAACTAGGAGGGTATTATCTTAAACTAGGAGGGGGTTAAACATATTGGTGCTGTAAATCACATCTAAAACTTATTCCCATTCTTCCTCGTTTTGATTCTTTTGTTTGAGGCCAAGGTAGTATAGAGAGAGAACGTACACTTTACATTCTGTACTTTCAAAGTTTCGTATTCTATGGAAACTAATCCTGAATTTCACCACAGTGAATGTGAATTCAATTTCTTTCAAGTTTCTGTAAAAATTGATTGCTCTGGCCAGGCAGTTTGATCATGGATTGCATGGATATTTGGGCTAAAAACATTTCATAAGTATACGAGTGCCTATATTTGTGTACATGTATGTGAGCACATGTAGATAGATTTGTGTGTGTTTAAAAGTGTATACAGATATGTGGCCTAGAGCTAAGTCACCATGGGTGGAATTTCATTGTCCAGATAACAGAAGACTAAGTCTCCTGTTTCTGTGAAGAAGCCACCTGGAGAAAATGATTCATGTCTTAACATGGACGATTCTTTTATATATATACTTAAAATTTTTAATTAGTGAAATAAAGAGCATTATGTCTAGTGTTAATCACCCCCACTGTACAAACTTAAGTGATGCTATAATACAGCACCTTATTTGGATATGTTTTAAATAATTGTGAGCTCTAAGAATGTTTTTAAGTTTATTGTCCTGATTTACAATTCAATGAAATTAGTTGAGGGTAAGACTTAGCATTTTTGCGACAGGAATATTTTCTATCTTAGAACATACTGGGCATACTGTTTAGCTATCTTGGCAGTCAGGTTAGATGGTCTAATTAAGACGGATTTGTTTGTGTGTGTTGAACGTGGTAGAGGTATGCACAATGCTCAGCATTCTCTCAGAAGGTAATAATAGTTCTGCTTCTCTCAATTATGTTGAAGTCTTTTTTTTTTTTTTTTTTTCCGAGATAGGGTTTCTCTGTATAGCCCTGGTTGTCCTGGAACTCACTTTGTTGACCAGGCAGGCCTCGAACTCAGAAATCTGCCTGCCTCTGCCTCCCAAGTGCTGGGATTAAAGGCATATGCCACCACCACCCAGCTTTGTGTTGAAGTCTTAAATGATCAGTTTAGGTTCCCTCTGTCAATTTTCTCTTTTAACCTCATGATCTAAAAATCTGCTTTATAGTAGATTTACTTTAACAAGCATTTTGAATTTATTTGTTCTTCTAGTTTAAAAAGGAATATTGCTATGAAGTAGAATGACACATAATTGATGATTTACCTTCATTCATGTGATTGTCCATAAAGTTCATCTAGAAAAACCATTGCTGGTGTGAACAAATTTAGATTCCCCTCTTTACCCGGCACTGGTAACTATGACAGTTTTTAAGGTTGAAGGAATTTTATGGATTGAATAATCTCATCAAGTTTGCAATCTTTCGGAAAAAAATCATTCCTGTTCCATAACATTTTATATCACATTCTTTCCCTGGCTGTATTATTAAAACCAAGAAAGGACAGGATTTTGTCACACGTCTGCCTGAGCTTTTATCAGATTTTTTTTTTTTTTTTTGAGCAGCCCAGAGTGCTAGCATGCTGCTGTATTTTAGGTGTGACCCATGCAAGCATGTGTCTTTATTTAGGAATAGAAACCGTTCTCTGTGTTGTTTGTTTAACAGATGTACAGATCAACTCCGAAAACATCTTCAGTATTCTCTAAGCATCTTCTAAGACAATAGCTTCCTGATAGTTGACAAAAAGAATCAATACTTGTAGAAGGCATTCTAAAGCCACACACATGCTTTGTGAAGTCAGTGCTGGGTACGATTTTCCAAGGATGTGATTTCTTTTTTTTTTTTCCAGAGAAAATGTTCACTGGAAAAGTTCTTGGCACACAGTGAAACATCGTGCAATCTGTTATTTGTCTTAGAGATAATAACTGGCGGGTGGCTATAGTCTTGTGCTATCTAACTTATGACTTGAGAGGGGAGTTTCTTCCACTCAGAAGTATTGCAAATGTGCTTATATTTACATAATATGTCACTCTGAAAAATTATGATATAATTCCAGTAAAAAAAATGCTTTTTCTTCTATAGCTACTTCAAAGTATACTCAAATAAATTAACCAATTTTTTTAATAAAAACGACTAAAAAGAACATGCCCCTACCCCCCACAGCACAATATAAAACCCAAATGACCTCTCTGCTTCCTCTTTGAAGTTTTAGCAGTTTAACATTCTTTGCGATGTAGGTTAGTAAGGACTCTGTTGAACATAAGACATCAGTGAGTCATATGCTTTCTGAAGGTCTGTTCTTGGGTGGAAGAAGGAACTAAATTTTGAGTAGATAATTTAATTAAGTTCTGTTTCTTTTTTTTTTCTTTTTCTCAATACCTAATGATGTTGGTGGAGTAATTTTTAACTTTTGACCCACTACATTTTTCATGATAGTGATAAATCAGCAGAGATCTAAAATGTTTCTTTCTTCTAAAAAATGCCCTTTTTTCCCCAATATGAATGTATTTAGATCAATTCAACTTTTAAGTATTTTATCTTAATTCCCTTTTCATTTTCCCAATCACGTTGACATTAATATATGGGCATAAACCATTTGCTCTTCATTTTGATAGACAGGTAACCTTCATAAGTCAGATTATAATTTCTACAGACATTCTGTCTTTTCATACAGAATTTTTATAGCTTTGGGCAACCTCATTCACATTATTTCAGTTACTCATTGTTAAAATGTAGGTATGCCAAGGAGAAAAGTTGCCACACAAATGTTAGGGTTGTTGACCACTTGACCAAAGAAGGACCAAAGTGTATTAGATAAGGATGAGATAATGGGAAATATACAAAATATTTCAGAATTCTGTAAGGAGAGGCAAAAGGTGTGTCCCAAACCAGTATCATTTTATGTGTAGGAACTCTTGATGTTATGAACGAGAATATCCTGTCTTCTAGGTCAATTTTAAATATAAGTGCATAAATATATACACACTCATATAAGGTATAAGTACTTACCCTGAGCTTGTAAATATGTAAATATATGTAAGTGCATGCACACGCTCGTGTGCACACACACATGTCATTGAGTTCTATCGGTTACTCCAGAACTCCTGGGTTCAGCTGATCTTTCAGCATCCCGAATCGCTAAGACTACAAGCACATGCCACTATACTTGGTTTGCAATAACATGGGTTTTGTTTACATTTATAGTTTAAATAATAACTAATGTTTTAGTTTTTTTTTTTTTCTTAAAGTTTTCCCCTTCAATGGTTAGCACTAAAATTGCCTTGTAATCTTTCACATGCACTCCCAAGGCTACCAGAGCCTCATCTGACAGATCAATACAGGCATCCTTAGATGCTGTCAGCGAAAGCAACATTGAAATTCAAACATTACAAAAACATAGTTAACCTGTGTCCCAAATTACAAAGAAGGGCCCTAGTTTCTTTCATTTGAGACTCTCATGGACTGACCAGGAAAGGTACATAGTCCTCTTCCTTTGCAGTGTTGCCCTCCCTGGCTAACCCTTTGTCTTGAATCTTCACTCCTTTAATCTAGTTTTGTTACTGCATGGGGGACCTTATGTGGATCTGTGATGGATGGTGATTATCAGTGCGTAAGGAGAACATTGTAGTTTTTAAAGTGCTGTCGAACTGTGTTCAACAATAGTTACTGAAATATCACCTCGTCAAGGATTGTTTACACGTTAGTACATTATCGTGTTCAGTGATTCATATCACAGCAACTTTGAGTGGCTGGAGCTGTTCAGAAGCAAACATCCACCCATGCCTTTCAAGCTAGTGGAGTTGTGCAGCCCATGGAGGAGTTACAGAAAAAAACACCTAAGCCATGATATTAATTTGAATTTTTCCAGCACATTGAGAGTTTTTGGTATAACCTACTTTACTAAACTGGTCCTCCCAGAAAAGCCTGTTAATAACAAAGAAAGCTTGCTTTATTAGAAATTAGCACGTAGAAATTTCAGAGAGACATTTTGAGTGATGACTTAGGCAACACTTGAGTTTTTCAGCCTAGAGCTTAAAGAACAAAGACCACAGAGCCCCATTCTGAACTGGCTTTTGTTAATATGCTCTTTCATTTGTAGGAGACTATTTATTTCTCAATATTATTCTACTCCGGGTCACTAATATCACTTGGATCTAAGCTTGATTGTTACTAAGGTCTAAGGCAGGGTCAGTAGCACTGGCATGGGAAGAAAATCACCAGAAATTGCTAAGATCTTGTCATTTCAGCCTCAGAATGACAGTGACCTGTATCAACTTCCATATTGTTCTCTAGGTGAGACCACAAGGGCTTAGTGGATTTCCACAGAGTCCTGGTGAAACCTCACCTGTCACTGTAACACATGTCAGGCCCTACTCTCAACTTCAGGATGCTACCCTTAGGTTTTAAAGAACTTCTTGGTAGGGCATATCAGAAATGTTCATTATCCTCTTTCCTGGTAGTGAGTGGGTAGTTTTCACTCAGTTCATGACATAGCTGTCTGTTCTTTTTTTTTTTTTTTTACAAGAATCTATTTCTTTGAAACTATATTCCTCTGAGTGTAACAATACAAAAATGCAACTTAGTAATAATATGTACATACTATTTCATGGGAGTAAACATTCAATATATGTTTTATAAAACTAAACATGAACATCTGTGTTCTGTAAACAGCAAACCTGCATATATATATAATATAAATTCGATAACATGTGTAGATATATATGTACTTATCATTGACCATAATTGAAAGCAAGGAAAATTAGTCAAAAATAACATGGGTGGCAATGATTAAGATTATGGCTATGAGATTTTTAATATTCACAGCCTATCTTAAAAAAAATATGCCAGTCAGCTTTTACATTAAACTGTTTCAAATATCAAAGATTTGCTTTTGTCTGATTGCTTCTTTTTGTTTTCCTATTTGAAGCAATCTCTCTCCCCTGCCCCCCAGAGGAACTATTTTATTGTGCACCTTGGAAGACCTTGAATAGACTGTAATATATCCTAGATTGGGTTACCTGTGCATAATCTTCCAATAACCATGTGCCTTCATTTTCACTATGTGTTCACAGATATGGTCCGGAAAAAGAACCCCCCTCTGAGAAACGTTGCTAGTGAAGGCGAGGGTCAAACCCTGGAGCCAACAGCTACAGAGAGCAAGGTATCTGGGAAGAACAAAGAATTGTCTGCAGATCAGATGTCAGAAAATACAGATCAGAGTGATGTTGCAGAGTTGAACTCGAAGGAGGAACACAGCACGCATGGCCAAGAGCCATCTTCCAGCAGTAAGAAGGACTTGCAAATCTCAGGCCTGAGTGAGAAGGCTGGCTTCAATTATGAAAGCCCCAGTAAGGGAGGGAACCTTGCCTCCTTCCCACATGATGAGGTAACAGACAGAAATATGTTGGCTTTCTCATCTCCAGCTGCTGGGGGAGTCTGCGAGCCCTTGAAGTCTCCTCAAAGAGCAGAGGCAGATGACCCTCACGATATGGCCTGCACCCCATCAGGGGATTCATTGGAGACAAAGGAAGAGCATAAAATGTCACCAAAGGCCACTGAGGAAACAGGGCCAGTGCAGAGTGGTCAAGCCAACTGTCAAGGTTTGAGTCCAGTTTCCGTGGCCTCAAAAAACCCACAAGTGCCTTCAGATGGGGGTGTCAGACTGAGTAAACCCAAAGGTGACTTATTGGTGAATGACAACCCAGACCCGGCACCTCTGTCTCCAGAGCTTCAGGACTTTAAATGCAATATCTGTGGATACGGTTACTATGGCAATGACCCCACAGATCTGATTAAGCACTTCCGAAAGTATCACTTAGGACTGCATAATCGCACCAGGCAGGATGCTGAGCTGGACAGCAAAATCTTGGCCCTTCATAACATGGTGCAGTTCAGCCATTCCAAAGACTTCCAGAAGGCCAGCCGTTCTGTGCTTTCTGGCGTGCTGCAGGATATCAGCTCTTCACGGCCTGCTTTACTAAACGGAACCTATGATGTACAGGTTTGTGTTTTCTCTTGTGATTTCCAGGAGGAGGAAAAAAAGTGATTCGTGATGAAACGTGAATTCATATTTTCATGTTCAGTGTCAGCTCCCAAGGCCAGACACATAGCTTTTAGGCCCAATAGAAAAGATGGATGTATCTCATTCCTACTCCACTCCAATGTGTATTCAGAGTTTAATTTCCCATTGGCAGGGAGCAGTACAAAATTTGGAAAAGTCTGTTCATGGAATAAGCTAAGACTCCTATTTCTTGATCTACTTCATGATAGATATTTTCGGCCCTCCAGCGATGGCAGCGATCTCTGACTGCACATGATGATAATTCATTGCCTTGTTCTAGTTTATGACTATTAGGCTTCTCCTATATTCTTTCTCCTGGGTCAATCAGTTTTGTATCTTAAATTGGTATTTGATTTTATACTTAGTCTAATTCGAGTTGAGTAATATCAACAGCGACAGAGACATACATACTCCTGAAATATCAAAATCACTACAAATGAAAGTTTAAAGTAACATTTTACATTGACTAAAAATTTCAATGAGACTGTAAGTAGTAAGGAGCCCTGAATGACTTTTATGCAAGCCAATAAAGCATCTCTTTGTCAATTTAAGGAAAATGATAATAATTTATGAAATGTTTACACTTTTATTGAAACCTATATGCTGTTTTCATCTATTTTTCTGCCCAGTTGAAAGCAGAAATGACATGAAAAAATACTAAAGTGTAACAATTTAATTTGAATGAAACATTGGAGTACATATAAAAAATTTAATATTTAATTTTAATTTTCATCATTTTAGCATAGTTGAAGCTCATGACCAGTCTGTAAAGAGTATTAAGTTTTGTTGCATAATATAAATTGTTATTGTATTATAAGGAGAGGGAGATCACAAAGTATGTGATAGCTAACATTATTTATGAATTATTAGAAATACTGTAGAACTAATGAGTTCCCATAGCACTTATTTAGTCCAGAAAGTCCTTTGACAGTCACTTTTTTGTCATCTTCCTAGCCATAGTACCTCATTCTTACAATTTTCTACTGAACAGCATCAGTTAAGAAATGCACAGAAAGTTAGGTTACAAAGGATAGGAGTAAAATATTTTGCAATATTTGTAAAAACGATCAGGATAGAAAATTCTGAGTCCAGTCAGCATCAGAATGGGCATCAGCATTTGAAAGGGGCTATGGACAAAACTTAATAAGCCAGTTTCATCTTTAAAATTTCCACCTTCTCAGTGAATTTCTACAAATAGAGTTATTTCTGTGGAGCAATGAATTAAGGCGACATAGTTATTATGCATAGAAGCTGCATGCTTTTGAACTCCTGTCTTATTAAGGATCATTTCGCTGTCTTATGTCAGATACACTCTGCTGTCAAGCTCTGATTTGGAAAGCAAATACGTGTTTTTAGATAAAAGGGTTGGAAGTGCATAAAGTCAGTATGCGAAACGGTGTTTTATAATTAGCAAGTAATATGATGTTAATACCTGGATTTCCGGCAGTTTCAGTTTGTTCACTCTGGGGACGACTTCTGAGGGAAGCTGATCCCGGCTGTCAGGAAGGCTCTAAAAAGATTACTAAGGCCTAGGGTTTGGAAGAATTCAGATTTTTAAACACACTTCCATTTCCCCCAAATAGTTATTTGTTAGGTTCTTAGTTATTTATAGTAAGGTTTATGTTTGGGTGGAACACTTTTCCTGGGCAGTGATTTTAGAAATGAAACAGATGTGTGAGCTATCTGAATTTGGAAATGAAACAGCTGATCATCAACGGTACTGTGTACTAAATCCCTGCTATGCATGCAGCAAAGAAAAGTGATAGGTAACTGCAGGCAGGAAGGTGATCTTGTTAGAATTGGTTTATTTTCTTCTTCAGTTGAAGAAAACTACTGCAGCATGTAGCATAAAACCAATCCATGGGGAAAGTGGGTGATTCTCACAAGGAAGTGGATAGGTTTAGGGCCAAGTCTACAGAAAGTTAACTTCATTTTTTTGTGAAGAGAACACCAAGAACACTATTGACCAATGATGATTTTGAACTTATGCTGCATACATACCTAATACTGATACACAAACATGTCTGAGTAACTTACTAGTGTCCATGTTGAACTACAAATAAATAGCTACTCTTCCTACACATACTCAGCACCAAAGGCATGGTTCAAATTGCTTTTTGCCCTCACAGATTTATGCTGCAGAAATGTTCTTTGACTAGTTCTTTCTTTGAGCATTTTGTCTGTTTTGACCAAAGCTATGAGATAAAATACTGACTACAGAATTTCTTTAATGCAGAGTTCTATAAAAAGTATGTATATCTATCTATCTATCTATTCATCCATCCATCCTTCATCCATCCATCTATCCATTTATCCAGGCATACATGTATATACTGTTTTTTTTGTGAATTAATGGCTTGTATATATAGTGATAAAATAGGATTTTAGATGCCAGTATTATGAACAATTTCAGGAATCATTTACTGAACTACATTAGTTAAGTCAATTGCAGAAATGGATGAACCATTCATTAATCTTTTTCAATTAAACTGTTTTTAGGGAGCATTCAGAGCAGTCAGGTAATGATAGATTTATTGCATGTTAGACCAAAAAAAAAAAAAAAAAAAGGAGCAGAGGAAAGACCTCAGAGGACTCTGTTCCTTTGATCTATAGTTTGGTTTGACATGGATGGTTCTTTAAATTAATTGGACCAACTTGACTGCAAATATAAGATAGCTAGTTTGGAAGATGGAGTAATTTACACAGCTTCTTGGATTTTCATATATACATAACCAACATTTGAAAGTTCAGCAGCACAGATAATATCTGACACAAATAACATCCATGTAAATGATATCCCCAACAACTTGCCCTGTACATAAAGAACCAAGGCTAGGTGAAGACAAATCACCCTAGAAAGACCACTGTCTTGTTTTGCACTGAGGAATTCACAAGGTTCTCCACTGTTCATTTTTGTGCCCTGAAAACAGAAAAGAGATCATTTGTTTAAGGAAAAACAAAACAAAAAAATAAATAAAAATGACCTCCCCATCCAAACTAAAAATAATGGAATTCAAACTACACCAGAACATAAACAACACAAAACACGAAAAAAGATAATGGCTATCTCTGAACCACATGGTATGATAGGGGTTCTGGTTTCCCAATGGTTCATCCCCTCTCTACGTTTTGTCAGGATTTTCTCTTACATATTTGAGAATAATGGATATGGCCTGATTGGCAAGCCTCATGTCAGTTTTACTATCTGTATTCAGTCTTTGAGGCTCGCAAGTAGACCAATAATAGGACAAGAGATTGAGTTCTTTAAAAAGTAATTACAGCCTCTTTCTTTTTAATCTGCTTTATTATGCTTATATTTAAACCTTCTCTGAATGGAGGCCTGCATTAACAGCGCCGACTCTGCTGTTTCATTAGGGCCTTAATGTGCTGTGCATTAGGGCGTTTGCATCATCTTTATGGGGGAGCTTTTAGCTCTCAGATCAGGTTATAAAATTAGGAGTCCTGTCAAGTTGTGCTTCCCACGGGAAAGTGTTTACACTATCCCAAGCTGATAAAAGCTCAAGATGCATAGAAACCTTTCCATATTAGCAGATCTTTTCTGCTGCTCTACATTATTCAGGACTCTATGAAAGCAGCTACTGGATTCCCTCTGGGAGCTTCGTTTTGGCCTTGAGTGAAATCCAAACTTTACTAGAAGGAGCCTTTCTTAACTTACCAGGGACTCTCTTCTGTGTGAACCAGGAATGCTCCATTTCTGTTTCATAAACATTTTTTTTTATCGCAGCTGTACAATATGTAATGTTCGAAACAGGAAGAGCAGATTTTAATGATAGGAAACTATCCATTGTTTTTATATTTTCGACACATTCAACTATAGGAGCTCTATATATCCTTAACATATAGTGTATTCAGCTAAACATAGGAATTAGAGTTTTGATTTAAAAAGTAAAGGGAAAACAAAACAAAGCAAAACAAAAATAAAACACCCAGGAGCATTAATCTCATTGTGGTTTATTTTGACTTGTCTTGAATTTTACGTGCAAATATTTCCTTTTTTGCCTTGTAGTTTCCTTTGATCTGGCGTATAAGGGAAGTTGTAGATCTTAGCAGGTTCTGTTTCTTTGTTTTTCTCAGTTGAGAACTATTGCATCTTAGGAAAAAAAAAACTGGTGAAGGAGACTTTAATCAATTCAGACTGTCTATGGAGTACAGAATGTTTGGTGTATGAATCCAGACTTATTTCAGGGCTGTATCTCTTTAACAAGTAATAAAGTGTGCAAAATAAAACATATGCTCACCCCAAGGCCATAAAGCAAAGCAAAGTTCTGGCATTTACCAGGTTATTTTCATCAGTGGAGATGGCTAAGCTGGATAAGGTAGCCCCCCAAGGAGGAGAAGTTTGACCATCCTAACTAACCCATTTACCTGCATGGCAGTTAAATCTCCATTTGGCTGTGTTAATTTGAGAGTGGAATGATAAATGTCCATCGCTCTTTGGTTTTTGGTTTGTTTGTTATCATTTAGAGAGTGTGTATCCTTTTCTAGAATATCAGTGTTTCTCTCAAGGCAGAATGTTTAGGATAAAAAAAAAAGTCCCATAATTATCAGTGCATCCAATCAAATTTGGACTCATTCAACTGTTCATAAAAGTTTTATCTTCCAAATGGCCTGCTCTGCTAACTGTATCAAGCAGGCAGATTATGGGGTGCTTTTCATTCTTTGGGTCATCGTAATTATAGCAAACTTGCAGCTGTGGAAGGCACAGATCTACAGCGAATGCCCCAAGTGAATGGAAGTGTGCAGAGAAAAAGCAATATCTTTTCACTTTCTGATTTTCTTTGTTCTGAGACTCATTCAACCTAGGACCTGGCATGTCTTACTTTTATTCATCCCATGTCTTCAAATTGTAATAAACATATTACGCATTTTCAGGCCCTCAACCTTGCTTGGTTTTTATTGAATGGCCAATGCAGCCTTTAGGCTGTCAGTATTTTTAAGTTGATCTATTCCTCTTTCATCATCTTTCAGTTTACATAATAAATATTGCACATAGCTTTCCTCCCCCGGATTTAGATTTACATTTAATAATAGCTAGCATTTATTAAGGGCTTCTTCTGTGCTGATGTGTCCCTGGGTTCTTTATGTGCCTTAATCAACTCATCTTCATAAAAACCCTTGAAGTAGACACTACCATTATACCCATTAGAAGGAAAGAGGAAGCGTGTACAGAGGGATTAAAGTACCATGCCCATGAGAGAGAGTTACATAACTAGGGTCGATCGGATGTAAGCCATGAGCGGCAGGCCCCAGAAGCCTGGCCTCATAACTCCTGCAGTATACAACTTCCTCAAAGGGAAATTGCATTTACTCCATAGAGACAAGAGTGGGTGGGTGGGTGAGAAGTCCAACAGCCCATGAGCTAGTCGATCCCCCATGCTGAGTCACTTTAAATGTGCAGAGTTTGTGATCTCCTTGAGATTATCTGTGATCTAATCCATGCTGAATGATGCTGCCGTATCGGCATTGACTAGGCTTATAATTGAAATCACTGGAGAGAAAATTAAATGTGTTGATTTGTCTTCTTTTTAATCACTGCAATTCATTTTCACTGATTCTTTGGCTACAGAAACTAGTTTTGATGGAGTGGGTACAGGACAAATAATTTTGCCTTACTCAATGAAGACTACAATGTCATTTGCAGATTAAGGGATGCTTCATGCATGCATTTGATTTCACTCACAGGTCTTTGTTTTAAGAATTCATAATCTGGTAGAAGGTCTGAGAGTTGTTTTCTTCAGTTGGTATGTCCATGAATACTAATGTTAAGGGGAGTCTACACTTACCCTTCTGTATTCTCCAAGGCTGGAGAATACAAATTATGACATTACCTTCTGCCTATTTGAAAGTAGAGATGGACTTGGAGGCAGAAAACAAATACATTTTATTTCTTTATTCTTTATTTTTGTACTGGCAACATTAATTATATTTAGAATATTCAGAATATTTTATTTTGTAAAATTTTAATTTACTCTGTATTTCTGGGTAGTGTGTGTGTATGGTGTGGTGTGGTGTGGTATGTTTGTGTATGGTTGTATATGTTTATGTGTGTGTGGTGTATATATGTTTGTGTTTGGTATATGCTATATGTGGTGTGTGGTGTGTGTGTGTGTGTGGTGCATATGTGTGGTGTATACATACATGTTTGTGTATGTAGTGGCTGGTATATGTGGTATGGTGTGTGTCTGTGTGTGTGTGTGTCTGTATGTGTGTATGTGTGTGTATGTGTGTGTGTGCTATGTATGGTGTGGGGTGTTTGCGTGTGTTTGTGTGTATGTGTGTGGTGTAGTTCAGAGGACAACTTTCAGAAGTTTTTTCTTGCTTTCCATGTTATTCAGGCAGATCTCTTTTGTTGTTTCTGCCGCCATACTATGACTAGACTAGCTGTGCAGAGGGGCCAGTCTCCAGTCTCAGTCTCCCATCTCACCACAGAGTGCTGGGATTGCAGCTGGATTTCCTCCCATCTAGCTGCTCATAGGCGCAGACTCAGAGCATCTGGCTTTTGATGCATGCGTGGGCTTCCAGCTGTGCCATCTCTCCTTCCCCACATTGCTTTCTTTTATTCTTTTTCTTTTGTTCATCTCTTCTTTCTGTCCTCCTCTCTTAGCTCTTCCTTGATATTTTCTCTCTTCTGCTCCCCTTCCTTCCTTCATGTTGTCTACTTCCCTTTAGGCTCTGACTTTCTTCCTTTCTTTGCTCTTTCCTTTCTTATGTTTGCGTTCCCTTTGGGGATGCTTCCACGGTTCTGAGGAAGGCCTTCCCCTCATTTCTGAGTTTATTGAGGTTCCTTCTAGCTCCTTAGCCTTTACATTAGCTCTGCTCTGAGGCGTCTCTTCAGATATCAGCTTGTCTGTTCCCAGTTCCCACACTGCCTCTGGAACTCTTTTCTGTCTTTTCATTTTAGGTAGGGTCTACTTTTGTTGTCCTGCAACTGTGAACTCAGCAGAAGCAGCACATACTCTCCTGTTTTCATTATCTATTTTCATCTGAGTTTTCTAAAAGCATTTTGTGTGTGTGTGTTGTAGTATATGTGGTGTGTGTGGTATATGTGTGTTTGTGGATGGTGATATATGTGTGTGTGATGTATATGTGGTGTGAGTGTGTGTGTGTGTGATATAGTATATGTGGTATATATGTGGGGTGTGTGGGTGTGAGTGTGAGATGTGTGTATGTGGGGTGTGTTTGTGTGAGTGAGATAGTATATGTGGTGTGTGTATGTGCTATTTGTGTATGTGTGTTTGTGATTGATGTGTGTGTATGTGTGTGTGTGTGTGTGTGTGTGTGTGTGTGTGTGTGAGAGAGAGAGAGAGAGAGAGAGAGAGAGAGGTGTATGTGGGGTGTGTGTGTGTGATAGAGAGAGAGATGTCGTATATGTAGTGTGTGTGTGCACATGTGTATGAGTGTGTGTGTCTGGTGTATGTGTGTTTGTGTGTGGTGTGGTGTGTGTTTGTGGTGGGACACAAGCATGTGAGTGCAGTTACCTGAGGACAGAGGAGGGCACAGAATCTTACTGGAGCTGAGATATCTGAGAGCATTTCTGGGAACTGAACTCAGATCCTTCATAAGAGTGGGATGCTTTCTTAAATGCTGAGCCATCTCTCCATCCAGCGCATGTGTGAGATTTTTGTGTTAAATCACAGACATTTGTGAGTTCTGAACTATCGTTTCTTATTAATTCCTAGTGCTTCTCAGCTGGTAAAAGTGCCCCACAAAGAAGCTCTTTGGGGGAAGATATTCTGTTCATTCAGATATTAAACTCTGCTTCCTCAAGTCCACTATGCTTCCCTTTCTTTTGCATTTTTCCCTGTGTTTTTATTTTCATTGTCAGTTCTGAGTATCCAGTGCAGGGTTCGTGCATATTAGGCAAGAACTTTACCCTGAGCTCTGTCCCTAGCCTATATTTCCTCTTGCAACACACTTGCACTCTATTTTTTGAATCTCCATGTAGGGCAGTAGTGAGAGGCGGACTGGATGTCAATGTGTCCTATGAGGAGCACCCTGCCTACAACATACTCACATATTGTTGTTTCCAGTAAAATGTTGACTTCCGGATTATTTTTAATATTTATCTGTATGTGTGTGTGTGTGTGTGTGTGTGTGTGAGAGAGAGAGAGAGAGAGAGAGAGAGAGAGAGAGAGAGAGAGAGAGAGCGATATGGTGTTGCATAGCCACGTGTGGGTTATGGGTCTGCACAGATGCGTGCTAGAAGTCAATCTCATTCTACCTTACATCCTTGTGAGAAGGCCCCTCATTGATCCTGGAGTTTGGCTAGTGGCCTGCAGAAATCCTACTCTCTGTGTCCCTCAAAGCTTTGGCTTTATAGGAACAGAGGGTTGTTACATGAGTTCATGCTTAGATGACAGACACTATGACCAGCTGAGCACCATCTCGTCAGCTTGGCACCCAGTTTTTTATTGGGATTAGGGTGATGATTTACCAGTCTTCTGTCATTCTAGTTACCAGGTGCTCAGAGGAAACCCAGTTATACCGAGTGAAATAAATGACAATAGAAAATTTAAGTAAACTATTTGTGAAGAATCAACATTACTTTTTTTTTTAATTGCAACCCCCCCTGGAATATTTTAAATTTTGACCATCACTCTCATTTAGTTGGCTCCTTTAAATCCAAATGAGAAAAGGATTCATAGGAATTATCGTGGTGACACTGATAAGAACAGGCTGCAGGAATACGCCATGTAGAGAAGGCTGCCACATAATTAGATTTGCCACTGAAAATTTTAAGTACTTCTTCTCTGTCAGAAGCGCGCCCTGCAGCACACCCGGCTTTCGGGAATGTGATCCTGAAGCTCTGCACATGCAGAAGCGATCCTTATGTATATTAGCAGGTTAAATTTGGGCATAGTTATCTTTAGCCTTGGCCATCCCTTATAGATTTCTTCAAGAAATGTGAAAGACCATTATTTCAACAGTGATCTTCATTCAGTAACCTAGCTTTTGATTTGGAAGGTTTTACCTTTTTGACTATCAGCCCATAACCTCAAGTCCTCTCAAATTAGCACCCTCCTACTTTGCTCTGTTGTCATCAATTATAGTACTTGAAAAGGAACCACATCTGAGGGAGAGTTTGTGTGCGGTTCAAACAACTCCTTTTTCTAATGTGTTGAAAATGTGTAATTGTACTAAAGTGTCACTTTAAGAATTCGGAGGCTTTAAAACATTTTCCCTTGACATATTCCTTTAGATATTATTTTATTCAGTCTTAATGCATATTACCAGGGGGAAATGAATGAATTCATACAGTCCATGAGGAAACAATCTTTGAATGTTTTTCAATTCTCTTGTGAAATGTTTCTTTTAAACAACATGCAATAAATTATGAAGAAAATCCAAAATTCATTCTAAGCTGCTAAATTTGAAAATTGGGATTAAAACCTAATAATCCCATTATTGTTAACAGAGAACCTAAATTAAAGATCTGCTTTTGTTTATTTGTTTGTTTTGTTTTGTGTAGCCTTTTTGAATTTTGTTTGTTTAGGTGTTGTTGTTGTTGGCTCTGTGTGTGTGTGTATGTGTGTGTGTTACTTGATCTGGTTTTTATGTGTAGCTTTAACTAGTCTTTGGAAGGTTATATGCTGGTGTTCTTTTGTATGAAGGGCACAGTTAAGGGCTCTTTTAAAGGTCAAAGCCATGCTAGAATTGCCGTGAGTTCTTATGGTTCCTTATTCCAGGTGACTCAGAGAAAACTTACTGTTTGTCCTCAGTCACATTCATTCTTTCAGCCCAAATGCAGGGAACCCTTACGTACTTCAAATATTAGTAACACGTTCTTCTTGCCATCTAGAAAGAGTATAAATAGATCATTAGTCTAGTAACGGCAAGTGGAACCTTTCAGTTATGCTAAGCGTTCTGTTTGAACAAAGTGTGTTGAATTTGCCACTGATGTCACTAGTTTCCATCAATTTGGTCTCTTCATCACGTTGGCAGGAGAAATTTACTGGATGGGTCATTTTATTAAATAGTATTTTATTCTTGTGACATTGCTCTGCAGTGTGCTGACTAATACACATTATGAGCACGTGTAGCTCTTTAGATTTTATTTAATTATTAAATTGATGAAATTTAAGAAAACATTTAGGTTAAGTGAAACCTAGGTCTTTTCACTGCTTCGATCTCAGTAAGCTACACGTGACCCATGCCTATCAATGGCAGAGAGAATAATCAACAAAGTTTTTATTACTTTGGAAACTCCAAAATAGTTTAGATGGGATAGCTTTAGAGTTCTCAATTGATGCTTACAATAATCTAACTAAATGACAAAATTGTGCAACGTTATTTATATTCATGGAGAGGGGGAATGATTCTCAGATTTCTGTTTGGTCACAGATTTGCTATGGAGAATGTCTAGGAGCAGATAAATGCAAGACAATGTGACTTCAGTTGAACAATAGTGTTTTTCATACTGAATTTTTCACCTTAAACATCCTTAAGACAAAGAGGTGGTCTAGTTCAATGCTCCTTATATTATAATTTCCCTTCCAGAGCCCAGCACAAACCACATAGCAGCACTAAAGAGCTAGAGGAATACATGTTAGGTCCAAAAGGAACATACAGTTGTATGATTTTAATTTGTGAATATCTACATAGAAATTTTCTGAGTTAATTCATTGTAATTTCAAGTGTTGGTTACTAAAAATCAGTATGGTCTGCTTCTTCTATTTTTTTTTTAGTGTAATCATAATTTGAAATGTTTTTCCAATTATTGTTGGATTCTAAACTTTGGGAAGTTTGGAGTAACTATGTGTAAAAGCTGTCTCCTGACAATAGGCTTTATAAATTGTGGCTGATAGTGCTTAAACATTTTTTGCTGTGTATTTTTATTTAACTAAGATAGGAGGAGATCAAAACTAACACGTGTATGTACTAAAAATAAAACCAGTGTGGGCAGTAGACAGGGATAATGTCTCCTAGTAAATTGTGTTTTATTTTTTAGAGGTGGCTAAACAATGAATATCAGATATATATTACTGTGACTTAAGCAAATGTGCTACTGTAAAAAGAATCCCATAAGTAGAGTCTAGATCTTCTTTTTGAGAGAAAAATTAAGCAGAATATTAAAAACTTGTATTTCCCTCCATAGTATTTTAATAATATGTGATTCCCAAGCCACTTTGCTTTCCGTACTGGATAACAGCATGATTTACAGACACTAGTCAGTAAAGCATTTTTGTAATCTGTAGAAGGATCAAAGGCAATGCTTTTTACCTTGAACTAAGATTTGTGAATTTTAGTTGTTGTTTGTGCTGTATGTGAAAGAGCTAAATAGTGGAACATTGGGGATGTATTCTTAGGTTAATCGTGGAATTTAGTAGTTGTTCTAAGTGCGCGGAATAGTGGAGTTGACAGATCTAATTCCACAGGTGAAGACATACGTCTCATATACACTGTCAACACCAAGTCAAACGACCTACTGCAGTCTGCAAGTTCATTACATTTCAATCAAAACACTTCCCTGATAATTACTCATAAACTTTTCTCCAGTCATGGTTAGGAACAACTCAAAGGGGATAGGATGATGCCCAGAAATTGTATTTTACTTGAAAATCGTATGTGTAGGGGTTTCCTAAGAATACGTGTCCTAATTGTACAACTACTTTGGTGTGGCTGGGCACATGGGCCTTAAAGATTGCAAAATCAAACATAGTGATGGTCTGTGGTAGTTTCTCAGGAATCTCACTTGTTTAAGCAGAAGTCTGCAGCCTTTTACGTTAGAGAGGTCAGCATATTGAAGTGATGTAGTAGCTAAAACAACAAAATTATTCACCTATAGACTTTTGTACTTACTTCATTTATCATTATTATAAGACAGTATTTCTGTATTTACCACATTGGTCTGTGCTTAAGTCCCCAAAGTGATTGATAATGGCATACCACTAAATGTTTGTTTCTTTGAAAATAAGGTTTCTTCTCAATTCTAGTGAATTGGGAAGTCCATGTAGAAGTTTTGCAATAGAATCTGTTTTGTGCAACTTTCAGCTCTTTTTGATCAGTGTAAGGATGCTCTAGGTGGTTTTTGGTCCAGGATTTGACTTTGACTCTCTTTCAGGCTGTTGACTCTCAGATTTCTGGCAGGCACCGTTCTCAAGTATTAGCTCTTGTGGTTCAGAGATCCTGTCTTTGATAGATTAATAACTATGTGCTTGATATATATATATATATATATATATATATATATATATATACACACACATATACATACATACACACACACTTATGTGTATGTTTGTGTATATGTGTGTGTGTGTGTGTGTGCATGAGTGAGTGTGTGTGATCATCATCTTTTAAGTAAGAACATGAAGACAATCAAAGTATTATCTTAATATCCATTCAGTAGCAAGACGTTTATGTGTTAGTGTTGATTTCCTAGAACTATAATACTGGACACAAATTTAGAACCTACCACAATTAAGGAAGCTGTTGGCCAGAGACTTTAAGTAACTTGATTAAGATTCTGCCTTTTTGGGAAGCAAATAAAAGCTTCCATTTTCGTTCCATATAGTAGAGAAACAACCATTCTGGAATGCACTACAGAATATAATTTGCATTTTAAGTAGAACATTCAAATGATTTTGAGAAGCTGAAACTTTTCTCATGGAATGATTTGGAAATGAGCAGCGATCACACATGTCATTTTTGAGCAGCTGTTGAAGACAGAACGTGATTTTGCCACTTGCTTCATACATTACATCTGGGTGCTGGAAAAATAAGAGATCACTGGTGTTTGAAGGAAGTGCTTTCCTTTATATTCCTTCCTTCCTCTCTATATTTTATTTTTTCAAGATTTTTATATTTTTTCAAGATTCAGTCAGTAGTTCAATTTTCAAACCATGAGTTTGGCTCAGTATGATTCTTGACTAAGATACCTGTTCAGATCTGGAGATTTCTTATAAAGTACCTTTGAAGGCCTATGTATCACCAATAAAATCTCCCTTTTTTACTTTTCTTTATTCAAGATAGAGTCTGCCTATTTAGCCTAAGGCAGTCTTGAACTCTGTCTTCCTACCTCTGTCTTCTGAGTGTTGTATTATATTCTATAACATGTTTTACTATGCAACTAAAATTTATCAAAGACAGTGGAATTGCATAGCTTTTCATGGAACTTTGCCTTACTTTAACATTTGACCATCCTGGAGGAAATAGTGGCTATGGTTATTAAAGTCCTGGCAGGTTTATCTCTATTCTTTGGCAGAGAAATGTTTGCAATTCTCAGTATTCTTGCCCACTCCATTTTAATTTGGTCTCATTCTGCATAGTCAAGCTTCTGTTAGAAGCCCTATGTGCAATCATTTTAGGACCTATGTTTTATCTAAAACAAAGAACTGCTCTTTGCTTTCCTCCTCAATGTTATAGGACTGAATGTTGCATTTTCTTGGAGAATCTCTTCAATGAGTGAGCTCAGAGCCATTGTCTTTGGTTTTTATAGAAACCCTAAGGTTTTCAAATGGAAACCCCTTGTTATTCGGGTGTTTCTGCAGTCATGTAGAACAGCCCCACTCAGTTGGCAAGAGATTTTAAAAAATATATATTATTTAGTTCTATGAATTGTTTATAGTACTTTTATTACATATATTCCTCCTTTGACCTAAAATAAAGTATTCAAATAATCCTCAGTAAAAAGTATGGACTGTCCCCCACCCCGTAGTTGAAGTGGTTTCCTAAGATGCAGGAAAAGTGCTGTCATTTTATAAAAGTGTTCAATACTTGAAAATAACCCTCCCTTCCAGAGAAGTGACTAAATTCATGACACATCTAAAGTAACTTCCATCTCTCCTACACTGCAGGTCACTTCAGGAGGAACGTTCATTGGCATTGGACGGAAAACTCCAGATTGCCAAGGCAACACCAAGTATTTCCGCTGCAAATTCTGCAATTTCACTTATATGGGCAACTCCTCAACTGAACTAGAGCAACATTTTCTTCAGACGCACCCGAATAAAATCAAAGTGTCTCTCCCGTCCTCCGAGGGTGTGAAACCTTCAGAGAAAAACTCTAACAAATCCATCCCTGCGCTTCGAGCCAGTGACTCTGGGGATGTGGGAAAGTGGCAAGACAAAATGACAGTCAAAGCTGGAGATGACACCCCTGTCGGCTACTCAGTGCCCATCAAGCCCCTCGATTCCTCACGACAAAATGGTACAGAGGCCACCAGTTATTACTGGTGTAAATTTTGTAGTTTCAGCTGTGAGTCATCCAGCTCCCTTAAGCTGCTAGAACATTATGGCAAGCAGCATGGAGCAGTGCAGTCGGGCGGCCTTAATCCAGAGTTGAATGACAAGCTTCCCAGGGGCTCTGTCATTAATCAGAATGATCTAGCCAAAAGTGTAGAAGGAGAGCCATTGACCAAGCCAGAAAAGGGCTTGAGTGGGGCTAAAAAGAAGGACTTCCCCAGCAAGGGAGCAGAGGATAATATGGTAACGAGCTATAACTGTCAGTTCTGTGACTTTAGATATTCCAAAAGCCATGGCCCTGATGTGATTGTAGTGGGTCCACTTCTCCGTCATTATCAGCAACTCCATAACATCCACAAGTGTACCATTAAGCACTGTCCATTCTGTCCCAGAGGCCTTTGCAGCCCAGAAAAGCACCTTGGAGAGATTACTTATCCGTTTGCTTGTAGAAAAAGTAATTGTTCCCACTGTGCACTGTTGCTGTTGCACTTGTCTCCTGGGGTGGCCGGAAGTTCGAGAGTCAAACACCAATGCCACCAGTGTTCCTTCTCTACCCCCGATGTAGATGTGCTCCTCTTTCACTATGAGACCGTGCATGAGTCCCAAGCATCGGATGTCAAACAGGAAGCCAACCACCTGCTAGGATCTGACGGGCAGCAGGCTGTCAGGGACAGCAAGGAGCACTCCTGCACCAAATGTGATTTTATAACCCAGGTGGAAGAAGAGATCTCGAGACACTACAGGTAAGGGTTCTGGGGGCCAAAATACCAGGGGAGTCAGAGAACCCAGAGGGAGGAATGGGTGAGGCTGCACATGTGTGGCTGGACATATTAGGGCAGTCACATAGAAGGTCTTCTGTAGAACTGCAATAAGTTGGTTGATGGGCTGTCTTCAGACTGTAATTTCCTCATTTGTTTTCAGGTTTCCTAAGTGTCATCTTATCACTCTCAGAGAGCGTTTTTCCAATTCTCAGCGATATGGATGATGAGGTTGCTAACTCAGCACAGCTAGTGTGACTCTGCATCCCATAATTATTGAAGGGACAGCTCCCAAATTAAAGGTTCTACTAGAATATATGTTGCTTTCTGGGAAAAAACAGTCAGTCTGAGCATATGCTGCCCATTTCTCTGTTTGAATGAGACTGGTCCTTCCTTTCAGTTTTCATACTTGAGCATCAATCTTGATTGACATACAAACAAAATCTTGAGCTGAGATTTTGGAATGCACATGGATTTGATTGCGCTGTCACTCTGGGGGCAGATAAAACGGGTTATTTAAAATTAATTAACACAGACAAAAAACACACACCACATGGAAACACACACACACACACACATGCACGCACTTTTACTCCTTACTTCTCCTGATGTATTATTTTCCCTAGCTTACTGTTCATACCTTCTTACTTTCTAGAGATGAGTTTGCATTAAACACTATATATATATATATATATATATATATATATACACACACACATATATATATATATATATATATATATATATATATATATATACACACACACACACTTCTTAATTTCACAGCTGCACACTTTAGCAGGAATTGAATATACGGGAGTAAATAAGATAGGCACAGTTAGTAACCATTTGGAACTGACAGTTAAAGGGGAGGGAAAGGCACCCACATATCATCAGGAGTGGGGAGTGTCACAAAAATCAAAGGAACCAAAAACTACACTTGAGATGGAAATAGTAAGACCACACCTTAACACTGGCAAGTCAGGAGATGCCATCCCAAGGAAGAGCAGTTTAAACTGAGACCTGTTTATAATCTGGGATTATTATGCTCAAGCCTTGATGATTCAAGGTGTGCAGAGATAAGCACTCACTGTTACTCTGTCTCTCAGCACCAAAGTAAAAAGTGTATTTAGTTTCTTCTATTATTCTTATTTTTTGAGATGGTCAAAATTTAAAATAAATTTTGTAGCTCCAGCTTGAGTATAAATCTCTGTATAACCCAGGTTGACCTTAAATTCCTAGCAATATTCCTGCCTCAGGGTTTCCCACACATTGAGGTGAGAGGACGAGCTGTTGCATGGAGCTTTTACTTGCTATTTGAAATGTTTTTCAATATATAGGTTCAATAACCTAGATTAAAAAAAATCTGCTTAGTACAGTTTTGTGTGTATATCTTCTCAGTGAACAGTAATGAAGGAGTCGTGCCCAACAATGGGCTAAGAATGTTAGATGTTAATTTGAAGGGCATCCTAATGTTCCCAGTGAATCAAAATGTTCAGAAAACACTTACTTGAGATTTACACTGTTTAATTTATAAGGTCAGCTCTAGGAAAGACACAGTGCTGCAATCAAATATGTGTTCACACTTGCAATGAGTGTTTCTGTCTCCTCTGATGTTAGCTGCATGCTAATTTCTTTCTGGACTAGCAAGCACCAGCTTTCCTCAACTCTTAGTATGGATGCACAAATATGGGTGAGTTTGTGCATATTGTTCATATATAGTTGTGAATGCTCCAAAATTCTTATTTCTTTAATCATGAGGAAAATGGAATAAGTACACAATAATGCACATATATATTATGTGTGTGCTTCTCTGTGTGTGTGTGTGTGCACCTATATATGTGTGGATGAGTATGGTCTTCTTACACACAAAGACAGTGCTGACTGGTAACCATATGATTTTTTCTCCAGGAGTCTAAGCCACTACTTAAAGCTTTGTCTGAAATAAGCAGGATATTTATGTTCTTTAGATAAAGGAAATAATCTTGGAGAAATGAATAATATGAATAAAGGAGATGTCTTCATAATGTCTGGATTTATTTAATTCTTAGTATTGAAAGTAGTCTCTACCAGGAAAAGACTAATCTACCCTTGCCACGCACTGTAGCTGCAAAGTTTAACACATGAGCATGCATAGATCTTGGCAAATGTCTTTATGCAAATGGAATTCCCAGGAGCGTTTGCCTGCACAATAGTTTTAAATACTGACAGCTCCAAGGTGAGTTACATTTTAATCTTTCATTACATAGTTTTAGAGCCTTTTGAGGATCTAAGGTATATGCCAAAGACAGTAGTAGTATGTTGGCTTTCAGTCTTAGTCAGGTTCCCAACAATTTTAGTAGCTAAGAAATTAAATAGAATGTGTCCTTAGGGCATAGAGTATGTTAATAATACTCACTTTTAAATACTGACATACTTTCGTTGATCTTTTAGATTTTTGGTTATTCATCTAATATCTGAGAGTCTTTATAGAATTATTTGAAATTGCGAACCTTATGAGTTCAAGAGTCATAATTCACGACTAGGAGGTATAAGGAAACCTTAATAAATCTCAATCACATTGGAAGCCTTAAGGATATAAAATGAAATAGTCATGCAGGTGATTAAAATTCAGTCTGCTATACAAGTACTTTTTTCAATGCAATGTTTTAAAAATAGAATAATAGGTCAGCTTACCTTATCTCAGATCTATCTTTACTGATTATTCTTTATTTATAATAGCCCTCTTAGAGTATGTCTACTATCAATATATGTTATTGTTATAGAACATTCTGGGCTTTAAGTGCTCTATGACAAGAGTGAGACGATAACAAAAATCAGGATAAGTCTCTAAATGTACAGACATGTGTGAAATCATTGCCATCCAAAACAGGGTTGATGTGGAACTCAGAGAAATCTCAGTGTGGAATCCATGAGATCTGGGCTGTTTTGAGTGGGGCCGAAAGGTTATCCACTCAGTACCTGGAAATGGGTCATTTAGCATCTTTTCACAGTGTTAGAACATCCCCTAATTCACCTTGTAGCTGCCATTATTTTTCATGCATGAATCTATTTTTTACTTCATGTCTTCTATTAATTTATTACTCAATAGACAGTGCATCTATTTTCTGTTGGTTACTATTTTTATCAAAATTTATAGTGTTATAATTTATGTTGCAGACTAAGAAGGACAAAAGTCTTCTTAAAATACAACTGTAAACAAGAGTTTTAGTTAAAACATACTTTAAATGCATTGCCAGACTTCCCCAAATTAAGGGGACTTTCCGAAGCTTATCCTTCACTTCACTAAGAATGAGATAAACTATAGTGAGGGAGAAGTGAAAAGTAAGTGTGGCATGTGAGGTTGCGCAGAGGACAAATGCCAGTATGTCTGCAGGACGTGGTCAAGACTAAGGCGTGGGCTCATGAGAAAAAGAAGCTGAATTCATGAGGTCTGCTCTAATGCTGCTGCTCATTATATGAGTTCTACATTAGTGCTTCACTGAGTGCTATCAGAAATAAACGTAAATTTGTTCATAGAAAAGTACTCAATTTTTTACTTGCAAAGCAGTCCTGGGTTAAGGTAAGTTTTATATGTGTGCACTGTTACAAAGTTTGCTATGTAGATGGAGAGCCGATACACCGTATTTGAAAAAGGTAAAAAGCAGAAATGATAGATTCTGATACCTAGGAACTTTAGCTACAGGAATTTTCAGTGATAATGTCCTAATTGCCATGGGATTGAAGAAGTAAAATTACTATTTAAAATTAATCAAGCAAACCTTTACTGAGGGAAGCCAATGAACAGATACCATAACGAATTAAAAAGCATAATTGTTGAAAATTCGAGAAAGCAAATAGGATAATTGACAGATTAGGTAATAATAAAGAGCCTATGAGGAAATCACAATGAGACACTAGAACAATATTTTTAAATAAATATTCATTTCTTTAAATATTTAATTAATTTAATTATCTAATTTGTCTGGGTGTTTTGTCTGCATGTTTGTCTATGCACCACTTGTTTGCTTGATGACTCAGAGACCAGAAAAGGGTGTTGAATTTCCTGGGTCTGGAGTTGCCGACAGCTGGGAGACACCATGTGGATGCTAGGAATAGGACCATGGTCTTCTGAAAGAGCAGCCAGTGCTCTTAATTGCTGGGCTATCTCTCCAGGCTCAGAGAGAAACGTTTGAAGAGATAGCAAGGCAGTTGAAAATATAAAACCAGATAATAAATACTATATGGAAATAGAATGAAATCTTTACATAAGCACAACTAATTAGAACCTTAGAAGGAAAAATAGAGAATGGTATGGTTTGTATTTTAGGAGAAAGTAACAAACACTATCTTCCAGGACTCACTGATATAGAATGCATGGATACAAAGAGGCGTAAACCACACTACGGAAAACAGATACACATAAACGTACCCATAAGTATATTATTGCAAAATCCAAAAGCCATGATCTTTAAGACGAGCTTCAGACAAACAGGAAATGAGGTACTTAGAAAGGAGAAGTTATCTGACATGCTCTCATTAGCAAAGCTGGGAACCAGAAGCAGGAGGAATATTGGCAAATGAAGCCAAACTAGTTTTGCTTGCCACCTACCCAGACAGTCTCTAAGGATATAAGAATAAAGAGAGGTTCAGAGAAGACCTGGAAAATAGATCTATGATAGGTACCGGTCATTGTGATATTTATGAATAGTTTTAAGATGGTTGTTCTACACCTTTTAGTTTGAAATAATTAACACTGGATGCTCAGAATAACGAGGCTAAGGCTTAATATTATCTTAAAAGGTGCCAATGGAAAATGGATAATGTGTTTGATTGTACTGAAAAATAGATATTTATGATATTTACTTAATTATCAGGAAATCTGAAAATGCCAAGTCTCCTGAACATCAGTTTCTGAATTAGTAAAACCATGGTAATTATAGTGAGATGAGTGTTGGTTTTATATATTTTTAAATAGTGCCTAATACATCAATGCCGGGAATACTTAGATGCAGACATCATTTTAACTTGAAAACTGCCACTGTGAAACAGAACAATACTAAGGATATTACACACCATGGAGAAAAATAATGTGTAGAATTTTTTATTTTTATTTGTAATCATTAATTATGAAAAATTCCAGAAATGCCCTGAATGTATGCAGCATAGTTATCTGGGACAGGGCATGTTGCCCAGTGTGAGAGTACAAGGGAAGCTCAAGGCTATAGGTTTAGTCTCTAGTTCACCAAAACAGATATGCAAACAGACATAAAAGAAAAAGAAAATAGCTAGCTAGCCTTCGAATAAGAACTTTAGGCTTGATTTTCAGTTTATGACAGGTTTTATATTGGTTACTATTTGTTGCCTGCTTTTTTTGTTTGTTTTGTTTGTTTGTTTTTGTTTAATTTTTTGAGACAGGGTTTCTCTGTATAGCCCTGGCTATCCTAGAACTCACTGTGTAGACCAGGCTGGCCTTGAACTCAGAATTCCTCCTGCCTCTGCCTCCCAAGTGCTGGGATTAAAGGTGTGTGCCACCACTGCCCCACTGGAAGACATATTTCTACTTTGAATACTTACATATTAGGGCATATCATCCTTTTTAAAATGAATTACCAAGTGGAATTTTCTAGGCAAATGGAATGGACAGTTTAACCTATTTGAAGATGAAGTACCCTCATTATTAAAGATAGTTACTACAAACTACCTATTAGTGAGACTATTGAAACTTAAGCAATGAGCAGGCCATTTCTTCCCAGTAAGACCAAATGCACCTCACTTTTAAAGTATTTTGGCACATGTCTATAATTGTAAAAAAATGGTAGGTGAAGGATCATAAGGATAAAGAACATTTTCAAATCATCTTCCATAGTGAGTCAGCTTGTGCCTCATAGAGAACACACTCAAACAATATTGAGCTGATTATCTATTTTCTGGTTTGGATCTGCCTTTCAAGAATTCTCACATCTTTTCTCCATTATTCTAAGATATCAGTATTGTCAATAAGCATTATAGATGTTGATATCAACAAAGTAGCCTCTGAGAAATGACCAGTGCTACTCGATAACAGACCTACTGATCTATGTTTAAATTAAAATATTTTCTCACCTTCATGGACCCTACCTGTGTCATAATTTATCTGTAATTGTTTGAGCCTGTAAAGTTTTATTGATTAGCATTCATGATTTTTTTCATTTCCTTTGATTACCCCTTTATTCACTGTTGAAGAAAAACTATGGTCTAAATTCCACAGACTGACTATTGATATTCAGGAAGAAAGTGCCTTTCAGGAGATACATAACATCAGTCACTAGAAAGAGAGTGTAAGAGAGGAAAGTGAAGCATTGTTATTGCTGTTTTTAGTATAATAAGACTGGCTTACTGTACAAATACAAATACCATTTGTTTCATTTACAGTTCTATTGCTGTGTCAAGGCACCTCAATTAAGGCAACTTAGAGAAGAAAGAGTTTCTTGGGGACTTAGCATTTCAGAGGTTAGAATTCATCGCTAATATGGTAGAGACCATGTTACCAAGCAGGAAACTTGATGTTAAAACAGTGTCTGAAAGCTTACATCTTCATTCAGATATATGAGGCAGAGAGAGAGAGAGAGAGAGAGAGAGAGAGAGAGAGACAGACAGACAGACAGACAGACAGACAGACAGACAGACACTGGGGATGTCTTATGACACTGACACACCTCCTTTGACAAGGTCACACCTCCTAATCCTTCCCAAACAGTTCCACCAACTATAGACCAAATATTCAAGGAAATGAGCCTATGGAGGCCATTTTCACTCAAATCACTCTACCATTAAGAGTTTTGTCAAATATATAGTGGTTTTTTTGGCTTGATTTTTTTATTTTTTTTGGAAACATTCCTGATCCTGTTATGAATTATGAAAATCCAAAGAACCCCTAGCAGTGAATGAATTAATGGTATTTTTGGGGTAAAAGCTAACTGCACGTTGCAATCTCAGAAGGACACTGAATAAATAATTTTATATCATGTGAAAATTCTATGAAAAACTATAAAACTTTTTCTTTTCACAGCAATTTAAACTTTTCTATAGATAGTTTATTCTTGTTTTTTTTTTTTTTTTTTTCTGGAAAGAAATGATGATTTAGATGTTCATACTTTGGAATGACATCACATTTGTTATTGTCCTCATTCTCTTTTCTATCCCAAGACATTTTGTAGTCGCCCCTTTATTGTTTCATTTTGTCAGTAATTTTACTTATTTTAAATCATTGCGAAATGTTTATGCTTTCGCATAGTGAAAAGCAGAGTTTTAATCTGGGAGTTAGAAATCTTGGGACATTAACTGTGTGTAGACTAAATGGGTAAGGCACCATTTCTCCACCTTATTGTCCATCAATAAACCCTGGACTTGAGAGCCTTGTTTTTTTAGTGTTTCATCATCAGACATGCCTCATAACAAGATACATTTATCTATCCAGAAACTATTATGTAGCCTCCCCTGTATGTTTAAACCGTGTTTATCATGTTCCTCTCTCCCTGGTGGTCTTCTTAGGCTTGAAATGTACCACCACCACCACCAATGCATTAGGGGGCCCTTTGGATTGGCCAAACTGTTTCCTCTTTGTTATTTCTGTCTACAGTGATTTCTTCTTTATCCAAAACTTGCCAAAACATGCTCTAATGTCCTTTGATTGCTGGTTTTATGTCAGCTTGACATAAAGTATAGTCACCCAACAGGAAGGAATCTCAACTGGGAAAATGACTCCTTAAGATCAAGCTGAGGCAAAGCCTGTAGGACAATTAGTGATTTCGTTTGAGAGTCCAGCCATTGTGGATGAGGACCCACCCCTTATCTGTCGTCCAGTGTTCTAGAAGAAAGCAAGCTGAGCTACTCATGAGGAATAAGCCAGTAAGCAGCACCCTTCCATGGCCTCTGCATCAGTTCCTGCCTCCAGGGTTCCACTTTGAGTTCCTCTCCTGACTTCCCTGATGATGAATGGTGATAGTGAAATATAAGCTAAATAAACCTTTCCTCCCTAAGTTGCTTTGGTCATGGTGTTTCATCATAGCAGTAGTAAGCCTAATTAGGGCACCTTCTTCTGGAAAGGACCGCTCCTTCTTGGCCTTTGGAGTTATAGACCTCCCTCAGAAAGGTCCTTCACTTTCCTAAGCAACCCTCATACTATCACTTTTACGTCATTCTTTCCACACATCATTCTTGTACCTACATATTTATGTATAGTGAAGCTTGCCATCCTGACTAGCCTGGAAGTGCCAAGGAAGCAAGGACTGTGAGTTCCTATTCTACCTGGATGTAGCCAGGAGCTGGCAAAGTGATATATTGATGATTATCTACAATTGGATTAACTTCAAGTGATATCTCATAGAACTTACTACGTATTTTTGTTGTTGCTGCTATTTTTGTTGACATATGAAGTAAGTAAAAAGCGCTTCGTAAGATATTTGAAGAGTTAAGTCAGGCTTTTTAATCAAGGGAAAAATGCTTTATTGAAAAAAGTTCTGTGCTTTCTCAGATTTTTTTTTTACAGTTAAATATATTTTTGAATCAAACATTTGTCTTAATATGGTTGTTTTCTCTTTAACAATGGAGATGTTATAAAATCTAGCAATGAGATCTCTTTGTTTTATGACTGTTAAAAAGAAAGCACACACATGAACACATATACACATATGCAGGATCCTTTAACAAATATATCTGTACAGCGATTGACATGCTTTTTGATACCCAGCAGATACTTAGTTTGCTCAGTTTTTATATCTGTCTACAGATCCTGTAATTCTTTTAGAAAATTCTTGTGTCAACACATTGTACCTTGTAGATTATATAGATCAGATAGCCTTATTCCATTGACTAAATTGATTCAAGTATATGCTAGAAAGTAATATTTAATCACAGAATATTTTAGCATATTTTGGAAAGGTATAAAAAGGAACTCAGTGTTAAAAATGTCAATGTATTTATAATGAGACAGTGCCTCAGTTTAGGTTAGATAAACAAAAGTGGAAAGGCCATTGGTTAAATCATGAATAGTGACTTAAGTAATTTAGAACTGATGATTATCAATAAAGATAAAATGAACATCAGGTGATAATGAGACTAAATGCCCAGTTCTAATGGTAATTAACTGCATCTCTGTGTGTGTGTGTGTTTGTACTAAAGAAAATTCACATTCCTAATGGAACTGAAAATGCCTGTTAATTTAATTTTAATTTCTGAGTGTTGACAATATTGCATTTCTTTCAACTTCTGCCTCATTGCATGAGAGAAGTCAGGTGCATGAGGACTATTTTAGCACAGAGCATTCCCTTCAAAATTCTGACTTCCCATTGACTCTTTTCTTCCTTCCAGGAGAGCACACAGCTGCTATAAATGTCGTCAGTGCAGTTTCACAGCTGCTGACACTCAGTCACTATTGGAGCACTTCAACACAGTTCACTGCCAGGAACAGGAAATCACTACTGCTAATGGCGAAGAGGGTGGCCATGCCATTCCCACCATCAAAGAAGAGCCCAAAATTGACCTCAAGGTCTACAGTCTGCTAAACCCAGACTCTAAAATGGGAGAAACAGTTCCCGAGAGCATAGTCAAGAGAGAGAAACTTGATGACAAGGAAGGGCTGAAAGATAAAATCTGGACTGAGAGTTCAACTGATGACCTTCGTGGTGTGGCTTGGAGAGGGGCAGACATCCTACGTGGTAGTCCATCCTACACTCAAGCAAGCTTAGGGCTCTTGACGCCTGTGTCTAGCTCCCAAGAGCAGACAAAGACTCTGAGGGACAGCCCCAATGTTGAAGCTGCCCACCTGGCACGACCTATGTATGGCTTGGCAGTAGATACCAAGGGCTTCCTGCAAGGGGCTCCTGCTGGCAGTGAGAAGTCTGCATCTCTTACCCAGCAGTATCCTGCCTCCGGAGAGAGCAAGACCAAGGATGAATCCCAGTCGCTGTTACGGGTAGGAAGGTTTCTTTATTTAAAATAATTTATTCCAAACATATTTTGTAAGCTTAGCCTAATGTATTATGTGGTGAAATTAAATAATCTGTATTGATGCAGTGATATTTTGTATGCATGAAGGCCAAAGGAGCAGAAAGTAGCTCTTAGGGGCTTGTGCAGTTCACGTATACAGTCCAAGGTAGGCAATTACCTATTTGTCTTTGCTCTCAGCGGTGATGAAGGCTTGTTAACCATTCTTGGTGATTATGCAAAGCCACAAAGCTGCCTTTGGAGCAGGGAGCTTTCTGATCCCATAGAGATGCTCAGCTGTATTCGAATAACGATCTGACGGCTAAACTTTAAGGTGCTATGATACAGTACATAGTTGATAAGGGAGGTTAGCAGAGATTAAGACAGTAAGAATGGAAACTCCTGGGCGAGGTGCTAATCTGGAAAGCAGCATTTCTTAATACACACACACACACACACACACACACACACACACACACACACTCGCCAGTGCCTGTAGTTCAGTTGTCAGAAAGAATGAAAAAGATGAACAAAATCTAAAAATGAATGGTGCACTTACTGCCCAGAGATGAGCTCCTTGTATTTAATACTCTCGGGGTCTGGTAGGGATGGAAAAAGCAGGGGTGCGGGTGGCGAGGGAATGAAACTGCATCTACAACTAATCTTTACTAGTGTGTTCCTGCAATGTAGACCCAGTGCTTCGAAAACTTACTGTATCTTTTGAAACTTCATGAGCTCCCACATGCTGTGTATGGATTTTGCTCGAGGTAGAGAGCATCCTTCAGCATTTTACCTCAGTGCTGAGCAAGTTTAATAACTGCTGCATGGTTTTGAAACTATGTCCCGGCCCAGAAGGTAGGATCAGAAACTAACTCACTTTACAGAAACACCTGATTAGGAAATGGAGTCCGGTCTGCTCAGGGCTTTGACATCTAGGTCTGAGAAGAACCTCTTGGCTGTGAATCAGCTCGACTGCTCTGTTCTCACTTCAGATTCCCTGAAGCCTTCCTGAGGGTCTCCGGTGTCTGTGGAGTAGAGCTAAAGAATGTCCCTTGGAGGTGACACAGATAGTTAGGAAAGTCATTACTTTCTTCTGCCTGATGTTAAGCCCTAGAATTAAGCCTTGAATATAGAAGAGGGGAGTACCTTGTACCATCAAGAAATGAAGCCTTTTTCTTGTCATCTGGCAGGAGCAAATGTTCTCCAAGTAACTTTGGAAAGAAAGAAAACAGTCCTGTATCCTCAAGGAACATGCTCACCTCAGGCCACTTCCATTGTAGAACAGTAGGTAGATGAACCTGTATGATGTATAGTATAGCTTTTTTAAATTACATCGTGATTTTGGGGGGAGGGGGGTCTCAGAGGCCTTTTATGGTTTCTATTTGAGAGGGAGAATGGTGTTTGTTATATGTGGTATTGGTGTCCATTGACACTTAACAATAGTGCACACTTGGGTGGTCTCCTTCAGATCACCTGAGCCTCCTCCTGGCTTCCTTTTTCACATCACTGACATTTCTGCTTGGCTCCGAGTTGTTCTAATTTTTTTAAACTATTTCCAGTGTGTCACCCTTCCTGCCTCCTTCCAAGGACTTGGAATGATATACTTATCATTTCAGTAGTTGATTAAGCAGCAGACTGAAAGCCCTAGCAGTGTTGTGATCAGGAGGATAAAACTTCGCAACACAACTCCTTCTTCTCAGTTCCTTTACTTCCTGTAATTCCCTGACTGCAAGTTTCCATTGCACCATTTCAACTGCCCTTTCACTTCCTCTGCATTAGCTGCTGACGTAGGAGAACCTCAGCACAACTAAGTCTTTAATGAACGCCTCAATGCCTTACCTTGGGATTTAGGAGTTTTAAAGTCGGCCGTGCACTTCATTTCAGAGTATAGGCGCGTGCACACCTTTTACAAGACAGGCTCATTCTTCTGCGATGTTAATCAAATGTGAATCTTTAAGAGTTATGCTTTGTGTTATAGTGATTCTTTGGGGGAATCTCTAATTCTATTAAATAGTTGGAATAGAAAGAGTGGGCCAGCTTGGTTCATTGTGCAAGCTTTGGCTTGATTTCTTAACTGAATTTCAAATTTTTGATCTGTAATATCTTCAGGAGCTTTGAGAGAAACCTGGTCACATTGACAAGGGGAGAAATTTTTAGTTGAGAAATTGAGGAGATTTGTATTCTCGGTGGTGGAATAGGAGACGCTTCATTGTCATAGCAAATAGACTGTCGGTTCATTCTGGTAGGAAGTGCCCTGCAGAGTATGATTGCCATGCTTACGAAAGGCAAAAATAATGCAGCTCTTTGTATAAAACCCCAAACTAGTATCATGTTTATAAGTGCAGTGTAAAAGTGTAGAACTGATGGGAGTGAGATTCCGTGTTCTACCTATGGTATAGGGAAGAGCATTAACTTTGGAGTTTCTGAAGCAGAGTGGAAGGAACCTGGGAAGTGAGCTTCTCTCCAGCCTGTGTGTTTACTCAGAGTAACCATAGTAACATACTTAGGACATGGAAGTCGTTTTGTTTTGTTTTTGTTTTGTTTTGTTTTTTCATTAGTTTGATCAGTACAGCAGCATGCAGCATAGTAAGCTAGTAAATGCTTTTATAGAAATTGCTATTGCCGAGAGAAAAAAAAAAACAAAAAACAACCAAACAAACTTTAAATCATTCTGGCAAGAGGTACAGACTGATAGAAAAAGTCAAGTGCAGAAAGGTTGTCCTAGATTTTCGGATCTAGAATGTGTTGGCTTAACGTAGTTCAGGACTGTTAAGAGATGAAGACATTTTCAATGACTAGGCCAGATCTATTTCGGCTTCTTTTATAAAGCATGTGACTATAATGCTGCTTTCAGGATATTCGTTCTCTGAGGACACATTTTATTTTATTTTAATTAATTAATTTATTTTTGACTGGGTCTGTGGTAAAGTTTGCTCTCTTCCTACAAGTACAGAAGGAAGCACTCCAAAGGCGCCTCCTGTTCATATTTCTTTCATCAGCACCGGCCCCCTATTTCCTGTTCATGTATTTGCTTGTTTTTATTTTTTCCCTTTTGTTGTGTCTATGTCTAGAGCAGTACCCGCCCTTTTTGGGGGCTCTCAGGCCATTTGCTTATGTATGTTCTCATTTAGTGAATGCCCTTCTGTTTCTGCTTTGTTATGCATGGTAAAGACATGTAAAGAGCTCTAAATTACTTATGCCACCTGTGAGGATCACTGAGCTCAGATGGTGACAAAGGACACATTGGCTTAAGTTTTCCCTTGTAAATCACTTTTGAAAAAGTCAGACTTTTCATTGCAATCAGTATGACTTATAATGTCTTTGAGTATTTTGTGAGTTTGAAGGAATAGTAAAGATTTTTTGGTTAAGTAAAACGTTTGCTATATTTTTGATGAAATTTGCTACAATTGTTCACAGTTATATGCACAATTTGCTTTTTAAATGGAGTGGTCAGCAAAGTTTAGTAAATACAAAACCAGTGTTTTTACTTATATTTCAATTTGGCCTCATGAAGAACCTATAAATATTCAACATTACCTATGCCGAATTGGGATTATCAATTAGTTACATGTTTTAAAATAGTTTTTCCGTCTATATTTAAGTGGTGGATTATGATGTTGATTGGCCCATGCACAACTTTACACCTGTTTATCTGAGCAGTGTATCTATGCATTTACTTTTAGGGAAACAAATAACAAATATAATTGTATTGATCTTTTTTTAATTCCTGTTTTATCCTTCTGGATTTTATTCATACACTAGAATTTTTTAAAGTTATTTTTGTGACATAGAAATCATTCAACAGAAAAGCAAACAAATAGGGAGAGGAAAAAAATTGGACCTTAAATATCACGATTTGGCCAGTAACAAATGGAGTTTTAACTGAATGAAGCAATGGCCCAACCAGAGGAATTCGAATGAATGAGACTTTAAGAGGAAGCAGGGCATGTCACCAGCCAGACTCCAGTCAATCATTTGTGGAGAGACAGTGTCCTGGTTGCATTTGTAGACACAAATTCTTCCTTAGGTTTGAGCACTCAAGCTATTAGGAACTTCCTTCAGCCCACAAGGGGAAACTGAGTCATAGTGGCATTGATTTGGGGTTTGTTGCTTCAACATCCTTATCAAAGTGTTGGTTTTAACATCTACACCCTGCACCGATTTGGCATTTTAGTGGAGACTTTCAGATGTGGGCCTCTGGGAGTTGAGTTCCGTGGCAGGCCACTACCTGTTCAAGGCGAGCCTGCAGGAAATCCAAACATCTATCTCTGACCCAGGATCTGCTTGCTGCCTTCTTTGCAGCACTGCTGTGTGGCTTAGTTAATTAATGTTTGTCAGCTCATTCGAGGTCCTCAGATTCAGAGTGCCTGATAAGCAAAAGTAGCCTGATTACTCGCTCATCTTGTAAATGTGATACTGAGGCAGTACAAAGCAGACCTTCTTTCTCTTTTTCTTTAGCAGTGTTAAATTTATAGCCTAGAGGCTGCTGATACCGGAGTCCTTTCAGATGCAAAAATGTTCTTTTGGAAGCAGCCATGCAAACAAGCCCCCATGATGAATACCTTAACAACAACTGACACAAGACCTCAGGAACCTTTTTAAACTAAAGATGATCTCAAGTGAAAAGAGATATTTATTGTTGTGCTTCATATTTAATGAAAACCCCACCATCATACAGGAAATACTGACTTACTGTCTATGTAAATAACCATTTCCCTCAGCATCTTTGAATCTTTTAAACATGTATAGTCTCACAGGAACAGGTGAGGTTCTGTCAGAAGCACATTAATATATTACTTTCCTATTGGAAAAATAAAACATAATCCTTACTATTTATCCTATCCAGATATTGTATAATTCTTGTATAATTAGCTGCCTGTAATTTGTATTGATGCCTTGTTTTGGGGGAGAAAGGGCTGACAACTGCTAGAAAAATTTATGATATAAACTCAAATTTAGTTTGATATTTTCAAAAATAAAGCCTAGAAATTGAATTTAGTGCAAGTAATAGCAGGCATGGCCACTTTAATTTTATTTACTAAGGTAGCTTTTTTTCTTCTTACTAGTCATTAATAATTTGCAGCAAAATATAATTTTTTGATGGATATAAAGGAATGGGATTACCCATAAACAAGGTTGGATTTATTAGTTTTACTATCGAGGATTCTAGTAACCTAATTTTATTTTATTTAGCTCCATTGGCTGAAATACGTTTTTTAAAAAAGTATTCTCTCACACCTAAAACATGCTTGGTTATAAACTAGACTGTAAAGTCTGGCGTGGATTCCTAGACCAGGGGAAGCAGATATATCTTCATTCACTGTAGTCGATATGAAGCGGTTTCATTTACTTCAGTATTTGTAATTTCCTGTTTGACTACCCTTTGCTTGGCTCCCTCATTCTCCTCAACCCCTGCCCCTGACTGTCTGAGGCAGTAGATACCAGGAGTTCCAAAGGGAACCATTGTTGAGTTTGTTTAGTTGTAGGAGGGGGAAGAATATACAGGTGACCCACATTTTAGCCATACAGAGAGGTGCACAGCGAGGAAGTGTGTCAGCCATCAGACATATCCTGATGTGAATCTAGCTTATCCAGCCTTTTCTTCTCCCAGTAACTAATTTCATGGGTAGACTTTACATTAAATACCATACTAAAATAATATGTGATCATTTTGGATTTTGTTACTGTTTTCACCAAAAAAAAGTAAAACATTTTCTTCTTCAGGATTTTTTTCTCCTCTTGGTTTAAGAGCTTAAAGGTTGTTAAGCAAAGCCCGTTACGTGATTGGTCTTTCAGTTACTCAGGGAAGCGTGGCAAGGCAGGGTTCCTACCTTGGGATGTGGTATTAGGATGAGGTATTTTCCAGTGAATCTTCTAGTCACCTCCTTCCTTCCTTTGGGAGAAACAAATGACATTATAGATGCTGATTTCTAATAGTAACTTTGCAGAAAAATTCTATAACATTTTGTTTTATAGTATATTCTGTCTGTGTTGCCAGTGCTGAGAAGTGAGAAAAAGGCACCTTGATCTGTTTTTATAATTATAGAACAAATAAACTAAATTGAGTGTTTGATATTCTTGTCCAAGTTGGGGTAGAAAATGCCTCTCAAATATAATTTGACATGTCAGCTTACCTCTTCTTTTAGTTTTTTTAAAATTTAACTTAGGCATATTAACTGGGAAAGGGTAAATATGGACATTTACTTACTTGTACTTTCAAAGTTAACCAGAGAATATTAAACAAACACGTTTTTGAAATAAAATATACTTAATTTTCCTACATTTAGAAAGTTGTAGATACTGATTATTTCTTAAGACATGATGGGTGTGGGGATACCAGCAATGTGTTTTTACTCTGGGTTTTTAGTAAAGTCAGTAATTTATGTGGAGAAATCATAAATTCCATGATAATATGATATAGTGAATTGCATTCATCTGTAATGTTACATTTCATTTAAGTTTTTGTATTCAAGACTTATTCTTGACTATGCTTTAAAAAAAGGTCTTGGTAGATAAATGACCCGTAAAATAATCTCTTCTCAGAGAATTAACTTCATGAACTTAGCTTATAATCCAATATATCATGAGAGCAGCTCTGTAGCTGTCTAATTGGAATTCTCACTGAAGAAGACAAAACCTGCAATGCTACTTCAAGGAAAAAAAAAATCATGCTCAGGAAGGCATTAAAAATGAAAGAACTGTTAAAACATAGGCAGCTATTTATAATTAATGACTAAGCAATTGAAACTTTAACATTTCAATTTCTATTACCTTTCGGTTAATTTATTAGGGCATTAATGCCATCATATTAATTAATCCAAAATCCTTGAAGTTCAAATTATTTCTGTTCCTTTTATTTAGATGAGGAGATGAAGGCAGTGGTTTTACTTAGGTTGCCAGAAGTCACAGTGCATGTCAAGGCAGAGGTGACATGCTGCCTTGGCTGTCAGATCAGAGTCCCTGCGTAGCCTCTCCTGCCTAAATTTGATTGCTAATAAGTGCTTGGGGGACTACACTCACTTTCAGGGTGAGTTTGCTCTTCTGCACACCCAGCAACTTATGTGTATATGAATAATATTGAAGTTCTGAAGTTTTGAAAGTGACACATGTCTATTACAAAGAGGAGAACTGTACAGAAAATGAAAACCATGACGGTACTCCATTGCACCCCAATGCACAATTTTCTGTTCATATTTTGGCATCAGATATATCTTTTAGGTACACTCACATATTTATTTTATTGAAACATAGGACTATGTACCCTATCATTACATAGTTTGCTTTTAAATTTAACAATGTGATGTGGAAGTTTTTACTTGTTCATAAAGACATGTCACAATATTTGTTTTAAGGCCTTATTATTATAGCTACCTATATCATATCCTTAATGAATTCACTGATGAACATTTAGACTATTTCCAATTTTACTTATAAAGAATACTTAAAAGCTAGGCCTCAACATTCATATCAGTAACACCAGCACTCAAAATGTTGGGGCAGATTAATTCCTATGGAGCTCAAGGACAGCTTGATCTACACAGTAAGTTCCAGGCTAGCCTAGGCTACAAAGTGGTGAGATTCTGTCTCAAAAACTAACTAACCCATCAGAAAAACAAAACAATCATAAAAAAGGATGCATAATTCCCCTGTATCTATCACTTTTCATTTCTTTGATATAGTTTTTATATAATTCATAAGTTGTATGATAAAATATGTCTAATAACTAATATTATTTTGCTCACTGTTTTTTAAAATGGTCCCTTTCATACAGAAATTCTCTAGTCATAATAAGCATGGAGAATAATATGCAGTAAATCCTTAGGGATAGGCTGCTGACTTATAAACGGAGTATTAAGGAAGATAAAAAGAATAAAGAGAACAACTAATAATTTGAGATATCAACTTCTTAATGTCTTTATGAATATACACACATCTACTACCTAGGTTTATCTTCAGTATAGTTTATAGCTTAGTTATTAGACATGTTTAGTTTTAATCTTAGTCAAAATTTATATGTGTCATTCAGATAGAAACAGTCCCTGAAGATTAGCTTATCTTTTTGTGTGTGTGTGTGTGGGGGTATAGCCTCTCTCTCTTTCTGTCTCTCTCTCTTTCTGTCTCTGTCTCTCTCTCTCTATCTCTCTCTCTCTCTCTCTCTTTCTCTCATGTAATTTTTTGGAGTCATATTCTGGCTACCGTTTCCCAATTTTGGTGAATCTTGTTTTCCTTAGATACATTTCGAGTGTATCTATGGACAACTGTGTGGGCTGGAAGGCATAAGAAGACAGAACTCTAGATTTGTTCTTTGAAAGATGTCTATCTTTGTTGTCTTATCAGGTATATACTTCTATTCCATTACAAATTATTTCCATTATGAGAGTATCAGAATACCCGATCTGATGTCTACAGTCTTAATGAAGTACTGGAAGGAGAAAAGCATGAACATTTCTAAACTAACATTGCATTTGCACTTGTTATTTGCTTGAAAAGAATTACAGAGGCTCAGACCATTCTTAATTACATGTTCACAAAGATATGCTTCCTACCAATTGCATATATTTAAGTAAGGTATGCTAAACCAGTCTTATATTTAGGAACATAAAGATTTAAAGGTGCTTACATTATTTAGAATAATCATTTGCCTTTCAAAGGAGAAAGTTCTTTATACAGAAATATAGCCTTTTAATTTATTTGTAAACTTTTAATTTGTCTTGCAAAAAACAGTACAGTTAAAGGCGGTGTTGATAATCTTTTAGAATATTCATGTTACTCTTGCCTAGTTCTTGTTTTTTCAAATTTACAACAGCACATGTTCTTATTAATGAGGGAAATTCCATATATTTTGTTTGAACAATATAGCAAGAATAAATAAAACATGGATTGTATGGATGATTTCTATGATATGCCAATGGCTCTTTAGTTCTCTGTCACCACAACCTTTACACTATGTGATATGATTCCAGTTGGTTTATGTAAGAGTTTGCTTCAGTGTCCCATAAAAGTTAAATATATCTACCAAGCTTTGAGATACTGTCCTTACATTAAATAGTCCTCTAAACACCTGCATTTGTGGCTTTAGAGTATGCACATCACATCATTGGGTTTTATTTATAGGTGAATACTAACTCATGATTCTACTTCTCATTTCCTGCTTTCTTTCTTGTTCTTCTGGGCATCATGGTGGGAAGTAGATTGTACTGTAGGAGGGTACATTTTGTGTTATAAACATAATTTGTGACGAAGTAGTTCCGTGACCCTGGAGGATTCAGCCAACCCTTATGTACCCCATTTCCCGTGCTTTAGAAAACTCTAGATCGTGGATATGCAGTTTGTTAAATTGGGCTGTGTCAATTTCCTGTTGAACCGTAAAACTTTCTGATGAATGAATTAATCAATGGGCAACAGAGTTATAAGACACAAACCTTATATTTAAGCTTAATAAATCTGAAGAGAGATTAATTTATCTGAAATACAAATTGAAATATGGCTTTCATCTAGTAGCTGAAAACTTGTAAGGCATCAGTAACTGTCACACACAATCTGAAACATGAAAAAAACACATTGTTTAAGCTTAGCATACGCACCAAAAGAATACTCCTTTGTAAATAATCATGTTGCAAAAGAGTCAGACATTTAGAGGCTGCTCTATGATTTGGGGGCCGGGGGGGGGGCAGAAATATACACAATGTGAAATAAAGTGACCTGGTGGCAGAATGACAGGAAAAAAAAATTGTATCTTTAGTTGCTGGTATTGAGCACTGATGCCTGTTTTGTTCTCTGTCAGATGTACTGATCAGAAGTTTAGATGAGGAAACTAATTTTAGTAGGTGGGGTGCAAATTTCTTAAGAGTCCATGAATAGACTCTAATCCCAGCTGTTTCATTGCAAATATAAAAATAAAATTGGCTGTGAATCACTCAAACCCTGTTTAATGGGTGTGAATAATTCAGTTTCATCCCACTGAAATCTTGAAACTATAAACCTATCTTAGTTCTTTATGTTCTTTCAGAGTTCATATCTCATTATTCGGAGATGACCTATTTGAAGTATGGGTGGTCATAATGAAAGGGGCCATATTTCTAATTAGCCCCTGTGGTTTTCAGCCTTGCTGGTAGCCTCTAGCTTGAGGGTAAGAGTAGAGATGAAAAGGTCTAGGCATAACTAAGAACAAAACATAGGCAGATTAAATTAGTAATTCTCAACATTTTTCTCTCAATAAAATATAGGTTCATTATAGAAACGAAGAACACAGATATTCAACGTATTCAATATATCTTTGTGGGTACGCACATGTATACACTCACAAAGACATATGATTTTCCACTTTGTATTTTTATGTTTATTATTAAAATACCATATGATTTTATTTTAGAATAAAATATAAACCTTTTTGAAAGTCAGCATATATTCTGCCTCATCATATTTACAGTTTTTCTAGTAATTTTCTGTATTTGTTCTGGAGAAAACGATCCATTCCTTGTAGTCTGACATTTCCAATGTTTATTACTCTAAGCATTGCAGCATCAGATGTCTTTGTAGATCAATAATTGCATCTTTCCTGTGATTTCAAATAGTTGGATTTGGTGTCCCTATAATTCAGCTTGTTTGGGAGATGACACAGCAGAGGCTTTTATTGGCAAGTATAGGTCACTTTACCAGACTATGTACATATCTATTCCTCGGAAATAGGAAAGCTTTATCATTTCTGGACTTTCATTATTTAGGATTGTCACACCGTGGTAGAAACCCTAACATTTTCTTTCTATGTTAATAGAGGGGGAAAGTTCATAACAGTGAAAATTTGGAAAATGATACATTTTTGTAGCACCAGCAAAGTCTCTCAGGTGGCCATCTCACATTTGTAATTGAAAGCTAGAATTGAAAACTCCATGTCACCTTGACATATAGTTTATGTAATAGGTAATTATACAAAATGAGACCTAATGTTATAAACACACAGGGATTAGTTATTTCCTCAAATGCTTCTGAAAGAAAGTAAATTTACTGTGTATGTGTGCACATAAAAAATTGTTAGGAATGCTTGATGCAATGTTTGGCAAATCAATTGGACTTTGAATATATAAATCATTTTCGAACTTCGTCTGGACAAGTCTATTTTGTCTTCTTTGGAATCTCCTATATGAATTTATTATAAGCATTAATGTCCAATATTAAAGGAGAGGAAAGAAATTCATTTTATATCTTACCTGTATTTGTGTTGTTTATTCTAATTATACTGCTATGGGTAAAGCCCTCTTAGAATTCATATCTATTTGTGAAATTTGAATGCATAGCACACATACAGATGTATTACTATAAATACCTTGGTTAAGAATTTATTTTCAGAGATCCAAAATACATTAGAGTAAACTCATCTAGACTTAAATAAATCTACCAAATTTAATGAGAACTGTAGAACCCTTTCTTCTTATAGTGGTATTTTTTGTCTTCCAATAAATATTAATGCAGTTCCTTAAAAGATAAAAAGGTAAATAAATAAGCATTCCCACCACAAGTAATATTTATAGGAATATGTGTGCAGATCAACTGTGATGCAAAGATAAGTTTTCATGAAAGGCAGAAAAAGTAGGAAGTGACTTTATGAAAAGTATAACAGGTTACATTCAGATAAAAAAATAGTGTTTACAATTAATTTTTGTCCTTGTTGCCAACCAACAAATAAAAAGATCCTAGGAGCAGAAATGGCCCACCAATTAGAAGTACATATTACTCTTATAGAGAACCTACTCTTGGTTCCCAGCACCCTTGTTGTACAATTCAATCATTTTTAATTCCTGGGCATGGCTGTCTAATACCCTCTCATGAACTCTCTGGATACCAGAAGCCCTGTTGCATACATACAGACACACATAATATGAAATAAGATGTATTTAAAAATATACCATATAAAACAGACTAGGCTTTTTAGTAGGTGAATCTGAAGACATGGAAGACAAGCCATAAGGAAAAAGACTGTGAAAACTCAGCCTAACACTTTGGTTTTCAAGATCTGGAAAAACTTAACAGAAATTATGTATAGTATAGCATTGTATAGGAAACTAATACGTGCTATATAGAGAAAATTTTTAAATGCTTATTTGGTAAATTTCAAAACAAAATAGTACAGGGTTTGTTTTGTTTTGTTTTGTTTTGTTTTGTTTTGTTTTGTTTTGTTTTTGAGCCTAAAGATTACTGGAGTAGACTTTCAATTACTTCAGTGCAGTCAGTGTTTTACGTATGATGGTTGGTCAGGACTCGAGATGGTAAGTTTGTGATGAGGATTCTTAATAAGTTGTCTAATCCCTTACTTTCCTCTATCAGTTATAACATGAAGCCTTCATAAGACCCTGATAATAGAAATAACTTCTATATGTATTCTTACATGTAGAAGCTTCAAATTAGGAGAGTTTATATCTGTGAGTAACCAAAGGTAACTTCCTATTTCTATGGATGGAAGAGATAATGAATAAGAATAGCCAACAATGGAGAACCATGCACAGGGTGTTAGTGGTGGTGACAAATTTGATTGTCAATATCAATGTATGGTAACCCTGTTAGCAGAACTCCAGAGTCAAGTGAGGGTAAAATTGCTGATATTGTACCTATAAAAATTTAAGGACATCCAGATTAACTTCTTTCTCTCTCTTTCTTTCTTTCTTTCTTTCTTTCTTTCTTTCTTTCTTTCTTTCTTTCTTTCTTTCTTTCTTTCTTTCTTTCTTTCTTTCTTTCTTCCTTCCTTCCTTCCTTCCTTCCTTCCTTCCTTCCTTCCTTTCTGTCTTCCTGCCTTCCTCCCTCCCTCCCTCCCTCCCTCTCTCCCTCCCTCTCTCCCTCTCTCCCCTCCCTCCCTCCCTCCCTCCCTCCCTCCCTCCCTCCCTCCCTCCCTCCCTCCCTCCCTCTCTCCCTCCCTCCCTCCTTCCTTTCTTTCTTTCTTTTACTTTTCAGATTAAGTTTCTAATGGAGGGTGAATATGGATCTGGGAGTAAGTAGGTGAGATGTTAGGAATGAATAAAATCAAAATATATGAAGTTAGTAATGAAGTAATACAAATAAATTAAAATATTTAAGGATAAAACATTTTGTTTTATTTTACTATTATCCCTTCAAAGTTTGATGTCTTCTAATGAGAGATTGAAATGAGGTGTATCCTGATAGGACAAGAGATGGGGAGGAAGTTGGGGAGGTAGTGAGAGGTGACATTTTAATTTGGATACATTATGAAAAAGAAAGTTATTGTATTAGTTAGGGTTTTACTGCTGTGAACAGAAACCATGACCAAGGCAAGTCTTATAAAAAACAACATTTAATTGGGGCTGGCTTACAGGTTCAGAGGTTCAGTCCATTATCATCAAGGTGGCAGCATGGCAGTATCCAGGCAGGCATGGCGCAGGAGGAGCTGAGAGTTCTGTGTCTTCATCCAAAGGCTGCTAGTGGAAGACTGACTTCCAGGCAAGTAGGGTGAGGATCTTATACCCACACCCACAGTGACACACCCATTCCAACCAGGTCACACCCATTCCAACAAGGCCACACCTTCAAATGGTGCCACTCCCTGGTCCAAGGATATACAAACCATCATAGATATGTAAAAAAAAAATATTATCAATAAAAGAAAAAAGATAAAAGAAAAAGTAAATATTAAAATCTCCTTTAATTCTTTTTTTTTATTACGTATTTTCCTCAATTACATTTCCAATGCTTTCCCAAAAGTCCCCCATACGCTCCCCCCCACTTCCCTACCCACCCATTCCCATTTTTTTGGCCCTGGAGTTCCCCTGTACTGGGGCATATAAAGTTTGTGTGTTCAATGGGCCTCTCTTTCCAGTGATGGCCGACTAGGCCATCTTTTGATACATATGCAGCTAGAGTCAAGAGCTCCGGGGTACTGGTTAGTTCATAATGTTGTTCCACCTATAGGGTTGCAGATCCCTTTAGTTCCTTGGGTACTTTCTCTAGCTCCTCCATTGGGAGCCCTGTGATCCATCCAATAGCTGACTGTGAGCATCCACTTCTGTGTTTGCTAGGCCCCGGCATCGTCTCACAAGAGACAGCTATATCTGGGTACTTTTCAGCAAAATCTTGCTAGTGTATGCAATGGTGTCAGCGTTTGGAAGCTGATTATGGGGTGGATCTCTGGATATGGCAGTCTCTAGATGGTCCATCCTTTCGTCACAGCTCCAAACTTTGTCTCTGTAACTCCTTCCATGGGTGTTTTGTTCCCAATTCTAAGAAGGGGCACAGTGTCCACACTTTGCTTATTTATAATAGCCAGAAGCTGGAAAGAACCCAGATGCCCCTTAACAGAGGAATTGATACAGAAAATGTGGTACATTTACACAATGGAGTACTACTCAGCTATTAAAAAGAATGAATTTATGAAATTCCTAGGCAAATGGATGGACCTGGAGGGCATCATCCTGAGTGAGGTAACACAATCACAAAGGAACTCACACAATATGTACTCACTGATAAGTGGATATTAGCCCAAAACTTAGGATACCCAAGATATAAGATACAATTTGCTAGACGCATGAAAATCTCCTTTAATTCTATAGAGAATAATAATTGCAATAATTGTGTGAGTGCATCAAAAAAGAAAAGAAGTGAAAAGGAAAATATCTAATGGATAATTGAGAATGCCACCCCTTTTAGAGAGCAGATGGAGTGAAGGGAATTCAAATGAGTTGATTTTCATTTAATTGTTGAGAACTTGCAAGCCTAGTTTGTACAAAATATCCTAGAAACACTAGCAACAGAGACAGACAAGTTGTAGACACAAGGGTTTTGACTTGCTCATAGACTAAGAGGAGAGATAATATTCAGTAGATGGTTCAGTAGCTCAGCACAAAAGGCAGATATTGAGGTCTCCTGGAGTAAATCAAGTGTGGTTTAGAGGACCTTTAAATTTTTTCTTAATTAAAATATGATTAGAGAATTTCTCCAGTTTTCTTTCCTCCCTGCAATCTTTCCTATGTAACCCAGTCCATTTTGCCTCATGAAATCACTGCCTCTTTTTCTTTATTTGTCAGTATTACATGAGCTTGTGCCTGTGTGTGTGTGGGGGCGGGGGGCATGTGTGTACACTAAAATATATAAATACAATTTGCCCAATTTGGGGTTACTTGTATGTATATGATATTATTTCAGGACTACTTTTTATACTGTCTACTTAATGCACTCATTAAGTGAAGCGTCTGTGGAATTGCGTGTTTTTGGGTATTGAAAAGTAGTCTTTGGGAAACATGAAGAACAATCAAAGAAAAGAAATCTAAACAAATTAAATATAGTCAGAGTTTCGTGATTCCAGCTAAAAGTAATGTGTGAACCCCACTTTTAGGGAAGGATGCTGTTTTGACATTTTCAAGTTTAAGCTCCTCTGTGTCTGTCTAAGTAAGTTTCTTCCTAATTAATAGAGTTCAGAAACACCACAAGAACATGTTCACTCATGTGTCCTGCTATATGCTAACCCCAAAGAAAAGTTAAGTAGGGATCTTTAGAGAAGAAGGGGGATATTAAAGTATAACATAAACAAAAATAACATTTTTAATTGCGTGAATAAATGTTAAAGAATATACACAATCTTTCGTATAGTCATTTAAGATGTCTACCATATGTACTTTGCCTATTTGATTGATACACTGTATAAAGAACTGTCATAATTATTTTCCTAGATTATTGTTCTTATTTACTGATTATTTCTTTTAGATTTGACCTATTGCATGTCTTATTTGATGTATTGTTACTGAGAAGAAAGACAAATGCTTGGCTCTGACATGTCACCTGTTGTTTAATGGCTAAAACTGTTACATATCATAATACTGAATTACATTAAGTCATTTTAAAAGCATTCTACTTCCTTCTTTGTTTAAATTCCAACAATCCCTAGGATATTCACAGGGTGGTTAATGGAAGTCTTGATTAAAATCTTCCAAGCTTTAAGGCTTTCAGTTCTTGTAAACAGGAGGGATCTGAGACATTGGGCTCATTATGTCTTTTTATTAGCCTATTTACCCATTTAATGTTAACAAAAAAAGTCAAGTTTTTTTCTTTAGTTTTGTTGTAATAAATACAAATTAATGCCTTTAAAAAAGTCAAGCACACTCCATTGTGTGATGATCACAGAATTTATGGTATTTCTTTAAAAAATTCTCTGAAGACATATTCTAATTATTTTAAAACTAAATGAACTGCCTTGGGTGTACCAATTTTCCATGATTTACAGTAGGTCTTTTAAGTTTTATATCTAGACTGCTTTTAAGTGGCTCTTTCAAAATATGCAGGACTATGAACCCCACACACTGATTGATGTATTCAACTTGTACTTGCTTCGTAATATCCAACCAAGCTATAAGTAGACAAAATCTTTGTACATATGTAATAGCTGTCGTGGACTCAAGTTTTATATTTGGGCTCAGAGCATAGATTCCATGACCAGTTCAAACACATTCTACCTTTTTAGGGCTGGATGCTACCACATGACATTTTGAGATGCACTCAAAATTTCTGGCCTTTCTAGTTTTAACTAACAACATGGAGGTTTTAATTATGCAGTGGAGTGAAAAGAGCTCCTTGAACTGTCTGGTCCTTACCAATTTTATGTTTCACTTAATGCTGGGTTTTGTCTGGGTTTTTGGACATGAAATGAAAGCCTATTTAGGTAAATATGTATGTGTGTGTGTATGAATGTGTGTATATGTATGTGTGTGTGTGTGTGTGTGTGTGTAAGAGTCTCCTCTGAAAGCTTATTTTATTTTGATGAATTTGAGATACAGTGGAGCACAGTTATGAATAGTGCAAGTAGTCGCTTTTACATTGTAGATATTTTTGAACTTTCCTCCTGTCACATCTTCGAGTACTTGAGTTCTCACATGCTGTGCCATGTTTATATTTGTGCTTCATGCCAGCTCTGTTATTCTTGCCCCCCCCCCCCCCCCTTTAAGTTTAGAATCAACCAATTGCTAATTGAATAAAATTGAGATGTCCATATGCATATTTCAAAATGTAGAAAGCCAGTTTTAAATTTTATTTGTGTGTGTGTGTACACGTGCATGTGTGTAAGTCTGTAATGCTAGTAAGGAAGGTAGAAGAAACTTCTGCACGCTATATAGATCCAGGAACAAACTCAGGTGAACAGCATTGAAAGTAAGTTCTCTTGTCCATTAAGCCACTACACTAGACCACATTTTACTTACTGTGCAAGGCTGATCATAATGCCTGTATAATTTTTTATTAGTTTATAATTGCAAGTTTAATTATATTTTAATTTTCCTTAAGACTGAATGATTAACAAATAACTTATGTGGATTCTTTTTAATAATATACTATTTTAATATGTTACTAAGGAATAAGAAATAAAAAGGTTATTGTAGTGATTCTGAGATCACATAAAAACACATATTATTTGAGTTTTAACAGAAGACTTTTAAGTTGGAATTTTTTTTTTTTCTTTTTCTGGGGAAGCCGAACTCTTAATGCTCACAGAGTTTTGATACTGGAATGCAGAGAAGCGATGTTTAGGCTTTCAAAAGATACAATGAGTCCTAAAAGATTTGTTCTTTTGAAAAATGATTAAAAATTCATTCTCTTCACACGTATAACTTATAGAAAGGGAGTTCAGGAGCTAGGGATGACTTTCCTGGTAAAGTGGCCATTGCCCAGGTATGAAAGCCTGAGTCTGAGTCCTTGTCACCCATGTGAAAAGCCTATGCACCTTGCATTTCCAACTAGAGATGAGACAATCCTCTGTGGCTCACCCATCAGCCAGCCAATGTTGCCAAATTGAAAGGTGAACCCAGACACAGTGAGAGTCTTTCTCAAGAAATGAGGTGGAGAATGATTGAGGAAGGTACCAGATGTCAACTCAGGTCTCTACATACTCTCATAGATATACACATATGTAACCAGACACATACATATAAATTACATCCACATGGGAACATGCATTCATGCATGTACACTCTCATACTCTCTCTCTCTCTCTCTCTCTCTCTCTCTTACACATAGACACACATATTCATATATACACAATCTAGATTTCACATTTGTTGAATTTAATCAACCTGTATCATAGCTATATTATTAGTTTATCCAAGATATGTTTATGTCTGTTGAAACTAACATGTGTAGGGAGGGTCATGATTCTTCTGACCCTTCCCTTCTAAGGAAGGAAACCATGGTACAATGCTAGTCTCAAGGTAAGTACAGATCTGCATGGGGCTGTTTATCTTAATCATTTAGAGATCAATTAGAATCTAAGGCTTATAGTAAAGAAAGTAAGACAAACCTAGAAAGACTTCAAGAGATTCCCTGACCTCTAGAATGCATCCACACTGAAAGACCAACCTCATTATCCTAATGCCTTTGCCTAGATGAGATGAATAAAGGAACCAGTTTGCTGGACTGGGAACCCTATAGGCTGCATCCTTCCACCCTGATCAAATTCTGAAAACATTGTGGAGAAAGGAGTTAGATACATGGATATAAAGTTGGCAAATTATTATATTATGCTTTTTACCCCTCATGCTGTGCTGTGGCTGTATTTATAGCCTTTCTCTGGTATTATGTTCATTTCCTATCATTATTGGAATCTGTGTCAAGAGTCTAGATTTATGAAAAATTAACCAGTTCAAGAAAGCCTTTTGCTAAGACCTCTCTTACGGAGTTATTTTCTTTTGGGTGGTTTACAGGGATGATAATTCCTTCCATCATTTAGACATCATGTAGTAAAAGTCATTTACAGGAAATGGAACTCCACTTTGTTACTTTCTTCACTTAAAGGCTAATCTGATTAGCTTTCAAACATTTGTTCTTCTTCTCCTTCTGCACTTGAAGTATGCCTATGGAAGGCATATGGATTTAAACGGTGTATTGCCATCTGCTGATAAGGGAAAAGTGAGCCGCTAAATCAGACTGGCAGGCAAGTCTATTTCAGTAGATGCTATTTCAATCTGGAATGCTGTAGGAAGTCTTGGAGTATTTTAATCAGGATTATATTGATGTGTACTCCCACAACAAGTAGAGTTGTTGATGTAGTTGAAGTTGTAGGATCCTTAGGTTCTTATGTCTATAGAAAGCTGGGGAACCATACGAAATTTTAATTCCATTAACTATGGTGGGTTTTTCCCCCCTAAAATCTTTCTGAGGTATTTTTTTTAAAAGCAATGACACATTTTCTTTTTCCAGAAAGTAAAACATGAAAGATAAGCCTTTTCAGATAAATGAACTAAAACTAAAAAAAAAAAAAAATTGTTCTTTTCTCATGATGTTCACTTGTTGAATATTTTAATGACCCACTGTATTTTACAAATGCAACAGCTTTGTGGAGTTTAGAAAAGAGTAAAGGAGACTCACCATTAGGGTTACTAAATGCTGATCTGTAACAATGAGAAAGAAGGGGAGCAGCTAGCTGATCCTTTGAGCAACAACATGAAGGTAGGCCCTTGTAACTTAGTTATAATATGGAGCTAAGTTTAAGGTCTCAAAAGAAAGTACACCTGGTTGAAAAGTCTCTATCAAACACTCAAAACTCCACATCCCTTTGATCTAGTTTTTATGTCTACTTCGAGTACTTGCTGCAGTAAGAAAGAGGGCTAGCATGCCTCTGTTGCCTTTCCAAGGCAACAACAGGAAGTGCATGCACTCGCACCAGCTTTTCAGATTGTGCATAACTGTGGCTCCTCCACCCAGCTCAGGAAGTATCACTTCTTGGTCATTGGTAGCAAGTGGTGTGTCACTGGGCAGTGCTACTTGTTCCAGGCCTGTGGAAGATTTTTATGTCACTTGGAAGTTTTAAGTCCCTTTCTCATATTTATTCCAAATTTCAGTTCCCGCATTTGCTTTCAGTATGTTCTAGATGCATAGGAAGTTTTGGGACGGAGGGTTATAATTCATTCTTACACTTGTAACTTGGCAATCTTTCATTATACATAGTGTTGTCAAAATGTTTTGTTTCCAGACTCTTCTTGGCCTACTTCCTAGAAGAGGAATTTCTGTGGTAAAAAGCTATGTACCTGCATGTGTGGGCACATAATGCCAGATTGCTCTCCTGTGTCTAATGTCAGCCATTGATTAGAAAAGCCAAGGTGTCCACTCAGAATTTTGTTAGGGCGCCAAAGCTAAGCAAGGACGATAGAGACAGGAAGTCAACATGTGGAAAAAATATGTCTGTAACTAGAAACTCTTATGCTGAGTATCACTGTCCAATTGATGTATTATTCCCTTGATAGCAGTTATTAGAACCACTAATTTTCAACATGTGGTGAATCTTTTTTGTCCATCCATTTCTGAACTTGGAGCAAGCACATCTTGGCTGTCAGTGATACATGCAATTTGGTAGTGATAACCAGACTTTTCTTTCAGTGGAGTGAACTACTAAAACCATTAAAAATACTAAGAAAAAAATAGACATTCTTTCAGATGAGTTAAGGCATCCTCGGTGATGTAGGATAACTCTGGCACAAAAATGTGACAGAGATATGAGATGTAAAGGAGAGATTGACTTAGAGGTGAAGCAGGGCTGGCTTAGCATCTTGAGTCAATTTTTCAGTACTCATCTTTTCATTCACAAAACTATTCTGATGAAGGTACAGGAAGCGATTCAATTTTGATTACTTAAATTTTGGAAAAAAGTATTTATCACAAACATTTTTTTAGAAAGTAGAGCTATATGGTGTTTCCAGATTATTAACCCTTTCATGGGTGCCATGTAGCTTTACAGAGTGTGTGAAGACACATGCTTTGTGGCTCACTGCAGGGACAATGTCGGTATCTTGAACAATGAGTGCTGAAGTGATGGCATTCTGGTTCCTTCTTCCTATTTCCCTGATTTCTAGAACATGTTATCTTTTACATTTTTTTTCCAGACTTAAAAATGTCACCTTCCCCCTCAAGAAAAGAGGAAACAGGAAACACACACACACACACACACACACACACACACACACACACACACGAGAAACCTCAATCACTTAAGTGCCACACAGCTTGGGCTTATTTTGGGGTCTATGGTTAGTCAGACTGGTGACTTCATGATGTAACCAAACCATCTGTCTGAACTGGTTGTCAAGGATCCTCTGTTTGATGGACGTTTGCCCATTATCTTCTAAGCCCTTAAGTCAGTGGGCACCATTAGCCAGAATCTCATGTTCTCCACAACAGCACTTCCTTGCCCCAAGTAAGTACACATATACATATCCTAACCATAAATGATGCTTTGGGTAAACACGTATGTCCATAGTTCAGTTCTAGCTTGCTTCAAACATTTGAAAAGTAAAAGTGCATGACTATGCAGGTAGCATAACTCAGATCAGAGCATAGAAATTATTTCCCTTACATTTGCAAGCAAATGGTTAGTATTTCTTATAGTTCAGTGAGATAAGACATGTTAACTTTAAGGAAAATCAGAATTATGGTGCATGACGTTACTTATTTCTTTACACTGTTATTTTAAATGCACCACATACCTCAGTTGCTAGAACAATTACTAAAGTTCTGTCAGAGGTATATGGCTCCTTTTCATAGGACTACTGTCTCAAACAGGGCACGGGGCACCTTGGAAAGACAAACTTCTACATTTTCATCAAATTGCAGACACTGAGTTCATCTGGCAGATTAAAGAGTTACTACTTAGTGCTTTGGGGAGCATGCTATTATACATGTGGAAATATAGGCTTTTCAAATGGAAAAAAAAAAGCAAAACAGGAAAACTCCCCATGCATTTAGTAATTAAATTAGAAAAATATGATCATTTTTCCCCCCAAAGCAACCAATAAGAGACCCATACTACTGTATTTATGACTAGTGTCTCTATAGGAGGAGGCACTTTTTGTGCTAATCTCTTCATTTTTAGAGGCTATGTATGCTGTCAGCCTTTACCAACAGAATATGGAGTTGGAATTTTGCAAATAGTTTTGAATTTCCTTGACAGCTAACTTGCCAAGTGCTGGTGTTGGAAAACAAGGACTTGTGAGAGCTGTTTGAACTTATAAAAGCAAAACCACCTGTCACCTGAGGCAGTCCGTTCTCGCCCAGAAAACAGGTCACATTGATCTGTGTGGGTTGGCCACTTTGTCAGCAGAAGTCCCTGTTTCACACCAGAGGGTCACAAATCTGCATAAGGATTCAGCATCATAGCTTCACATTCAACTTCACTCAGATAAGCTCTTCTTAAATTATACAGAGAAAGTAGGGGTTCCTGTGCGCCCTATGATCTCCTGTCCCCAGGGAAATTGGCTTATTAAAGTAACTAGTCTTTATATACTTAAGTCCTTTTTTTAAATAAGCTCAGATGTTTACTGTAGACTTCTGTTAATATAGAATATTAAGATATATTTGATATTCTCTGGTCTTCTCTTCAACATTAAGAGTATTTTCCATTACTTAAAAGCCGATAAAAGCAAGCCATTGGAATTATTATTTTTTAACCATTGGGTCCCATGGTGATCACAGACGTATCTTCTCTCAAAAGAAGGACAAATGCAGGTGACCTGTGAATTTTTATAAGGTGCTGTCCCACACTCAAGTCTGCTGCAGGAATGGATTGAAAACCTGGGGTTTTAATACTGTTAGAGGATTGGTTATATTCAGCATTTTGGCACTAAGCGCTGGAATGAATTAATTGATTGTCCATACAGTATGTGTAATGGGCACTATCAGCTGTTTCAATATATATCAATTACTTTCAGGCTTTCCAAAGCCATCTGTCAGAGTATTGTCCACTTGTCTCTACATAAAGCAACACAGCTGTCATTGACTGTTGTCCTTGCTATTGTTTCTCCTTCCAGTAATTTAGTAATTTACATATGTATGTGTATATATATATACACATGTATATATATATATATTAATTTGCAAAATCAATTATACCAAACAAATAAAAAATGTCCACATTGGAAAAGAGTAAATAAGGAGATAGATAGATAGATTGCTTGATAGTTAGGAGTACTTAATATAGGATTAAAAATAATTTGTGAAAGCAACAGCAAGTCTGCATGCATATACACACATGTGTCCATATGCATACAGAATCCAGGGATGGAACCCAGGTATTGTTTCTAAGTGACTTTTCATTTTGTTTTGCTTGTTTTAATTTTGTTTGTTGTTTGTGTTATTTTTTTTGCTTTGCCTCTTTAACCTAGAGGAAACAGAACAGAGGATTCTAGCTGTCTGGGTATTTATAGGAATCCCTGTCTCTGCTTCCCTAGTGCTGGAAGTACACATGGGTTTCCACGCTTACTTGTTGAGTGGGTTCTGGGAATTGAACTTACATTCTGCTTGTGTGGCAAACCCTTTCCCTAAGATCCCATCCTCCATGTCCCTTTTTCCTTTCTAGTTTCCAGCATGCATAGCTGAGGTGTCTTCTTCAATCATTTTGTTTTGTCTCTAGCCTTCCCTGCATTGAGTTAATTCAGCACAAATTACTGAACACAGAAACTTTCCTTGGCATTTTCTGGCTAAGTTCATAAATGGCGGTGACCACCACCTTTTCCCAAGAATGAGCAGTGCCTGGGTTACATCTGCTTCTTTGGGAGATTTGGAGGGTAGAAGCAGGAATGCAACTAAAAAGGAAACTGCCCTGTATTTTCTGTGCTGTGATGAACAAGTCCTGAGACTCCACGTGTTTTACCTCTGGCAATGTTAACTAAATTCAAGATAGCATCCATTTCTCAGGGGCGGTGAACACTCCAGCAATACCCATTATCATTGCATGACTTATCATATCTCCTATTACCTCAGCTGGAGTTTAAGTGTTATGACAGCTAGGGAACTTAAGGAAGTCTGGGAGAAGCTTAGGAAGACCCATGACTATAAGTTAAAAGTCAGGGGGTTTGCTCCCATAGAAGTTTATGTTGTTAAATTTGTACAGCAAGTTTGATGAATTAAGACATTCCATTGTAAATTAACAAACAAAAGGTATATTACTCTCCTTAAGTTTCTGTGAGATAGTCCCCCATTATTTAACTTTTACATATTCAAAAGAGGAGGTGAAACATTATAAAGTTTTCATCTCCCCATCCCTCCTCCTCCTAACTAAAGCAGTGTTTAGTGACCAGGGAAAGAGATATTCATATAATTGTTTGAGCTCAGTTCTCTGGCTGCAATCCATTCAATCTTGACAAATATCTGAGCTAAGTACTTTGTAAGGGGGATAGCCTTTTGTTCAGGGTGTGTGAGAAATCCTGCTGAACCAGGTTGGCTACAGAAACTAGTATCAAATTGCTTTTCTTAGAGTGGTGAATAAGAAGGTGCAGCCAACAGAAAAGTGAGGGCATTTTATCCTCACCTGGCACTTGTAAAGGACTCTTGAAGAGAATCTTTTCCTATTTCTTTTATTGACGAATGTTTGGAGGGTACATTGCTTTTGTTTTTGTCTGTTTCGTAGAAATTATCCAGTTACCACTGGATAAATCGATGCAGTTAACAAGTTTTATTTTTGTATTTTTTTGACACAGTTTGTTTTGTACTTGTTGAGGTTGGTTGCTTTGCATTTAATCCACTTAGTCATAGCGTTTGCCTTAGGGGATCAGCAACCTTTCATGCAAATCCAGGCAATATAATAAAACTAATGGAGAAAAAGCATCTATCTACCCGCTTCACTCATATACATAGACAGGCTTACATATTCATACATGTATGTGTGGGTGCATATACACACTCTTACAACAATATTCTTTCCTTCACTGCTTATGTCTAAATTATACTAGAAAGTGAGAAACTTTTATGTCCCCATACTTGGATATAGCAAGTGCCCCTGCTTAAATTTAGCAAGTATATTAATGTTTGGACATAGAACAAGTATTTTTATATTAGTACAGTACCTTCTACTTGAAAATGGGAGAACATTCCAGATGCCATACATCTTAATTTGTCAAAACATTGTTTTAACCAAGTGATAGTCCTAAGATAACAAAAAAAAAGGTTCTCTTTTCCTTTTAAATACAATACAGTGCAACATTAGTTAAGTTTTTTTTTTTCTTTTTTCATTCTTTCTACCCGTCCCCCACAAGCACACTGACCACTGTATAGACTTGAATTACTATTCAGCTTGAAGAAAGAGAATTAATCATGATAACTATAATTAGAGATTTGTATCAAGTGTCAAACAAGTTTTATTTTTAATATGAAAAAAATTAACAGTATTTTAAAACACCCAGGAAATATATGATAGTCAATAGATATTTTCTTAATTCATACAGATTCATCAGATTTTTTAAAAAGTAAAACCATTTGAGAATAGAACATGTAGCACTCTATCTTTCTGCTTCACCCGGTACTTTTACTTGCCACAACTAAAGTAGTATTACTCTACCCCACTGGTTCTATTTAAAAGATCATGGTGGAACTTCTCAGGCCTGCCATCTTAGAGACTTGTACCACAGCCTTTTGCTGGATGTGTTTGCACTATTTCAATCTCACCATATTATCATTGCTTCTTACTCTTGGGGCATTTATCCAGCAACATAGGTATTTGAGTCTTTGTATCTAAGTTTTTAAATCTGTAGGGTTACCTTGGGCGAGACCTGTCAGTAAATGATGGCTTGGATTTCCTTCATTGTTGTGGTTTGAGGGGGGCACTCCTTGGTTGTTTGCTTGTACAAGCAATTGAAAATGTTCTCTTTTAAAAAAGATACATTTTTCCCTCTGACTCCTACAATCCTCCCCTTCCCCCAGGTTTCCTAAACTCCAAGCAGGGAGGGATCCAATGGAGACTCTTAATTTAGGCTCTCTCATTGCCCAATGTTTAGTTGTGGATCTCTGCATGTGTTCCCATCTGCTCTCAGAGGAAGCCTCTCTGATGATACCTGGACAGGATACCAATCTATGAGCATAGCAGAATAATGGGAAACTGTGGTTATTGTGCACTGTATACCAAAGAAATCTATTTTCAATAGGAAAAGAAAATATTTTTTAACATTGTAGTTTTAGCGATGTATTAATATATATGACCACATGGTTAATACATTTAATTATATTTTGTTTATTCTTTTTATTCTAGGAGCATATACATGACCCTTTAGACTTTATTTATCCACCTAATCAGTGGCCACCAAAGGGAACATTTTCTTTGCATTGTTTCACAGTGCTGGGTACTTTTCTTAACTGTTGATTTTGACATATCCCAATGTTGCACCTTTTGTTGACAGTAGAGTCTGAAAACGTTTAACAGGAAAAAATACTATTAAGGAAAGGGAGATCAGCATACCGGCCTTCTTCTGATACCACTGATTTTAAAGAATGTGGCTTTATAAATCTGAGAAGTATTATGGGACATCCCTGTAGGTGTGCCTGGTGTTTGCTACATGAATGTGGAAAGCCCAGACTGCCTGCACCAATGGCCAAGGTTCAATCCTGATCTTCTAGTGTTTGGAGTCTGTTATTGGAAGATAAGCCATGTATTTAGGTGACCAGAAATAAGTTAATATTTGCTTATATGAAAAGCAAGACATAGCGTTTCAGAAACAGGCATATTCGTTACACATACCTCACTTAAACCACAGGGCTTTCATTTATAAATTGTCTTGAAACATTGAGCTAGAAAGAGCGTTGTTAGTACAAACTAGCATAGCTCTAATCCATGATTAATGCTAATGTTACCTTCATCTCTGCTCTTCGATAACAAAGCTGGGGCTTTTGGACTTGGAATTGCAGTTAATTAGGTTAAAGGTAATGAGGTGGGGAATGTGAGTGCTAAAATGGTCAGATGTGTCCTTAGCACATCCCTCACCTCCTGATACTGCTTACTGAATTTCAGCTGAGGTTTTACATGGTGTCACTGACTGGAGATGGACATTTGATGCTAAGTTGTTGGGCACCATTATTTCATCAATCAACATAGGGATTGGATACTCATCTGTTTCCTTTCTACAAAGCCTGATTAGTAGCATGTTATATATTTATTCATTTATTTTTAGATGAAAGGGTGTCTTTCATCTTGAACGTCTAGGAAACTGTCTATCAGTAAAGGATGTCAGAGCAGGAACTCAAGGTAGGAACCCAAAGTCAGAAACTGAAAGAGAAGCCATGGAGGAATGCTTCTTCCTGACTGGTTCCTCATAACTTGCTCAACCTGCTCTCTTATAACATCCAGGACCACCTCATAGTTGGCACTGCCTTTAGTCATCAGGAGCCACCTACATCGATCACTATTAAAGAAAGTGCACCAATGACTTACCAGGACACTCTTAGTTTCAATTAACAGGGCCTCTTCCCAGGTATGTTCAGGTTTTGTTAGCATGTCATTTAAACACATAAATGGACATGTATGTATAATCACTTCAGACCTTTGTGCCTTGTGGTTTCGAGAGCTCTCTAAGTGTGCTCAGAGTTGATATTAGGTAGTCTTCTCAACCTGACAGGTGGTATGTAATTAGCACACCAATGCTTTTAACCACGAGTGCTTATCAAGGTTTCCATGGAATGTTTCACAGTACATATGCCTTTATATTTGGGACATCTCTAAAGTGGATTCAACAACAGTTCCCTGGAATGTTCAAAATAATTCAAGGCACAAAGTAACCTATATATTTAAACAGCTCCTTTACACCTTAGCCACGTGGTTGTTAAGATCTTATGGAAACAAACTTTGTTTTTTTTTTTTGTTTGTTTCTTGTTTTTGTTTGTTTGTTTGTTTCCTCTCCCAATGTCAGGCTTTCATCAGCAAAGTTTTCTGTGCCTATTTAATCTCTCAAAGACTTGAAATAGAAATTTTCTTCCCAGATCCCTTTCTGGGAGAGTCTGCTATTGATGGCTGATTATAGACTATGGTTTTTTGTTTGTTTGTTTGTTTGTTTGTATTTGGGTTTTTTTTGTTTTTTTTGTTTGTTTGTTTTGTTTTTTTTTTTGTCTTTCCATGAACTATTATATGAATTGTAAAAGTTGAGTTTCTAGATTGTTGAAGGCTTAAGGCTTACCTTTATCCTTTTTTTTTTTTTCTCTCACACATGAGTTGAGAGTTAATGTTGGCTGTTTTGTTCCAGTTAAAAATAAAACATTCAGAGATGTCTGGCATTAAGGTGGATGGAGATGACGTGGGTTATTGTTCAATGTTCTTGAAGTATAGGTCACTGGATGCTTTTGGTCTGTGCACCTCTGTTTCCACTGATGGTTTCCAAAGCAGTCCACGCAAAAGGCTTAACAGTTCTCCAATTGACACACAGGGTACACATATAAAAGTATACAATCTACCCAAAGCAACTATATAAAAGATTAAAAGACAGTTTACTCATTCATGGCCTGCTTTTACAAGCAACAATATAACAATTCTGTTTCTTACTAAGAATATAGAGATAGGGAGTTTAAAATATTATAAAAATATTTTATATGAGGTTTAAAATGTTTGAAAATTTCGTTCAATGTTTATTTCATGTATAAACTCTATAATGGAGTAATTATAATGCCCTCAAAGACATTGAGCCTAGAGTTACTCGCTTACTTATTAAACTCATAACAAAGTCTAATTAGAGAAAAGACTTATCCTAAATATTGGTTATGGCTATTTAATAGTGACCCAAACAGAAATATTTCTGTTCTTAAGTACTTAAGTTCTTTTTTTTTTAACCTAAGCTTTCAAGGCTAATAAACATGAAATATTTGTTATACATACAACACAGGAATAAATTAGAACGAACTCACTTCTACTTAGTTCTTTTTAATATATCCTTTAGACTGACAGATTGACACTTTATGAATTCAATATTACTTAAATTATTATGAATTACTAAAAATATATATACTTTGCAAATACTGAAAGCTTAACTCAGAAGACCACTGATTAGCATAGTATCAATTTTGTATCAGTATTTCAAATGACTCTGGGAAACACTCTATGCTGATACCAACCATAGCTGATAATATATATCATGTTTATTTACATTAAAATCCTAGATCAAATTAGTGGCAAAAATGTCTTTGCAGCATTTTATAATGCATTTTGCTGTGCATAAATATTAGTATGCCTCATAATGCTGGTATGTTAAAGGGTACAGTACTGGGGGTTGGATCTTTAAATTTTATGAGTTATTGGGTTTTCGAAACATAGAGTACATTTGAAATATATCTTATACAATCTTAGAGGTTTATTGAAATCACTACTAGCCTGGAAACAAAGTTAGTCTTACAAATGAAATATTTAATTACATGCAATTGTAAGAACTGAATTTAGACTTCACTGTTCTCTCTTTTTTTCTAGTATCCTATTGTAGATTTCAAAACATTCTTTCCATGTCTTCTTATAGCCCGTGCACTAACATTACAATGTTAGTGTTCTCTACTGAGCAGGTTTGATCACTCAATGACCCTAAGAATTTTTGTACCCCATCATGAAAATCTGCTACAGAAGAGTAATTGTAATTACATATATGAAGATTACAGATTCTGACTATACCAAATTCTATGGCATAGACAAATAATGGAAAACAAAAACATAAACAAAATAGAATTAAATGCAGGCCAATAATGGGAGACTATAAAAATCTGCAATGTGACCCCTATGGTAGTATACATAACTGATCTCTTTGAACTTATCTACAAAATACTATATGATCAAGGGAGGAATGAGGAACATAATTTCTTTTGTCAAATTCAAGCCTTGGAGTCTATGGAAGACAAGTGGCAGGGTGTCTGAGTATGTGTGACCCCAAGTCACTAGTAGTTGTCTATCTATATACCGGGGATTGGAATAGCCTGGCTTATAGACCACCTTCTCTTTGTTCCCTTATGTGTTTTGAATTTTAGCTATAATCACGAAATTGTCAAAAACTTGGTGAGGATCAGTGAGAACTCCTCATATCTTTTATAAAGAGAATCTTATAGTTATGAATACTGCATGTAGCCAAGCCACTCTAATACTCTGTACATGTGTAATTGATTTATGGCCATATACTATATTCAGAGTAGCTTGGGAAGCAACTCAATGTGATAGGAAGGAACTGGGTATAGGTATTGGCTTCTTAATTAGGAATCTATAAATCTGATTTATAAAGTTTCAAAGTTTTAATTAAATATAAAGTTAAGTTGTATAGTCATTCTTGTTAGAAGTAGCAGTGTTTGCTGCGACCTTAACATCAGAGACATCTTAACAGAACATATTTCTTTTCCCGAAGTCTAAGATGGAAGACTCACAATAGTCATTGTGCTCTGACTCTCAGATTCAGGATGGTGGTGGAATTTGACCTTTCCAGATCATCTTGCTCATCTTGGATCTAGGTCAGGCTTTTACATTTTACAGGAAGAAGAGAAAGCTTGAGACAGTCATGATCTATCCTCTTGAATGTGAGACAAAAGAGAGTGAAGCAGTCCTTTAAGTAATCTCTTCATGGGCCAACATACAGATTTTTCAAGAATAAATATAGAGTCAGATTTAATAGGCAAGTTGGAGTTATGGCATGTAGGCATAATTGGTTTCACAAAAGGTAGAAGACATCACTCATTAGAAAGGAAGAACTTCTGAATCATAAATAATTTCCTAGCTTAATTTGTTCAATGCCGATTGGTGTGGAAGAGACTCCTCTTGCAAATATTATGGGCGTGTTACAAGAGGATGTATTTCTAATCTTATAAAACTTGCACCCTGTTCAGTGAGGCAGGCACACAAAGTGCCTAAGGACTGCAGCTTATTCACCCTGCCCAATAGATAGGAACACTCCATGTGGTGTATTAAGAGGACACAATTTGAAGCATATTAGAACTACATTCTCCTGGACTGAATATGGAGGCACTGTACAAGTACCAGTAGTGACTTAAATATGTGTTCTCATAAAACATTTAGTAACTTATCTGCTTATGTGAGATGTTTCCCAAGCAAGCATCTCAAATAAGTAGATTCCATCAGTTTTCTCTGTTATGAAAAGGTATTTTTATTATTCCATAATCTTGAAAATGCCTCAACTATTAAAAACCTGAAACTTAAGACTAGGGATGAATTCATTGCTTTGAAACCTAGACTCTGCTATTATTTCCCCATATTTTGACATTAATTGGTTAATCTTTTATCATAGTTGATTGGGGTCTTTATGGCTGTTAGGTTATATTGAAATCTGAACTTTTCTATAAAGTTCTGTGGCTTCACTCCACACCATGAGCTGTTTTGTGCAGAGTAGAAATATACTGGTCCATGCTCCGCCCATCCAGCCATATGCCGATGTCCTTGTCGTGCCCTTATCTCCTTCTGCTTCCCATGCTCCTGTCTGGAGGGAATTGATCAGCTTGGGGGGAAAAAAGAAGGCCTTGCCAAACAAGTGTGATTGTTCAAATCCCTGGGAAAGGTCACTGGTGCTTGATAACATATTGTGAATCTTCTGGATGGCTGTTTAGTTTCCTGTCTCTCTCTCTCTTTTTTATTTTTAAAATCTAAAGGAACTCATGAAGAGGGAAATACAAATGTTGAAATAATCTGTTTTATTTGCCCAGTCTGCTCCAGGATTTGGCAAACTCGAACTATAATGAAGAACCTGATTGAAATCCTACCTGGTGTTTTGCTGAAAGTCAACAATTCCAAACTTAGAGGAGAGTAAGACAAAAGTGTCTTTTTAAACTCTACTGTAGTCCACGGTGATCTGTGCCGACAAGCCTTACCTTTGAAAACTGAGTGTTATGAGCCTGGTACATCTTCTTAGTGGCTTCCTGGGTTTGGATGTTTGGGGAATGAGACTCCCACAGGTACCAGAGGAAGAGATAGGAACATATCTGTAACTATGAGGAGGAAGGACAGTCCCTGGGTATTTGAGGCAGGTCACTGTTTATACCCCTTTGCTCTGCTTCATTCATGGTCATTATCAAGCTGGTCTAGTCTCTTTGTTCCTCCCTTTGTCCTTCTCCTCACCTACCCCTGGGCATCCTGACTCTCTCTTTCCTCTGGCATGCTTCTCAAAGGCCCTTCTCTTTGAACCCCTGCCATCTGGAACAGTCGCCCCTTATCTCAGTGCTTCATTGACTTGCCTCCGACCCTAATCTCTTTGTAAAAGTTATGTCTTCTTTCTTCACCTCCACAATGAAATGTATTTCGGGCTATTATTCATTCCATTGATGAATTTCTCATTTATTGAAACGTTGAGAGCTGCATTTCTATTTATTTATTTATTTATTTATTTATTTATTTGTTTGTTTGTTTGTTTGTTTATTGAGTAAGACCAGTAAAGCTGGTATTCAAGACCACGCTGCAGTTTTCTCTGGCCATAATGTGTGAATTATGTTGGACTTTTTTGTTTTTTTGTTTTTTTTTTTTTAACTAATGGGAAATTTCCGTTGAAAATTTGAAAGCAGAAACACAGCTCAGTTTTTTGACACAGAACCAATTGTTTTATTCTGTGCATTGTTTTCTGGGTGTTTGAAAGTGAGACTGGATCTAGTATAGCGATGGATCCTTGAGTGGGTTGGGGTGGACTGTAGAAATATCTTTGTATTCTTCAGGCTCACAAGTCTATGCTGGGACTCTGGTAGGACTAAAGGTCAGACAGTCCTGGAGATAAGAAGCTGCTTGGTTTGTTTGTGAGGTTGTTCATTCCTTTGGGCATCTCTGGAGCTCTGAAACCAAGAACAATCCCCTCTCACGCTGTAGGTTAATGACATGGAATGCCGATTCAGTTTTACAGATGTTCGTTACTGCTTTTGCAGTAACTCTGACACGATTTTAGAATCTGTTGTATGATTGTAGGTAATGTATTTACATAAATATATTTTACACATATATTTATATGAAGTTACAAGTAGTGCATCACCATTAAATCACTTGTTTTGGTTTTGCTAGTAGGTGATGACACCCATTTTTGATGATCCAGCCTAGTCTCCAGGGTGACTTATTTTCCTACTAGGTAATGATGCATTTCTATACTCTAGTATTATGGGTGTGAGTGTTCTGTGGCCATTGTACCGTGTCAAATTTAATCAATCGTTTCTTGAATGAACCTGTACTCTGGATTTCCAGGATTAAAGTTTGAAGGTAAGAATTTTTTTGAGAAAATGTACTGGTAAATGATTTATGTTCATTTAATTGTATAAAGCAGAGGCTTAAATTGTATGCATACAAAAAGAATAATTTATTAAAACAGCCATATTATTGTAAGAAGTGAAAAAGAATGTTAATGACATAGCTGTAGCTGCAATATGGTACAGTTGATGGTTATATCAAGTAAAGTCATTGAGAAAATTTCAGTGCTGTACTACTATATTCAAAATGCTGATTTATTACAGTTTATTCATAATTATTACAAACATGCATTATTTTATTGTTTATAATTATCTATTACATTTGTTATAATTTGCCATAAAACAACTTCAAAATAACTGTTGAAGTTATGCTTTAATGTCTTTTCTTTAGGGGCAGCGATAGGACACAGCATTTGAGAATTAGCAAGCCTTAGGCCTGGGTTCCATTCCAAGCACTGCAAAATTAATAAAGGAGAGGATAAAAATTCTTCCCTTCATGTGAATTTAATTTTACATTCACGATAACTGTTTATATATGTAGTGGTGGGATGCCTGTCTCCCTTTGACATGCGATAATAAAATGTTATGGCCATATAGCAGATTAAGATAAAGAGACTCTCCCAACACATCTCATCATTTGTAGAGTCAGGCAGAAACTTTAATTTTCCTTGGAACAGGCTTATACTATATTTATTTCGCTGATTCTATTCAAGGGGAGAAAAAAAAGCATATAAAAAGATATCTTGCTAGATTTGGTGACATAAAGGTCAAAAGATAAACTGTAAATGATCTCCGTGTTTATTTTTTTGACAGTGTTAAATTAGCAGCCGCTCAGCCTTCTCTCAGAGAATCACAACCTGAGTAATTGAACATGCCGCTGGGGAGTACGCTTGGTTAAGCTGATTCCTATTATGTTGACTTGTCAGGGGCCAATAATTAAAGCTGAAGAGCGATGCTCATTAGTGTCTGTAAGATGATTCAAAGAATAAGGGAGAGAAGTCCTTGAGACGCACCTGCAAAAGGCAGGCATGCCTGGAGGTGAGAGCAGATCGAGTGGCTGCCCTTTCTGCTGTGTTAGCAGTCTAGTTGTGAAAAGGGCACCCCGAGTGTTGCAAATGTCCTTGCCCTGAACAGATCACAAATCACCCTTTATTTTGCTTTTATATGCCCCATGTGATAATATTCTACACAACTATATTTTGAAGGGATTTCCCTTCAGAGAATAGAAGTTTGAAAAAGAATTATACTCATAATCATTTCATTCATTTTGCTGGAAACTTTGTATACAGTGCCACATTCACTTTGCTAATATAGGATTTTTAAAAATGTATATTTAAGTGAGCTAAACTGAGTGTAGGTCACAAGCATAGGATATGGAGACACGTAGAAGAGCAAGAATTCATAACTCAAGCAAACTCTGGGTGAAGAACAACTGTTGTCGTCACTGAATACTGTGAAAAAATGATCATAATGTCCTGAAATGCTTTCTTTTTAATTTGTAATTGGCCTCTAAGGTAGGCTCTGATTTTATGAACCCATCTTCTAATTAATAAAACATCCAAATATCCATATATTTTGTACGATTCAGTCAGTTTGTTGGATTTTACTGTTATCTGTCATTCTCAGAGGTATTTTGTAGTGATGAAGTGCCCATTTTGTTTCCAGCATTACATTTTAATTTTGTCCTGGACCCTGCATCTGGACAATGTATGCTTTTTCCAAGGCCCCATAGTTCTGCTGGAGTCATTAGTGTATTGTATAATTTCCAACAAGAACATTTCGTTCCTTTGTTGATTCTACTGATATGATTCTGTTTGAGATTATGTCTGTATGAAAATCCTCCCATATGTGAGGCTTCTACAACTTATGTTACAGATATGCCATGTTGATTTGAACTTGTGAAAGTTTCTGTGTCCCCATTTGTGTGGAGTCCCTTAAGGACATGGATTGATTCTTGTTAATGTTTGCATGTCTTGTGGTTGGAGCTCAGTAACTGTTGGTTAAACTTAATCAAGGACCAGAAGAGGTCTTCTGGGATAGTTACATATTTCCAAAGATAATAACAGCTTTAGAAGTCAAATAGAACAACCCTCTTCTCCATGCCAAGAATTCCTTACTGGATGTTCTTTAACAGATAGCTCCTTTCCTGGCTTGGTAGAACATTTCCAGAACTTGAGAGGTCAACACTTTGCAAGCAACTATTTCTAGATTGGACAACCTCAGTTTATAACAACAGAAAGTTTATAGTTAACAGAGTGGTACTTTACATAAATTATCTTCAGCATTCATACTGTTCTAAAGCATAAGGGACCAAGTATTATTATCTCCATTCTGCAGATAAGGATGTTGCATTCCAGAGAGGCTTGACGCCTTAACAAAAGCCTTGTGCCTCCTTGGGAATCTACCTGTTTCTGAGTTAAGCTTTACACTATCTATGTTTCCAAGCCTGAAGCTATCTCCTTACTGATTTTCTCCATTATTACAAATGTACTTATGGTTAGATTTCTTCAGTAGTCTATCCATGTGTAGCCATGGAGACAAGGGTGTTTACCACATTGCCCTGCTGCAACATAGCCATGCCATGAAAACCATTGTCCCAAGCAGGTGGGTTCCTTATATTACATTAACACTCCAGTCTACCTTAATCTTCCTTATAGGTTAAGTGGGTTGTCTGAGAGGTGTTTTTAAATAAGGTAGTATGGTAGAAAGTCTACTTGAGTAGGGCTTTCTATACCTCTATTACTAACTAGGGAGACCTATAAAAGTCCAGAAGGGGAAACCCTTACCTGCCAAATGTGGGTGTGGAAGAATCAATGTTTTATTAATACTGTTGGATTGATAAGCAAACTATTATGTATGGAAGCCTTCCACTCTCATCAGATCAGCTTGTGGTATTGATTTTATTTTGTAATATGCTGTTTCTCTGAGAACAGTTATATCCAAACCATAATCAATATTGGCTCTTCTGACAGTTATAAATGCTGAATCCATATTCATTTGCATGATTATTGACAGCACTTGAATTTAAAAGCGTTGTTTTTTTTTTTTTTTATAAGCTGTGAACATTATTTTCTTAAAGGTTTCTCTTAATATAGGGAAGGTAGATACTTCATTTGACATTTTCATTTTGAAATAAGCTTATTGATTTAAGCTAGAAAAGCTCACACTCATTCATACATTTCTAATGTTTTTCTTTGTGATAGATCGTGATAACCCAATTATATATTCTACTCAGAGTGTCTCTCATCGGTTCCTCTAAAAAATGTTAAAGCGCCATTGAACCAATTTTTACAGTACTATTAATCAGTGTAATCAGTATTAATATACTACTTGACCAGCTGAGTGCTACTCTGACAGGGTAAATTTTACAGTTTTTTTCTTTTTTTTTCCACAAAGGCTTTCATTTAACAGGAGAAGAAGAAAAAAAAAAAAAAAAAAGAACCGGATTTTAATTGTTAGCAATCAGAAGCTTGTGTGATTAAGACTAACATTTTGAATCAGACATGTCAGACTCTACTGGGAATTTATTTCATCTCTTACTAATTCTTTCATAGATTTAAATGTAGTCTTATTTACCAATACATGAAACTTTAATTATAGGTAGACCCACTGGTGAGCAATATGTCTGCTAAAAGTAATTTCTCATTGGAGTTAAGGATTTCCATGTGGTTTAGATAGACAGCTTCCTTCTTTTATAGTCTTGCTTGTTTTGGAAATACCTAAAATCCTAACTATCCTTAGGCCTCCCAGTCAATCTTTGATGTATAAAATGGACACTCTTGAGAACTAACATATTTTGGTGAGGATTGCTATGTTAAGTTTCTATTAAATATGAATGATTCTTAACATTAATGCAAGCTCTTCAACCACCAATGTTCATATTAATCAATGTTTAGTTCAAAGATAAAGCATTGTGTATTAGAGCAGAACTCAGAAAACAACATGTAGAAAGTCTGGTGACAGGCAGCTACCTTATTGCAGTGAAGCTTTCCTGGAGGGAGAGAAGGAGAGACTGAGTAAGGCTGTGGGGTGGTAGAGAAACTCTTTAGGGAGCGTGTGTTAGAGAAAGCAGACTGAGACATTAGAAAGAAGTTGTAATGTTCCCCAAGTCCTAATCACCCAAGAAGAATTGCTTCATTTTGGAACATTTAACTATATGTGATACTTGCTTTGACTAGAGTAGCAAACAACCTGGTGTAGATCTAGAATTGGCAACAGAAACTCACACACTGATCACTTTACAGAAAAACCCCTGAGATATTTATTCCTTGTTGCCTAGGTAAAACTCAGAGAACAGAAAGACAGAGTCAATAGAAAGACCAGAGGATGAGAGATGAGAGGGAGGGTGAGAGAGAGAGAGAGAGAAAGAGAGAGAGAGAGAGAAAGAGAGAGAGAGAGAGAAAGAGAGAGAGAGAATATCAGAATATTTGGTTTTTCCTTCTGATTAAAAATAAAAAGTGGTTAATCCCAGCACTTGGGAGGCAGAGACAGGTGGATTTTTGAGTTCGAGGCCAGCCTGGACTACAAAGTGAGTTCCAGGACAGCCAGGGCTATACAGAGAAATCCTGTCTCAAAAAACAAAACAAACAAACAAAAAAAAAGTGATGCATAGAAAGTTGATTTAGTAAATTATGGGTAATAAAAACATCTTTTAAGTGCTTGCTGTTTGATGGGACTTTTTAATGATTTAATATAATTAAAAAGTAAAATTAAGTAAACTTCCCGTAATTTGGAGGCTAGATTAAGAACAAATTTCTAGGAAATTACTGTCAGTGATAAACTTTAAATATAGTTGACCAGTGAGTCTAATGTCAGTTTTATTGTTTAAGCATTTGAAGTTAGCTTTGTGAAGAAATGAATCCAAGAGTTGGATGCCTGCTCAGAATGACTTGATAACTTCTTGGCTGTGCTTATGGGCATATGTCTGGTTTTAACCAACCTGCATGTAGAAGGAACTTCTACTCTGTGTATTAATGTAAGGGAATTTAAAGCAAGGAATGCATTGCTTATTGCAATCCGCACAACAAATTGCTCTGTGAACTGCTTTGCCCAAACTGACAAGTGCCTCTTTATATCAGAAGCTTGTAGCCATGAATAATTTGAGCATATCTCTTCTTTCAGAAGACAAATCACCCAGGGCTGCGAGGGAATGCTCAGGGTTTCTCTGAAATCTCAGTCAGTTGACATTTCTCAATTGAAAGAAAGGAGAGGGATTAAAACTTGAGATTGGGTGTGGAAGGCAACAAGTCTTCAAAGCCACCACAATGCAAAGGCGTGGAGGACAGTGGAAACAGCATCCTGACTTGCTTATTTTCCCCGTGTGTATAGACTTGAGAATGTCTGGAGTCTTTTCTTTCTCTGTCCTTTGGGCTTCTGTATCCCTGTGGACGCTAAGCTACTTTAAACCTGTCCTAATGCCTTCATGCCATTGTGTGTGTTGAGGTTAAGGGGAATATGCATTCACCACTTACTGCACTGGGAAATCCCAGGGTGCTGGGTGCCTACCAGCTTTTGTTAGTCCACAGAGAGAAGAAAGCTAAGGCTTGTGCGTTTTTTCCTCCTGGAACCCTGATTATTTCGGAGTAGGTCATATTGTAGGACTAAAGATTGTTTAATTATAGCACTTGACAGTTCTCTCATAATAATAATAGTTAGCACTTACACAGCCTGTTTCATCTTCAAAGCGTTTCACAAGCACTAATTAATTCTCACCACATGCCTGGGAGGGGGGTATCATTCCCATTTTACAGATATGGAAATTGATGCAAGTGAGTTAAGAGTCTTCCCATTGGCCACAGTGGGCAGGCAGAATCTAAATGCAGGTTGCAAACTTAGGAGTGGCTGGCGCCTAAATCCTTTTCCTTAGGCCTAAACCTGGCCTCCGCCCTCTCTGCTCATCTCTTCAGATTTATTGTTTCTTTCTTTCTTTTTTTTTTTTTTCCACCGCCTTGGAAAGGACTTCATATTTTCTCTTCTTCCTTCCCTTTAGAGAGTATTTGTTTAACACTACTCCAAGAAATAAATAAATCATCTCAGTATTACAGCTTTAAAGACATAATATGTCTAATCAGGACATGAATATTTCGAAATGTCAGGAAATGAATTAGGTTTGGGTGAAAGGAAGGATTCCAAATTACATTTTGCCTGATAAATGTTGCCACCACAAACAGTAAAAATAATGATACTAATTAGGTAACATTACCAAATAAAGCTTGCATTTAAAATGAAACTGACCAGACATTTTTTTTGTGTCATACTGACTGTGGGTAGGACAGTCCATTCTTTGAAAAAGGAAGGACTCATTTGAATTGCAAATTGCCAACATGGTAAACTGTAGATTGCAATAGTAAGGCTGTGCTAGGCTGTGATAAATTATAAGTGCAATATTGGCTAGGCTTCTGAACTTTGTACTTCTGAAGAATTTACTGGTATTATCACCGTTAATATCTTCTGCAGAGCCTACATGGCACATTGTTCTATACATGGAAAAGGAATTGTATTGTATAGTGGCTATGGCAAAGCGCTATGTGGCTCCTGTGTCCTTTGGTATCTGTTACTTATATAATTCAGTTCAGCGTTTTCCATTTTGGGTTCATGCTTGAAACACACTTAATAAGTATGCTGTTATAATCAACAATTTTGGGAATACATGTCAAATATCTCTTAAAATGAAATGTGCTTTGGAAGAAAAAGGCTCATCAGAAACAAAAATATGTCATGATAAATGCACTCTTAGTTCTTCGTCTCATTTGGCAAAGGAGGATACAGAGATTGAATGAGGGTATTAAAGACTGGTTTCCAGACAGGAGACAACCATGGACTGTGAGCCCTAAAGAGCTCTAGTGTTCTCAAGTGTCACACTTGACTTCTGCACCTACTTTGTTTTCCTAATGGTCCAGTTTTCATCTTAGAGCACAAATAAATTACTCAGATGTGGGAGTGGATTGACATGTAGAAGCTATTTTTTCAAAGTGTCTGCTGTGTTAGCATTCTGTTGCCATGGCATAGCCAGCAGAATTGGTTGAATTAGGATAATGATTCCTTATAGCTTTCCATTCGTAAATAGGCCATGGTGAAAATAATTAGTGTATATTGAGTGCATGGATGGTACAATTTTCAGAATTTGTGTTATGCTAAGAAAGACTGATGGATAGAAACTCCATACAGGAAAGAAAACCAAAAGCAAACCAAATCAAACCAAACAAAACAAACCTCTCAACCTTCTCCATCTATCTCGTAGTATCTAGACCTTAGTTTCAATGTCCATGGCCCAGTGAGCCCTTCAGAGAGTAGGGTTCATTTTCTACTCAGACCTATGTATACATGTGCAGAAACACTAACTTACATTCATATCCATAAAGTTGCACTCAACTGACCTGTTTGTTTACCAACAGTGTAAGTTTGTGGAGAATGTTCCAAATTTGTCATGTTTTTAAATTTATGATCATAATCAGCATTAATGAATTAAATATTATAAAAATAAAAATTTGATAATGGAAAGAAAATTCTTTGGTCACTAAAATATCAAGGTTTCAGAAAGATTTAGTGAAAATGGATCACATTGATTATTAAACTAAGAAATGTGTACAATATTTAGGTTAAAGATCATATTTATTTTTTTAGAAAGTTTAAAGAATCTTTTTTTTTTTTTTTTTTTTTTTTTTTTTTTTTAGAAAAACAACTTAGAATAGACCCATTAATTTGGAGGGGCCAAAAATATATTTTATAGCGTAATTAGTTACTATGTCATTGCATAAATCAATACAGGAATGAATTAAAATGGATGCTAGTACATATGACATATTTTGTAGTTCTGAATTTAAACTTACTTTCTGGTTAACTGACTTGATCTGACAACTGTTGGTATGAATTGTAAATAGGAGATCAAGACTGTGATACAAACTCCTTTTCAGTCTTTCAAGGTTATCACTTGTGGCTGGGAAATCCAAACTGATTTTTTTTTTTCTGTTGTAATTCATTCTATTATGGTTCAGTTTAGGATGGCTCTTATAACAGAATTATGAGTTGTCAATAGTTTTTTTCCTTCGTTTTCTGTTACAGTTATGAGATCCTTAACACAGCCCACAGTATTGAGCAATGCCTCGCTGCATTTTCTCTCTAGCCACATCCCCTTCTGATTGCAACATTTGTGCGGTATAAAAGCGTTGGTGAGATTTAGGTTTTCCTTTTGCTGTTTTGTATAGAGACATATTAGCATACTCTTTACATAACAGGTTTTATAATCTAAGAATAATAAAACTAGGTTCTGAATTCTAAATTTTGAGTGCTGGTTGATCATCTGCAGAATAGAAAGGGTCTTGCCATCAGGAGGTGGCATGTGGAACGCGAAGGGCTCTCCTGCCCAGAGACACCTAAGCATCTTTTAGTAGTAGCATGCTCTCTGCAAAGGCTTTGAAGGAAACACCTACTGAGGTTGGATGTTAGCTCATTGAGTCCCCCTAAGCATCTAGCACAATCAATCAAAAATGGTCAAAGGAAGGCACTGGAAGCGTTTGGAAGTAAGAACAGTGAAGTCAATGAAGCTCAAATATTGGCTTAGGGTACTGCATTGGGTTGGGCTACAAATTAGAAATGATCCAAGTGATCGTGACCGAGCTTCTCATCTTTATTTGTAGCCATGTCAGTAGCTTTTGCTATGAACTTCACACTGTGTCATAATTGTCTATTGGCTGACAGACCTATACATTTATTTGTATTTCCAGTACCTTTGGCAGTGCAAGTCCTCAAGAAAGATTACCTAATGAAACTTCAAATCAGGAACTAGAAAACTCTTTTGAGGCCCTAACGTTTTGTCAAATGTAACAGGAGATGATATTTTTAGTAATCTTTAACAACTGCATGTATGTCTATGTTTTCTTTTCCTTGTGACTTCTTTTGATGCAAACTGGCACAGTAAGTGAATAATTTATAGTTTTGATGTTGTGTTGACAGCTGTTGAAAGATGTAAAAATTTAGATGTATAAGAGTGGAGTTTAGACTCTAGATCTACTACGGCATACTTGCTTAGTAGCCATGAACAGCCATTATATGTTTTCTGTCCCTCAGATGAATCCCCTGTGATCCAGGATTATTATTCTTGCCTCCACTATAACTAAAAACAAAATATTACCTGGGACTTTAGAATTCATTTGGCATCTAATACATAATATAATCTATATAAAATTTCTGATTCTAACTATTAATCACAGACTAATGACTGCAGCTCAGAAGATATATTTGAATACTCACATCTAAATTTTCTCAAGTTGATACTCTCTACTCTCAAAAATTGCTTACTGACAGTCATTTAAATAATCTCAGTTTTTTAAAGACAGTAATAGTATATATTTCATAAAGTATTCTTGGAAAATCCCTATAACATTCATATATTGCTTGCAAGAAAACTTAATCCAATCACTTCCTGATGTTGAGCAACATTAGTGTCAGATGAAAGATGTCCCCTGAGAGTCAAATATCTTTCAGAATGTCTCTAACAGTGCTGCTATTAGAGACAAAGTTGGTAGCAGTTGGAATTTTGGCGATACTTTCAAATCATAGATGTCATGACAAATTCTTCTACTCAGATGATGTTTGGTGTATAAAATGTCTTCACTGTCATCAGATGTAGGTTATGAAGTAAGTATGTCTGAAAGCAATGTAATTGTATTCGTTGGTTGCTAGCTTCATCAACTCTTAGACATTCTGTTCCCATGTCACTACAAAGACAAGAATTTAGTCACTCCACTGAGCACATATTATTTTCCCTCATAGTTTTTTGATTTGCTGGATGATATTGTGACTCCTATGCTTGTATTATAAGTACTGAAGATGGTACCAAAACCAACCAACCAACCAAAACCCAAAAAACTAATAAAACCCAAAACCCAATTAAACAACAACAACAAAAACTTATGACTTAGATAGGATGCATGCTGCATCTTTACCATGTACATTTTCCTTTCCTTTCCTTTCTATTTACATCTTTATTTTATTTTATTTTAGTTTATTGAAAATGGATATTTTTCCATCATATAATATATCCTGGTTATGTTTTCCCCTCTCTCTACTCTGCCAAGTTCCTCCTTTCCTCCCCTTACATCTGGATCTACCTCTTTTCTGTCTCACATTAGAAAACAGGCTTCTAAGGACAATAATGAAATATAATAAGATAAATCAAAAGTTAACTATGGAAATAGTCAGAAATGCAAAGAAATACAACAGTTCAAGAGAGGGCACTCGAATTTGAGTCCAACTTGTTCACCCAGGAATCCCATAGAATCACTAAACTCAAAGACACAAGCAAAGGACTTGTAGAGTAAAAAGACAGAGGAAATACGTGTATACAATAAGATGAAAAATAATATGATGGAATTTTAAGAAAAGAAAAATCCTGCTACAACAATATGAGACTAGGAACTTCTGAAGATGCCACCGAATTCACTCTCTGTTGGCCATCTACTTTTGGGCATGAAGCCTATACAGTTAAGAGTAATTTGGTTCCCCAGTGAGACTCTGTTGATGGAAACTAAACTTTCCATTTGCAAGTGGTTTATCAATTGGAGATTGCTTCTGGGTTAGGGATTGGCATGTGTTCGCTTCTCCTTTCTACATCAGGGCCCCATGTGGTGCAGACCTGTGCAGAAGCTACTGGTGCTGCCTCATGCCTCAGTTTCTGCATTCCTGTATGCGATGCTCTTGTGGATTTACAGGGCATGATTTTCCTGGCGTTCTCCATGCCCTCTAGCTCTTAAGATCCTTTTAGTTCCCCTTCCACATGGTTTCCTGATCCCTGAAAGGAGGGATTTGCTAAAGACATCCTTTTGATGGCTGTGTACCAAGGTCTCACCTTTTGTACAGTGTCTGCCTGCAGTCTCTGTATCTGCTCCCTTCTGCTGCAGAAGGGAGCTTCTCTGATGGTAGCTGACAAAGGCACTCTTCATTTTCCTGTTTTTTAAATGGGCTTCATAAACTATATCCCCACTAAAAATAATTCGACTGTCCTAAAATACAGCCCTGAGGAATCGAGCCAGAAATGCAGTTAATGACAAATTTCCAAATTTGCTGGCAAGACTGTCAGTTAAATGTGTCATTTGCACATCTTGTTCGTCAAGCAAACAAAATAATACTTAAGTATGTAATAATATACAGTATTAAATCCCCCTGGGAAAAGAGTTGGTTTTAAATACTTTGAAAAGAAACTTTCAAGTTAGTGATTTACACAGTTAATTATAAACAACAAGGCTTGTAATTAAGTGTTGCCATTTTGGGTGGAATTGGTTTCACCCATCACTAATCCGTCTATCCTTGTCTTTGGCCTTTGAGAGATTATGGGAAAATGCACACGATGAAAAGTTTAACTTGTCAAGTTTAAATTTAGATGCAAAGTCCGGAATATCAAACACCGTAAGTGATAATTATCACCACCTGGAAATAATTTGTACCACTGAGTTAAGTAAGAATTCTCCTTTCCTGCTGATGGGGAGTTTTTAACCTCCTGATCACCAGAGTCCTGCAGCTTACGGTGGTGTGTTTTGTGGTTCACCCCCAGTAGTCTGCATAGATTCAAGTGATTAGCCAGATACTGGAGGTATAGCTATTAGCATTATACAATGTGAGGAAGACTAAGCCAGCAACAAAGTGGAAGTAAGGAAGGTCCTGATTTTAAGTTACTCAGAGGAAGCTCTGTTACCTAATCATTTAGGTTCCAAATTGCCTGGATGTTCTTCTAAAAAAATCAAAACAAAAGAAAAAGAAAAAACCAATTATGAGGAGATAGGTGAACAATTCAAGTGGTTACATCTATTGTACTATATTACAATGTCCTACACTTGCATTTTTCCTGTGTTAAAATTTTGTTTTTGAAAATGTGAGGGCATTGAATAGTGAAATAGTTGGTAGTCCCAAATAGGTTAAGAAGGTATTTTTTTCTATAAGTTACAATCATGGGCTTAAATGATATTTGCATAATTCATTTCCAAAGACTCATTTAAGCATTTTCTGCCTCACATTTATTCTCCAGTGAATTTTTATATACTATTAAGACTTTTTTTTTTTCTAAATGGTGATTAGTGAAACTTCTACACATTCCCTACAGACAAGAGCTCCTTTTAAAATTTTGAGTGTCTTTAATAATATTTAATTTTCATTAACCTTTAAATGTATACTTCCATAACATATTTTATATAATAAATAGAATGAACCACAATTATCACTGATTTTTTTTGAGGGATGTTCGCTAGATAGGCTTTGTAAAAATGAAAAAGAACCTAACCATTTAAGGCTTTTAAAGTTCCAAAATATCTGAAGTTAACTTCAATATTAGCTTAAAAGATGAGAAGTCAACAAATCCAAAATTGAATACAGTCCGTATTTACCCACAAAGAGGGAGACCCATCAATTGCAAAGGAAAACTATTTTGATCAGGATCATGACGTGGGTTCTATGTCGAGGTAAAGAAGCATCTCTCCAAAACTGATTTGCAGCTCCACTTAAATGGAATAAAAGGTAGAGCCCTCAGCATAACATATTTACCTTTAAGTTTATGTTAACATTTTCTAAGTGGCTAACATTTTCAAATCACAGCTTTTTTTGTTACCAACAAGCATGGCTGAAACTTCACCTGAAGTTAGAAGATCAGATGTACAGACAGTATGATAGAGACAAACAGGCACAGTAGTGTCTCTTGGCGGATGATAGAGAGTCATGAAACCCAGCCAGACTTACGCTTTTTATTCATTATAATAAGGGGATGAACTATAAACACAAAGATCTGATGTAAATGGGTTTGTTATAAATTGGGGAAGTGGTACTTCACAATAAGGAGAAACTACATTTTTGATAGCCTAGTGGAGTTTTAAATTAAGTGTTGAAAATCTAAGTTTAACTGAATCACATTATGCAAGTATGTATGTTTTCTACTATATATGCATACATATATATACTTTATATATACATACCTGTGATATATATCATATGTATATATATGCTTTCAATCGATTGGCTCATTTGATTCATTCTTTGAATACAAGCCAATTTTATAATTTAGAGTTCAGCTTCAGCAAATGATGGAAGCAATATCACCATTGAATGTATGTGTAGTGGCAAGCGGTCTATTTGTCACTCACAAAATTCAGTACGAAACATTTGAGCCTGAAATATTGTTAATATGCCAATAGTCTCTAGGTTCTGTTAGTATGTCCTTGTTTTTGTTTTGGTGTTGGTGTGTGGGTGGTACCATGCATGTTTGAATGTTAGAGGGCAACTTTGTAAGTAGCTTTTCTCTTCTCACTCTGGGTCCTAGAGATCTCACAAAGTCACACTTGTTCAGCGAGTGGTTTTCTTCCCTCCTTCCTAGTCCTGTTACTGGTCATTTTCTGAAAGCTTTAAAAGAAAAGCCCTGAAGAAGATCTGAAAACCTAACAGGAAGTAGTATGCAAAGCAGGTGAGGCAGAAGTCTGGACTAATGACCATCTTGTGAATGTCTTTAAAATTTTTCAATTGAGTTTTTAAAACTTAATACAATCATTTAAGAAAGGCAGCAAGAAATCTCCCAAAACATTTTAAATTTTAAAAGAACTAAATAATTTTATAAAACTGACTATTTCTCTTGTTCAAAGCCCCCCAGACAAGCAAATAAGGAAACACATTCAGATGGAATTTCAAATTACAACTTTGTTTAATTGATGACAGAAAATCAACTTTTGATATTGTAGGGAAAATATATCCATAGGTTTTAGGAAATACTTAGCCTTTAATATACTGGTTGTAGGACAGGAAGTGATACTCAGCAGTTAGTATCTATTGTTGCTCCTTCAGAGACCTTGCATTTTGTTGCCAGAACTGATAGGGAGCCTCACAACCTGCTATAACCCCACCTCTAAGTGACCTGATAATTTCTCTTATCTCCAAAGGCACCCATACTCACTTGTAATTCACTCATAGAGATATAAAATAATAATAACAATAATAATAAACTTTGGATTTCAAATTGTTTGAGGACCAATTGTTTCAAGTTTCCATGTTTAAGCTTTTCAACTTAGTTTATAGTCTTCTGGAAGTATGTGTTTATAGAAAAAAAAAAAGAAACAGGTTAGCCATTCAGCATTTGACAGGTCTTTTAGGTGCTCTTTATGTGCTACAATGAATGCGTTACCAAAAGATTGTGCAGAGTAGGTCCTCTGACACACAGGCTAGAAAGCATGTGGAAGTTAGCATCATTCAACACAGTTCTCAACAGCATATTCTTGTGTGGATGGGGCTGCTCTTATTCTATTTAAAATCTATTAACAAGCAGCCAACTCGTTCCTTAAAATTTTAAGCTAGAAGTTACTTTTTAATGTAAATGTATCATGAAGATGTTTTTTAAAATGTATCTTTCTATGCTTTAAAAGGGGCTACTTATGATAGCTTAGACACAAGTATGTCCTATGTCATGCCATTTGTTCGCAAAGGCTAAATGTCTTTGTATTCTCAAATATATGCATGTCTCTGTGTCAGAAATCTTCCTTCATAACATCCCCTCACCTCGAGGTTACTTTTCTCATCTTCTCTTCAGCATCAGTATATTCTCGACATGTTGAGATTGGTTTCTTTTAGATACCACATAGGAACGTGGTCATGTAATACTTTCCATGGCTTGATTATTGAGTAGTCTCACTATGAATACAGCCCAGCATACCATCTGCAATTGAAACATTCTCTAGATGTTACTGCGAAATAGCTTGTCCTGTAAATCTTAACAATACTTCTGTCATTACACCATGGGTTTTTCAATTGTTTATAAATCTATCCCTTTTCCATATTCTAAGAGGGACTAAGTTTTACTAAGGTATTTCAGATCCCATGCCTTATCAAAATGTAATATTGTAGAATTAAACTTTATTGAAACATAACTGAAAAGATGCTCTGAAGTTGTGAATCACCACCTGGTCTCTGACTTATAATTTTTCTTTTCTAAATATTTCATCCATTTTTCCATGTATGATAAAACTTTCAAAGTAACTTGATTACAACTTCTGTCTAGACTAGGTGAGATTGCTTTATGCATGCTGGGCTAGTTGCAGTTAGTTTTAAAAATAAAGATAAGACACTGAACATGTGGACTACCTCGGCTGCACTTAAGCAATCTGTGGGTAGATGTGCACACTCATCTTACTCTTTCAGAATCTTTCCCCGAATTTCTCAATGGTGTCTGTGACATCAGGAGTCGTATACTTCTCCAGCATCTCACAGGCATGGAATGCCTCAGATTTCTTCATCCTTCACCACACTTCCTTAACAACAGGAAGTCAGAAGTGTCTTTTCCCACTGTTTTTAATCACACTCATCTCTTTAAGAACTTGAGAAATGTTTTACAGTGGATCTGTTGTTAGCTCTTTATGACCTTAATTTCTGTCTAGATCTCCATTCATACCTTACATTTTTTTCTTGGTCTTTTTTTAGTCATTTTTATAGTTCTCTCTCTCTCTCTCTCTCTCTCTCTCTCTCTCTCTCTCTCTCTCTCTCTCTCTCTCTCCATCTCTCTCTCCCTCCTCTTTCCCTCTCTCCCTCTCTCTCAATTTCTCCCTCTCTCACCCTATCTCCCTCTTTACCTCCCTTCCTTCCCCCATCCCTGTTCTGTGTCTCTGTCTCTCTCTCTCCTCTCAACTCTTTGGCTGTGTTTCTACTTTTCTAGATTCTCTAATTCTAAACATCATTTTCTTTGTACTCAATCTCTTCTGCTTTATTGAAAAGCTTCTTCAATTCAGTTCTATTCCAGGGGGACACAGGATAGAAAGTTACTTGGCTTTCTCAGTGACCAATGGGACCCTGATTTGTGCAGGAGTGTTTCAGCCCTTCTTTCCTACCAATCCAATGACTTCTGCTCTTTTTATCATTCTTTACATTTTGTCCTCTCTGCCCCTCTTATCTCCCTCTTTTATCTACCAACCCTCCTGCTCTGTCTTCCTTTTTTTCTTCCCTTTCCTATTTGCTTTCTTTTATATATATATATATATATATATATATATACATATATATATATATATATATATATTGTCAATGATGATCTTGAATTTGTTTTGGTAAAAAGTTTTAGACCAGAAACAATAAGTGTATACTCCCATACAATGTAAAGCACATTTAAAACACAACAATAAGGTAAGCAACCTAATGTCTTAACTGAACAAAATATTGGAAAAACACTTCACCAGGGGAAATACAAAAATGGAACATCATTTGATAAATATACATCATTATTCCTTTGCGAAATGCAAATTAAAATCACAATATATTGATATAATATCATTTTAAAACCTGGTCATATTAGATCTTAAATTCATACTTCCCTGGCCTCCACCTCCTACATTCTGGGATTCCAGGCATACACCACCATGCCCATCTTTAACTTCCATTCTCTCTAATTTCTCCTGGAAGCATTTTCTCCCTTAAACAGTCAGTCTCTCTTATTTCAAGAGTCCTGGCATCAGGGACCTTGTCCAAGCTGCTGCTATTACAGTTGACGCAACATGAAATTTCTGAGTTAGGAAGATGATATCACCAAAGATAATATTTTTATGCTCAGTTGTTTTCATGGAGTTAGTAACTCGTCAGTCTCTATCCTGATGTATAGTGATGTCATTTAAGACTCTTATGATTCTATTTTAATTTTCTCCAACTATCTCAATGAATGATAAATAACTCACCATGTAATCTTTTTATGTTTAATAGTTTACCATTTTCATAGTTAAACAATATTAATCTATAACAACTCCTTGTCTACTGGGCTCTTTTGAAATTAGGTATTTGCCTTTTTTTCTTATTTCTTCTCCTACAATCATAAGAGAACTTTTCTGCGGGTGTGAGTTAGACTGATGATGACCAGTAAAGATGAAAATGATGTTATATCACAGCAGTATTGAAGTAGGGGTCAGTAATATTTTGAATACTTTATTCATATTCCTCTGGAGTCAAACTATTGTTTTCATAACTCTGACACAGTGAGAGGTTTCACAGGTGTAGTTCTCATTATAATATTTTGTCTGGTTGCATGAAGTATTCATTTTATACTATTTATCATAAAATTCTTTTCCTGTTATACAGAGATACAAGCCAGTTATGGAAGTAAAGAGTATGCATTTATGCTTATGCAAGCAAAGAGCTTGGAGTTTTACTGTGCCAGATAAAGTCCTCTTCTCTGTGCCTCTGTGCCACTGTCTCCGTCTCTCTCTGTCTGTGTGTGTGTTTACACACACATACACACCTGCCCACATAAATTAGTCATTTACCTTTTTTCTGCAATAGTTACTCCATAATGCTAAGAGCAGAGAGAATGCACAAGAAAGACAAAGGTGAATACTAAACCCTTTTTTGGAAACAAAGCTGTAACTATTGATTATGTTTTATCTTTTCACGTTTTACCTATCTATCCATTGAAATCTAAGAAGGTTGGAAACAAAACCACCTGTTTCCTGTTAAGCAAACAGAGAAGTTTTGATTGGTGATGCCTTACTCAGATTCTGACACTTTGAGAATAGATAACAGTAGCCATTTGAATTTTAAAGAGCAGGAGCATTTGTCAGAATCTATCAGATCAAAAGAACTAATGTCAACTGAAAGAAAATATCCCAATGCCTCATTTTGATTGAGGTAAATTATCCCGAGTGTTGGGCAGGTAAACGTACCCTCACCTGTTCTCATTAGTTGTCATTCATCCTCGGGTCCATTTCCAAGTGAAGGTACGAGTGGTTAATAAAAGGGAGCTTTGCCTACCACTGCTTCAAATTCACTGACTATTGACCATTGCTGCATTTGAAATTCAGTAAAGAATGAGAGGGTTTAAAACGTAGTCTGTTCTCTTAGTTCTAAGCTTGCCATGGAGTGTGTGTGTGTGTGTGTGTGTGTGTGCATGTGTGCGTGTGTGTGTGTGTGTGTGTGTGTGTGTACTAAGCATGGAAGATCTTAGGTAAAATTAAATACATTATTGCTGATTTTTTTTTCAGAAATACCAATGTCCTTATATATTCATGTTTCCAATTTTGACGGGACAAAACCTCATGTGCATTTGTGAATAAAATATGGAACCTTAAACATTAAAGACAATGCACCTTTCTGAAAAATTGAAGATGTGATATCTGTTTATGCCACGCACTCATGTAATCATCAATTTCTCTTCATCAAATTCTTGTTAATTATGAAATTTGAATTTATTATGACACCACACACACACACACACATTGCACAATATTTATTTGTTCCAAGGAGTCCTGGATCCCTGAAAGTGTTCGGTATTGCATGCTAAACATACTTCTGAGGTAAGAAGGCAGCTGGAAAAGAAAATGACAAAAGTCAGACTCACACTGTGAACCACTTCAATGAATTACATTATTTGGATTTTCTTTTCTAAAATTTATTGGTAGGAAACCAAGTCTGAGTTAGTGTTCAAAATTGGGCTACTGGGCAGTGTTTCAAGGGTCAGCTGGCAATTAATCCTCATGTGACTATCTAATTTATTGCTAGTGCAAACAAATAGTTTGGTTCTTTGCTACATAATTTAATGCTGGACAATTTGGGAGTTGCTTTTATGAACGTACTAGAATAGAATAAATGTTTACTCTTTAGCAGGTTATTGATTGCCTTCTTTTACATAAGGGATGGAGCTGTGACTTAGTTTTGATGTATATTTTTAATAATGAGTATTAGTTACCACCCAGTTCTTAACATTCTCTCCCTCCCGTTTCCGTCTTTTTCTTTTTGTTCTTTCTCTCCATTTCTCTCCTCCTTCCCTCTACTTTCCTTTGCCCTCCAATAACCCCCTTCATCTCATGTTTTTGTCTTCTCTAATTTTAAAGGTAGCACATTATTGGAAATAAGGAATTTGGCACACATAGGTTCATAGTACTGGTGATTTTTGTGTGGATGGGTTGCCAAGTATTTCAGAGATCTTCAATTATGGAAAATGAAACTCGGTCCATTATAGCACTACCACTATAAACAAAATGATCCAGAATGTACTTTAGTCATTTGTATGTTTCCATTTTAACCTGATTTATCTTGCTATCATGTTCTCCCCTGAGTGCACAGTACAAATATTTCCGTCCCAACTTTATCTCCTTGTGTGTACTGTGCTAATACTATCATTACCATTTTAGGTGAAGAGTGTGCTAAGCTGCTTTAACATGCTCCAAATTGTAAGACACCTCTATTTTACTCTGTGTTAGAAATTTCTATGATATGGGAAATTTTGCTATACAAATTTGTTGTCTTGTGTTAAGTTTCCCATTGAGACACAAACTGTGGTGAAATGTATCTAATTTCTGTAAACATAATTTTAATAGTCATAGCTGGTTAGTGACTACTAGGTTGTAGAAAGAGGTTCTAGGTAATTATCTTTGTTGCTATATTTCTGTCGTATCAATATTATTGTTTTAAGTACACTCTTCACATATATGATGATGAAGTTAGTTTTACTAGTGTCAGGTAAATGTGTATGTGAATTCTTTAATTGACTTTAAGAAGTTATGCACTTATACCATCTATTGATTTATTGCCTGGAATCTGTCTTAGACTGTAGTTACAAACATTAAAAATTGTTCTTTTAATTTTGTGATTTTTCTCCTTTCCTTTGTCCTCAAAGTTCTGGTTTCATCCAGGATTTCTCTCCTTTATCTCTTTTCACACCTGAAATTTCCTCTTCAAAAGAAGTCATACAACTTCTTTTTTAGTTAGATCTTAACAGAACAATTATTCAAACATGATTTCTAAGTCTCACCAAGGCAGCAACTCTGCAGATATCTACCAAATGGAGGTCATAGTGTGTTACATGGATCCCAAAGTCATAGGTCTGTTTTATGAAGAATCACAACAACAACAACAGAACAACTGAGTACCATCCCAATGTTCAGTAAAAAGATTGTTTTTCTAAAGTTTTTAAAAAAATATAGAAATTAACATCTCTTTATAAAGTTGAACTAAGATAATATGTGAACTCAGTTAAAGTTACCCAATAACAAAATTAGTGGGCTAAAAACCAATATGTAGAACATATAGCAAATACTGATTTTAAAATACTTGAAAGATATTACAGCTGCTACTGTATTTATAAAATGTGACAGGGTTCATGACAATAATGATCAAGTCCTAACACCTCTCATTTATATACTTACATATATAATTAATGGCAATTCATGGACATTTTCAGTTAAAACAAGAAATTTAAAATGATACAATATAAAAATCAATATGTGCGATTGTTTAAATCTCTAAAATGAGTGTTTTATCATGAAGATAGTGGAAAGGAGCAATTGTTGCTCTTACATCTTTTTTTTTTTTTTTCCATACAGAAATGTTTTTGGGCTGAGGCAAGGGTGCTTCTGACAAGATAGATCACCTGCCTTTGGTTTCTCAGTGCCACATGGTTAAGGAGAGAACTCACCAAGTTCCCATCTTTATCCCCTGCCCATCCCAGTATACTGTGTCAAGTGTAACACCAGACCTCAATAAAAATGTTATATAAATCTTTAACTGAAATTTCAATTCTAAGCTCTCTCCCTCATTTCTAAGGTTTGGCAAATAAAAGCAATATTTCTAGCTGGAGAGATGGCTCAGGGTTATGAGTCGCTGCTTTTGCAGAGGATCCGAGTGTGATTCCAGGCATCCGTATAGGCTAACTCATAATTGCACTTAAGCCCAAACCCAGGGAACGCAGTGATCTCTTCTAACCTCCAAAGACACCTCTGCAAACATACAAACGAGCATGTGCTCATGTGTATACACACATATCCATTAAAAAATAACTTTTCTGAAAATAAAAAGCTGTCGCTTTTGTTTTGTTTTGGGTTTTGTTTGTTTTAAGTACCACCTTTTAATGAGATCAAGATGTGTGCATCATTAGGACGACTAAGCCACAATGGATGCATTCATTGTTCTTCTCTGCTCCTCCTCCACTATCACCACCACTTTTTAACACAGAATGTCATTTACCAGTGGCTGATAATAGTCAGTGCTTATGAATGTAACTGTGTGGTAGAATATACCTTCTTTTCGTCCTGGCATTATAATGATGTGCACAGTTCCTTCTTTTGGGAAGCTCCTTAAAATTATTTTCAAATTAAAAGTGTGGGGCACTGCTGAGTCAATAATATGTCTTCTCATAGAATTTCTTTATAAGAAGGTTTACAACATAGTAGTGAGAAATATTATCCATTTTAACAAAAAAAATCCAGGGTACATGAAAACACCCATCATACTCAAATTTTGGTGTCTGTAAATGATTTGTTGCTTAGATAAATATGTACCAGGTGTTTCAATAGAAGCATTAATCCTTTTAATCTTTATATACTGATTATAATAATCTATGAACAGTAGAACTGATAGAACTTATGGCTCCTTATTTAACCAGCTACAGTAATCTTTTTAAAAAGAGAAAAGAATGTATATTCTGAAATGAATATATAGCCACTCAAAGAGTTTAATGAGCAACTTTGATCATTTATCTTAGTCATGTAGCATTTTGTAGACCTAGACTAAGACACCATCTGTGTGATAATTTCAATGCATTTGTGCACTATTGTATTTTATGTAACATAATTTCAGCATTTTGTATTACTTTATAAGTTTCTATTGTTTATAAGTTTTATTGAATAGGTGTCTTGAAAGTAATACAAATGGCATGACATCTTTATGCCTCTAATGTTAGAACAGTGAAGAAAAGGCAATCAAAATAAATATTTGATTTAAAAGAAATTTGTGTAAATATTGACATGGTACAACTATTTTTTAAAACTGATAATAAGATGACCCATTGAACAAGTCTGCTCTCTGATTGCACATCTTTAACATCTATGTGAGCATTTAGGATATATTTTTATCTGTTTTTTATTGTTTTATTATTTTTAACAAATGAATCATAGAAATGATTAAGAAATTTTGAAATTTATTCAAGTGTAGATAGCTTCTTGAAAAGCTTAACCAATAATTGGCTTTGATTTCTGATGCTTTTGTTTCTTTAAAATGTGGTTTATCAACTGTCTTTATAGATGCATTGTTCTGTTTTTATATTCCATTCTTAAAATTATTTTAGAAATGGAATGGAAGATGTACACACACACACAGAGATACATACACATATATATTGGATTTGGCAATAGCCTACACCTTCCACTGAACCAACAATTCATTACAATTTTAACCGAAAATACTAGGTTAATAATTGTTGGACCCGAAATGAAACTACTTTCTATACCACCAAAACTTAACTGGAGACATGTCTATCTTCGTAAATATTGGTATGACCATGTCCATTTATCTTGATTTATCACACATTATGGTTGTGAACTTCAGAGAGTCATTTAATCACCCATAATGGATCTTAAGAGGTCCTTCATTGGTTTTCCTATCTCATTTGTATAGAGGTAGAGACACCTCGCCAAGGAGTTTGCATTATCAGTGTTAAGAGAATAGATTTTACAGAAAATAACTTTCACATGTGTGCTTTCATAATAAGCACACTAGTGAAGAAAAGCATAGCTGTCACATGTCCCAAATCTTACCATGGTGCATCTTTCTAGGCTGTGACAATCTCCGGAACACCAAACAGGAGGGTAAGTCAAACATTGGCATCCTTGATGCCTCCTTCGTGATTTTTTTATCAAAGCACCTTAAACTCTTTAAACGTTCTGCCTTTCACTGTTTCTTGTGCTTCTCATCTGTTTCTGTGAAAAGGAAAGCTAGAGGATAGCAGTGTGTTAGGGGCTAGATGGTTGGATGTTCTCAGTACAACCTTGGCTTTGCCCTTAACAGAGCATGTAGTCTTGGAACAGGAAAATAAAAAGGGCTATCATAGGAGATTTTAATGATTGCAATGGAATCAACATGACTGGACATATTTGGCTACTTCATAATCAAAAGAACAGCTTCAAGTTTTAAATCAACACAGAAGTATAAGGAGCTAGAGAGCTTCCAAGATGGAAGACATACAAAAGAGATTCAAAGCACAGACACTTGTTCTAATAATTCAAATTCTTTTTTATCTGATTTATTGCATAGAAATAAAGACAAATAAAAATAGACATTGATCGAGTTTTGCTATAGGAGCAGTTTTAGATATTAACAATGATCTTTAAAAAGTGTATATAATTTTGTCTTCATGATTTACAAAGTGTGCAGATTTATCCCCTCTCCTCCCTTCTCTCCTCTCTCACTCTTCCTTACTCCTTTTCTATGCCTCCTCTTTTGTTCCTGTCTCCCCCTCTTCTCCCCTTTCCCTCTCAATACTGGGGATCAAAAGCTCCAAAGTGGGATCTTGTCTCTGTTAGGGAAGAACACTGTTCCAAAGCCCAGCAACTAGCCCCATTTTCCCAATCCTACTATTTTGTGATGGAGTCTACCCACTTGACAAAATCTACTACAGAACAATTTTTAGCTTGATATTTACTCCTAATAAAAACAAGTTGAATAATAGGTAATATTCTCAGCCTTTACGTAGCTCATACACACTTAGCTTTGAGCTTTTTCCTTTTTTTTTTTTTTACACTATGAAGCATTTTAAAAGCTTTTCCTTGCTAAAAATTCCCCTTGTTCAACAGCACACATTGCATAACGTGTTTAAACAGTGAACATCCCTGCAACTTTATCACATACAACAAAATTTTAATCATATTAGAAAAGGTCCAAGCTAGCTATTTAGCCTCTCTATTATCCATAATTCATGTATCACACATGCAAAAACAGCACTCAGTACCCGATATCCACTCACTATCTTACTTATATGATATGCTTGATTTAATATTTACATCATGGTGACTTCAAAAACAGGCATATCATACATTTGATAGCTTGGTGGCCATTTGTTAATGCCCTATTTAACCTAGAATTTCAGCAGCTATGTAGTGACTGTCTATTAACATTTAAATGTTGTGTAACTTGACAAACTATAGATGAAATTTGCTGTAGAAGCAATAGGATGAGCATCGAATTTATTATTTTTTAAATCCTACTCGCTAACCAAATTATTTGTAATATATAAGATCATATCTATTATTTAATGGGGCCACAAAGTAAAATCTTTTAAAACAAAAGAAAATACTTCTTAGGATTGTACATAACAGTAATAAATTTAGGTATATAGTTATAGTGTTTTCAAACCAATATTACCAAAGCAGGTATAATAATACAAAGATATGCCTTAGTTATATGAGCCCAGGTGTACAATCTTATCTAGATAATTTTATATTTTTTATTGTAAAAGAATTGCTGTACATATAAATTTTCAACTTAAATTTTGAGATCCTTAGAACTAATATGATTGATTATTCATATAACAAATCATATCAAGGTGAATTTCAAATGTTACCATACAATTTTGTAATGCACTGTCCACATAAAATCACTATGAACTCATAGTAAAACATGAAGTCCTTTCTAAATTTGATGAAAACATATTTTGAGAAAGTCTCTTCCATTTTTCAGATTTGGGCATGTTTTAAGAACAAACACAGACACTCACAGGTTCAGATTTGAACATTTTCTTTTCTTTCCTTATTTTTTTCATGCATGTTGAATTTGTTCTTGCACAAGCAAATCAATACAAGAGATCAACAGAATTCAGTTTCTGTTGTGTCTCCCCCAAGAAACAATAGAGAAGTAGAAGAGAGCCTCAGAGCCAATCACGCCCTTCACCTCATCTGTCTCCTGGGGAGACAGCTTATTTGCTCAGTGTACACCAGAGCAGAAGCAAGCAGGTAGGTCACCACGTGGCACCAACAGGGTCAGATGAGGAAGAGACACACAGGAGCTCAGAAGGTAAATGTGTTTGCTTAGGCCCTGTTGCTTAGGATTTCCTCCAGTGATCAAAGAAAAGCAACTTTCATCTATATTTCTCACAGATGATTGGACTGATGGTCTTGGGGATTTACAGTGAGATATTCAAAACAACAATAAAAAGAGTAATTCCAAAGGATGGATTTCTTTTTTTTTTTTTTAATTATAATTGCATATATTTTTGCTTTGCTTTTAGTTTCAGGAAAGGGAATACAAGCAAACATGTGTATTAGGTTGAAATGTTTAAGAGAGTGGAGCCATGCTAGCACAGCTTTATCCTAGGAGGTTGCAAACCTGCCACACGCAGAAGCTTTGGAGCCTACAGGACACATAGTAGTGACTTGTTTGTGGCCTCTCCAGGATGAACATCACTCAACTCACTTCACAGTCACTGAATTACAACTTAAGGCACACTTCCTGCTTTCTAATGTGCTAACTGTTTAGTTTGCAGTGAACAAAAAATAAATGAACCAGTATTTTCACATTTATGCAAACTAGGCAAAGGATGGACAAACTTGGACAAATATAAAGGCACATTTTAAAATTACTTAGCTCATTAATAAGGAGTCAAGTAGAGAGCAAGACTGTCTTATGCAAAGTGATAGGAACAGGACCAAGGCTTGCAGGTTTGATTCAAAGAGCCCTGTTTATTATTGCAATGGACATTTAAGATTTAAATTGAATTCCTTTTAAAAATATATTTTTTATGTATATCTGTGTGTATAACGTGTATTTGTTTGGATGTAAATATATACACATAGATGCCTAAAGATAATATTGGACTCTTCAGAGCTGGAGCGACAGGCAATTATGACAAACCTGACATCGATGCTGGGAATTGAACTTGGGACGTCTAGAATTTTAGGGAGTGTTGTTAACTGTTGATCCATCTCTCTACACTGGGGGTGTATTTCTTTTGGATCAAAAAAAATATTTTTTTTTTTTTACCATAACAAAGTGAGTAACTTTAATTTTAAAGCATATACAAACACACTTCCTGAGATCATTAAATAATTCTTTTGTTACACAGTTAAATAAGCCCCACTCTATCTAAAACAAAATAAAATGGAACAAAACAAAATACAATCTTTATTCTGCATCATAACCAAGTTTGGCAACTTTTCCATAACAGCATTAATAAAAAAATCCATTGACAATTTAAAAAACTTTAATAGCAGTTAGTTTTACAATATGATTTTCTGTTTATAATTTTATGTTATAAATTTTAATATGTTTATTCCAAATTTGTCCAGGTATGAAATTTAACTTGTGGAATTATGATTGTTTTTGTTTTTTTTTTTTTTGTAGTTTTGGAGATCCTAGTGTAAATCTAAAGAGCATGTGTCCAAAAACATGCCCGAAATAAAGAAGGAGGTATAAGTTGCATATCTTTGACCAAATGAGTGAATAAAATCACTATTAATGTCTGCACACTTTCATGTGGTTTATTCTTGTGCATGGTCCTTGTCTTCACCAAGAATCTAAAGTTAGTTTCAGGAAGAAGGCTGAAAGGTCTATGACCTTGGATAGCACCCAGGCTATATGCTCCTTTTTAGTATTTTTGTTGTTCTTAGCTCTTAGTTGATCTTTTTTGGTGTGTGTGTGTGTGTGTGTGTGTGTGTGTGTGTGTGTGTGTGTGTGTGATTTTTGAATTTTATACCAATGAATAATTGTCTTGGAAAAGCTGACAGGGTAACACCCGCCCACCCATATAATTAACACTGTCAGCCAAAGTCAGTACATACATGAATGCAGCTCTTTCAAAATATTTCCACCAGTTCTGTTGATGATTTAATACAACAGTAATGATTACATTGATACTATGAATGTATGGATATGAATCAATATCTACAATCAGGGATGTGTTTCCTACCTTGTTTAATTAACTGTCCTAAACAAAATGAATAAGGAACTTAAAATCCCATGAATTACTGTCAAAATATAGTTATGAATTTTACAACATATTATTTGGAAAACTATAATCCTTATTTTTTGTTTATAAATGTTTAGAATTTTGAAAAGTACAATAATTGATTCTTTTAAAGTATAATTGATTTACCTTGAACTCAACATTTTTGGAAAATATATTAATATTACTTAGATTATTAATAAAGAGTAAGCAATATAGTAAAGACATTTCAGGGTAAAATGCGAGGAGCCTATTTTCCTAAGGCTTTGAAATTTGAGAAAAAAATTAGTCCTGTATACAGTAACAATGAAAACGTAAACTTTAGGTTATCACTATTTTTAAGGCAAATAAAATATAACTAATATCCCATTTATTTCATTTAGGTTTTTGTTTAATTAGGTATTTTCCTCATTTACATTTAAATTGCTATCCCAGAAGTCCCCCATACCCTCCCCCCCCCCCGACTCACCTACCCACCCACTCCCCATTTAGGTTTTAATTATATGTATTTTTTATGAATGCTGTCTACATGACAGTGGAGAAATATTTCAGATTTAAAGTTATAAGAAAACATGCTTTCTAAATTTTATGGTCAAATAATTTTTATTGACTTCACAGTTATTCTGTATTTAATGCCTTGGTATGAGCAAAATAATCTCATATTAAATTGCAATTCAGACTAGTTGTTTATTTATTTACCTATTTATTGTTCTTGACTAATGACCATGTATTGAAATGCACATCATGTCACTGAAGAAATTATGTTAAAAGGGATTCCCATGTTTTTCTCATTAGATTTTGGGTTATTTCAGTCCCCTTAACTAGAATATGATTTCTAAATGTAACATATTTCAAATTTCCATTGTGGATTTCAAAGTTAATTAAAAATTTAAGTTCATAGGATAACTATAATGAGCACTTACAAAATGAATCCTCCCTAGAACATTGTTAAGAGGTTATATTCATTTGAAGGATGTGTTTTTACTTAGCTTTGCACAATATGTGCCTTTATGACTGAATATTCATTTATTTCTCTGACACATTTGGTTTTATTGGCTTTTCTACTGTCAAGTTTACTGCCTCTGAAAAAAATCTATTATAGTTAAAAACAAGAACAAGAAAAATGAACAACAAAGTAGTAAGGAAAGAAGTATTTTTTAAAATTAACATTAAATTATACATTAAAGAAATTTTAATCAAATTTTGATCTTAGGATTTCTTTCGACATGTGCTAAATGCATGTGTGAAATATTTTCTGATGTTTAGTAATATACACTGGTACACTATGCATAATAACAAGTATGATAGATATCTTTAACAGTTTATATAAGGTCAGTTATAGCCATGATTAATAACTCTACATATTTTTCTATGTATAAGGAATTTTTAAAATGTGTACCTGTTAAGGCTATGTAAAAATGAGTTTAAGTAATGTTGAGTTTGTAGCTTGCTAATACATACAGTGAACATATCACCATGTGTTTCCAATCTCATAACTATTTGCATTTCAGATCATCACCTCTATGCCATATTGTCTTTCTCCAGTTATAATACATATGCCCACTGCCGCCCAATAATTTTTTCCATTTAAATTAGCATTTCAGAGATGGATTAATGTTTTGTGAACCCAATAGATCTAAATTTGGGGGAGTCTACCTTTGAGAAAAATACATCATAATTGTACACACTAGTAGGATACAAATTAGTATTTTTTTTTTTTTTTTTTTTTTTGTTTTTCGAGACAGGGTTTCTCTGTATAGCCCTGGCTGTCCTGGAACTCACTTTGTAGACCAGGCTGGCCTCGAACTCAGAAATCCGCCTGCCTCTGCCTCCCGAGTGCTGGGATTAAAGGCGTGTGCCACCATGCCCGGCTACAAATTAGTATTTTTAAGGAAGAAAAATATCAACAGAAATTACAGAATTACACAACTGGGTCAATACAATTTCTAGTATAGAAATAAAGAAAATAATTCACTATTTTCATTTGTTTTTGTTCATTTCATAATCCTTTTCTCTCATCTTGCTATATTTATTCTTCTTGATTACCTTATCATAGGAGAGCAAGTTTATACTTGTTTCTATTTTATGCTTTATCTATTGTATGGGCTGACTTTGTCTGGCTTCAAAATGGCTCTTGGCATGTGACAAAGATTGTCACTGTTTTTAGTAATGCTTCTATCATGTTTTTTTCATATATGACCTACCAGATCTGGGTACAGCCTCCACAAGATAACTTTTGTATCTGTGCATTTCAAATCTTCTCCTATCTCTGCTCTTAAGAGATTTCTATAAGGGGGAACTATGGGAATCTTCTACAACAATGCTTATCATAATAGTTTTCCTCTTTCCTAATTCTATTTCTACCCTTGGTTTACTATGTTAATGCAAGATACACAGGAGCCCTTCGGGCATTATTTTCTGTACCAGAATATCTCTTTAAACTAACCTTCTGAGTCTTGTTTTATAAGTTATCTTTGCTTAACAAAGATAACTTATTCTAATAAATAGGTAGTGATCAAATTTGCTGGAAGCAGAGTTATGGGAATGATCTCACTAGACAGGAGTGGAAAGTTCCAGATCTTCAACCAGGAGGCCAAACAGCCTCTGTAATTAAAGGGACACACATTTGAAGCGTACAAAAGAACATCTCTTCTTTAACAACTTATTTATCCAGTGTAATTTATTATAATAATACTTATTTAACAAGTATAATTTATTATAATAAATAGGTAGTGACCAAAGTTGGAACAAGTAGAGCTATGGAACAATTTACACTAGGCAGGAAGTTCCAGGATCTTCAACTAAGAGGCCAAACAGTCTAGAGTCAAGGTGACAAACATTTGAAGCTCATAAAATATCATCACTTCTTTGAATCCTTGTTTTGTCCCAACGAGTCTGGAAATCACCCTTAATTGACTCAGGGATACTACTGAGTTTTAACATTGTTTTCTTTCTTGCAGAAAGATGTAATCTTTATCGCATTACCACATTCCTTTATGTCATTTGTCTGGCCTTTTCTCCTCTGCATATGGAAGCCAGAAGCATCTTTTCACACCTATTTGTATTGTTTTAGCACTGTCTCCCTAATTAGCTCTTCAGAACCCTGATGACACCCCTTTACTTCATGCTCTCTTGCTCTTTTTTAATAAAGCTTTGTATAAAAAATTCATAGGAGACAGAATTTTTCTGACTGGTTATCTCGAGCGGTTATCTCGAGCTTCTTTTCTACAAATGGGAGTAAAAGGAGGCCCTTCTTTAAGACTTCCAGGAAAGTGTGTATGTGTGCAAAACTGTTGCAGAGCATGTAAAACTAAAGCTTTCTCATGACTTGTATAAAAGAACAGTGAATATTATTTACATAAATGGAGATACTTCAATGAGCACAGACTGGAGTGTCTGAGAGCTGGCTCAGTCCTTATGAACACTGGTTACCCTTGCAGAGAACCTTAGTTGGATTGTCACAAACTCCATGGGGTTCCACTCCTCTCCTGAATCCTGAGCCCTTAGCATGCACACAGTACACACACATACCTTTATGCAAAGTACCGATAACAATAAAGATCAATAAATAATAAAAACGTTTTTAAATGAGCACTTCAGTAAACAGGAAGATAGAGCTTCTGTGTTTACAAACTATTCATTGGAAATATCAAGGCAGGAATTTACTACAGTAATAAAATTTTAAGGTGATCATTCCAAATTTGGGTAAAATCATATATTTTTTAATTCAGATTTCCTTCTTCCATATCAATGCATGCATCAAGTAGTGTATAAATGATTGGCTTAGGCCATTTTCCCCTTTTGGAAAAGAAAGTGACATGTGATTTTCTTTACGCTTTGATCGTTTTATATTGATTTCTTTTAATTTTTCAGACATTTTATATGATACTTCTACTCTAACTATGAAGGACAATATAGTAAAAGGGGATTAAGACTATGTTTCATTCTTTGCCTCAAATAACCTTGCTCACATATAAATCTTGGTACCCCACAGGAGTGGATGTTCACAGTCAGCTATTGGATGTATCACAGGGCTCCCAATGGAGAAGCTAGAGGAAGTACCCAAGGAGCTAAAGGGATCTGCAACCCTATTGTTGGAACAACATGATGTACTAACCAGAACCCCGGAGCTCTTGTCTCTAGCTGCATATGTATCGAAAGATGGCCTAGTCGGCCATCAATGGAAAGAGAGGCCCATTGGACTTGCAAACTTTATATGCCCCAATATAGGGGAATGCCAGGGCCAAAAGAATGGGAATGGGTGGGTAGGGAAGTGGGGGGCGCTATGGGGGAATTTTGGGATAGCATTGGAAATGTAATTGAGGAAAATAGGTAATAAAAATATTAAAAATAAAAAAAAATAAGTAAATCAATAAAATAAGTAAATAAAATAAAAAAAAAAAAAAAAGAAAAGCAGCTGCCTATAAACCTAGCCAACCCATATTATATGGCCACTGATTCAACTGTCAGACAGACCAGATGGGTAGAAAGTGAGTCTTTATGCTGGATTCTGATATGCTGCCCTATCATTTCCACATAATAGTTTTAGCAATGTAAATTAATGCTGATTCTTCCCCTGTGTCAGAAGACAATGTGTCCCCTTCCAGCAAAGTAATTCTCTTGAACCTGATATCCTTGCTTCTCAGTACACAGTTTCTTTTTTGAGACAGGGCCTCAGATAACTCAGGCTCTAATGTTACTATGTAGCTGAAGTTTGTAACCTTGAACACAGGATCCTGGTGCCTCCACCTCTCACTTGCTGGGAATATAGGCATGCACCATCAGGCTCAGTACACAACTGCAAAGAGAGGCCCATTGGACTTGCAAACTTTATATGCCCCAGTACAGGGGAACCCCAGGGCCAAAAAGGGGGAGTGGGTGGGTAGGGGATTGGGGGGGTGGGTATGGGGGACTTTTGGGATAGCATTGGAAATGTAATTGAGGAAAATACCTAATAAAAAAATAAATTTAAAAAAAAAATAAATCTTGGTACCCCTCCGTCTAAAATAGGATGGCATTGATGACTCACGGGGAAAGCACTTATATAGCAACTGTGAGGACTTGATTTCACATCCTCATAACACAGATAAAACTAGGTGCACTAGTGTGAGTCTGTAATCCAGTCTTCTATTGTAAGCTGTAAAGCTCAAACAGGAGAATCCCAGGCAGCTTGGGAGGCCAGCTCACCTTAAGAACTACCCTGGCACACTAAGTTCCTGTCTCAAATACATACACATGTACAAAAATATGCATTTATCAAACATACAAAATAAAATAGGACAAATAACTACATGCTTTGCCGCTTCTGTTCTTATGGAATCAAAAAAAAAATAAAAAGGATCATATTATGTAAGCAAATTTACCATCTCCACAGTTAATATTGATTGTTAGAATGGCATTCAGCAATGAATGGATGAACATCTGCATCCTGTTCAAACTTTTTTTATATATAAGGATGAGTTCCTTAGATTATACCAAGCTCTGAGTACCAGCAGAACTGCCAGTTTGGTTCACATTAACCCTTTGTTGTGGTGAATCTGGTGTTGTGTTGGATACTTAGAAATACTATTTCATGCTTCTGTTAAGATAAATTAATGTCTCCAGATAGTGCCACAATTTCTTTTTGTGAAGCAAAACAGCCCTTTATTCAGAAAGATCCATGTTTGCTGTTTAGTTTATCTGATTTTTTATTTGCAAGGGGAACATATAGATTTTCAAGAGCATTCCTCTCTGGAAAACCCTGCCATTGAGACAATAGTCCTGATCAGAATTTTACCTTTTCTTACTTTGTTTTCTTGAGACATTTTGTTCATATATTTTTTTTCTGTGTTTAGATCTCAGACTTTAACAGTTCAGTGAAACCAAAGTTATGGCTTTTATGTAATCTCACAGTCTTTACAATTTCTATTCGATAACATTTCCTAGTATTTTCTCACAGCAGATTTGCCAAACTATTATTAATTATGTGGCAACTAGGCTATTTGAAATATTTCTCAAATGTTTCAACTTGTTTTTTTTTTTCATTAAAATATCTTTTCCCTGTCTTGATTTGTATAACATTAAAGTCAATGTTTAGTGAATTAATTTTTCCAGAAAACAAAAACAACTAGTAGAATATGTTAGTTAAATAGAGAGAACAATCTAAAACTGCATCTCAATCAGGAGTAATATTTCAGATTGATTTATACATCTGATAAATTGAGCCTCAAGTAAGTTTAATAACTGTGCAAAATTTTATTCATTATATAATCATTATTTATTTCTAGAAAGCTTTTATGTAGCCCTGGCTATCCTCAAACTCTTGATGCAGCTTAGACAAGCTTTGAACATATCTTTCTCTTGTTTCCATTTTTCAAGTACTATTATTATAGGTACACCTCATCGTTGTTAGCTTAATAAGATATTTTAAAATTCCTACTATGCTAATTTTCTTCAAAATGTGTCTTGAAAGTACATTGCTGGAAAGCACATTATTAGTGCTAATAAAAAGATGTTATTTTTATTTTCACCATGCTCCACATATAATCGTGTTAATACCTTATGAAATGTCACTATGCATTTACAAAACTATTGCATATGCCCGGAATTAATTGTGCACTCTTATCTTATTTTGATGAGGTTTAATGATTTATGTGTTTGAAGGATGGTTGCCAACTTTTGGGCCTGTAGAATATAATTTGGTGAAGTGAGAAGTTGTTAGAAAATTAGAGAAACCAGAATGAATTTGTCCAGTGATTGCAAACCTAAATTGAGTTTTCTTTTGACATAGATTACATTCACAAGTTATAAATGCAAACCTATAGCAAACTTTTAATGTCCATCTAGTGGAAGCTAGTGCTCAGTGCTTTCTTTAAATCATGGCAGTGGGGGCAGTAACCTGTGCATTTCCTGTTAGTACTTTACTAAGTCATTACGTGTCAATCACAGTCACCAATGAGGCAGTTACTCTGAATTTTAGCTGTTTTGTCCATAGTAATTACAGAACAGAAATGTCCTTAGATGTTCTGTGGACTGAGCAATCCTTTCTCACCAAACATGGCCTTTGAGAGTTTTTTTTTTTCTCATCAAAACTATGAAACAAAATAATAGAACATTCAGTATATAACTTCTGATAATCACAATATTTTAAAAAATAAATTATCAGTATAAAACATTGACCTACTTAAGAAATTCCATCATATTGGCAAATTTATTCTAGCCAAATTTATGCTGATTACCTTAAAATATGTTGATCTATTTTTATAAATATTATATCTCATTAATTACATTTAAATCCACACAAAGGGCATTACATTTACTATATACTTCCTGGCAGAAATATGCAAGTTTGGGTAATCACACATTCTTACAACGTCCCCACATTAAATTGCAAGGGAAATTTAACTCTGACTGTGCTTGTTAATGCATTTATATTAAGTTTCTGATATTTGGATACTGACTCCCAAAGAGGACTTTAGTTCTGGAGAAGTATCAGATCTCCCTTGCCTCAGTGGAGCCCTGGCAACATTTAATGAGGTGAGTTTGGAAAGTGAGTATGTGTCTTGGTCTTCCAACTTTGAATTTCCCCTTCTTACCATGGCCATGGGAAACTCGCTGTACTCTCTTGTGTTCCTAACATATCTTCCATGTAGACTGTCTTAATTTTCTCAAATCTGTACATGATCATCTCTAGAGGCACCCTTCTAGTCTTAGTTGGTAATAATTTTTGTCATATAGGAAGTGCATAGAAAAACAACCATTGTGCATATTCCATTTTTCCTACATTGAAACCGACAAGTAGTGCTATAAAGATCATGAGACAGTAGAAGACATCTACTTGAGCATGCAATTAGAACCTCAGCCCTTTCTTGTTCATCCCAGGAAGGATTTGTAGTCATGAAACTAGTTACTGGTTGTTGCTGATGATTTGTTTGGGGGTTGACTTTTATTTTTTATTAATGTGTAAAAGTTTGCAATCCTGTCCTATAGTAATTTACGGCAACAATAAATTAACTTCTACTAAGTAATGGCAAATGTATGGTAAGAATGAATCATTTCTGAGAATCTTTTCATGTAAGGAAGGATTAGATGGTCTTTAAGGAATTTAAGAAAATTAGAAAAAAGTTATAATAACAGCAAATTATGTTAAAATGCAATATATTATTTAATAAGAAAAAATAAGTGTTCTCATTCTAATTTCTGTATTTTTAACAGATTTTCAAAGCAGTAAGGTCAGGCTTTTACCACTCATGTTTTAATAGTTGATTTTAAGACAATTTTTTTTTTCAAGATTTGTCTTTGTGTGTGTCTGTGATTGTGCATATGTGTTTTTGCATGCCCACATGCATATATGTGAGAGTGAGTGCATATGTGTGCATGAGTAAGTTCATATACTAGCTAAGTCTAGAAGGTGTCCTAGTTACTGTAAACTGGAGTAGCAAATTATAGGCAAGTCTGAAACACCCATGCATGTCCTTGGAGCCAAACTCAGGTCAAACTCTGGAAGAGAGTAGCTCATGCGCACAGTCACTGGGCGTATCTCAACCACCCAGGTAACATTTTTAACTCTTGATTTTTATCGGTAAAGTTCACCTCTTTTTATTTTCCCCTATGTTCGTATATGTTTTGTGTGCATGTGCATGTATATGCACACAAATGTCTTCTATAACTGCCCAACTTATTTAAGAAATGCCCTCTCGCTGAACCTGAATCTGACTGAGCTTGTCAAGGTGACTAACCAGAAATCAGATACATCCCTGTCTCCACCTCTCCAGGGCTGAGGTGACAGATCCTTCCTATCATCCAGATGTTTTTATGTGTGTGATGAGGGAATAAATGCAGAGTCTTTGCTTATGCGGCACTGTACTACTTGAGCCATCTCCCAGGCAACCTTATGTCTTTTCTTTTGAAGTTCTTTAGGTTGATATGCCTACTCAGTCCAATTCCTCACAGCTCTCCATCCCTGCCTGTGTCTAGACTAACTAGGAGATTAGTGGGAGTTGACAGCTAATTAAGATTTAAACTCAAATGTGAAATCTCTAAGGATTTACTTGGGCATTTTTGTGATACCCATCGTCTTGGAGAACTATAGCAAGACTTAGCCATCCAGGTCAGCGGGTAGTTGCTGAGGACAAGCTGACCCTGGTGTGGTGTAGGCACAGATTTACAATAGCATGCGCTTGAGCCATTATAAAAGCCTTACTGGAAAATATAGATACAGAACTGTGGACACATTGTGATTTCAAACTCAGATTATAAAGTATCTGAGACATGAAGTACATTCTAGTAAGGAAGGGTAGGCAGATTTTGAGAAGAGAAGAGGGTTTCTCGTATCAGTCCTAGAGTCACACATGGGAGAATGCTGGACTAAAAAGGTTCTAAACCAGAACTAGTCACTGCCAAATGCAAGGAACACTATGCTTACAATGGGCAGACTTATGTACCCCATGTATGCAAAGAGGAGGAGAGGGCATAAACTTTATGGAAAATAATAAGATGCTGAAAACGTATAAATGTATACAGAATGTACAATTACCATATAATGGTGCTTTTCTTTTGCATATATTAACAGATTTGCTTTTCAAACGATGCTATAGTTTTGGCTGCTTCACATTCCCAGAGAAAAATATAGCAATATAGATCTGTTTTAAAAAAGGAAACTTCCCCTAAAATAAATATGTGTCCCAAATTAGAAGTCCTTGTGAATATGAGATCTGTGAAGATCTTTAGGGACATGGCTATAATTTGGGACTTGGTTGATAATAGTAATTCATGTTTAACAACTAAGTGTAAAACAAGGGGGTCCATCTAAGACATAGCTGTTTTGTAAAAGTTGAATTCAGCTTCTATTCAGATACTTGCTGAGCACCGGTTTATATTTCAAGTATTTCCAAATTTATGGGAGATAGAATAGGTCACATGAATATATGCTTTTACAAACTAGCTTTGTAATGAGTACAAGACAATATGAGCCAGTGTTTATATTTGATGTGTTTATATATACATCACGAGATTGTAGGGATCTTACAACAAAAGGGTGCCTAATTTTTTCTTGAGTGTATGAGTGAGTGAGTGAGTGTGTGTGTGTGTGTGTGTGTGTGTGTGTGCGTGCGTGTGTCCCATGTCACTTAACAAACATTTGCAAAAAATAGTTTCATATCTCTGGGGGTAAGTGGGTAAAATTCCTATGAAGATGGGGGTGCTAATTGCAATAAAAAATCCAATCTTATTAGACATTAAGACATATCTAAGGGAGCTAAGTTTTGAGTGAAATCAATGCTATGATAGGTATTACCAAACAAATGAAATATATGGGAAATTTTGTTGGAAGAAGATAATGTAATACTCTCTGACCAAAATAAAACAAAATACTAGAGTGCTTCATTGAACTTTTCTGTTTATAAACTTAGCTTTTTATCTCAGAAAGATGTAATACATAATTTTTCAAAGTGTTCATGTCTATGACAGAGGGCAGCCTGAATTACTTCTCAACATGGGCTTTTGTGAACTGATACTGTTTTCCCCTTCATGATAGGATTCATTTTATATTATGTTAATTTAGATCATTCATAAAGAAACAAGGCCATAAATAGAAATTTCTGATTTTCAGATTTTCATACCTTTTGAGAAATACAGGTTGTTTTTTTTTCCTTTTATACAAAAAAGGGGACTAAAACCTCAAAAAATTTTCTCCTTTTTGGTTCTCTTATTACTTCAAAAATTCATGAGCATAGTGTTTTTAAATTTAGGTTTTAAAAATGTCCTCATGCTGAGTTCTTGTTTGCCAAGTTTTAGTTTGGAGGGAATTTTTATAACTGAAAAGAAAAATCTGAAAATAGAATATTTTAAATGGAAATTCTCACACACTCTGACTGTGAGCCACAAATGTTGCCAGTACTTGAGAATGAAGGTGACTTTTCATTATTTTGGAAGTCAGCCATGACTTCATGTGATTATGGGACAGAATTGTGTTTAGCATTATTGGGTTAAATTGCTTGAACATACTAAGGTTTGTGGCCATGTTTTGTAAGAGAGATAAGGCTTTTAAATTTGTTATTTGGGCTCTATCAAATATAGCTTATGTTTCAGCAGTCTGTTAAGTTCATCTCTTTTGAATTAACTTTCACATTTAGCTGAACGTCTAGTTTCAAATTTACTCTGGAAAGCAGATTTCTTGTCATTGAATTGATCATAGTGAGACATCTTTGGAAGCCTAAAAGATTTCCTTTAGAAGTTCTTACTCTATCACTTTCATCATGTGAACTCAAAGGTCAGCTATCCTTTGGGGAAACCCAGTTTATATCACATGTCTGTCAGGTCCCAATAGACTTTTGTCACTTCTCATCTCTGTGCGGGGATTTTGGGTCACAGGAATCAAAAGTAACACTTTAAAAATTGATAAACTTTTTGTGACACTTGCTCCAAGCCAGAGCCAGTGTGTTATTCAAGATGAGAGCATGAGAGGTAGTCAATCTTTAAAGTTTGGAAACAGTGAATGTGAAATGTAGGGACAGAGAGACTGAGGTAGACATCCAGGGTGGACAGGTGCCACATCCACGCGAGTCAAAACCAACAGACAAAAAAGAGAGAAAAAAGAAAAGGTGAAAAGAGGGGCAATAATGTTTATACATTCCATTTTCTTAGTTCGTCTCCTGAGAAATAAATTTCTGAGAAGCAGCATATATTAATTTTAACCCAAATCTCACAGAACATTTGAGTAATGTAGAAAATTTGTAGACATCTGCTGAATTTTATTTTAAACATAATTCACATGAAAGGAGACAAAGTCCTTGTTTTTCCTGGAATCTGTCTCTTCTCTTTCTTCCCACAGAGAGACAGTAAGTCCAGATTTGGCTGAAGATAGCCCTTTTAAACTATTGACATGTATTTTCTCTGATAAAAGTGCCACCAAAGTGAGGGAAAATAACTTGATGAAGAAAAACAATAGAGGGAATAATACATAAAACAACTTAAAAACATTAGTAACTATTCTGTGAGACAGGTGCATGAATTAGTGATGGGATATTGCTTAACTACTTCCTGAAAATGGCTACTTCCTCAATTGAAGGAGGCTTTCTAACATCTGTGTCTGGAACTAATTCTGATAACCTTGACATTCAAAATGGAGATAAAGGATAGATAACTATTTTTAAAATGCTTCAGCATGGCAAGGGGAATTATCTAATATTGATAAATAAAGCAACGTGACATCTGTGTTGAATTCCAAATTGACATGTTGAGCTGAAAAGCGAGGGTCTTATTGTCAAGATGTAAAATGCATTGGGAAGAGACAAGGTCAATGCTGATTTATGACTCAAATGCAAAACCCTTTCATTCTTAATGAAAATCTCTCTCAGTAAGAAATTGACAGTTGCAGAACAGTGTTTTGTGAGAAGTTTAACAGTTTTGGGGGGTGCAGTCTTAAGAGAGACAATGACTCAGAAAAAGAAATTGCATTAGTAGGTAGTTTGTAATGTATAACTTAAAGAAGAGCAAAAATAGTAGTTTTTAAATAATGCCTGAATTATAGTGGGGTGACCTGAGCTCTGGCATGTGCAGTCAATCAAATCAGTGCCTGCAACTGCAGTTTTCAGATCTCTGAACAAAAATTCTTTGCTGACCACTGAAAATGCATTGCATTATAAAGAGTAAGACCATGGCAGGCCAATTCATGCATATATGTCTCAGATTCTTCACAGACAACTGGGAACTTGAAAATGACTTCTTTACTATTTTCTGAAACATATTTGTCATGGACCAACTTCATTTAGACTCTCCTTGTGAAGATTTGACCTCAGTTCTTTCCTTTGCTTCCCCAAACCCTATAAAATGATGGCTCCTTTTTCCAAGAAGGCAAGCGAAATGGTGGTTCGGTTGGTTCACTATTGATTTAGATATGAGGAGACAGGCTGGAACCGAGATTTATGAGATCATGACAAGAAGAAAGGCAGAGAGAGTTGAATGAATGTTGGTGGTGTCTTCCCAGTCTACTTTGAAGCTAGGCGATATGGATATGGGTTATTTTTGTTTGTTTTGTTTTTTTGTTTTGTTTTTTTGTTTTGAGTGAAATGATTGAAGACTGAAAGGGGAAAACATCTCATGGAACAGGCTAAGAAACTGCAGTTTTTACTTGTTTGGCTTATAAGAGAGCATCCAGCCTTGCTTTCAGAAGGGAAAAGTGTTTCACAGAGAGAATCCCTAAGCCTCCCTGAAAGACTAAACTAAATCAGCGATGATATGAGGAATTTCCTGTTTGAGCCCATCTTGTTAAGACATAGCCAGGTTCCTTCCTCAACGTTTATGACTCAACTTTGTTATGGATCGACTTCTTTCGAACTTTTCTAGTGGGGATTCTATTTGGGTTGATTTATCAGTCTCTCTTTAAAATGTTTAAGAAATTTCATTAGTTTTGGAGAAACTGTTCACCAAGTTGTATGAGGCAGAAAATTAGCAATATTAACAAAACCTGAACTGAGTTGTTTAAGCTTAGCATTTGGCTTGCGCGTCTATGTTTGCCTCCCCCATGTCACATACATTGCTGGAACCTGCAGTGGCCACCATGTTCTCTCCCTCATGTGCAAGAAAGTCCCTGACAATGTGCGTTAAAATCTCTGTGTTCTCTGCCCCCCGTGTCATGCCTAACACCTAGCAGCTAGTCCAGAAATGGGAATAAATAAATAAATGATATCATCACTTGCTAAACATAAGCCTTCTCCTGGGATCACACGGGATCTATTAAGAAAGTCTGTGTCTGTATAAAGAGATGGGAAAAGAAGATGTTTGGGTTTAGGGAAAACATCCTGTAAGTTTATTCACCATTAATTTTTAAGATGTTTTAATATATGAGTGAAAGGACTCTGTAATATTTATTGCTAGTTATTTGTACATTAACATGTTCAAAGAATCACTAAGAAGGATTTTAAGGCATGAGAGAGAATATTTGATTAGCTAATACATTACTTGAGTACAAACAAAAGGGACGCCTACATTTTCATAGGTAAAAATTTACATTTCAGAACTTTTAGTGTTCTAAAATGGCCAGTGTCTAGCCTTTCCAGAATATACTGAAAGATATATAACCGTCACACATACTCTCCAGAGATGTATATCAAGGTATGTAGAGTGTCGGAACTCATTGTCATGAAAAGGAGTTCTAGAAAACTCTGAATTCAGAAAGTACAGCGAAGCTCTGAGGCAAACCTTCCAGCTTCTGTTTTTCTGCTGTTCAACACGATGTAGAAGGAAATGCTCCCGGATTTAATGGCCATTACCTGATGGAAAACAGACATCCTCTGGATTGTCCTTAAGCATACTGATCGGGTCTAAATGAAATTAGAAGAATTCACTGAGGCAGAGATGGCTGAGGAAAACAAATGGGCAAAAACCAGGAGCTTACCACATTAGGAGCACACGTGTTTTCAAAGCTGCCCTATAGGAAGTGTGTATTACAAAGGGTCAGACTAAGCATTTATCTGAGGCATAGAGAGTGTTCATGTCAGTTAGCTCTAAACTGAATGGCTTGACCATTCTCTAAGCTTGGCCATTTTAAGAATTCTGCCATGTTAAATCTCAAAAGGGTCTTATTTTCTTTTTCACATAAAAGCGGGTCGGTGCTATCTGTGTAGGATCCATCTTATTTATGATATGTGGTGCTTCCTGTTTCACCATCAAATTAAAAACATTTGCATATTGCCTTCAGAAAATCAGGTTTACTTCTTATTTTGAACTGGGCAGTATTTCCTCATGATGTGGCCTTACAGCCATATTTTCTTTCAACTAAATAAGTACGCTCAGGTGGACATAACTGAAGGGACAATGACATGTCTTGTTTTACATTTCAAGAAAGCAAGTTGTTCGTGCTTCTTTCAGGGAATAAAGGTGACAAATATTGTCATAAGCCCCCCCACTTGTGTAATGTTAGATATATAACTTCTCTCCCACACAGCCTAGTGGAATGACAGTGTAGTTTTAAAGACGTAAGCAGGGCATTAGGATTCACAGCCCATGTGGAAGCTCCACCCTCAGGCCAGACCTATAGCCGTTGTAAGAAAATGATTTATTTCTTGTAATAAATGTTACTTCTCAATCTATTTGCTTGTTCAATGGTTGCAGTCCCCAAAGAAAAGGTCTATCTCCAATTAGGACTGGCATGTATTATCTGTCAACTTTATATAGTACTGTAAAAGTCATAGAGCTGACAGTAATATTAGCAGGATGTTTTATAGATCTTGGGCTGTGTAAGGCTTTGTATGGGTGAGGATGCTATGGGTCTGTGGGGCTCTGGGGTCCAGGATAAGGTTGCGTGTCGATGAGTCGTTGCTGTGCTTCTTGGTAAATGAACATCTGGCTCACATATTGACTCCATGTGTGAAAATGAGGTCAGCTCATATAATGACCAGAATCAATCAGGCTGCAGCCGAGGAGTAACATACACTGGTCTTGATTTGTTAGACAACCAGAATTGGCAGCACCTTGCATAATTTGGCACCAATTGACAAAGATTAGGCTGTTTGGGGGCCCTGGATGGTTATTAATTTGAACCCCCCTTAAATATTTTGCAGAGTAAAATCAGCTGTAACTTATTTGTCCTGGGCTCCTTCTTTTCATACTGGCTCTAATTGTTTTAGACAAACAAGTGAGCTTGCAGCCTGTTCACTTTGCACAGGAAGACATGAATTCTTTGATCCATACAATATTCTTTAGCTCAACCTTGGAGCTATTTACTAAGGAGATTTCTTTGCAGACAGACAGTAGAGCAGCTCTTTGTGAGGCGAAATGAATCCAGCTTCTATGGGTTTCAGCTCATATTTCTACTACATAGTTACTGTATGGGAGATAAAATGAACCATCTTTGTTTTTAAGAAGACAGTTTTTTTTCTTTTGCATATATTTTAAAAACTGAAAATGATTTAGACTTTTGACCTGATTATTTTCTTTCCATGCTTTTCACTCATGAGAACAGAGCTAGACCTCAGAAAATGGCCAAATTTATTTTGCTTCAGCAAGATGCACAATCCAGAAGCAAAAAATAGTGTGATTTTAAGGTACTATCCATATTTATAGTAAACATTTTGGAACTAAGACTCATTAAGGAACTTCCGGGTATAAAAGCCTGCCTGGGCTTTATGAACAAACAGGAGGCACTGAAGCACAGTCATGATTGTAAGTGTAATTTAAAAATTACCTATTTATTACTGTCAGTAGTCTTTAGAGGCAGAGACTCATTTACCCTGAATTTGGAAAATTGTATTTGCATTAGTATCTCAACTGATACTTAGTTTATCCTTCCAACCAAATGTCACGCATTTAAATAGTTTTTCTAAACAACTTATACATAATGCACACATATTATACAAGTAGAAATAGAAGGAGAGTTCCAGAAGTAGGTTTTTATACAGTGTAAGATGTGAATCCCTTTAGAACGGTTTGATTTCTAGTTAGAACAGATAAGAAAAAATATTGAAAAAATAATTCTCAAAATCTCAGAGAGGAATTGTAATCTGCATATATGATAATGAATAATTCCTACTATAGTCAGCATTTAATTTGGGGACCTCTTGAAAAGTCATACTCATTTTCCCATATTTGTTTTATTTCATGTATTTCCCCCACATAAATTTAAGTAATAGCTAAAATACATTTCCTTAAACAATGACAATAACAAAAAGCATAGGCTTTTCTGATTGTTTTATCCTCGATCACCAAGCTCATTAACATCACTTATTGTGTGTTTTCTGTGTTTTTGTATGATTTTATGAGTAACTTTGAGAAACCTTTGGGCCATGTCAGGTAAGTGTTTATAGTTCATTAACAAGACAAAGTGCTGTCATTGAAAGATGAAGCAAGCCTAACTCCTAAATAAACCATGATTAATAAAACATTTTATACCCTGGGATGTACTTTTAAGTTGTAGATTGATGCTGATGGGAATTTTCTGAGGCTTTCACACTTTGGGAGTTTTTTTGCCCTTCCCTTAGACAACTTCCTGAGTTGAGAAACAGAACTTTTCAAGGGAAGTAGTTTTTCAAAGAGTAAACACACATTTCAGATTTTTTAATCGGGAAGCTTTTAAGTCTAAACAAGCATTCCTTCTGTAAGTCTTCTTTTTTCTCAATCTTAGATTGTCCCCAGAAGGCTTAAACCCTAACTCTGGTAAACAAAAGGTCATGAGTCCCTGCCAGATGCTTCACATGATCAATTTACAAGAATTTTGACTAAAGACATTGAAACCAAATGCATACCTCTCAGAGGTATGCGGATTATTTATTTGAAAAACATAAAGGCTTGAAAAAAATATAAGGGATGTGCAGTAATATTGATAAAAATGGAGTTTTAAAATCCAGACCGTAAAGTGACACAATCTCACACATCAGATATAATAGCTAGGACACTGTCAAGGTGTCACTTGGGTGATGTGTTAGAAAAACGGCTGTGAGTGCTTGCCTCGCACATTAAAACCATTTCAGCACACATGGGTTTCCTGTCTTTTATGACTAGCCCCAGGTAAGAATTCTTGCATATTAAAAATATTACCACCATGATTTTAAATTGAGGCCAAGTTTTGTTTCTGGAATGTGTGATAATTCACCATCCTGTCTACACTGTAAATGAAACCATGTTAGCAGCAATGGTACTTAAACATGGTTTTGGTTATATTCTCAAAGGTTTTTAAAGTGGTGTGGACAGCTTTATATTTCATAAGATGCTTCTTTGTCTTTTTGTATATTGGCTAATTTGGAATAATTCTGTCATTTAAACCATCCATAAATGCTAATTGACAATGACAGTAACATTCAGGGCAGGCTGCAGATGTCTGTCTTCTATTTCCCTCTTATTTACACAAGAGTGTTTGCTTGGTATGGTGAAACATAGTTTTGCCAAAATGACAGATGCTGGGATTCTCTGCCTGGGAGTAAAGATGTATATCCTGTACCTTATAAAAATGGCAGCCTAAACTGTACATGCACTGTGGTGTATTGGTATAAGACATTATCTTCCGGTGGGCTTCCTGGTGCAGGCAGGTTTTCATAGACCTCAATAAAAGTTCACATTTTTTTTTACTTCATTTCATCTTTATTTTATTTCAGATGTAATTTTTGTACATTTTAACTAGCTAGTTACAGAATAAATCCCTCCTATAGGAGATCACTTATTTTCAGTAGCAATAGCCTCAGAGGTTTAGAATATTGAACCTAATATTTTCACAGAAAATGACTGTTGCCAGTTTACCTCACAGTCACGTGTCCTGTACTGGGCCACAAAACGTATTTTCTGCCTGCATCCAACACTTTGTCTTTTGATGAAATCTGTTTAAAATTAAAGGAGAGGACCACGTTAGAGGTGTGTTTCAGTTGTAGGCACTGTGATTTTTATAAAACCAACCTGAATAAAATTACTTAAATTTTCATTGCAGAAGGGTCTCAAACACTGAAATAATTGTCACAGTATATATTAGGAAATAAGGGTCACTGATTCGGCTTGATTCATTTTGTCTATCATTTCTTATATGATACAACCGAAAAGTGGGAAATAGTTTTATGGTGAGCCTCCTCAAACAGACCAGTGCTTTGGCCTTCTTATGTCTGGTTTGTATCCTTAATGCCCTTGGCTACCTGACCTTTTTAAACCCCTCCCTTTTCCTTTTAAAAGTCTGTTTGTGTGTGTGTGTGTGTGTGTGTGTACGTGTACTCTAGGTAAGATACAATATGGTTCTAAAATTGAATCCATAGCAGAGTTGAATTTATAATAGTCCATGACAAAATGGAAGTCACCAGAAAGTGAGAAAGATTTGACAAATGGAGCAGAGGGCAAGAAAAGTGCCCTATATGAGGTACGAAGCTAGACTAAGTAAGATGGATAGGTAACGTGTCCTTTGCAGATCAACAATCTAGAGATTCACATTCAGGGACTCTGAACAGCCATCGGGAAAACATGCTGTCTAGAAGTGTACACAGTTATCTCCACATGAACAATAATACCAAATAATGGAAAACATGATTTTTGGTACTGTATTATCATTGGGGCAAATTACAGAATTTCCATGTGAAGAAAGGAAGAAAAAATATCTATCTATCTATCTATCTATCTATCTATCTATCTATCTATCTATTTTCAAACCCAGAAATAATGTCCAGAATTGAAGAACTGGTCAAGCCAACGACAAAATGCATGGTGTGATCACATCCTTGTGTCTTTCAAATTTGCTTTTCACCTTTATATTTTGTCTATATTACTTTTACTTTTTTCTAGACCTGACAAAGACTGAAAATATCTGACCAAGCCATTTAATTTCTAAATAATATACTTTTGTTTTATATTTTAATTTGAAACTCAATGATTCAAGATACACTATACACGGTTTGCTCTTTCAAAATACTGAAATTATATTTCTTATAAATATATTGAATTATATATGTTATATATACTGAATTATTATGTTAATTGCCAAATGCAGACAATGAATCAAGAAAACATTACTGAGAAATCAGTTTTACTATTTTTATTTGCCTTAGCAGATTTTGCTTTCTTTGATGGCAATTTTTGACCATAATGCTGTTGTTGAATCGCCTAGTAATTCATCATCATTTCTCTTATATCTTTAGATGTTACTTTTAGTAATTTTAAAAAGAGAAGAGAGAGGAATTGGGAAGGTTCATTACTGTATTGTGCAGAAGTCAGATTATTTTTGAACATTAACTTTGAAGGTTTAGTATCAAATCATTTGTCAACATGTCTTCATTATGATTAGTAATAAGCATCTCTCCCACTAACACATTAAGTGATACATCTTCTTAAGTGCATATATACAAGTATGTGTAAATATCCTCAACATGATGCACTGAGCCATCATGTCTGAGAGACTGATGCCTCTTGAGTGTTTCTAGTTCCTCTTTCAGCTGCATGAAATTCACACAGGTTAGGCTTCATGAGCACCTCCTGTGCTTCAGGTACTGTGAATTGAACGCAAAGTTGTATTCAATTCATGAGTTTGGGGGCTTGCGTAGATGCCATGTAAGCTCGGGCCTTCAGGTGTTTTAGCCTTTAAGTCTCATACATGTCCACATTTTCATACTTTTCACTTCTATTTCAGGTCCCTTGCCAGTGCACGGGTCCGACATCAAAGAGATAAGAGGAGGGGGCTGGTAATTGGAGATAATTAGCCTTTCATTTCTCTAGTTTTTGAAGTTCAAGCTTATTAGTGTCCTGGCTTCCACGGTTTTATCATCTGTTTTGAGCTGTTAGATTCTATTCTTTGTGAACTTACTTAATTTTTATTTTTGATCCTCATGCATAAGCAAACAAAAGCTAACTCAGAGAATATCATGACTTAACAGATCTGGCACTAGTCCCATGGCTGTATTTTGTTCTGTCAAGGAAAACACTGGGTAAAATCTGCTGCCTATCAGAAGGAAGCAGTGTTTGTCTTCTAGCTGATTCTATTCCTAATCTACTTTTGAGCACCATAGACGGACCTGTCTACTGCATAGTTCAGTATGTAACGACAGACACAGCTACGAAGTAAACTTAGTCACCTTAGGTTTTATTGAATTTGGGGAAATTTCTAGCAAACAGACATGAGATCATATACATTTTAGGGAGACCATTCTGTCAATGAGAATGATGCACTGAAATTGGCAGCAACTGGGTCTAGAGATGAAGACTGGAATGAGGACCTAAGTCAAAGCCAAAGAATTAGTGGTGATTGGATACACCCTGTAAGAAGCAACAGTGAATCTATCTTGCTACCAGCTACCACAGTGTAGAAAAACTGGAGCATTTTCAAAGAGTGAGAAATAAGGAATTGATTTAATTTTTTCTATAAGTGTTTATGGGACTCAGCTATGATGGATTTTTAAATGAAACTTCAAATGTTACTTTTTGAGACCCACACTTTAGAACTGAAATCAAGTGAAGTTATTATTCCAGGAAGACATTTTATGTTGCTGAAAGATTTGGACTTAGTAGTTTTCAGTCATTGGTTGAAAATCAACCATGAATGAGATTCCCTACCGCTCACAGCTCCCAAGACAGCATGAGATTTGCAGGTTTCAGTGTTACACTACATAACATTTTATTAGCATATTTTCCTACAAATGTTCTGCCTTTTGACTACCAAGTCATCTTTCAATTCCTCACCATCTAGCTACACCTAGAGCAATGTCCACACATCTGTGTGTTTGGGGACCGAATAAACAGTTGTGATAAATGAAAGAAACGTGGAGTGAAACAAATAAAATTCTGGGGTGGATGTGATTTAAAATCCTCATTTCTAGTGAGTATTCAAATAACTTTGATGAGAACCAGAAGAGACAGGTGGGTACTGATTAGGTGGAGGAAAGGAGGAGACAGTTATAAATTGGAGGTTGCTAACTCTGAGGGTCAGTTGGCTCCCAAATCCAAATATGTGACTGTGGGCGAATGCACAGTAGGAGAAATCACTCCTTACCAATATATGTGCTCACACTTGGGTGATGTGTGTTTTGGACACTTGGCTTGACATTCGAAATGTCTTATACTGTCAAGAATATGTACCAGGCTTTATCTGTCTTCTAAAATGTACACATTTGTTTTCAACTCAGGAAAATGATTGAGAGACTACCCCATGTTCTTCTTCACATCGAGTTATAAACTGGGAACGATTTTAAAAGTACCATTTCAATAGGTTTTTATTATGTAGTATATCATATAGACTTTATATTATAGTAGAGACTAAATGTACAGTTTTATAGTCATTAGAAATCACTCAAAGGCGCAGTTCTGCATGAATAAGTTTTTCTTGTGGAATTCAGTGAGGTGTACTATCGCAGGGTGGACAAGGAGTTGGTTACATTTTTAGTGATGAAGGTGGGCAACTAGGACAAACTGAATGAGATAAATATTACCGTGACTGTCTTAATGTGCTAAACATATGGGGCATATTTTAAGATAATAAATCCAGAACTTTTCTAGACAGTTTCCATTTATTAACCCAGTATATCAAGAGCTTTATATTATATCCTAGCTCAGTACACACACACACACACACACACACACACACACACACAGAGAGAGAGAGAGAGAGAGAGTAGTTAAATTGTTTACATGAAGAAAAAATTCAATAATTTCTCTTTATTTGTTTTATTCCTTTTCGTTTGTTTTTCTTTTCTTTTCCTTTTTTTCCCTACTAGCATGCCAAAACAGTATTTCTTTTGCCCTTGAGAAATGGGATAGAAATACATAGAACAATACCATTACTGTAGGAATCCATGTGTTTCAGTAAATACTCACAACCTCTGGTTCTTCCCAGGGCTTTTCCTTATTTTTTTTTTTTATAGTTTATATTTTCTTCTCGTTTCAATACAAGACTTCCTCTTTGAAACATAATCATTTAAAAATGCGAGTTACTTTTTTAAATTACAAAACCTAGATTTTTTCATCTAAAACTAGTATTCTTCTTGCATACTTGGATTTTCATAGGAAGGTGAAAATTGAAGAATAGTGAAGCTTCAGTACACATGAATGATACTATGAAGTTTCGTTTTTGTATGACTTAAACCAATTACCCTGTCATAAGTGTGCAGATTCCAACAGGAGACATGATACCAAGTTCCTTTATTTGATGCACACAAGCTTGATTTTCTTAGCTTTAGATAACAGAACTATTCTCTTTCAAACATATCAAACTCTCTATCTAACAAGTTCATGCCTTCTACTAAAGTTTATCATGTTTTACTGGCTTGTTTTCTTACTGGGTTCCAAAGAAGTAAATTTTCCAGAGTGAGAAATGATTCTTCAGTATTCAAACCTAAAATACCTTTTTTAAGGTATGTTGTTGAAAATTCCCTAAAGAGTCGAAGTTAGTGTGTCATCTTTTTATGGCTCTCATAAGTTCATTGAATGTTGTATATTTCTTTAAGTTGTCTTTATAATATTTAACATATTTCTTTAATTTCCTCAGTCTCTAAGTAATATGTAATTCTGTCTAGTGTTTTCCTAAGATAAAGCCTTCCTACTATATTTCCGAAGGGATTGTGTATTGTGATAGAGAGCATCTAGCCTGTAGCTCCTTGGCAGCCACCCATTCCAGTGATAAATCAGTGCATTCAAAGATTAATTTCTCAAGAAGATACCCACAATCAAAACTAACCCCTCCAATAGGTGCTTTTTACAAAGGCTCATTGCGTGACACCATTTAATTTGATACCTTTGTGTTTTATATTTTGCTGTCAATTGATTTGATCTGCTCTTCTTTCCACCTGAACAATATAAAACAGAAAACCTGCTTGCATTTCCTGTTTTTTCCCCTAACAACTGATTGAATTATCCCTTTGTGTTCAGATAATTTCTGTGTTCAACTTGTGTTGATATTACTCCTGTTTTTCAGAAAATATACTCAAATCACCTTGGTCCATTCTTAAATTTGATATAGGCCTCAAATATGATAAGGAGACATTGATATTTTCTATAACACATGTGAGGATCAAATGCTGGACCATGTGATCCTAGAATTAAGTCCTCAGAAGAAAACTGTAGATGACATTTCATGTCAATATCTTTTAGCTTCATTGTCTAATATTATATAATTATTATTTTACCTTGCTTTAGACATGTCAAAAATGACTTGAGCCAAAAGGGTTTAAGATTAAAAAACAAAGGTTAGTATTAGAAAACTTGAGTTAGAAAGTGTTTATTACAGTAGCTTACTCATTATAGTTAGAAAATTTGGTACAAGATTGAAGCTTACATTTTTGGAATTTTTCATTGTTATTACTCTTGTAGTAGTAGTTATTCACTGGGATTTTAAGTTGTACCTGAGAAAGCTGAAACTCATTGGCATTGTTGGTAGTTGTGAAATTGGTATTTTTCTTTCCACTCATCATGTTGAGATTCACTTCAGCTTTAATATAAGGCATTTTACAAGATTCGTTACTGTATCGCAGAAAGAATGGTTGTTTCTCTTTTCACTGTTTCTGAACTCAATGCTAGGCTATGTATCAGAATGAAAACTTCCTGCAGGATATTAATCGTATTTACACTTTTAGTCCTCTTTTTATCCATTAAGAATTTTTTATTTGCCTTTTGTTGCTGTTTTGTTTTGCTTTACAACAATGTCTTATGATTTTAACCAAGACTGGGCTAGAACTTATAACCCTTCAGCCTCAGCTTTCTTAGGGATGGGGTTCTAGGTATGTATGCCCTTGTCCAGATTATTTATTTTTGTAATTCCATATAACAAGGCCTTTATTTACTTGCAAAGAAAAATAATTATATCTCATTTTGGCTCTATTTTTTACATGTAGTAATTGGTTGTTGAATTTAAGGCAATTCTCACCATGTTGTTGCATTAAAAAGTCTTCTAAATTATCTTATTTCAAAATATAACCATTGATTAGAAAGACTATCAGCCTTGGAGCCAAAAGAGATAGATTCTAATTGTATTTTTTGACAATTTGTATCTGAATCCTAATGGAATTTCAGGCTTTCAAAATTGTATCTTAATTTGAATTTATTACAAGACATTGCCTTTTAGTACAATTATTGTAAGAAATAGAAAATGGATTTCTTAAATCATTTGTGAAGCTCTAGTTAATTGTCAAACAGATGCAGCTATTAATTCATTGCATGAGGTTTAAGAAGCAGTGACTGTGGAGTAGAGGGAATTCATAAGTTCCTTTACCTATGTACTTTATTAAAAAGTAGCTATGGTACTTGATGATCTGGAGGAAGATTGGAAGACTTGAAATGCCCTCGTTTTGAAGATAACTAATTTATGAAATCCTGTGTTCAATTCAACTAAAATTTTCTGCCCAATTGGAATCCATTGTGAGTTTAACCTCTCCTGTGGTCCACTCATGTTCCCACAAACCTTTAGCTTTCTAAGAAGTCTGACAATTGCAGAAACTTGTTTTCCAGTTATACAGATGAGGGCAAAAGAATCTTAGTGGATATGAAGGTAAACTGATACTGTTTCAAAATGGTCACACTCAACTGTAAGAAGTTGTTTTCATTCTTCACATGGAAAATGAGGCAGAAAGAAGATCCCCATTCAGTAAATGTCTAATGTGGGCATTTTCCTTCCGTTTCTCTTTCTGACATAATTTGGCTTTTCTTCTTCTGTCATAAGATCTATTAGACTGTACTACAGGTTTTATCACTGAACTAAATAGTAGTGTGTTTCCTTGGGAGCGATTGAACAACAGAGTAAAACAATGCTTACTGTTTCCTAAAAGTTGTGTGAGATTGTCATGGTAATACAGCGTTGCATCATGTTGTCATAGCAACCGGAATTATAAAAAACGAATTTAAAGAGGTGGAAGAGATACCCTTTGATGTTATAAATCCTTTAGCTTTAAAGATTTGGCTCCTCTTCTGCTTCTGTATCTTTATTTTATTTTGATAAACTGTGGAAGAGAGGTAATGCCCAGGGAATAATGGGAACTCAGATTTCTACCCCTGTGAAAAGCTACAGCATAAAGATTTAGTCATTATGCTATCTTTGAGCCAGGTAGAATTCAGGATACAAGGTAGAGGATCAAATCCATTGTTGTCAACCATCCCAACTCTCACCAGGAATTCTACTCCAAAAGGATTGAAAATGTATTTCTTCTTTCTTTATGATTATGCATGGTGTTTCTTTTCAAGCAAAAACATCCCAGTGCCTCCACTGAACAAAAACAGTATTGAGAGCTCTATGAACTGATTCTTTAAACTTTATCAGGCTCTGGGGAAGATTGCTTTTCTCTGTAATTAGAATGATTTAAGTCATTATGGTTGTTCAAGAGGTTAAACCTTGACCCTCGAGGTGAAACACTAATTTCAATGCTAAACCGTTACTATTATTCCATAATGGGAGAGAAAAATGCAGTACAGGCACTTGAGACTTTTGTTACTGGAGTACATCCGATGAGATCCTAAAGACTGAACCAGAATCAATTTAACTTGGAAGGGTTGCTAGAAATCAATTGCATTTCCTGTGCCTTCCCTGGGCTTCCACCCCTAGTGGTATGAGCAACTTGCTTTTGTTCTTTTTGTTGCTACATCTCTTTTCCCTTTGCTTTTTAACAAACTCTTTAAGAGCCTGGCAAGTTGGAGCAAGTTTCAGCATTAATAGCGGGCAGGTAGTATAATACTATTTTTAATGAATGTCTGTTTTCTATTCTTTACTGTGCTTTCTTTGGAATGAGGCCCACGAAACACAGTATTAAGAAAACACATTGCTGCCCTGGAATGTGTGTATTAGCTGCAGATTATTTCCTATTAGCAGATTAGCTGCAAGGCTATTGGCTCGGAAAGGTCTTTGAGAGCATTTTGTTTTGTAACTGATTCAAGCCATGGGAGAGAATTGCCACCATGATTGGAAAGAAGAATTAGCTACTGTTGCCATGGACACTGGAGTTCACAGCCCATTGTTAAATCTAGTGCTTCAGCTAGAGATGCCCCAGCAGGAGCTCCAGTGTTGTTAATGAAATGATCGAATATACTTTTTCAGAGCTCCAACAGAATCTTGTGAAAGACATGTGAAATACATTTTTTTTTTGCAACCGATTTTTGAGATTTCCAGCTAAATACAAATATCTTTTCCAATAGTTGTCCATGAAAATTAATATAAAAATCTATTTTAAAAATATATTTAAATGTTTGTCCTTTTAGCACATCCTTATTGTTTATCTTTAAAATATTTTGTTTAAATAAAAAAGTTAGATATTCTAAGCTTATTCTACTAGTCTCCATACCTATGCTTTCTACAGCATAAATTCCTTATGGTATCTTATATTGGATGTAGCTTTCTGAAATTTACAGATGTAAGTAGATTAAACCAGATGACACATTATAAGAGTAGTCAATATGTCATATGACATAAATAGAGTCCTTTAAAACTGGAAGGAATTTATGGAATTTGAAGAATAGCATGATGGCAGAGGTGAAAACAGGTGAAGTTAACTTGTAAATAGGCAAATGCTGTCACCATTGTCTTTGGCTGGTTGTCCAATCTATAAACACATGAAACAGAGGCTAGAAACCAAACACAATACTCTGTATTTCACTGAGAACTTAGACTCTTGACCAGGCTTTCTTCTTCTGCCTCTTAAACATCCTACTTACTCAAAACATTTTGTTCTCTTGTTTTATTGATGGTACTCTTCTGTTGCTTCTACACGAGACCTGACCATCTCGTGTTTGTATCTCTCATTGATTATGTCATTTTGGGTCATGTGTTAGTCTCAGTTTCCTTATATGAAATATACAATGGTAAGACCTCCAACTTGTATGACTGGTTTATGTGAATTGATTCAACAGTGCAACACCACACAAACACACACATATAAACACAGTCCTGGGTACCCAATATTACAATTAAAATATATAGATTTTTTTCACTGATTCACTATTTTTAATAGACATTGGGCTTTTTTGACATTGCAAGCCTCTTGGCCCAATATTTTCTGCCTCTCCATCTAGCACATGGGAATAGATGTAGTTGTTGCTCTGGAAAAATCCCAAAGCTGTATCTACAGAATCCCACTTCTGACATTTTGGGTCTCAGAATTCTCTAAAGTTCCCTTTCCTTCTTTTCCACCTAAGGACAATGTTTTATATAAGACCAACATCCAAGGAAGAATTGCCTCACTAAGCCAGACTTTGTCTCATCAATAATTCCTTTTCATCTCAAAACTTAAAAAACATTATTCTTTTCATATAAGAATGTTATTTTTTTTTCTGTGACTGAGGAGATAGCCCATCTGTTAAAATGCTGGCTATAAAAGCACGAGGAACAGAAACTAATCCCTAGAATCCACATACACAGTTAGGCACACAGTACATTCCCAGCACTGAATACCAGAGACAGATTAATCCCTAATGCATGCCCATCAGCCAGCCTAGCCTAACCTGCAATTCCATCCCAATGAAATACCCTCTGAAAAATTAAGGTGATGAGTCTTGAAAATGACATCAAAGGTTAACTTCTTGCCTTCACACACATGCACACATACACATTCATACATGTATTACCCTTGCACATACATACACCTCCCATACATGTATTACACCTTGCACATACATACACAAAGAAAAAACTCAAATTAGTATATACTGGTAGTTATGTGCCGTTTGGTATGATATTGAAGGACTTTAAACTTGCCACGATTGTCATGGTTTCCTATGTGTATACTTCCTTTATAAAAGTGTTAAATAATTGTAAATCAAGACTTTGTATCTTGACTACATTTTCTTTAGACAAACTTGAATAAAATACAGTTGCATGAACTAATAGTTGCTAAACGTGAAATAAGTTCGGTCATCTTCGTATCTTGGTATTTATTCCTACATAAATATTCCAGACCCTTGTAGTGAGGGTTTTCACCAACTTGGAAGGAGGAGCATGAGGACATTATCATCGTTCTCTGTGTTAATGTTGGGAAGACTGTCCTACTCATTCCAAGATGGCAGAACAAGCAAGCCAATTGTACTTCAAGTTGACATGAGTATTAATGTGCTTTTCTCATAACCTGTACCTATGGCAGCTTCTTTTGGAGTCCTGACATTTACATTTCATATTAATAAGGGAATGAGCCAATGGCTCAGTCCAAAAAGTGTTTTGCATGCACGCATAAAGACCTGAGTTCAATCCCCAGCACTCATAGATAGTCAGGCTTAGTAGCCAGCACCTGTAATCCCAATACCCACAGTCAAGAAAACAGAGAATCCATGGACTCTCTGACTGAAATGACTTGCTAAATTAGGAACTTGCAGACTTAATGAGAAGCTCTTTAAAAAAATTAACATAAACTAACCTTGGCTCATAGGGGATTACAGAGACTGAACCAACAACCAGGAAGCATGCATGTATCTATTCAGGGCCTTCTGCATATGTGTTACAGTTGTGTAACTTGTTCTATTTGTGGAACTCCTACAAGGGGGACAGGGGCTGTCTTTGACTCTTTTGCCTGCTCAGGGACCCTTTTCCTCCTACTTGGAGAACTTGCCCAGTCTTAGGAAGAAGAGAGGTATCTACCCTCACTGAAACTTGATATGCCATGCTTGGTTAGTATCCATTGGAGGCCTTTGAATTTTTAAAGATGAATAGAGGACTAGATGGGGTGGGAGGAGAGGAGAAGTGTATGGAGTGGGGAATTTGAGATGAGGAGGGAGGGATACCTATGATGGGGATGTAATGTATGGGAGGATTACAATTTAAAAAAATTAAAAATTAAGATAAAGAGCCATGATTATAGACATCAAAAATCCACCTCTGGCTTCCACTCATAATGTGTACAGATGATTACACTCTGTCTTCTCTTTCTTTCTGCTTCTCTTTGTCTCTCTCTGTGTCTCTGTTTCTCTCTTTCTCACTCTTGCACACACACCCACACACTAATCTCATAGAAATAAATGTGAATGGCTCCCTTATTTATTTCATAATGAAATACGCTATCACCTACATCCTAGAAGAGATAAATTCAAAGAACTCATGACAACAACAAATGCATGGATACTCAGGAGGGGAATGGAACTTCCTTTGGGAAGTCTAAGGACTCACTGGCTGTTTGGCTCCTGTTTGTTATCTAGCAACTGGTGGAGACTATTGTTTCCATAAACAATCCTGAGCAATAGATTAAAGAGTTTCTGGAAAAAGAGAAACAATTCAGGATGTAGTTAAACTATTTTTGTTTTTATGTTATCCTATGTGTTTATTTGATGACAATGTTAGATTATTAAAATGCAGAAGATCACAACTGCACTTAAGGAATTATAGTCATCCTGCGTTTATTGGAAAGAGCAGGGCAGAATAAACATTCCATCTCCCCTGCCTATGGAAAAACCATTCCCTGGTTGATATGCAGTTAAAGGAAAGATTCTCAAGAAAATAATCATAGCTTTCAGTTCCATGAGATTGACTATGTGGTTCAAGACATTGGAATCACTTGAGCAGATCAGCTTTTGTGTGTTGGCAGTTGGAATAGCAGACAAATGAAATTAGAAGCACAAAAAGACACCATTTGATACAGAATAGATTAAGATGTATTGATTATTGTCCTGACTTTATAATTACTTCTCATAGCTACATGAATTTATTTTATATAATCCTAAATGGTTAACATATTTTCCAATAGGACTATAAGGACACTTCACTTTGCATCTATGCATACATGTATATATGTAGTAGCTTTGTATTGGTTATAACTTAAATACAATGTCTCGTGCATACTATGGTATAATTAACAATTTTTATTTCCTTTAATAATGATGCTGTTTTTGTATTCTTATTATGCAGGTTTCATGTTGAGTGAAACATTTAGAATTCCCCATCAAACTAATCGTGCCTCGATGAAATACTCATCGTGGTAAGATTAAAATTTTGCTTGGCAGAACCATTGTGATCTTCCATGAATTACCTGTAAACATACAATTATAAAATACAATGAAGTAAAGTAGACCATGAGTTACTCTAAAAACTTATTTTATGTTAGTGATTTCGAGTTTTCCTTCCTTCCTTCCTTCCTTCCTTCCTTCCTTCCTTCCTTCCTTCCTTCCTTCCTTCCTTCCTTCCTTCCTTCTTTCCTTCCTGCCTTTCTTATTTCTTGTGTTGCTTTTTGTTTCAGTTTGTATTCAGACAGGGTCTCTCTGTGTATCTCTGGCTATCCTGGAACTCTCTATGTATACCAGGCTGGCTTCTAATTCAGCCTTGTAATCTGCCTTCTTCTGTGTCTCAAATTCTGACAGTAAAGCCATGTGCTATCACTCTGAGCTCTCTATTGTTATTCTTTGTTTTTTCTCTAGCAAGACATGAGGCAAATGTCCCAAAACAATATGGTATAGTGCAAGAATTGCCACACTATAGCTTGAACCAAGAAATTTGTCTTCACATATGGTCATAGATGCATGACTGAGTAGTAATACTATAGTCTTTTTTTTTTTGTAAAAGTTTTATTAAAAACATATAAATATGCTTTACAAACTCAAAATTACAAAAAAAACCTCTATAATTTTATGGTATCATAGTTCCATCATTTTCCCTTTCCTTTTCCTTCCTCCAAGCCAATCCATATACCTCTTTTGTCCTCTGAAATTTATGGCCTCTTTTTCTTTGCTATGTATGTGTTTCTATAAAGGTGCATGCCTTTGAGTGTGTGTGTTGAGTGTTGATGTTTTATACAAAATTCATATTAATAGGGACTCTGTTTAATCATGTTTATTTCTGATACATTTACTATCCTGTCCACTCCAAATGTCAGAGACACTTTTTTTTTTTCATCCAGTCTCAAGTTGCTCTTTGCTTTGAAATGGGAATATGTGTCCTCTGAGTATCATAATTCCACATCTCTTGGTTCAAATAAATGGAAACAAAATGTACATTCGTTAATTAATGTTTAAAACCTCAAGTGTTTATTAGAAAACCAAGAAATATGTGATTGCCCAACAGAATTCTGTCAGACAATGGGATGTTATAAAATGGTTTAATTGGAAAGGACTGACTGCTTTAGGAAGAATTATGGTCCTTTTCCATCAAACAGGGTTTAAGGGGGATAAAAAAAAAGTTGTTTTTTTTTTTCTTGAAAGCTTCTTGCTTTTTATGTCTTCAATTTAAACAGAGTTTTAGTTTGGGTTTTGTATAATGTGAGTAATTGGGCAATGTGGCTACAGAAAAATTAAATAGGAAAATATGTTTCCACATGTGGTGATGAAAGATGCTGACATTTTCCCAGTATCCTATTTATCACATCTGTTTCCAACTGAAAATGTATATACCGTGTAATTCACTTAAGACCAGGTGTGTGTCTAGGCTTAGAGAAGGACAGGGCTGGATATGAAGGAGAGCAAGGCCTCACTGACTCATGAAGGATGCTTTCTGGGAGACCAAATTTCATGCTGATGAGGTGGGAGTACAAACCAAACAGAACAGCACATCCAGAGGGCAGATTTTTGTCACCGTGAAAATGTACAAGTAGTTGTGAGGTGCAACGAACAATGTTTACCTTTTTATTGGAATACATTTAAACATCAAAATATTCATGGTCTACTGACACTTATAATAATGTTCAATCATTTAATTCTAAATTATGAGTCTTTTTGCTGCACCCTTATAATTCCATGGAAAAATGGATTTCATTAAAACAAACAAAAAAACCTACTGAACTTAATGACTTTTTTGTTTTTTCTCAAAATGGCGGGTTTACTACAGTTGCCTAATAATCAACTGTCATTGACTATGGTGTAGGGTTAGCTTAGCTTTGTACTCAGTACTGGAGGTGGATACAAGCTGCTGCTCAAGTGTTAATATTTAGTTATCACTGTAAGGTCTCCACAGTCAATCTCTTCTGGAAATACTTGGATAGAGTTCTCTCAACTGTACATAGCACCTTTTGTGCAAATGCAAAACAACGGCACCTACTGTGGCTCGTTGAAATAGTTAAAACCTCTGATAAAATTATTAGAAAAATCCATTCCTTGACAACTATTCTATCAACTACGAGAACAGGTCGTGCTGATTTAGATTTGTGCTGAATTGATTCTGGGATTGTAATAAACTATAGTGAAGGTGAAGCCCGAATCTATCTGTGAATAGTAAAGATTCCTAAAAATTGACACTAGAGTACATGCTTATTAAGATTGCAGCCAAATATTTAATTTGCCAATTTTCTGATAAGTTGTTTATGGATAAGGGCTAAGGTACTGGAATTGCATCACTTCTATATGTGAGGATAACATTAAAGCAGTGCATGCGAGTGAGTCTTTGGAGTTAAAATCAGTTTCCTTCCATTGGTATAACATGTTTTATTCAGAGTATGTCTTATCAATAATTGAGAACGAAGGAGAGAAAGGAGTCATAATGAATCAAGAGGAATTAGTAATAGCAACGATTTATAATTGCCTAGTGATTGTTAGTTGCTGTGTATATTCTAATCACCTTAATACACATTGTTAACAGGCCTCTGACACAGTCACTATTCCTAATCATTGTGTACCTGTGTGAACAATATGCACATTATTTGCTGCTAACCTCCCTAGTTACTACTTCTAATGACTTTCTCTCTGTGTATGGACAGATGTGCATCACGTACTGCTAACAGCATTGTGAAGCACCTACTATTTCTAATTGCTGTGTGTGTGTGTGCGCGTGCGCGTACACGTGCAAGGATGTGCACATGTACAAAGTATTACTTAGAGCTAAGACCCCTGTGAGGCAGTTGGGTTTTTTTTTTTTTATGCTTTAGTTTGCAGTTCACCATTTCTTTGAGTAGTATTTTTTTCTCAGTTTCTCTCATACAAAACACCCAACATCATACATACATACATACATGTGTGTGTCTGTGTGTGTGTGTGTGTGTATTCCTATATCTAGGATGATTTTCTCCTCTCAATATCTCAATATCTGTATCTATATCTATATATACATATAAATGTTTAAGAGATGTCTTGTCCTTTTCTCACTTCCACATCGCTCACGTTACCTTTCTTGGTTATTAGTTCCCAAGTATTATATTTTGGGGATACTGAAAGAAATAACCCACACTTAACTGTTTTCAAAACTTAACATTGATTGTGTACTTGTTTCTTTTCTTTGTTCTCTCTACAGATCTTTCCTTATGGTATGACTTTTGTCCTATGTATTCATACCTTCTGTCTTTGGTATTTCTAATGCCTGAAAGACTGCCTGATACATACAGAAACTCTTGTTCCATGAATGAATTGCAAATACCCCACGCCCTTGAAAAATAGAAATGCACATATATGTGTGATGAAAAGATAATTTTATAAGATTTCCCTGCAAATGTATCATGCCTAAGTCTTTTTCCACACCCCATAATCTGATGAAGTCTCTTGCCTTCTCTCCTGATCCTATTACAACCAGGCTAGTGCCTGTTCTTCTTTCCTGTGCATCCCAAAGCCATGCTAAGCTTGCCAATGAAAATGATGTCCTAGTTCAAGCCATCTAATTATTCAAGATGGAGTTTTCACTGAGCTGCTTTACATTTGTGTGCTTAGCCACACCTTTATCATAAAACATAGTGGAATTCGGCAAAGTGTTTTTCTGTTTCTCATGGACAGATGATATGTACTTTTGACAGATTATAATGGTGGTATATAATAAATATATTGAGAAGTCATTAAGCTATTAAAAACTTGAACAGATTCAGACTTAAAAAGACACATTTTCTAGTGCTGTGTAAAAAGCCACTGTAAACTTAGCCCTATAAAAACACTATATTTACTTACGTGCATATACGTGTGTGTGTGTGTGTATGTGTGTGTGTATGTATATATATGTATAGACACACATACACACATACATATATTCATGATTTTTCCTTGATCTCTGTAGGTCAAGAGGTAGGATACAGTGTGGCTGGTATTCTGCTCAGGCACTCCCTAACCTGAAATGGAGGTATCAGCCAGGGCTGTGGTTCTTATCCAAGGTCAGAGACATTTTCCAATGAAGTGTAGTGTTAAAGATCTATTTTCTTTCCAGCTGGCATCTTGTGAAGTTCTTTTGTATACATGTTTTCAAAGATGCCTTTTCTTCAAGAAGAGAGGCAGCATACTGCTGAAGTTTAACAAGTTAGAGAGCGATTCAGCATTCCTGTCTTTTAGATCAAGACTGACTTTACAATCCCCTTTGTAAATGCCCATTGTAAAGTCATCTGATTTAGGATCTAGTGTTATCTGCACAGTGTTTTCTAGATTAATAGTGTTCAATAACTCAGGAAAGTTGTACATTAGTAATATTCAGTAACTCAGGGATAATGTAAATATTACGGAGGTCTAAATTTCAGAGTGCTACCTAACAATTCATGAGACATTGAGATTTCATATGTACCAAAGCAAATGCAAGTCTAGTAACCATGCTCCAGGTCACATGACATTAGCTGACTGACAGCAGAAGAATACTGTTTTATTTTTTTCCATTGAACTTGCATTTCCATGAGGAGATCTTGGAATGTATCAGCTCTTTTTTTGAGACTTTAAAAAAAAAAAAAGAGAGAGCATGTCTACCAGTGAGATAAATTTGGAAGATTAATTTAGCATCTTTCTTCAAGTATCAGCTTTTGAAGATCACATAGCAAGATCTCACAAGTGTTAGTGTCATTACCAAAAAGAAGTTATTCATAACGTGTTTTTAGTTGAGAGTGAGTTTCTGTTAATCTGAGTATGTTTAAATGCAAGCCTGAGCAGACTATGAAACACAAAGAAACAGTATGGCAGGGCACACCACAGTGCTCGGCTTTCTTCTCTTTGCTTATCCTTCTATGGGAAACAGGAATCAAGGAGTCTCTAGCAGCACAATCTTGTAGACATTTTTACCTATCATAGGAACATTATAATTGGACTGATCCCCTCTCAGATTTGTTTTATAATCTAAATATACAAATCTGTGGCACATTGGGTAACCCTTCAAATAATGAATATTAGATATTTTAAAGACACATACACAATCATATTATGATTGTATCTTCACCACTATTTTCTCTGATGCAGTTTTAGCTCAGAAGTAATCTAATTAAGGAGCTCTTTCCATTTAAGGTGATGTTTGTGTTAGAGTGTGTAGGGAACTTGGTCAGGATCATACAGCTAGTATATAGCAGTCAACATTCAAACTCTTGTCTATGCTACAGCATTGTAGAAACCCACTGAAGATACAAGTGAGAAGGCCATGCATATACTATAGTAAAGAAATCACATTACACATAGTTTTCAGCAGCTTCTAAATAGATGTGCAAATGTTTTCAAGGCATATAAATGATTCAAACTGAATTTTCACCATCTAGACTATTACCGAACTCCTGAAGCAAATATACCTGCCTAAAAAAAAATCAAACCTCACCCTAAATAGCAATAATTACTTTTTTATAGTAGAATACATGGAGTTAAATTAAAACTTATAAGCAAAGTCCTAGCTATTTTGTCTAGGGAATTCTAAGGCCAGTATTAGTAGCCAGCTTTTTACTGCCTCTCTTGCTAATCCACTCAGCAGCTACTGAGTTTATTCTGTGCTAAGATCTGGGTCAGGCATTATGAATATAATGTTGAATAAAGCACAGAGTGCTCCTATTGAGGGCAAGACCTACTTACACGGAATACCAATGTGCATGAGTTTGTGCGGATACTCACATGCAGATGCAAATTGGTACTGCTTACTGCAGAAGACAGTAGGTTATATAACTAGTTGTATCGATCACATGGTAATAATTACATTAATCTTTCTGGATTTTCTCATGGCTTTCTGCACATTTTGGTTTTAGTTAAGGTGGAGCTCTTTGATCGGAAATGCCCACAGGATATGCATTCTGGCTATTGAAGCTGTGTTCTTGTTTCCTTTGCTGATGGAGCCATGTTGATGGTCAAGTGAAGCAATTTTCATATTCTTCCTAGATTTGATCTTTGATGAAAGGAACCAAAAAGAATTCAAAGGAGCTACCTTGCCTTAGGGACTTCCTTCTTCTATTAAATTGATGGATCCTGACTTTGTTGGGGTTTAAAGAACACTAAAAGGCCCATGTTGATTGAGTTTTGACTTGAAAGTGAAGGGGCGGGCCTGTGCTCTCCTAGTGTTGTGATATTTGTAAAAGGAGGTGGGGTCATTGCTAAGGATTTTAATGCAGGTATTTTAGGTCTTAAAGATTTAATCATCTTAGTGAATTGAAGCACAATTTCTCTGTAAAGTGCGATAATCAACCGTCACAGTTTGAAGCATAAGATTTTGCAAAATCAAAATTGATTCTGTATGCCCAATTTTGATGTACTTAATAACTTTTCATATGTCTTTTACATTTCTTCATAGGAATGTTTCTAAAATATGACATCTACTTTAAACATCTAAGCATCTCTCTCAACACACATGCACACACACACACACACACACACACACACTATGTTACCTATGCATTAAGAGAGAGAGAGAGAACACTCAATATAGATAGCTCTACCTTCATTTGAAATCATTTGCTTTTCTCCCTCCTTGAATTGTTCTTGAAAACTACTGTTCAATACCAAAACTAATGACCCAATTTATGGCACAGGCTAATATAATATATCAATCTGGTTTCTCATTATGGTGTAAACTTCCTCAGGTTTACCCCTAGGAATGATTTCCTTTTAGGTACTCCTTTAACTCTTGCTAATGATATGTAAGAGCACTCACCTCTCTTGTATTCCTTTGTTTGTTATTTCTTTTGTCTTAATTTGGTGGTAATGGGATTTGAACTTTCAGCCTCACCCATGCTAGGCAGGTGCTCTAGCACCACACTGTAGCTGTGTCCCTATTCCCTTTTTGCTCTGTTGTTGCTTTATAGGCTTCCTGTTTGTCCCAGGATTTCCAAAGATTGCTCTTCATCTCTGTATTAGTCATAGTGCCATGTGCAGTACGTTATTGTACATTGGTCTCAGTAGCACTTTTAAAATCAAAATCTTCGACCAGACATTGGATATTTGAACTATCCTGAAACATTTTAGAAATATTCGGGCAAAAAAAAAAAAAATCACTTTCTCAGCAGATACAGTTGCCTTGGATTTCAGTGTGTTCCTGAAAGCAGTTCTAAACTTAGTGGCTCACTGTTCCACAAATAGTTTCCCTTGCTTATGAAGAGCTGGCCGGAGCTTCTTCAAAGAGTAAAAAGATGTGTTTAGGTTTGTGAGTGGATAGGTTCTCTTGACAGTTTTGATGCCCTAGTTTTTTTTTTTTTTTTTTTTTCATGATCTGGTACAGTTCGAGGAGGCTCTCTAGTGTTTAAATCCTGAAACAGTTCATTTTACTTCAAGCATATTCTAGCTTTTGTGATATATTTTTTTTTGAGGACGAGTATTAAAATTGTTGCAAAAAAATTGGTGAGGTTGATTAAGATCAAAGGACCTCAGAATATCACAAAAAGTTTGAGGCAAATTGAAGTTTAAATAGCATATGTTCGAGCCACAGCACTTGGCGAGGTAACACTTTGCGTCTCAGTTTCATTGATTCTTGATGGCAACCAGCCTTTGAAGAGCTATTTATAAACCTAATATTTCTGTCCTAAAAGTGGGTAAGCAATTCAAATCTATCCACATGTATTAGTTGCCAAACAACTATATTTCTAAATTTTTTGTCATTTGATACTTGAAAAAGGTGTCAGCTCATTTAAAGGAGGGAGAATCAAATAACACATACAAAAGAGAGTTTTAACCTAACACTTTCTTTGTAATGACAATAAAGGTGAGTAGCATTTGTCATTTTAGTGTAATATGTATTTAAACATTTGTGGTAGATTTTTTACCTCATTAATGATAATAATATATTTCAGTGGTGATTATGCACATAAACTTAGTTCTTAGCATGAAATGTATACAACAGCAAGTTCTGTTAACTAATTACTCTCAATTGACAGTTCACAAGTTTTATCTCTTGAAAGTGTGTTCACTTATAGAAGTCTCCTATGTTAATACTCAGTAGTGAATAGATTTTAAAATACATATATTCAGATGTATGAAATGTCCCTTATATTATGGGTGCATTCATTTTAGCACAACTCTTCCATGGAGAGGTTCTATGAAATACGTGAAGAGGACAGGTTATTTTTCAACTTGGCAGAATCTTTCACATAGTTTTATGATCTATGATAACATTAGGTAGATTAAAATAAATAAATAAATAAATAAATAAATAAGGGAAATTATACCAATGTCTACCAGATTAAGAAAATAAGCATAACTAAAGGTACCATCGGTTTCTTCACATCTTGTAAAGGTGATTTTTCCTTTTCTTTGCAAAATATTATATGTATGTATAAATATTATACATATTATATGTCTTTGTCTGAATGTCTGTCTATACACCATATTCATGCTTGTTGCCTGTGGAAGGTAAAAGAAAGTATTGTGTCCCTTATAGAAGTGGCATCACAAAACATCATGAGTTAGCATATGCCTATGCAAAGTCAAACCCAGATGCTAAAAACGAGCAGCCACTTTCCACTCTTTAACCACTGAACCATCTCTCCATCACTATTATTTGCCTGATCCATCTTCATGGTGTTGTCTATAAGTATGCATTTCCCTTTATAAGCTGTGAATGTGGACATTGTGATATTCACTTTAACGCTAGTCCCTTTACTAGAGTTAAAGTTTCCCACTAATCATGCCCCTTAGTATTTCCTCAGTGTTAAGCTGTATGCTACTGCTGTATACAGAATTTCATTTAATCTGTCTTTTAAAAGCTGTAGATAAGGCAGAGAATAAAATGAAATACTAAATGGAATTAGGATTGATACTCAATTGTCTGTTTGATTTTTACAATCATCTTTATTCTGGGCAGAAGAAAATTCTAGGACACCTCTGTTGCATCATACTTAAAGCTAATATCATACAATCAAAGAAGAAAATGCAAGCAAGAGCATTGCTTCTTCGTGCTCCTCAACTATATTCAATCTGCACTTCATTAGAGAGTGAAAATCCATCATACTATCAGGAAAATGTAAAGGCATTAATCTTTTGGGCATATAATGCCATACCCAGATCTTTCTGATGCTTTGAGCAAATGGAGAAGGGTCTTGGGCTGGAGAGATGGCTCAGCCGTTAAATGCAAGACTCACAACTGAAAATGTAAGAGAAGGGTCTCTTTGGAGAGAACCTTACAAGAAGTATATGTAGGGTTGATGGCATGTTGCTCTTGCACATTTTCTGACTAGGTACTAGGGATGAAAGAGCACATGCTGAACATATATGAAGACCCAGTTTGATAACAGGTCTGCAAGCTATGAAAAACAAACACAGTGCAAAGCTAATTAGCATGTGTACTTCTTGATGTTCCATTTATATGGGTGTGATCTCGTTTGCTTCCTGTTTAGTCATATAAACAAATAGACACACACATATGTGCATGTAAAGATATCCTAGCTTACACTGACCTGTGTTGCTATTAAATGTAGACATTTGTGTATAGGTTGTTAATTTTTTATGGAGCTGCAGACTAAAATGGGGGTTATGTTAGTTTCTGAGTTTTCTCTATTTATGAGGAATAGTGCTAGGATTAAATCACAGAAAAATGGCATTTTACTTGCTGGGGTTCATTTCTGACATTTGAATAAACATAGCACAGTACATAGCTACAACTTGAATATCATTTATTATCTGGAATCTTTCTCAAAATAACCTTTAAATCACCTGATATACATTCATTTATATTTGTTTTTCCTCATAAATGAACTAAAAGGCACATTAGCTCAGGATCTACATTTAATTATACCACAGCCTTTGTTTGCTTGAGTGATCTAATAATATCAGTTGGAGTGCTACAGTATCATTAATTAATGATAAATGGATAGCATATGGAAAGAGTTCCAATTGATTTTTAAGTTTTTTTTAGGTAGCTTGAAAACATAAAAAGAAGTCTGAAAATCCTTCCTTACTTGTTCACATATAGATTCAATGATTGTGGAATTTTATCTGTATGACATTTATATGACTGTGCAATATCCAAAAACATCCGTTCTTTGCATATTGAAAGTCTATGTGCTTTTATATAAGCCTTTGAAACCCAAACCATGTAAGGGTTAGTAGTATCTACCACCTATATGATTTAATTTATAGTTGGTTGAAAAAAATCTTTAAACAAAGAAAGATCAGCTAATAATATTCAAGAATAAAATATTGGGAAGAAAACTCAATTGGTGAGGTAATTTCTATGCAAGTGTGAAGACCTGAATTCAATTCTCATAACATATGCTTAGAGACGACAAACAAAACAACAATCACAACAAAAAAGAAAGAAAGGGGAAGAAACAAAGAAAGATAGAAAAGTAGGTGCTATATGCTACCCCTCCTAACCTAGCACTGGTTGCAGAGACCACCAGTAGCTTGGTACTCACTGGCTGTCCAGGTTGGCTTACAAAAGAGCCTATCCCAAAGAAAATTAGAACAGTATCTGATGAGCTTCAAGGGACACTGTTCTTGGGCCTCCAAACACACATATATGCATGTACCCAGCATTCATTGGTATCTTCACTTACACAAATGCACTTTCACACAAAATATTTGAAAATAATACAGGTTGCTCTTACATGCTAATAGAATCGCACTCTCATTACTGCTTCCAGATAATATAAATTTATGTAAAAGTGAAATATTATTTTTCCCATAATAAGTAGGGAGAAAGTAGCAATTCAATATAAATTGATGCATCTTTTAGATGTCTATAATAATGATCGATATTTTTGCTTGGGATAGTTTGAATATTTAGGATATCAATGTCCTGTAATTTATTCATGAAGAATGTGAACCACATGAACGCCATCATAAAGCTCTTATTCAAAGCTAGGGGGATAACTAGGCAGGAGGATGAGAAGAAACAGGCACTTGATAAATTTGCTAAATAAACAATTACAGAATGGATAAAGAATCCAACATGGGAAGCACCCTATAGAAATTTGTCATTATTGAAGATGATATAAATAAAGAAAAAATGTAGGTAAGCACATACATATAGAAGAAAAGTCTTGATCTCTTGGGTTAGTTCTGGGTAACTGGGGTAAGGACCTGACAGTGCTTATTTGATCGCAAAATATAGCTTGCATGCAGAATTATACCTTTCCTGAGCTGGTGAAGCCCGAAAGTGAAGTACTAAACAGCGAGCTGGGCTGAAGATGGAAATTTTTGAGAATCTCTACTTCAGGCTTCTCCTCTGCCCTGAACAATCAGAAGCAAAAAAGAGTTGAGAGGCTCCTTCAAACCCTCCCCTTGAAGGAAACATATAGGCATGGCTTGTAACAGGACTAAGCCTCTCTGAGATGAAAGAAACTGCTCATTCCCCAGGTAGAGCTTGTGGTCACAATACCACTTGCATGTTATAAGAAGATATTGTTGTCCTCTCTAACAGCTGTTTCGTGCTCAGGAAATACTTCCTTTATTCCTGTGCACTTCTCTAGGATATGTTTGTGTGATTAGACCAAATTTTCTCCCCGTTGCATTAATTACCTTGTTTATATGTAATTTCAAAACTAGATATGAAGGACAACGTTATGGTTTTAGTTCTTTCTTCATCCATTGAAGTGTCCTTCCTTCCTTCCTTCCTTCCTTCCTTCCTTCCTTCCTTCCTTCCTTCCTTCCTTCCTTCCTTCCTTTCTTTCTTTCTTTCTTTCTTTCTTTCTTTCTTTCTTTCTTTCTTTCTTTCTTTCTTTCTTTCTTTCTTTCTTTCTTTATGGAAACCAGGATAACAGTAACCATGTGTTGTTACTGTGTTGATAACAGTAACCATGTGTTGTTACTGTGTTTCTATAATGGAAACTCTAAAAGTTAATGTGAGATGTGATATTTTCAGTGATGGCTCTAATTATTGTGTTCTTGAGAAACATAGTACATGAAAGAATTATTACATATGCAATATGTTTATTAATTAGGCAACATGTGAGCATATAAGTGTGCTGTTGTGCCTTTTAAACTTGATTCCAAGAGTATTGCTTGTAATATAGTTTAATCTTTTTAAGTATTTGGATGGAAATCAAGAGCTTTATTGTGTCAACTATAGAGATGTCTTTTCTTGATTGTGTTGGTCCTTTAGAAACTCAAACATTTATAAAATTGATAATTTTGTACAAATATTGAGGACCTAAATTTCCAAAGTCTCAATAAACCAAGAACTCTTTGCTGGCTTGGCAGAAATTAATTTTAGTCTGATTCTCCCTTCCATTTTCAATTAGAAGTACTTGTTTGTGACAATATAGTTTTCATCAGAAATAGATGCTCTAGGGCAAAGAAAGAGCCACACACAGACTATTTGTTGAATACAAGATTGATTTGTTGGCCATTCCTCCAGCGTCAGAGCCTGCCATGCTTCCTCTTGAAACAAATCCTAATTTGATATTTTTATGTGCTAACTAAACTAACAACTAGTCCAAACTTGAGGTCAGCATTGGCAACTATTGTTTTTCTGGTACTTGTGAATCAGGGTCAACACTGACTGTGCTATTTCTTGCCATTAAACAATTAATATATATATATATGTATATCTTCTGGGCATCTCATTATGGTTAGCATTGATTTTTAAGTCTGAGACTGTGTTGTGCCATATATTTTGCTGTTTGTTGATGCTTCTATATCCTTCAAGTTTATATATGTAGGTGATCTAGATTGTATCATAAAGAATTCTGGTGGTAAAATGAAGCATGTATAACCTTTCATCAGGGTAAAATACTAAATAATTGTGAATCGAGCTTTCTAATATGTAGCATTATTTGAAACATTGATGTTCCTTTCTTACAAGGGGTTCATAGTATTTCATTGTAATAGGTGAGACAGCAATGCTAAAGTATGCCCACAATTCGATATAATTTGTGCATCACTGTTTAAAAATCTCCCTGTATTATTAAACTAGAAAGAATGGAATTTAGACTGCTGTTATCTGTTTAAGAAAATGGGTATCCGTTGTAGTCCATGTATCAGTGAACCTAAACTGCTTTCTTTACTGTCTTGACAAATCTTGACAAGTCTCTGTATTTTTTAAAATTATAATAAATTCAAGGAAGAATTTTAAAGTTCCACCAAGCAGCTATAAAAGCAAATAATACAGGTTTTACAAGGAAGGGAAACTTTAATGAGTTTGTGTATAATTCATTCATTATTAGAAATTTACATAATATTATAATCAAATATTTGTATCAAAATCTCTTTCCATTTTCTTTAGATGTTATTCATCCTACTGGTAATTTCATAACCAGTACATGGCTCTTTTGCTTTATGACAAAATTTCATAAAATATCTTTGTTATGACAGTCCTTATGTAGCATTTATGCATCATTTTAAACCTGATTTTTTTTTTGCCTAATCTGCTTATAGACATAGAGCTCAAGCAGTTTTGCTCTATAAAATATTGTATTTTCTTTTCTATATCATAGCTCAGAAAGAAACCATTAATTTTACACATCAATTTCTTTATGAAAGGCCATTTAACACTCTCTTGGTTGCTTTCTTATCGACTGAAGTTTTGTGTGCCAACATGATTTTGTGCTTTTTAAAAACAAAGTATTTACTTCTTTGGTTGGGTATGTAGTAGAGGGGTCACCTAGCATGTGGAAGGTGAAGGGTTTAAACCCAAGCATTATATTCAGACAAAATTGTTTAACATACTTCCAAATATCCTTAGAGTTCTCTTGTAACATACTTAAATTAAATTAATAAAAACTACATATTTTGTTTGTAAAATGTGTCTTGACTTTGCATATATGCATATATACATATATGTATATATCTGTATATCTGTGTACATATCTTTACTAGCTCAAGAGAGTAAACAGTTTTCTCCTTTCTCTAATGAGAGAAGAAATAAACTTCAACTATAGTTTAAAAGTTACGTGCAGCCAAACTCTTGCAACAAAGAGATACTGTAGTTTCTTAGTTTCTTCTCCAGTTAAATTTCTTCTGTCTATCCATTTTATCCATCCATTCCAGAGTTCTATCTATCTATCTATCTATCTATCTATCTATCTATCTATCTATCTATCTATCTATCTATAATCTCCAAATTAGCATGTTTTATAACTACATTTATAAATCATTTTCATGCATTATTTCTAGGAAATTTTAATACATCATGACTTTAAATTCAGTTATTTTCTTTCCTTTTGTTTGGAGGGAGGTTACCTTTAATTATTAAAACTTCAGAAGTTTAATGGTTATTTTAGAAAAATATATTTAGCCATTGGTAATCTAGAGCCTATAATGTATAACAGGTATTAAAGAAAATCCTATTATTTACAGTAAGCTATGTGATAACAAACCATTCAAGTTATCCACAAATATTATGAAGGTCCACATCCCCTGAATTCATTGGCTCAATGGGGTTTAGAAGCAGAGTATTTTATGTAGGCCTTCAGTCATCTTTTATGTTTGGTTTTCCCACTCATACCATGAAAGGTTTTTGAGATTTCCATGGCATAAAATGTCACTTTCTTGTTTATCTCAGTGACCTGATGCTTTACGCCCCATAGTCAGAATTCTCAATTTATGTGGAGCCATGTCCTAAATATTAATGCAGCTTACATGAACCTTGGGTAACATATGCTGCCCCTTTGTGCTGAAAAATATCATGATTTTTATGGTAGTTTTTATGCACCTAGGATAATAGGAATCAAAGTCAAAAAGTAATAATTAATACCCTTTGGATGTGAGCTGTTTTATTGGTTCCATGCTAATTAAGGATTATAGATGTCACTGATTGAAATAAGCATAAACCATTGGTTCAACATGAGTAAAAGAGCAGCCACATTCCGAATGCTTAATTAAGGATGCTGTCAGATTTCCCAATGCCTTTCCTTACTGCTCTCGTCTGACTTTGGGGAAGCAAACAGAAGAGAGTCATTCTAACTAGAAGTAAGTAACATAGGCAGTACAAACTCTCTGATACTAAGAAAGTTTTATATATATATATATATATGGAACAAAAAAGATTTGCCTGTCTCATGATCAAGGTGCCTCATGTTCACATAAGTTGCCATGTGCCTTCTAATTCTGTAGATGGTAGTTCCACTCGGCCACATCTTTAGGTAATACTATCACAGGAGAAGGTCCTCATGTCTAGCACTGCTTGCTATGAAAGATATGAACCCATAATTAGAAATACATATTCTAGGTAACAATAGGTGGAAGATTAGCTTAATCTCAAAGAGTGCTTAATATACAGAAATAGTATTCCAGAAAATAGGAAACTGATCCTCCATGCTACCTAAGGGTTGTGTTGTTGTTGTCTTTGTTGTTTTTCTGTCTTATAATGTAGTGACCTTCAGGTAAGACAGTCATTAACTTTTTTTTGGCAGCTGACTGCCAAATGTTAATTTCAATTTTTTTTTTCTTAAATGATATATACTGGCCATGTAAAAAATAGGGTGGCTCCTATTTTACCAAATAGTGTTAAAATACAAAATTTAATTTGATGATTTTTGTAAAATTATATTAACAGAATGAAGCAAAGTGATTTAGTTCTTCAAACCAAAGTCTGAAAATACCTAGCACTTGTTCTATCTATGTTACATATGTAATATTCATCAATAATATTTTAACTGTAGTTATACACTAATTGTTTAAAAAATTATAACCCAATCTATTAACTATATTATTGTGCTGCAAAAGTATAAAGTGATTAAGTCAATAGAATATAAGTTTAAGTATACAGAACCCTATTTTGTCCAATTCGGTGGATATCCTTTGTTGCATGGAATCATTTAAACTATACATTTGATACCTTTTAATTTGCATATGTTAATCAAAGCCTGGAAAGGGCAGTGAGTTTGAAGTGAGTGTAATTTAAGATCCATGATACATAGAACGTTCTATTCTGAGATCAGAAGTTCTCTTTGATCTTAGTCACCCACACTCTTCCCCCAGCTCTTCACAGATCACCCTCCCAACTCCTGTCCCTTCTCAACTTCCTGTCTTTTATTTATTTATTATTTTAATAATCTAGAGAGTTTAGTCTGTGCTGCTCACATACTCATAGTTGTGAGGCCATGCATTGAATCACAGGAGCCCTTCCAGGTTTGAGACAGGGTTTCTCTGTGTAGCCTGGCTTTCCTGGAACTCACTCTGTAGACCAGGCTGGCCTCAAACTCAGAAATCTACCTGCCTCTGCCTCCCAAGAGCTGGGATTAAAGGCGTATGTCACCACTGCCGGGCTAGGGACCACAGTCTTAAAGAAACTGAGTATTCCCCCTCCAGGAGCCATCAACTGTTGGTAGCCTCTTACCTAGGGGTGAGGGCTTGTGAATTCCTCCTTGCTTCATCCTAGAATGTGAACAGGTTTGACATTTGCAAGCCTCAAACAGAGGACAACAGCTGCTATGCATTCATGAGTACCTCAGTGCTGTCAGGTCCACATGAAATTCTCAAAGAATTACTAAGAACGTTAAATTTAGTAAATAGAGTAGAAATGCTAAATAATGTTAGAAAATTGAAAAGAAGTGTAGTATGGATACAAATAATAAGTACTTAGAAAGTTCTGGAAATGAATATACCTTGCTGTTGTCAGAGTCAAGAGGCAGTCGTTTGATACTCTGTACTCATCCACTTCATAGAAATAGTTGATCTATCAAAGACCAGTCATGTGCAGGGTGGGCCTGGGAACACAGTGTGTTAAGCTTTTCATGACCAAGAGAGAGAGAGTTCTATTTCTAAAGGCTTTCAAAAGAATTAAGCTGGAAGTTTATCAAATGCATACATAGTGTTTTATGTTTGTGGTTGGTTTTAAAATAAATAAGTGTCAACCATTAATGGCCTTTGGTTTAGAAATGACAATTTGATTTTTGCTATATTTAATTAGGAAATATGGATAAAACAATAAGAAGGAAAAAATTTACCCTCATTTAGCCCATTTCCAGGAGCCACCACCAAACACCCCCTTCTTTCACCCTGCTGCTGCTGTTCTGGTTAATTCTTAATCTTCAAAACCTGTGTTTGTGATGTCAGCAGTAATGATGATGCAGATCAAGGAGCATCGTAAACACCTTTAAAGAGAACCTTGGGCTATGTCACACTGTTTCATGTTGTGAATTCTGAGTTTTGTTGGGTTTAGTGTGTGCATGTGTGTGTTACATGAAGTCCACTATATTTTAGATAAGTAATATATTGTGTCTGTTTTATTATGAGTCTTTGGTCTCCAGTGTCTGCCCCGTGCATATGAACTTCTCTGGCAGGCAAAAGCCATCATCATCAGTGTGATGTGCACTTTAAGAATAACTCTTCTACAGTGCTCTTCAGGGTTTTTGCTATTGGAATTGAAAATCTTTTGCAGAGACCATTTTTTTTTTTTTTTTTTTTTTGCTTAGTTTAGGGTTTAATTGTCCTTAGAGACTGTGTCTAACTCAGATACAGTAACCACACACTTAACAAGTGACTTACCAAGAGTTTGGAAAATGCCCAGTTTTCCACCCACCCTTTGCTTCATTATTACTCCCTTTAATTCTGGGAGGTTTTTTTTTTTTTTTTTTTTTTTTAATGAATTCTCATATGGGACCCTGTTCATTTGTTCATTTATTCAAAGGGAATTGTTTTTATTCCCAAAGAATTCTTCCTTTCTCAAATCCTGGACCAGATTAAGCAAATGCCCCATTTACATAAATAAACTTTTTAATTAAGCAGAGTCTGTAACTATGTCAAAAACAATAAAACGGATGATTTGTCAGAAATAAACTACAGGGCATCTGATTCTTTGAACGTAATTGGAAGTTTAGTATTCAGAAACATGAATCAAAATACAGTGTGTCTGTACAGGGTTCTTGGTGAGTCACAGTTACAATAATGTCTGTGCTATTATTATTTTGGAAGTTTTAACTCCACAACAGAAACCGTGTCCTCCTGTGTCATTTTTGACCTGTGAATACTGGATAACAAGGAATAGTGCTCTTCATGGAGAGCTTCCATAGACCTGGAATCTCCAGAATATGTCCGATATGGAGAACAGTGTTGCAAGCATCTTCCTGATTTACACCCATCCCTGTGGTACCCAGGGCTAGACTCAAGGCTGAGGGGATATTCCTGCCTGCAGAGGAAGACTCTCATTTGTAAACTGTTGGATTGATTGCTTAAGCTCTAGACTTAGACAATAGGCATTTTTTTATTTTTTTAAATTATTTTATTTTATATTATTATTATTATTATTATTTGGTTTTTCGAGACAGGGATTCTCTCTATAGTCCTGAATGTCCTGGAATTCACTCTGTAGACCAGGCTGGCCTGGAACTCAGAAATCTGCCTGCCTCTGCGTTCCAAGTTCTGGGATTAAAGGCGTGAGCCACCACCGCCTGGCTAGGCAATTTTTTTATGTTGCTAGGAGTTAGGGGACGGGAAGTGCATGATGTAAGAACATTAAGAAATTTAGTGTCTGAGATTAATTTCTTATCCTTATAAACGCTACTTATCATTTTATATAGAAGTAATGTATAGAACATATAGAAATAATGTAAAGTATATAGAAATTATATTTAATGATATTATCTCACTCTGTGACTTCATAGTTTGCAAACTATCAAGCTCTGCTTTTTCCTCTTTATATCTGCTGACTTCATTTCCAGTCTTATGCTTCTTTGGCCTATTCGCTTAAGATTTCTTATTCAATCCCATGACTCTAAGACACTCAGATATAATAAGGTATAATATTTGAGAGTCTAACAGGAAGAAAACATTTCCATAGAACACTTCAGAATAATTGAATTATATTGAGGGTGAAAGTCAAATGGAGATATTGACACTTAACCATTGACAATGAACAAATTCTCGGCTTTGAACTGCTTTCTCCATTAACCAGTTCAGGGTCCTAGAACAAGCCTTGTCTTGAGGATGATTCTTTATTTGATTTTTTTTTTTCCTACAAATTCTGCTTTCTCTGGGTAGGAGTTATTTTTTTATTAAAAAAAAATACCAAAACCACTTTTTATTTCTTATCTACCTAACGCTATCCAATTACTTTGTATTTGTATTGGACTTTTTATTTCATCTTTGTAACTTCCCCAAATTTTAAAATAATCAGTTCTGGTTGTTTCCCTTCCAAATGTGACATTGGTTGAGAAATTCAAACCTGTTATGGGAATAGCATTCAAAATTTCTTTCAAATATTTAAACCTGACTTCCAATACAGGTCTATATGAGAGCTCACTAACCATTAAAGGATACAATTACAATGAGTAAATGATTTTATTTAATTCTGAGGGAAGGTCTATTAAAATTGTACATAATTTCAGAACAGTTCTCTGGAGATTAAGGTTTTATGGCAAAACCATGCCATGTAACCTAATGCTAATCACACAACCATTACAAAAGGAAATTAAAGTTGGAAGAATCTGTCAAAATATTATGAAAATTGATGAATTGAAGTTTATTGCTTTATTTTTAGAATTTGCGAAGAATGCCTCCGGGTATTTGTAAAATGGGAGTGAAATGAAAAGAGCTGTAACTAACTGCCAAGAGCCCGTGGGTGCCTTCAGCTCGCTGGCCCCTCTTCATGTTCATGCTGCTGCTCCTTATGTGCCTGCTGTAGCTGGAGCTGCTGTAGGTGCGCAGACTTAGGTCTTGAGGGTTTTGCTGATTTCAGATATGTCCTGAGCACAGAGCTTTCCGTATACTGCGTGTTCTTCCAGCTGAAGCTCCGTCATGTTTCAGCTAAACCTTCCTTGGCATTAATGAGAAAATTGCAGTAAGGCATTGGAAACATTTCAGATTTCCCACTTGTTTCAGGAAAAGCAATGAAGCCCTCATCCTCACTTTATTCATCTATAGTTTCCTTTGCACACAGATTATAAGTATTTTATAATGCTGTGGAGTCAGCCTGTCTGCGGATGTCACCTTTAAAAATGTATTAAAATCAATACTGTTATCCAATATTCTTCTTTACCTATGAAGTCACAGAGAAATTAGTAAATTCATTAAGAAATCAAGTTATTTTTCAAGTCCACCTTAAACCTTTCTTTTGACACACTTGGTGTTAAGCTAAGAGCGTCATTCATACTTGGCAAACATTCTACCAGTTCGGTTATGCTATAGTGCCTCAAGTAGAAATTCTCTCAGAAGCCTATTTTCACCCGTTCCATGTTGATTCCTGAAGGAACATGTATAAATTATAAGAATGCTAAATAATAACGTGTAGTTTATGTTTATTTTGGAGGTTTTTAAATTCTGTGTTGAATTTTACATGCATAATACAAGCTTTGCCTCTGAGAAGATAACTATGTTTTTATAGGAATCCTTCATAATTCAAAGCCACAGCAGTACATCTTCACGTTTCCTTATGATATGCTTCCCCAGTGTTAGGAGTTTTAAAATTCATATTTTAAGTTTTAAGGTTCACTGTAGGGATCAGAGTCCAATTAATTTATATATAAATTACTGCTGTTTTATAATGAAACTATAGGTGATATGAAAAATTGTAATTTAAGATTAAATGGGTTCTCATCTTGAGTAGATTCTTAATAATTATAGCCTAAAGCCTCTATGCCATATTCAGTTATTATGAGTAAAGTAAAAAGTTATATTCTTGGAGAAAAATTATATCTTATAATACCACATACCATTTCATTCTTAGGTACCCAGGCCTGATATTGCCTCGGATGGTTTAGTCACCTTTTCTGATAGAGAACAATGGATGTAGATAAGATGTACTGGGTATGTGGTTCACTGTAAAACATTTGTCACACAAACATGAGGACTTCATTTTGATCTCAGTAGCCAAGTGAAACTATCAGGCATGATAGTTCATGACTGCTTTTAATCCCAGGGCTGGGAAGGTGAGGATGGAGGAATCCTCGGCTCACTGCCTAGCCTAATTGGGAATCTTACAAGCAAGTGAGATACACAGTCTCAAGAAATAAGCTAAATAGTGTTGATAAGGATGACACCGGTGGTTTCCTATGACTTCCACAGGGAGGACCATTTTCATGGATGAACACCCAAACATACATATGCACTTGTACATGTACGTCCACACTTGTATGCAGACTGAAAGAAAGATCATAAGAAAATGTAAAGAGACTTGTGTTTTATACAAATGTCACCTTTCAAAATTTCAAATCCTTAAAACTCCAATCTCTGCTGTCTATCCCCAAAACTTGGTGGTTACTATATACTAGCTAAAATGTTCTGTTTAATGGCTTCTGTTGGCTAAACCAGAGTGTCCCAGATGTGTCCTGAAACTTTATATTAAAAATGTTTTAATATTGTGCTTAAGCACACGTTTTTAATTCTCAGACTATGCTGAATTGATTTTCAAAGGCATTTAGAATTTTTCTTTATACTCTGGGAAAAAAAGGCCTTTTGAAATACTATCCTGATTTACCAACAAAACATAGCAATTATAACATGATGCATTGTAAAAATATTTAAATTTCCATTTGTGTTCCTATATTCTTTGGTGGTTAAGTATTTAAAAATCTTAACTCTGAAGTGAAGTTGAAAAGTTACTATGAAAAGCATGCTGTTGTTACAGAGTCTAGGGTGGGAGAGAATAATTACACATAGCTTTTTGATAAACAGTCTAAATTGTGCTTCAAAGGACAGATGTGGCTTTAATAATCTGAACCCTTTGCATTTTCAGATTAAACTTCACTTGATTGCATTGTACTTGATACGTATACTTAAATCTATATGTTAAACGTTATACTTTGATATAGCACATCTTGTTTGGCTTTGTTCTTATGATCTGACAAGCTTCATTATATAATAAACTAGTTTAAATAAATCTTAAAGACATAAAAGTGTTCTTGACAGTAAGAAAAAAATTAAAAGTGCACCAATGATATATCGGTTAGATGTTCCAGAGCGAGTCAAAGTTTTTTTTTCATTCAAATCTTTGAACATGTGTTTTGAATAAAGCTGTAAGGCATTTTCCAGTAACCAGTGTTGTATTACAGAAACGAGTAAAGGAAAACAAAAGGAAAACATGTTTCAACATTTTATTCGCAATTGTCACATACTGTTCCACATTGCCTTCTGGAAGTGAATGTGACATTTGCAATATAAAATTTTCAAACTTAACCTTTCACATTACATAGGATGCTTAGGAGTCTATGCCCATGTGAGATAAGCAGAGATCAAGAATCAATCTATCAAGGTTGAAATGGATTTTCAAGTGCTTGAGAATAATTTATACTGCAAGTGTGATATGAATCCATTACTGTCACTTTCAGATTTTTCTAATGAATCTACCAAGAAATAATCAATGAGAAGCTGATTGAAGAATACTGGATTGAGGGACCTAACATTTTGTAAAGTTATCACTGATAAATAATATCATCATTAATTTCCAGAGTTAACAAAACTATTGGTGTATCAAAAAAAAAATAAGAATTTCACCTGTAACAGGAAAACCCCACAAACTACTTTAAGATTTTACTGTCACTTTAGCTGGAAATTATTGCAATTCCAAAACTGGAAGACCAACAAAAACACATACTATATCAGGAATCTGGTTGTTTTCTTTTACACAATTAGCAGTTGCTAGCACTAACTTTGAGGGATAGAAGCATTGAGCATGTGCAGCTCATCTCAGCCCTGAATGCACTACAAAGCAGGAGGAGACACTGAACACTATTTAATAAGCTAGTACCTTTAGGAAGATAAGTGTAATTCATTTTAGTGTCAAAACTGTTCTGTATTTCATAGGTTTCGAATAAAAATGGGGATCTGTACGTTATATTGTGAACGCAGAATTCCTCTTAAGGGAAAATATAGTCACTCATATATGGACTGTTGAAACAGAATGTTGAGTTTCGGGTATTGTCTTTTATAGAATTAGTGTATTACATGTTTTTTTGAAAATTGAGAGCCTGAAATCTGTGACACATTTTAGCAATTAGTTCTTCTAAAACAGGTTCTCATGCTGATCTGCCAGAAGATGGACTTTTGATTTCATGCACTGAGTGTGGTCAGCAGCTGGCCAAACTCTGTCACATCACTCCATGAGTTCCCGTGATCTGACCTGCAAGGTTAGAAATATTTACGTGAGTTCTGTCACTGTTGTGTCTAGGAATTTAGACAGAGGATTTATGACACTCTGTTTCACTCAGAGCTCCTCTGAAGAGAGTTAAAATATTCTGTGAAGAAGGAACATTTCGTGTCTTCTTTTTCAAATCTGTCATAGTGAATTTAATATTTCCGTACAGCCTCTGCTCTTAGTGGCCTGTGTACAGAGCACATGAGGGAAAAGGTGGCCATTTAATACTTCTCTATCTAAATTGGCAGTTTAGTCTTCCATGAGCCAGCCCTTATTAGAGCATGTCTGCCCAGCCACTTGGAGGTACTGCTATATTGAACATATTTATATTCCGATGCTACCCCAGCTTCCACACAGTTTTGTTAAACAAATACTTTTATTCCTTCTCACAGTAACAGGATGAGGGAAAGGCCTGTGAATGCTCTTAGTTATTAGGTAAGAAAGTTGAATCTCAGAGTTGTTTTTTTTTTTTTAAGGTATTTGATAAAGGATATTGTTTGAATTTTGCTGTAACGGTGAGCCTGGTGTTTAGTGTGACTTTGATCAATTCTCTGGGTCCATCCTACCGCATTCCCAATGTTTAAAACACCAATAGAAAGTTGTTAGATGGCTGCTTATGAAGGCATCATATATAAAAACAAATTCTGAAAGCCAGATTGTCTCAGTTCTTCTTTTAACAGCAATATTTCAGGCAACTTCTGGGAAACAATAGAGCCTTTGTAACCAAAATGTGGAGCGTTTGCATCTCTTTTTAGATCCATACATGTAGCTGAGCAGTTGTTAGATATGATAAGCACTGCCTTTTATAAAATATTGACTATAAACACAACCATTGGTCGAGAACCCATTCTGTGCAAGATAGTCTTCCAAGTAGGAATATACTTTATCTGCACAAGTCTGAAGGAGTTATGATTGTCTTGTCCTCATTCCTTGTAGGCGAGAAAGAAGACTTGATTTATGGTGCATGTTATCTCATGACCTAAGGTCTCAAAACAGTGAGCCCCATTTAGACACTATTGCATGTGACTATCTCTTCCTACACTATACATTCTTAGTCTACTGGAATAAAGTGGTTTGAATGAATGAAAACTGGTCCCAGTGATTTGTCTCTTTCAGTAACCAATAGATGTCTGAAAAAAAAAAAATCTCTTCATCCTCTCTGAGTACAGGAGTAGCTTGGGAAATGTCTTCCAAGGGAGTTCTTATTACCATGACATTGTTGAGACTGGGAGATGATATTTCCTCAAATAAACTCATTATGCAATTCATTTACTTATGGCCATAAAATTTTGTTCTTTTGGTGAAGTAAACAAATACACTAAGTTCGGGGGGATAATCATTGCTTTTTGGAAAGAGGAAGAGGGAAGATATTATTATGAGGTAATCAGAATGCTTCTGGTTTAGTCCCTATATTTGGTTTGTTAATTTTTATTTGTGTTATTTGTTTTAATTATACTTAGTATTTTTGCTATTTGACATTCAAAATAATTCCCAATTTAACTCATTTAGAGGAAATAGAACACATCATGATCTATAATAAGTACATCAGCGTTTAGTGATCTTCAAAATGTTGAGTTCAAGAATATAAAATGGGCAGGTGGTTTGAAGTGTAGACTGAACCAAGTGTGCTGTGAGGTGAGAGTAAGCCACGTACTAATAATAAGAGGTAGAGACAAGTTTCAGAGTAACTGGGGCCCTGTCAAAAATAGATAGGTTGAAATTGAATCATACAAATATTAATTGCAATGAGTGACGCCATAAAGAGATAGTTGGTCCAGATGTTCTTCACATCCCAGAACCTTTACCATGGGAAGGAAAACTCAGTTGCACACATACATGAAAAAATAACTGTTCCACAGGGGACACCTAGTCTTTAGAGGAAAGATACTACAGTAAACAAATAATTATAATCTAGACAATTGATTGGCTAGTAATAAAACTAATGGGCAACAATCTATTTTATTTTATTATTTGTTTGTCTTTCTGCCTACTTATTCATCTTTAAGTCTAGTGTTTTTCCCTTCTCCATCTATATTTTACATATCTTCTATCTTTTGTCTATCCTTTATACATAAAAAGCATTTATATATGTATATAAACTCTGTTTTATAGAGATTTAACATATGTCCCATGTATGATTGTGGGCACCTATAGTTCCAGGCACTTCCATGTATTAAGCACAAAGTTGGGGAGGGATTTCACCCAGATTCTGTTTCTATGCTCCTCTTGCTTCTGTCTCTGAGACTATGAAACCTTCTTGGAAATTCTTAAGCAAAATTATTGATGTCTGAACTATTGTATTGACATGTAAGTCCCATGCATTGCTATAATTTTTGGCCATAAATAAATTATTTGCTATCTTACTTGTGGTATTACTGGGCATCAACTTTAGAGGAACTCAGTCATGTCCTGTATTCTTATGTGAGAACACAAGCTTTAGAATACAGCAGAAGATGTAGAAAGAGAGGGCTGCAGGGTAAATTAGTGGCTTACAAAGATTGCTCTCAAGAAGAAGTTAAATGTTCTCACTGCTTCTTAGGTCTTCCTTTGATTGAAAGCAAGTTGGGGGGTTGTAAAACCATGAGCACTGTGGTCTTGGTTAAAAGTCAATACACTTGTAAATCTCAACTCTACTAGAAAAAGAGAGAAAGATATCCCTGTAACTAAATCACAGGAGGGACTAATTTGATGATTCTCATGCGCAAGTGATACTGCTGTCATTTAGCAACAAAGTTCTTAAATACTTATTTACACACAGAAATTTGAATTAATGATATGTTCAAGATATTAAAATATAACTAAAATATTCATCTATTACTCCAAGATTTTTTTTAACTATGAAGTTCTATGTGATACCTATGTACGTGTCTACATGTGTATGTGTGCATGTGTGTGTTGGTGTACACACACGTGTGTACATGTGTGTGTATGGGTGAGTGTCTGTATACATGGGTGTTTTGAGACTGGATCTCACTATGCATCTCTGCCTAGCCCAGAGTTCTCTACAGGCCCTGTTAACCTTGATATTGCAGCATTTTTTATGCTTCTACCTCTAAAGCATTGAGATTTTCATTTAAACGAACAAGAAACTATTTCTTGAATGGCAATATCTACTCTGACAGTATTTAGGACACTTGAGGTATATGTGTAAATAAGAGAATGAAGTCCTCCTTTGCTCAGTAGCTTCCTGATAATTTAATACCAAACCTAAAAAAAAAAAATCCAGTAATCAATGGCAGGCAAAGATTTTCCTGAACAAGAAATTATTGGTATTAATGAGGTCTATTTTTATATATCTATTATGTACATGACTTACATTTTATATTTATGTATATATCATATTAAAGTATGTCTGTATGTGATTGGTCATTCTTTTAGTAAGTTTTCATTGAGTCTTCAAGCCCCATATAGATGTGCCTATTTAATTTGTAAGAGTCAGTGTGGTGAAGGTCCTAGCCTTAGAGGCATGTGGCTAGCAGTCTTTGTCTGAGCTTGTCTACATATGAAGACAAGTCAAGGTAACACACAGGATTCCATAGGATAACTACAATAAAACTAGTGAGAATTCTACACAACTAAATACCACTGCATAGCTGAATCTTTGATCCTGGAACTTCCACTCAAACTCTCTCAGATTGTGCTCTAATAGTCTTTAGGGACCAGAGTTTTACTGCCTAAGTTTCTCACCTCCCTCCATGATTCCATGAACTCAGTCTTATGGAAAGAATTCTTTCCCTCTACAGTGGCCTTCTAGATTTAAAGACAGACTCATAATTTATAATACCGAGAGCTATCCAGCAAATGCCACAGATCAGAAGTTGGAAAATTATTTGGAACTATTAGTGGCACAGAGCAAGAGTATTACACAATATTCTATCTTGTGTTTAATTTAGTTTTTCATTGTTGTTGTTTTATGTATGTGTCTCCACTGTGTATTCACATGATGTGTGTGCTCTCAGAGGCCAGAAAAAGGCACTGGATCCTTTGGAGGCATTTGTGAGCTTCCAGACATGGGTGCTAGCAGCAAACTTCTGCTTTCTGCAAGAATAGGAAGTGTTATTAAATGCTGAACCCTCTCTCCGGCCCGAGCTTGCTTTTAAAGACAGAGCCTCACTGTTTTACCCAAGTTGTCTTTTGAGCTCATCCTTCTGCCCCTGTACTGGGGTGATGGGATTAAGTCATGTTTCACCATGTCAGGCTATGGCTACGCTATTGTTCTTTTAAACTAACGTTGTTACAGTTGTGACTGTGTTATCTGATGCTTAGGCTTAGGGTTTTTTTTTTAATATTTTTTATTTACATGTTTTTAAAGTATTAAAAATTTAGTAGTTGAGAAAATTACTCTTTTCCCTCTGCATACCAAGACAGACTCAGACTGTCATGATTCTATAAGTTATCATTGAGGGTGTTGTAAGAATGCCTAAGAGGCATTAATGTCATATACTGATGTAAGCATCTTAGGGAAGCTTTGTAACCAAAAATACAATAAAAATACATAATAAGATACTTACTTTTCATAGTAAATGTAGAAATAGAAAATAGGTATTAAATTTTGGATCAACAAGGAGACGAAGTTGTGGTGAGATTGGTGTCAAAATTTCCTAGGAGTTCCAGAGAGTATTAACCTGCATCTACGTAAGCAAAAATGAGTTGTGACAAGTATGACCAGGTCTATGTTCTTGATGAAACCCAGACAGAGATAAGAACCTGTCATGTTCCTTCTCCACAAAGTCACTTTAAGCAGGTCCCCCCATTTAAAGCCCTGCAGTACTGAATCTATACTGCTTTTTTCTATGTTTTGTGTTCTGGAATGGTTTGCTGTGGTGGGTGCCATGTTAGGTGTGCGGTGTGTTTAGAAAAGTCGGCATTGCTTCACTTCTTAGCCACATCTGATTTTTCTATTAGAACGCTGCTATGTTTCAAGGAAAGAATTAGCACTAATGCTCACTGGACTCATCACTGTTGACTCTGATGGGATCAACAGTGAGATCAGTACATCATCCTAGGATACACCGATTGAACAATAACCGATCAGCCAAGCCTGCTCTAGGCTGAGGTATCTATTCATCCCATTCAAAGTATTAGTTACAACAAATTTCTGTTCATGAAGAACATCACACCAAGATCATCTCCTTCAAGTTAGAAGTCCTAAAAGAGAGATCCAAAACCAAATATATCCTAAACCATCTCCAAAGCAGTTTTTCTGAGCAAAGCAACAGAGCTTCTATTTCAGGCACACTATAAACAATCTAAGAACACAGCCTCCTGTGAGTCATTCTTTTATCTACCAGATATCTATATCCCGAGGGAATCTCAGCTTTGACTAGCCCTTCAGTTTCCTCACACGCAGCCATTGCAGATCAGGGTTAAAGAGGAACTTCAGAGTCATCTGAATTAATATCCTGCCAAATTCCCCTTTCCGTTTCGCCCCTCCTCTCAGCCACCTCATGGCTTCTGCCTAGTCATCCTCCAGGACTTTCCCGAGGGACTTTGATTTTTCCTACTTCAGTTCTTAGTCCACACATAACAACCCATCCTCATGTCTAACACACAGACAAAATATCTAACTCAGTCTCTGTGACGGCTGACCTTGTTTTAAGAATCAGTTTCAAGGCAGGCAAAAATGACTCAACCAGAAATGCACTTAACTGCCAAGCATGACAGTTGGAGTTTGATTCCTGGGTTTTGATTCGTGGTTGAGGGAGTGAACCCAGTCCCTGAAGTTGTCCTCTAACCTTCATAGTGGCATGTGTGAACATTCATAAATACACCCAAAATAAGGAAATAAAATGTAATATATATATATATATATATTTTAAATCAAAGCCATCAACAACTTATGTCATTTTACAGCATGGTCTCCAGCACTATCTGTGTTGCAGAATGAAAAGGAATTCCCTTCCCCTTTAGAAGCTGAATAAATCTATGATATGCATACAATAATTTGTTCATCCATTCATCTGTGGAAAGACAAACAAGCTTGCCACTACCTAGTCAGCCTAATTAATCACCCTTTCTCTTTTAGACATCTCTCTTCCTTCTGACATATATCTTTTCTTACTTTTGTTAGTCCCTTAGATCTTTTCTACTTATTTATGCCTAAATACAATGAGAAATATTTTACACTACTTTTTTTTTCTGTACAAATCTTAGGATGACTTTACTAGTTTAAACACTGTAGATACAATTTTAAATTCACCCATTTCTTTTTTTTTATTAGGTATTTATTCCATTTACATTTCCAATGCTATCCCAAAAATCCCCCACATGCTCCCCCACCCACCCACTCCCACTTCTTGGCCCTGGCATTCCCCTGTACTGAGGCATATAAATTTGCACAACCAATGGCCTCTCTTTCCACTGATGGCCAACTAGGCCATCTTCTGATACATATGCAGCTATAGACACGAGCTCCGGGGGATACAGGTTAATTCATATTGTTGTTCCACCTATAGGGTTACAGATTCCCCCCTCCCCCCCCAGCTCCTTGGGTACTTTCTCTAGCTCCTCCACTGGGGGCCCTGTGATCCCTCCAAAATTCACCCCATTTCTAAAATACTTTCATTATTATCTAACCCTCTAATACTTTTCAGTTAATTTTTTTTCAGATAAACTAATATTGTAAAAGATAGGTTCAAAGAGTTAATAGATTATGGGTCAATTAAGTATTTAGAATGTACCTCAAGTTTTTTTCGTCTGAACAAGAATTTAATTTAAATCATCAAGAAATGCATAGGCTGAAATTCTAAACCTTAAAGAAGAGAGAACTAGAAAAGATCAAAGTCAACAGGGATCAAATATTTATATGACCAAAGTTCACCATAGGTTGCCAGATTTTTAACCATGAAATTTCTATATTATTTTTAAAAAAGCACTTTCAGTTTATTATAATCTACATAAGAAAAAATTTTCCTCTTTTGAAGAGAAGCCATGAAAAGAAATATGGCTTCGGAAAAACATAAAGATTCAGGTTAAAGATGGCATGGTCTCTTATTATGTGTATTATCTAATATTTCAGCTTTATATCAATATCTAGGAAGTTAGTTCATATAGCTCATTTAAGTTTGTAAATAAGGTACTGGTATTGTTGTTTAAGTCTACAACACTATACTATTTGCATGGTCTCATATGAAACTACCTTATTAGTTTTGTCTATACTCAGCTGTAAACCTCATCTAGCCATGTGATGCTCCAACTGGCATTGATAATTAGCATTATGTAGAAATGAAACAGATAAACTAGGAATTTGCATGTACTAATATATTGCAGTTTCCATTATTGAATTAAATGCTAAACGCCATATATGAAAACCATGAACAACCCCATGTTACTAAATGACAACATTACAGGCAATCTGGAAAAAGGGTCCTGTGGATGTGACATTAGACATCCTGTGTGGAATCAAGTCCTAGTGTAGACAGTACTGTTCCCTGAAACCTGGCAGTTATTTAACTCTTGCTTTTAGAGCCCACTGTATTTATTTCCAGTAGTAGGCAACAAGGACCCCTTTGTAGTATAAGGGTACACCAATGGATATTTTTCATTAAGTTATAACTAAATTCCTACATCATTTTAGAGTACAAAAAAGAAAAAAGTAATTGAAGAAGTGGCCATGTTTGATTTTGACAAGACATTACAGTTTTTATAGAGAGAACTATGGCTGAGAACTGAGTTTGATTCCTGGGACCGACATGTTAGAAAAAGAAAAATGACGACCGAAAGCTGTCCTCTGGCTTCCATATATAAGCCAAGGCATGTATACCCACGCACACATACTCAAATGTGATAAATCAAAAATAATAAAATGTAATGAAAGAATGTAAAAGTAAAAGAAAACCCATAGAGCTCTGAAAATCTAAAGTTCACAGAGACCATATTACTGTCACCTCTACTGGCTTGCCTGTTAGGAATACAAAGAATGGGTTTAGTATGGTGAACTTTAAATTATGTACCGGCAAGAGGATAAATAAAAATTTCCAATGATGTTGTGTAGATTTCCATTTTACATACTATCCTAATGTATAGAATGCAAGTCATTTTAATGCCCTTTGATACAGAGCACACATCCTTAAAAGGATCTGCCAAGCCAAGAGTGCTGGCAGCTTCCTCTGAACCCAACACTCCATTCTATGTGAGTTCAAGGCCAGTTTGGTCTATGCAGTGGTCTATGAGCTTAAGGTAAGCCAGGGTTATAGAGTGAGACCATGTTGCTTCCTCCCTCCCTCCCTCCCTCCCTCCCTCCCTCCCTCCTTCTCTTGTTAATATTGTTCTTCCCCTCTTGCTCCTCCTCCTCTTCCTTCTCTTGTTCCTCCTTCTGCTCCCTTTCCTTCTTCTCCTCTCTCTGTGTGTGTTTGTCTCTCTGTGTATGTGTGTCTGTCTGTCTCTCTCTTCTTTCTCCTATTTCTTTCAGTGTTCAACAGTTCTAATAATTCTGAAGTTTTAATGAAAATTATTTCTCACCTCTAAATGAGAATTCTAACACTGCAAAAATCAGTAGAATTAATGGGAAGTATTTCATAAGATTCACCAATAAATATTTCCATCGAAATTAGTGGTAGTGATCGTGTCATTGACTATATCAATGAGATTGATCCCGAATCACTGCCTTTGGCTCTGAGGGGAGTATTAAAGAATCATTGCAGTAGTGTGAATCCTGTGAAAGAACTGGTAATTGAAATTCTCTTATTAGATTCAATATGTCAAAACAACTTATACAGAGTGGAGCTTATTTTTCATAAGCTCTCAAAACTTGAAAATCTTAAAAAGGCATAGTAGTATAATCATTAAAATCATTAAAATCATTAAAAGCATAGTAGTATAATCGAAACCATTTAAAACATTGCTAGGAAATTACTTGAGTTTTCTTAGGCCAGCCAATTTGAATGCCTGTGTCCCGGGTAATATTCAAAATATTGAATAGCCAGCATGGCAGATACTGACAAGCTCCAGCAAGGCATTGTGCATAATGCACCTATAGCCTGCATAAGAATTCACATGTTGCTAAGTTCTTGGGGGTGGAGAGCTTTAAGAGTTGGTAAGCAAGCTAAGCCTGGGTGTTCATGCCTGTAGTCTCAGAACTTAGAAAGCATGAAGACTGCAATTTGAGGCCAGCCTAGGCTACACAGTGAACCAAGCTTGAGCCATAGAGCAAGAATATGTATGTAGTCCCCAGCCTCACAAAGTTTCCTAAGAATTGTCAAGACCCTGCTCAGAAGCAAGCATTTCTTTTTCAGAAATAAACAAACTGACAGAAGCACACAGGTATGATAATCCCTGAAAGGTATGGATGGCCTATTTCAGCTAAGTTCACGGTGCATAGCAAGTGAACGAATTTACTTATCTGTGAAATTCTCAAATAATCAATAACATTATTATGTTGAATAAAAACAAGTTTCTCAACGATACCAAATTTTCCAACTTAATTCATATCAAATATATATATATATATTTTTTTTTTCCTGGATAAAAATGACCCTTGTGATCATAGTTCATTATCTTATCAAATTCTCATGAAACAAGGCCCCTTTACAGTTTGGGTACTCTAGAAATCCGTGGGTTTTGTCATTCACATTACAGATATATGACCTTTGACAGATGTTTTGAAAACGACTTTCCTCTGAATGTGTCTCTAAATGTGACTTTCCTAGGATGGTAAGATCAGTGTAATTCACATTTTAATGAGCCTTCATTTTTATTTTTATTTTATTTTATATCTAAGACTCAGGATAAGTTTGAAGGCAAAGTGTAGGGCAGGTGCATTGAAATATCTGCTCTTGCACATAAACACACATATTCTTTCACATATAAATGATGATCACATTCAGAAAAAAAGTGAAATTAAGTTCAGATTTGTAGAGAAAGTTTATGATTGTGTGTGTGTGTGTGTGTGTGTGTGTGTGTGTGTGTGTGTGCATGCCTGTGAGTTTTGGCAGTTAACACTGGACTTATGTGACACATCCAACTTTCAGTTTAGGACATAGATGCCATATAAAATCATATAGTTTCAAATATTATTATCTAAATACTGATCATTGGTTCTTGGTTTGATTTTGTGTTAGCCTAGTCTTGTTAAATATCAATTTCCATAGTGATATATCAGAGAGGGTTATTAATGGTGACTTGGCATTTTATATGTCAGGTTCTTAAAATGATTTAGGTAAAAGAGACATCAGTTCCCTCAATTTTAACTAAAATGATAAGTTTCCGTGTTCCACAGGAATTGCCACCAGTGTTATTTCATTTACATAAGAGGTGTCAAGCATCTAATTTGACAGGCATATGCTTTCATCTGAGCATCCCCTGATTGTGGTATGTGGACCTTTCTTTGTATTTCAGTCTATGGTAACAAACAAAGCTTTGCCCCACACCACACACACACATACACACATATACACACACACACACACACACACCCACACACACACACACAAAAGCAGTTTGAACGTTATCACATCAAAGGGAGAGATACCATGGTCTGTAGACTGTCTTAGATCTTTCTGAATAAATCAATTATGGTACAGGATTAATTTGACATATCATTTCTTCCAAGAGAGATATTCCCTCCCCCATTTCCTCCTCAGAAATGTAAATATATAATATTCTTTTTCTGTTTGGTGAAAAGATACCAGTAAAATGATAACATCTGGCTGGAGTAAAGAGCTGCCAGCTAAGGAATGGTTTCCTCTCTGTGGCTCTAAGCAGCCCTGATGCTGTGCAGATGTGCAGCCAGGCCTGACTGTAAAAGTTATAAACATTGTCATAACATTGTTCGACTTCTCTAGTATTTCCTGTCTTCTGCTTAGCACTTTATTACTAAGTCTGGCCAGCTGCCAAGTGAAATGCAGGGAGTTAGGGCCTCTGGCTTGAAATTTAAAACAAGTCCAGAATTCATTGGGTTTAATTTGATATGCGAACTCTGATAACTCACACTTGTTAAAATAAAGCTGCTTACCATTCAAGTTAGATTTACACAGCTTTGAGAGAACATGGTAGAAGAAGGGGAAAACACGTTTTTCAGAACTTTCCGACTGGCTCATAGTGCTGAGTTTTTGGGACCTGGTGGGGGAGGGTGAAGGCTGCTGAGCAGAGCAGCTGAGTCTGAAGCTGGACAGCTTACAGCAAACTTGTGTTCATTTCCTGTATTAGATGCAGTTCCCTGGGCAGAGAATGGGCCTTTCTTTCAACACTTCGGAGCACGTTCTTTCTCTTGGCTCATTTTCAGATTAGGAAGGCCACATGAGGCTCATTGCCTATACATCATAGCAAAATGGTGCGGCAAAAACAAACGCACAATACACCAGCAGACCGCATTCAGCAGAGGGTGTCTTGTGCCCTGGTTGAACAGAACATCATTGAAGCTTCAGTATGAAGACATGTTAACCCAATTTTCCCTGTAATGTATACATGATTGATTGGCAATTTTTGGACCACAGGCTGTGGTTAGGATTACATCAATCAGGAAGCAGTAACTCTTGAGGGACTTCCCTTAAATGATCTAGTGTTTATTGGTGAAAGTGGTTGCAGTTTGTGCTGTCTGTCTCTTTCATGTGTTCATCAGTTCCACTTCTGTCTGAGATGAGATACATGGGTGATGCTGAGGTTCCTCCTTTTATCCCACCCACTCATTTAAAAGGCCCAATGATGCAAGTAGCACAAGGGGCATTGAATGTCTGAACAAAAGAAGAAAAAGAAAAAAAAAAAAACGTAATGTCAAATGAATAAAAAATAATGAATGAGACTGCATTTGTGGGAACAGAGTTTAATGTGATGTTACCCAGCAGGAGGATCACTTGTTTGGATTAACATGTCACATGTTTATGGATCATCATTCACTCAAATAGAATACTGCACATCCAACATGTCTGTTAACATATAACATACATATCTGGGCTTAAGGAGGTACTGGGAATCAAACTAAGAGCCTTGTTCATGCTAAGAGAGCACCCATCTACCACGCTTAAGCGTTCATCCATTACACAGATTTTCAACCTCCATGGGTAATTATATTTATTATATTACATACTGTATTTCTTACAAATAAAAATGACGATATGGAAATAAGCTAGGAGGTGAATTTGCTGAATGTTGGCAGTTATTAATTCCCCATTTGGTCTCACTTTTGTACACTCTTGGACTAACAGGAAACATTTCATCTGTCACGTGCTATCAGAATTCTGGTGGCTGTCTTTGTTATTCTGTGGGCTTTCATTACAGTCGTGAATGTACATCACCGTGGTGTTCCCCGAAGGATGTGTTATGGATCTATGAAATTTTTGTAAGGTGTGAACACTAAAAAGCTGTCCCAAGGCTCTGCTGTTAATTTGTTTTTATTGAAGGGGAGGCAGGAATGGGGCACATGTGTGTGAAGTCCTTCTCGCTGCTCGTTTTTCTCATGTGTGCATGGTGTTCAGAGATGCAGGGGTAACCTGTGAGTTACAGTTCATAAGTCTTGAGAAGAGTGCAGCTCTGGCCACTGATCTTCCCAGGTTCTGACATTGTAACCTGACTGGAAAAAGCATATCTGTGCCTACTTTCACTTCAGGATTAAAACATGGGTAAAAAGGAAAGAAATCAAAACAGGCGCAGCATATGTGATTTTTATGTAAGTGTCCCTCACAAAATCATTGGCACTTAATTGTATTATCTTGATTTGGGAAATGGAATGTAAGGCATCTGAGAGTTAAATACCTTGAAGAATGAGAAGCATGTTCAAAGCATTCACTGAAGATGCTTGGACAAGGTCTGTGCCATTCCGATCAGCTCTTGTGGACACAGAGGACTCTGAATGCAGAGCATCTAATATCATCCAGTTCAGGATTCACTCTCTAGGTCCACATCACCAGCAGAACGGATGTTTCTCAGGCTCCATTGGTAGGGGTGAGAATAGATTTCCAAATTTACTTGACCATATTTACAATCAGACTCTCATTGGTGGGGGTGAGAATAGATTTCCAAATTAACTTGACCATATTTACATCAGACTCTTGTAAGGCATTTGTCTTCGTATATTTCAGAAGTTTTCATTACACAGAGCTAGTAGCTCAGCCCAAGGCATGTCTGAGGATGCCATAGCCCTTCCTTCTCTGCACTTGTTTGCTTTCATGAAAGTGGTGTTATTGCTTTCTTCCCCTACTAAGTGTGTGTGTCTCTGTGTGTGTGTGTCTGTGTGTGTGTGTTTTCTTCAAGCCATACATTACTTCAGCTTCTCAGAGGAAAGGCAATGCAAGTTTTACAGAGTTCCATAAAAAGCTCAAAGTATTTCCTGTTATTTGGAAATACCCTTGGACACTACTTCGCCCTGCCCCAGAAGTCTGATGGGAAGTCGTACATTTATGGAGCTCTTGAAGTTACACAGCTAGTTAAACATGTGAGCAACATAAACAACAACAACAACAACAACAACAAACCCTAATAACAAAAATCTCGCCTAATTTTATATTCCTCCTCTCTGACCCAATGTTGGGTGTTGCAAGAGGAAAATGTAACAAAGGAAACAGAGACAAAAATCAAGAAATCCTGGTGTGGCGCCAACAGACCTCTAAAAAGTTGGTGAATTAGTAAGAAGGCAGAGTTCTGCTGTCAGAGTCAACATTACTCAGACAGTCGCAGAAGCTCTGAGGCCACTGGATTTGTTTGCAATGAGAGATTTGTTGTGGATTTTTAACAAGGCTCCTGTGTGTGTGTGCCATGCTTAGTAAATATTGGCCTTCAGGGTATTTTTCAGTCACGCTGAATGGACCGTTAGTTTCCCCAAACTACAAAGTGCAGAAAATCCATTTCCCTGATTCTGTGGCCACTGGGATTGCATCATAGGCTCTTTGTGCAAGAGCAAAAACTAAAATGCAGCCAAAACTTCTTTAGAGGAGCAGAAAAACCATCAGGAGAAATAATGATATTAATGCCCATGATCATATAAACAAGCAAGCCAAAGAGGGGCCATGAAATTAGCTAATCATTAAATTATTAGACTAAACTCAAACATTTCGGTCTCTTTAAAAATTAAAATAAAATAATCATATAATAATCATACCTTGGGTGATCAAATAATTGTACCTTCTAATATTATAGTAAATTTGATGCATCTTTAAATGTCTCAAATTTATTATTCCTGGAAAAATTACTGGGAAAGTAGGGCATGTATGGTTGGTCTCTCTGATACAAGAATTTCAGACTTGTTTACAGATATTTTCCTTTCTTTTGTTGTCTATGGTATTTTTCCTGTAGCACATTTACTGTGTGGTGAGAGTTTTTTGTTATAACCACTGATAACTTGAAAGTGGTTTGGTATTGTTTTTTTTAATAACTATTTAAAACTCACTTTGAGGGGATGTTCATATTTGGCCTAAGAGACAGACTTTAAGGACATGTTGTAAATACGTTGACTGTAAATTAATTGCAGGCGTCTGGGCGTTAATAGTTTTTATTATCACTGCTTTGTGGCAAAGAGATCTAAAAAAGTCCCACCTAGCAATTAGTGTGCTTCTTACACTTTCTGAATTCCTTTGGAGAATGTTTAAAATCCTACATGCATCCCTTGAAGTGCATGACATAAACTCAGAAGCACAAAGTGGCTGTGAGAAAAGTGTTTCAAGTGTGTCAAATTTAAAGACGCCTACCTGAGCATAGAGTTGGGTAACTGTGGCCTACACTCTCTACCAAAAGCTTAGAGAATACAGACTAGCAGGAAAAAGGGTATTTTCCCATCTGTTGTCCATTTGGCTGTCAGCACTTGTTGTGACAGAAGAGAAAAGGAGTCTTGAGTGACTGCTAGTCTGTCTTAAAGTATGGTAATGGGGCTAATTAGGAGAGATAGGAGCTGACGAGCATTGGTGGGGGGCCATTATTCCTATCGCTTCTACGTCACTCTGTATCCTTCTCAGATTCCCCTTCTCCAATTTTGTCATTTCTCAAGCAGCACCACATTATGGTACCTGCAAACACGACATGAGCTGTGTGGTTGAAGGACACTGCTGAAATTCTCTTTACCTGCCTTCTCGTTGGAATCTCCCTAAACAAAGATCTGGCGTATGTCTGAGGCCATGTTTACTGGCATTGTTCAGCCTACATGGATGGAAATTAATCGTGCTTTATTATGATGAGCCCATATATCTTCTTTGGAAAATGAGCAGCATTTTGTATGCTTCTTTCATGTTAGGCACCACGGCAAGGCAGTAATTTAGCATACTTGAAAGCAAAAGACATCAGAGGCCCGTAAGGCAAGCAGAAAATGGATTCTCTTTTATGTGATTTAGAAAGTTGAGACATTTTAGTTTCTGTTTTCAAAGGTTTAGTGCATTTTAACTTTTGACGATAATTATGAAAGTAAACAGCGGGACTCAGATCTCTGTACGTTGACTTCATAGTAGGTGACACTGAACATAAGTTCCTCCCCGCCCCTCTGAGTATGTAATCAGAAAATGTTAACAGTAAAATAACATATGTTTGCTTGAAAACCTGAATTGTTTTTGAATGGTGCTGACATTTCTTCCAGTATGTGTAGAATATGATGTATAAGCACATTAGACTTTTTGAAGAGTAATTTTAGTGTTTCCCCTAAAACATATAGAAACATTTAATATTAAAATAAAAGCTAAGCTACATTAGTGTCAATAAGGAATTCCATGTGAGTCTAAGTAGCAAATATTTGTCCCTACTTTTATACCTTTTATACCAAGTTCTATTGATCTTTGCATATTTTATTATAATTTTAATTTCATCTGCCTAATATTCAGAAGTGTACTGTATTGTTAGGTTTATAAAAGGTATAAATGAGATTAATGCAAAACTCAAATAAACCAAGCAAAATGTAGCAGAAAATTCTCTGAGTTACTAACATGGGGTTAGCAACTTTGACCAGAAGCTAACTAGAGAAATTTCATGTTACATTATATTTCTGTGGCAGGACTAAGATTTCTGAAAACAAGTATGAGCAAAGATGAAAGTGGTTGGTTTGGTAAAGAACTTGCAGCCGAACCTAGAAAATCAGAGTCCAGTTGCCGCTAAGAAGTTAGAAATAATCCTCACATCTGACCTGTCAGAGTAACTCTTGGTAAACATGAAGCCATCTGAATCTCAAAACCAAATGAATCAGATTTGATTTTTGGTGGAGGTAAGATAAAACCACATTAAAATAAAGAGTATTCCTGGTGGTTCTAGTGAGAATAGTATATGAATCACTTGTTGAGAAACACTGTTGTGGATCAAGAAATATACCAAGCCAAGTATCATATTATAGTGATGCTGGGTATTGAACTCATAGAGTAACTAAAGACGGCTAAATGAAGACCCCAAGTAAAAGCTGAACTTTTACCTTTAACAGAAGACCACTAGAAGCAAAAGTTGGATACAGTAGCAGCCAGATACCTACCAATGGTGGATTCTTTGCTACAGTAGTTTGTAATACTCCTACTGGCTCATGAATGTTTTCCATGGACTCATGACTCATTGTTCAAGTCTTTTAAGATTCCAGAACCACTGTGGCTGGATAGGGCAGAGGTCCAGGGAGAGTGATGCCAAGATCGAATACTGGAAATGATGAGAGGTTAGGAGGTACACCAAGAACAGGGAATCCAGGTTTGTCACACACAGGAAGAAAACCAAACAGGTTTCCCATATCCCCACTGAAACAGCCTCTCCCTCGGGCCCAGGACACTCTTCTGGTTGTTTTTGAAACCGAAACCAGTCTTGTTACAACTGGACCCAGTCCCACAGGTGGAAGCAGGTAATGGGAAACAGCTGTTACAGGGGAAGGCATTTGTGTTCTTGTTCTTTTTCTGCTAGGTAGGAAAGGAAATCTTTCCCTGTGGCAGAAGCAGAGTAATAAATATATATAGGGTGACATATACACAGCACATTCCTTTTTAGTTGAAAGATATGTCTGAGATATCTTGAAAACAATTACTGGAGCATTTTAAACATTCCCGTGAAATACATTCTTACATTCTTAATGATCTGGATAAGGAAATATTCTGCCCAGTCAAAACAAACCATAGATGCTGTGACATTTGTGTCACAATCCAGAAGGGTATGTTTCCCTACTTTTAGTCACACTGAGAATTTAAATACTTTTAAATATGTTTGAAAGAAGAAAAGATTTTTCTTTTCAGCAAAATAATTGAATTTACATATTAGCAACCATCATGATGAATATAGCCCCACACATTTATGCTTTATAAATATATCACCTGTGTAATTTTGGCTAATAGCATTATATTTTATGTTAAGACCCTATGGCATGTACAAATGCTACCTATATGCTGATATTACAGAAACAAATTTTCATTATTTTCTTCTAGGTATATGGTCTTACAATAGACCCTTCCCTCTGGCCTTTTATTAAACAATGTTTGGAGGAAATTTATGTTTGCCTTTAGTGCTCATGTCCCTTTCTAAAGTATAGAAGAGCTCGATGCGATTCTTCCTTGACAAACAAGTGTGCGGAGTGACTTAATGTCATCGTTTTTTGTTTACTGGAGTTTAAAGACACATGATGTAACACATACCACTTTTGCTCATCGCTTTTTGCCTGTCTTCATTTTGGAGTAGTAAACTGAGTGCCAATTAGTTTCAAAATCTCCAGGCTAACTTAAAGAAGTTTAGACAAAAGCATAGTGGATAAAATGAAAGAAAGTTAGGTCTGACTTGTGGAAGAGTGATTTTCTGGGGTCTCAGAGAAAAGAATAAACAGGGAGAAAAACTAAGAGGCTTAATTAGTTGATGAGGCGGGCCTGAACTCTGGTAGAAATAAGAAAAGTTACCCAGGGATTCCTGTGAAATAATCCTGTGAGCAAGATGTTACCATTTAGAGCTTTCCATATTCGGGGATCATGAGCTGGGCACACAAGGATGCACTGGTCTTCAGTCCTGAAGAGGAGAGTAGAATACATGAAGGGCATGAGCTGGATTCGTGGAAGCATTGCTAGGGAACCTGGGAGAGAACCAGTCAAGAAGTGGAGGGAAGGCTGAGAGGCACTGTCTGAGGTCTCTAGGTTGGAAGAACATTCAAAGGTAAAAAGATGCTTGTCCATGGAGTGGTACAAAGATGGAAGTTATGAACTTAGAGATAAGATTGTCTGCATACATTTAACCTAGAAAAGACACAGTGGGATAGACTGTGAAGATCCAAGTGCAGAGGCAGTCCTTAGGAAATGAAAACATTGCTCCTAAGAAGGCTGCAGGCCTGAGTGACTGATTGGACATGGTAGGGCAAGTCCTTTAAGCTCCTGCCAGTTTGAGAGGATGGAGACCACAAAGGATGAGAAAAGAAACCAATTGTGGATAAAAGATGATCTTCTTTAACCAGTGCCTTCGTGTTGAGATGTGAATCATCCGGTAATTCAATACTTGAGTTCTGCTTGTTTGAAGGCATTTTAGGATGAAATGAAAGAAAAAATGTAAAGCTTGCTCTTTTTTGAAGTTGTAGTTGGCTAAGGATATAGCTGTGATCACAAACACTGTTGAAAGCGATAAACTGTGAACAGGGTATGAGCTACCAAAACAAACAAACAAACAAACAAGCAAGCAAACAAACAGGGGAATGAGACTGAACAGAAGAGGCAGAGATACTCCTAAACAGGAATGACAAACAATTTAAAGACTTTAAGCCAGCCCTGAGTAAAGGATGGGAAGATCTTCAATGCTTGTGTATTTGCATTCATTCTGCACTTAGAAAGTTTAAGCCATGCATGCTCTAAAGAATGATGGCTATTAGGCATTGTCATGAGAAATCACTTTTGTCATCAAAGAATATAAAAGCTGTCCCCTCAATAGATGGCAAGTGACCCCATGTAAATCCAGCACTGGCTTATCAAAATAGACAAAAATGAAGAGTGAGAACTTTGCTGTTTCCTCTCTAATGTGAGCTTTAAGCAGTTGAAGTAAAGCATCAAGAACAATATTGAAGACACTGTGAATTCGTATTGAAAAAGAAAATAAAATCGATAGTGATGTATTTACTGATATATTTATTGGCCATGGGGAATCTTCTAACCATCACCCACTTGGCCAATATCAGGCAGCCAGGGCAGGTTTAAGATGGCTGAGGTTGACCCTGTGGTCTGAAAAGGGAAATCCAGTAATGACATCTATTAACTATTTATATTATCTAAACACTGAATTAATTCCTGTGCTCCTCACACCCACCTAATAGGAGCAACCACTTTCCCCATTTTTAGATGCATCTGTTGGATGGGGAGCAAACTGAGATATCTTACCCAGTGTTAGTTACACAGTGAGCATGAGTAGCAGGAATTAACAGCCCCACATCACCCGTACCTGTGCAGATGGAAAAGGCCTGGCGTGATTAGCATCAACGGACCTGAAAATCATAGTGGCACAATTAAGTATTCCTAGTAGCCGGGTAGGTTGTGTAAATGTCAAGGTTAAGATGCCTCTGATATGGCAAACACATCTCCTGAGAAGGACAGCCAGTCACTTCTCCTAAGTGTCACTTAGAAAATGAAACTGGTAATACTAGATTGTACTGCTAGCATCAGAAAAAGCCTGGGTTTTTAATGCAAGATTTCCCCTCTTTTCTAGTGTCAACGAGTAGTTTTGAGGTTTTTTTTTTTTTCTGCATTGTGTAACCTACACACGCTCGAGCACACACACACACACACACACACACACACACACACGCACATACAATACCTGAAACAACTTAGGTCCTGCCATGTGTATATCAGTAGGAAATTATAACTATCAATAAGAACATTATCTCTGTATCTATATCTATCCATCTATCTATCTATCTATCTAAAGATATATTGCAGCTATAATAGTGAGCGCTTCTATTTTCTTCTACCATAGACAAAATTAAGGAATTTTAGATGTATTATAAATCTCTAGATTGTTTCAATTTTTATGTGAAATGTGAAATTTGTGCCTTAAACCTTCTCCTGAACTTTTGCAAGCAAAAATAAAATTAGATGTGTGTGTGTGTGTGTTTCCCCTCTGAAAATCAACAGGGAAAGTCTTGGTTTCCACTTCCACTGTGTCATGAAGTCAGACCTGACTGTTTATATAATACCAATGAGGCTAAATATGACATTTGAAGTCAGCCTCCATGTGTCTCCAAACAGCACATGCCCTGCATCATGCAGACTAAATAATAAGCTTCACTGCTATCATTTGTACCCAGAAATGTTAAAATATTAGCAAAGCGGCGGCTCCGTTCCTTGACTTGGGGAACCTCAGGATTTGTGAAGATGTTTTACAATAATAAAAAACTATAAAGTTGGACTAGCACTGAAAGAAAATAAATAACATCAAATACTTGTGGATAAAATCCTTGGGAGACTCTCCACCTAACACACGCACACACACTTACACAGACATATATACACTCACATGGGAATGGGGCCAGAGTACATGTGTGTAGGAGGCCTAACTTGGTTGAATACAGCCAGGCTCACCAAAAAAAGATGATGAAGGGAAAAAAAAAAAAAAGAACAGGGATAATGAGGCCATTTTTCATTATTTTCCCAAGGGATTTTAAAATAGTTACCTCATAAAATAAATAGTTTAAATTTCCACATTACTTTTTTGCCTTTAATCTGTGCCTCTGTTGCACATAAATGAATGGAGATTTTGTGCTCTCTGTGCTAAAACAGCATGTTAGAGCATACTGAGGTTGATGGAGGGGAGAGCAAGTACGAAAAGGAGTCTATAGGCCCAGTTATTTTTATGTTCTTTGTTCAATTAGATGTTTCTCTGGACACTTCTGCATCCCCAGACAAGGGCTTCTCCAACATAAATGTAGCTTCAACAGGAATCTTTCAAATCTACACAGGGGCTGACAAAGCACAGAAATACACATTTTGTATACAAGGCTCCGCAGCAAAGTCTCAGGCTGCTTTTGAGTTGAGCATCAACAAGACCAGTTAAGGTGTTAAAAAGGAACACGAAGCTTTTATAAAACTAAAAACTCATGTGCTAATGTAAGAGATCATTTATGGTCCTCATTTAAGGGCCAACTGAATTAACTCAGCTCTCTGGCTAATAAACAGAAAGAGTCCACCTTGCTGAAGGTCTAATTACAGCTCTGAATGTTCAGTGAGTTTACAGCTTTAAACATCTGAGTGAGTCCGCCTCTTGAAAGCCATGTGAAGTTAGAGAGCCAGCCTAATTAAAACAAATCTTGGATAAACCACTTCACGGAGATAGAAGTTTGATGGTTCGGTATATCAAAAATTGTTAGCAGATGTTGTTCAGAGGCCTTAACAGTTCAAAGATCAGGAGGGTTTTCTTTCTCGTCTCCCCCCCCCCACTTTTTTTTTTAACAAAGCAAAAATATTCTAATTGAAGTTGTCAGCAGGAGTGAGAGTAATATGCCTGTATTTGATTAAATAATAGTTTATTTAACATTCAGTGTGGATCAGAATTGGCCAAGAAAAGTCAGAAAACATTTTAGCCAGAAGACTGAGGATGGAAAAAACACAAACAAACAAACAAAAACAAACAAACACAAAACCCCCAAACCTACAGTGGCATCTCACTAACTCACTCACTGTGGTATGATCATGTCAGCTCTTATCTTACAGTCTATTCCTATGTTTGTTTTACTGTATGGACAGGAGGACTTAGCACTTTTCCTCTTTAATTTATATTATATTTACCTAAAAAGGAAGGGGAGCAATACAAGCTCGCTAGAAGACTTATTGCTGGAAGCTTGGAAAGGAAAGCCCCATGTCTTTTTCTGTTATAAAAATGTAAACATCTATATTTTTAGGAGCTGTGTGTTTTCTGCAAGCTGCTGTTCCGACTCTCATCGGGATGTGAAGGTTTAGCTTTATAAAACAGAAGAATGTAAGGCAAGCATGGCCCTGTTACAACTTACAGGCACCTTTTCCTGATTACACGATAGCAGCCCGTAACTACTTCCTTCCCGTTGTTGCACAGCTGTGTGCTGCTCACAGACACAGGGCAGCCATTCCTTTTGAAGAACAAGGACACTCACTCAGTCCACATAGCCTTCCTACTGACCCCAGCCCTTGTGCCTGTCCATCTTCTCCCTCAACACACACACACACACAGCTAACCCTGAACCAATGGACTGGCTCTACCTTGACTGTTCCAAACTTTTATCTGACTTTGTAGACATGAAAATTTTACACAAGATCCCAATTAGAATTTTTCTTTCTCTCTTTCTTCCTTTCTCTCTTTCTTCCTTCCTTCCTTTCTTTCTTTCTTTCTTTCTTTCTTTCTTTCTTTCTTTCTTTCTTTCTTTCTCTCTCTCTCTCTCTCTCTCTCTCTCTCTCTCTCTCTCTCTCTCTTTCTTTCTTTCTTCTTTCATGTGTTTAAGCATGTAAAACAAAAATCAATATTGGCCAATGCCCGAGCAATCATTTGCTCTCCTTAAATACACAGAGGTCTGGATTTTAAAGTAAATTGCAGCATGCTCTATGGCAATTATGCAAGGACAACTAGAGAGCCATTCATCATTTAAACATTCAAATAAAACTAAATGTTTCTTTTTAGATCTAAAGTGCAGCCCATAACGCAAATGAAATAGCATTAATAGGAGGAGGGAATTAAAGGACAGAAAACAGCTGTTGCCCTCTGCCAGCCTTCCCTGGGACTCGAACCAGAGCAGGGTACTATATACAGTGAAGGCACAGATCGCTTTTGATTTGATCTTTTCTCTGCCATACTGAGCTTCCTTGGTTTCAGGGGGCTTCGGGTGATGTTCTCACATGTCAAAACACTGCCTTTGTGGACATTCAGCAGAGTAGACAAGCGGCTGGAACGTTTAGTTTTACAGCTGTTCCCGAGCAGTGTTTAAAAGTTGCTTGTTATCTACAAAGTGGTGATATATCAGGCTGTGATTGTTCTCTATAAGGGGGAAATGGTGTTCTTATGTAGAGTATTTTGCTATTAAAATAAAGTTCAGTTTCCCTAAGATTTGTTTAAAAAACAAACTTCGTAGAAAGTTTGAAGAAGCCTGCCTAGCTCTCCCAATTTGTCCCTGAGGATAGAAGGAAAAATAGCTAAGCGGTCCATTGAAGAACCAATGACCACATCCAACTATACTGTGATCTCTGACATTTTACCTGGTTCAGATTCTGCCCTTTGAATCCTGTTTGAAATCTCTCACCATTAGGTTCTGCTTTCAACTGTCACATCCTCTAATTTGTCATCATTTTTATGACACCGTCAATGTCAGCACTCAGATAAGACTGATGCAAAAGAATAAATTATCTGGTTCTAGATAAAGAGTACTCCATGATGAATCTGCTAGAGTCTAACTCAGAACTCTGAGCTCCCACATTCATGACCTTCATTTCAGGAAGAGAAAAAAAAATCACAGCTCTAGACCACAAATACCATTACCTCTCCTGTTTAGCCTAGGAATAAGATAGATGAGCAAATGCATTCCTAGTTTATAGAAAAATATGCAGTAACTAAGATTTCAGCATTCAACCCTTTACCTTGGGATTTGTTTTGTTGAAGCTTTAGCAAAACAAAGCAAACACAAAAGTAAATGCATGCATTTGAAACTACCTGACTCCCTTCAACCAAGAACAAAACTAGATAGTTGGACACTTTGGTATAGGTGTCATGTGTATGTAAAAAGATTGCAATTAACACCACTTTACTGCATTGCTCTAGCTACTGACATTCAGATGGATCTGTCACTGGTTATTATTTATTTCCAAAACAGCATAAAAAGAGAACAGTACAGTAAAGGCGTTACTGTGGTATATGCATAGTGTTTTCTTTACATTTTCAGTTTATCATGACTAGAACTGTGATAGTCTATAAACAATAAGTGGATAAAATTATGAAATGGAGGGAAAGAAGGATGGAGGCAGTAATGGAATACAAAGATGAGGGGGAAATGCTTTAAACTGAAAAAAATGCTACATTGGGGATAATTTGTGGCTTTTCATTTTCTATTCTTCCATAATACAGACAGACAACAGAGAGAAGCTAAGCTTTAGAACTGTTTCTGTGAAACGGATGACATTCTGTGTCCACCAAAGGTGTGATAGTTCTGAATAACTTGCCACTTGCTCTTCTTCCTTTGTTTAGGACAAAACACAGGGTACTTAAGAACTAATGATGTCTTTGTTTACGTGGATGTCCTTAGAATTTGAACCTTGCCTTCAATTTCCACAGCTGTATGTTTAGCTGAGTTTCCATAGGTGGGAAGTCCAGCATGGTGTTCAATGTGACACGTGTAAGAGTGTTAGACATGAATGATTGAATGAATTACAGACAAAGGTCACCTTGTAGTTGCATTTCAAGGGTCATCGCTCTGACATTATAGAATCCTGTATCCAGAACTATATTGCATCAGATTCCTATCATTTGGGTTGTAAGTAAAACTTTTACTGTTTCCTGACCACATTGTATCTTTTGTTTTGTGATACAGGATAGAACTTGTTGACACCAGAAAAATATACTATGCTTTGACATTTTAATCTCAGAAAGATCAAATTTTTACTTAAAATTGACTTAGTAAATTATTAAATGCATTGAAGTCAGAGAGAAAAATGGAGCCCCCAAACTTCTGTGTTTTCTTTTCAGTGTTTTCTTTGACTCTGATCTGTAACCAAACAAAATAGACACATGCCTAGTAGTGTAGAATTCAAACAAAAGACAGTATTGCCTTCTGTAGGATGTGAAGAGAGCCATTGCTGAAATTGATAGTTACTAATCTAATATTTGCTGTGTAAATATGAGTTAGGATCAGACACGGGGCTGGGAAGGCTCCTTACATTTTCCCTACTCTGTTTAGGGACCTCATACAAAGGTAAGACGCCATCCTCCTGTACAGTTAGATGCCAGCTTTCCTAGCAAATGAGGATGGTACTTTAACTGAGTTTTTAGTTCCCTAACATATATGCCAGTGGAGACAATTATTGGCCCATTAAATACTTTTTGATGTTTAGCAGACTATAGTAAACACACGCACTCAGATAACAAATCTGATGTCAACATTGTATCAAATGAAAAGCTTCCTTGGCCTTTGAGTTTAGATAAACCTTCAAGAGAAGTCTCTGGTCAGCTGGCCACAGGGCTCTTATTGTGAACCTCCCAAATGTTCCCTGTGACTGTTCACTGAGCACTGAGGAAATGACACTGATTGAATGTCAAAGAGTTGATCACAGCACCTGTCTTGGGGGTAGTGCTGGTCATTGTGCCAGAGTGTTCTCGCCAAGTTCTTCCACACAGATTCTTCAGCAGAATGGTAGGCATTCTACTACTTCCTCTGCAGACAGCTTTTGTAGAAAGGAGAAAATGGTGTGGATCAGTTTTGTCCAAACAGTTACATGAGAAGTGTAGATAATGATGGACTCTTTTAGCAGCTATTCAAATTAAAGAGAATACCAGCTGGCTTGGACTGAGCATCCAAGTCTTTTCTGCAGCTATATCAGATGCTTTACTTAGAGAAGGTCCCCTCCCCTCATGCCCCCGTTAGAAAGGTAGTGCCTAGGAAAATCACTTATCCATATGAATATTTGCATTTTAAAGATACATATGTATATATATATGAAATGTAAACATGTAAATTATACACATTGGAATCATCAGCCTCATTTTAATTTTAATGCTTTACTTCTCATAGTAGTCTTTAGTTTTTCTATTGAAAGTCTATGTATTTCTTATTTTCATTTAATATGGTTCACACAAAACTGATTCCTGTGCCCTAGATTCAGTGCCAAAATGCATGGCTTACAGTATTTTTATTCAAATAAACCATATTAGAAATAGCATCCTATCCCAGGCTTGCTGATTAAAGGTCATCACTTTAACAATATCACCAGCTAATTTGTTCTGTATATTAAGTTCTGAAAGTTGAATGTAGACATTATTTCTCCATGGCCATAGTGAGACATGCTTTAAGTTTAGCCAACAAGGCCTCACTTAAGGATATTGGGTTGGGCTATTTGGTGATTGGTCTAGGTAGTTCCCCCAAGACTTTTACAATATGTGGAGCATACATCATAAAAGGCTCTGAAGGTTCAGCTCCCATCTTGCCTGTGAACAGGAAGCATATTCCAGAGGGATGGAAACTGATCTTAAGATACCACTGGCATCCGGGATAAACTATGCTGAAAGTCAGTCTTTCCCAGATGTTCAACTGTATGAGTCAAAGGATTTCCTTCATGTGAATCAAGTTTGTGTTCTATTTTTTACCATAAATGACTAAAAGAAAGTAAAGGAAATAAAGGTGATTAATGATTCCTTGCTTACTCGTGTCTCCCCACCTATGTATACGGGCTTCTTAGCTGACTGTGTGCATATGTGCTTCACTTTCTCATTAATTAGAAGCCATTTAGAAACATAAGATTCATAAAAAGTCTCAGGATTGAGACATGTCTGCGCTCTTGCGTTCCTTTTAATTGCTTCATGTGTATTTACCTTACCTCCCCTCAAAATTATAAACACTTCAAAGGTCCTGGACTTTTCTTACATGAGGCGATAATTTAAAGTAATAAGACGTTTATAAATAAACACAGCAGAACTTACAGAAAGAGGGTAGACTTTCGAAATCACCACCTGAGGAAGCTGCCAATTTATTCAGGTTTTGCTGACTTTGGAGAGAACATTGTTGTAAATCTTTAGAATAAGGATCAGCTCTGGTAATGGAGCCCTGCGAGTTTCCTGATGTTTTGTTAGTACCATCTTATTTCCACTGGAAGTGACATTGACACTGATGGGAAACATATCCACCCAGAAGGAACAGATACCATTAGGGTCTTCCATCTGGATCTCCTAAGGATCCCAGATACCTCCCAAAAGAGAGCTGCCTCCTGAGAAATCTCTGGGAGCTACCTACGTCCAAAAAGAAAGGCCTTACAGATGTATGTGGAATGATCCTATTCCGAAGTAAGAAGCACTTAGTTATACTGCCTTTCTTGTACTTTTAGAGTTTAACACTGTCCTTGGGTACTAGTTCTATTTCTTAATTATCTTTTTCATTTTATGAATACATACAAACACACACACACACACACACACACACACATACACACACATATTCTTTCCTCTTCCTGATTCCTCTCAAATTCTCCCTACTTTCTTACCCACCCAACTTCATGTTCTTTCTCTATAAATAAATAAATAAATAAATAAATAAATAAATAATAACAAAGATAAAAACAAACAAGATATATGAAATATGAAACCAAGACACCCCCCCCCAAAAAAAAAGCACACAAAAGAATGTGGAGTCTGTTTGGTGTTGGCCAACAACTCTTGGACATAGGCCCTGCCCTGGAGTATACTGGATGGATCCAATGATGCTCCTTTAAAAACAGATTCTATTTTCCATACATTTTTGGTTAGGCAAGAGATTTTGAATCATTCTCCTGAGTCCTGGGATTTTGTCTGGTTTGTTTGGTTTGAACCTCTCCAGGTCTTGTAGATACTGCTACATCCCTATGAGTTCATGTGTGTCCGTTGGTACTGTTGTTTCTGTAGGATGTTATGTTAAGTCATCCTCCTCCTCTGGTTCTTAAAAGTTCTCACCTTTCAGCAAAATCTTGCTGGCATGTGCAAGGGCCCTAATATAGCTGTCTCATGTGAGGCTACACTAGTGCCTGGCAAACACAGAAGTGGATGATCACAGTCATCTATTGGATGGAACACAGAGCCCCCAATGGAAGAGCTAGAGAATGTACCCAAGGAGCTAAAGGGGTCTGCAACCCTATAGGTGGAACAACAATATGAACTAACCAGTACCCCCAGAGCTTGTGTCTCTAGCTGCATATGTAGCAGAAGATAGCCTAGTTGGCCATCATTGGGAAGAGAGGCCCCTTGGTCTTGCAAACTTTATATGCCCAGTACAGGGGAATGCCAGGGCCAAGAAGTGGGAGTGGGTAGGTAGGGGAGCAGGGTGGGGGGAGGGGACTTTTGGGTTAGCATTTGAAATGTAAATGAAGAAAATATCTCAAAAAATGAAAAAAGTTTTCACCTCCTCATCTGCATAGATCACTGAGTCAAAGTGGGAGGTTGTGATGAAGGCATCCCATTTAGTAATGAGTGTTGCAAAGTCTCTCACTTTCTACACTGTCTAGCTGTGTGTCTCTGTCATAATCAACATCTGCTACAAAAAGATTCATCTCTAAAACTTATCTGGGTCCCAGCTTAAAGGAGGTGCTTTGAGTTCTAGTAGAGGGCAGATCTGTCCGTCTTCAGAATCACACACACACACACACACACACACACACACACACACACACACACACACACAAACTGTCTTATTCATTAGTTTCACTCTGAGTACTTCAGTCTAAACATGATATTGATTCCTCAAGATAATGATATTGTATAAGAGATGGAACCCATTTAATTCTTATTTTGAATATTTACCTTTGAGAAACTTTCCAAGTAATGGTGTTAATTAAAAGGAGAGACCTTGAGATAAGACCAGTTTGGATGTCTTGTTTGTTTATTGTACAGTACTTATGTTGGCCCTCAGGTTTCATCCTTGCTATCTCTGTACCACTAAGTGATACTGTGCCCATTTCTTTTCTTTTCTTTTTAGACAAGGACTTCTTAAATTGTCCAGGAAGGCCTTGTATTAATTCCTGCTTTAGCTTCTTGAGTAGCTGGGATTACAGGACTCTACCACAAGGCCCAGGCTTTGCAATACTAAGTAGCAGAAGCTAAATTGTTGTCTTTAGAGATACTAAATTATCAATTTATAATAAACAAGCAACACAGATCATGTTTCTTTTACATATGCTATCATGGCCCAAGAATGTTGTTTTTCTGGAAAGCTGAGTCTTTTCATTACTTTTTCTAAAGGAAAGAGAAAAATCCTCTGCTTACTGATGAAATATCAAGCATTTAAGTTGTAAGTTTATACCTTTCCTGGCTGCTACTTTTGCAAGCCAAGAAGATTTCAACAGGTAATAAACATTCAAAGAAATAAAGGGGTGGAGAAGGCTCTGCATTGGTTGCTAAGGAAAATCTAAATCAACTGAGAAAGCAGCTTAAGGAAACCCATGTTTATGATGAGGACTGCAACACACGTTAATTGTAGTGTTAGTGCAAACTTGCACCAATAGGATCATATTAAACATCACACTTTCATTTAGGAAAGCAAGCACATCTCAAAGCTGAAACTTCGAATTCAAAGATCTGTTTCTCAGATATTGATCTGAGTTCATTTTATGAGCTTTACCTCAATGGAAGAGGTAATTTTTAACAAAATATTAAGAACATTGCAGTTTTGTGATATTTCATGGTGGCATTCCTTTTTAGGTTGTAGAAACAAAGTCTCTCTGTAAATAGTCAGGGATTTTAGGACTATAGCAGATCCTACAGAAAAATAAAGTAGAAGACATCTGTCTATATCTAGAAGTCTATTTAAAGTGAAATTTCTTTTCAGAATTTGTTTTGAATATTAATTTTTTAAATATACATGGCTCCCTTTTAATAATTTATAAGTCAGACCACTGATTCTACATTCTTTATTAAAATTGTCTCTAATCATTTTTTTTTTCTAATCATTTTTATAAGTCTAATTAAGCCAGTAGATACACCCATGTGTTTATGTGCACATGAAGGTGAGTCTGAACACAGGGCCTCACTCGGTGTTCTCTGTCGTGCTGCTGCATATGGGCATTTGCAGCAATGGCAGGCTTGGTGGAATGCAATAATTATTTTTACATAATCCTAAATCTCCTCAAGTTGAAAGGATTCAGGCAGCATAAGCTTTTAAACAGCTGCACTGAGCAAAACAGAGGCTGCTAGCTTCTAATGCTAAAGAGAAAAAAAGGGGACCATTATCCTCAAGACTCTAGAAACGGTTGGGTTGTCTGACTTCTTCCCTGTCAAATGTTTCTACCACTTGTAAAAAGCACAGTGCACGTGGGGTATTGGGCTGTGGTTGACGTAGCAGCAGCAGAAAGCAGATAAGCAGATAATTTTTTAAAAATATAATTACCCCCAGAGCTCGTATCTCCAGCTGCATATGTAGCAGAAGATGGCCTAGTCGGCCATCACTGGGAAGAGAGACCCCTTGGTATTGCAAACTTTATACGCCCCAATACAGGGGAATGCCAGGGCCAAGAAGCAAGAGTGGGTGGGTAGGGGAGAGGGCGGAGGGAGGGTATAGGGAACTTTCGGGATGGCATTTGAAATGTACATAAAGAAAATATCTAATATAAATAAATAAATATATACATACAAATATATATATAATTGAGAACAGGCATAGTGGTACACGCCTTTAATCCCAGCACTCGGAGGCAGAGGCAGGTGGATTTCTTTCTGAGTTCAAGGCCAGCCTGGTCTACAAAGTGAGTTTCAGGACAGCCAGGACTATACAGAAAAACCCTGTCTCGAAAAAGTAAAAAGAAAAAAAAAATAGAAAGGAAAAAAATATATATAATTGAAATGAAGAATAGCTTCCACACAGGCTCTTCATTCTCTGTCACAACTTATTTCTTGACTAAAGTACTATTTTCAATTCTGATCCTATATGGAGCCAAAGGATAAAACTACTATTTTAATATAACCACCTTCACAAGAGTAAACTTGTGTACTGAATTGAGTAGAATTAGACATAAGAACTATTCAGCGCTTATTTTCCCACCTCACATTATATCTGTAAATAATCCACTCTTACTTCTTAGTATTAAGATACATTAGAGAAAAAGCATAGTTCAAATGAAATCAAATTACTTATTTAAATGCCACATGAAATATTGTTGTTATTATTGACTTTTATGATAAATAGAACTATTAGAGCTGAAAATTTTATCCTGTACAAAATCTAGAGAATGTTTCTGAAATGATCTATTGGCTCCTGGCTTATATTTGGTTTTCAAACATTAAATCTTGGAGAAGGTGTCACTCACAGACTGAACATAGAACTCTGAATGATGGGTACTCACTGCCTTTCACACACGTTGGGAACTTTGAAGATCAGGACATTCCAGATGTGTGGGGTTTTTTTCCATTACAACAATCTAAGCTCCTTATGTTAATACATGGAATTTGTAAGATACTTTCAACTCTCTTCTACATCATTTGTTCAACAGTCAGGATGTTACTAATTTCATGAGTCCTTGCATTTTAAAATGCCATTATTTCTCCATATGTGATTGCTCCCTTCCTCACTATTATCAAGAAGTAGGCATGCTTTAAAGAATCATGACTATTTTCATCCTCTACAGAAATGTCAAGTTCAAGGAAGACTAGCACAGCTGTTCACAATGTCATACCTTATAAAACAAATCTATTAGAGAGGCCAAGTCCTAGAAGGGGTCAAGTTAATGATATAAGTGGAATAATTTGGTCATTTTCTGAAATTTGTAAAACTATGCACATAAAAGGCCTGTGTTAGATTGACTAATTAGCTAAACCTCTGCTAATTATTCTCTTTAAAATTTTGACTCTTTTCTTTAGGAAATACTTCACATGTTTTTTGAAAATGTGAATCATTTCAGATTTTAAACTAGTACCAGTCAATTTATACTTATACATTTGCCTTCCTTCTTTGGAGTGGATTTAAAGAATGATAGTAGTCATGTCTTCCTTTATTTTACCAAGTTTGTGTGTGTGTGTGTGTGTGTGTGTGTGCGTGCACGCGCATGTGTTTACATGAAATTTAGCTTTATATTCAACTTAGTAAGTAAAAATGTCTATCTGAAAATATTCATATGTTTTAATGAATTACAAAAAATTATAGATGTTAGAGTAAAAGGATGGCTTGACTTTAAAATCAGCAAATAATACAGTCTGTGAAACATAGAGTATCTAAAATGTTAATAATATATAAATTGATTCCTCACCAAATGTCTGCTGAGATAAATGAGAGCCACTGAGTTCACAGTATATTCATCACATCCACATTTTCCACAAAGAGGTATTTTATCTCCTTGGTCAAATATAATCTTCTAAATTTGGAAACAAAAAGAATTTAAATTTTAATTTATATAATAAAATATAAGTTCATTGTTCTTTAAAGATTTTAGGTATATTAGAATAAAAGGCCTTCAAACCACATTTTAAAAGGCTATGTAGACATATAGAGACATATATATTTAACTATGTTTAAATGTATATATGTATATTTAACTGAGAATATTATTCAGATTACAAAGCAATATGATTTGTAGATATCATTCCCAAATAATTATTATTCATTTTTCTAGGTATGAACCTATACAAATATAAGTAATCAACTTTCTGTTTCCATGAATTAAATATTCATTTTTATGGTTAATGTATATAATCTTTATAGCTTTATTGTGTAAAGAAAGAAACTTCCTGTAACTGGGGAAAATATACAGAGTAGGCCTAAAGCAATGTGATCCATATTTGAGACAGTTCCAAAATTCATTAATTCTTTCCCCAAATTCACACTTCATTTTTTACATAAGATATGTATATTGTGACGGTCATGGTGGTTCACACCTTTAGTCTCAACTTTTGGGAAGGAAAGGTAGAAAGAGTTTAGTGAGTTGGAGACTAGACTCATTGGTCTACATAGTGAGTTCCAGAGCAGCAAGGAGTCCCTGTCTCAAATCAAACAAAGAAATGTGTATCTTTGATAGTCTCTTGGTTATCATCTCACTGAATCTATTACCAATGTGGATTTATGTGCTGCAATTCTTAAAGTCTTAAAACACAATGAAAAAAAAGCAGGAATGGGAAGTAAGGATACTGAAGGAAAAAAATACAAAACAACACCAAAAAAAAAAAAAAAAAAAGAGGTGGGAGAGGTACTCATAATTTGACATGTGTAATTAAAAATGGAGAACCATTTAAAAGTCATGACTTCTACAAAGAAGTCTTAGATCATCATCCACAGAGTCTTTGTTCATGTGAAAAATATGAATGAAGTTTTTCCATGTAAGTCGTCATATATCAATAAACATATTGCCATAGGTATTGAGCTATACCATGTGGTCGAAAGGTATGCAGGTATGCAATTATAATGTAAAGTTTATTTCTTGAAATATTCAATATCTTCTAATGTGAAGAGAGAAAGAAAAGCTCAGCATCAAGCCCCATGTTCATATCTGTTATTTAGGTATGTGTGAGAGCCGAGAGTACTCTAGAACCCAGGAATCAAAGAGGCTGATGATAAAACAAGCAGTGATAGACTTGTTTATATTCCTTTCCACCTGCTAAAGTAAATCATCTTTAAACTGGAGTAGAGTACACATCCTTGAGTTCTCTATCATGCTCTTATACAATCCTTTTACATACAAATTCATGTTATATGATTAATTTAAATATTCTTGACCATTTGTATTTATATTTACACTGCAAGAAAATTGTGGACCCTCTTAAGACCATGCCAGTATGCAGGTATCACTCACACTCACAATATATCATACTGACGTAATGAAAATGAAATCAAGCTATGTTTTTGCACTCTGGGTTACTACTGAAAGTGTTTCATTGGATGGCTTTATTTATTTCAGTATATATACATGCATATCATATGTTTGCAATGTGAGCACATATTTAAATGCATATGTCCACATATGCAATTCCCATATGTTTTGTAATTTGTTTAGAAGCTTGAATCAACAAGACCTCCTTCTGATCTCAGAGAATATGGAGTATATGCAAGGTGCCCAATTTTTGTTTTGAATTTCAGCAAAGTGAAACTATTTACAAATTCTTCAGAAATGAGACAATTTGTATTTCATTGAAAAGCTACACTTAAAATTGGATTCTTCCAGGCACATCATTTGCCTATGGCCACAAACATTTTGTTTTAAAAAGATAACTCAGTCAAAAATACTTCTTCTGATAGAGTTCTCTTGAACTAAATTGTCAATAATTCAATGTGCCCATTATAAGCAATGCTACAATAATATGAATGTTAAAATAGAATTAAGTCCATCTTTTCAGAATCCCTCAGGTCCCTAAGTACAACTTTCAATACAAATTATTAACGCCTGTAGTCTGTTTTTTACTCTGAATGCCAAGAATGTAAAGCTGTTTGGTGATTTAAAACCATGTAATATATAAAAAGCTAGACATAGTCCCTCTATGGGTACTCCAGACAGCCCTAACCAAGAGAAGAATAGCTTACCATGAATAGTTTGATGTAAGTATAGTATTTTTTAAATAAAAATGGGTTACGCAAGATAGAAACAATATGCTATTAAGTTTTCTTTTAATTTTTTCTTCTGTTTTGGGCATTGCATTTCAGCATATTTATTAATGTTGCCCTAATTTTTCAATTTTAGAATATGAATTTAGAATATTCATATATTTAGAATATAATTTAGAATATAGAATTTTCTTTTTAAAGTTCATTATCCTCATAATAAGGAGATGTATTTCTTGTGGGTACTCGGACCATTGGTTGGCAATTCTTAGCTATATCTTAGTTATGTCTTCTGCAGATACTATAGGCAGCTTAATGATGTCTATTCACGGCAAGCTTAGACATCCTCACAGAAGGAATAAAGACATGAGGCAGGGAAGTAAAGTTTTCCAAAAGTTACTCTATTCTATTTGCAGAAAGCTCACTCTGCAGGAGGCTTATGTCTGCATTTGCACTGCAAGGTCTCAGGTTTGATTTTCTGATATTATGCCTAATGTATAAAGTGCCAAAGTTAGAGGAGATTTTAACTGTTCGTCCTGGTACTGATGACTGAGCAGACACCTTGAGTGTCCTTGGTGTGAAGAGATAGTTCGTGCTGTGGCTTATGATGCAGTGTGATTAACAAAGTTCAGATCACTTAGAGGGCTAGGTACAAGGAAGTGTATGATTGAATCATATATAAACATATATGTGTGTATTACACAGACATATACACACACACACACACACAGACACACACACATCCAAGCAAAGACACTCATGGCTTTTGTCTTGAGCAGCTGAAGGCAGCCACACTAATGTGCAAAAGCAGAGAGAGGCAGCATAAGGTATGTGCTCTTTTTTACAGATGGAACTGCAGAAAAGTTGGTAATTGAAAAGGAGGTCATGTACGTGAGCTATTTGATGAGGGGTGGGGGCAGACTCTTACAGAACTTTCGTGAGTAATTTACTGGGACAGTTACTAAAGAAGCAGTCTTCCCATGAAAGGTTTCAGTTATTATGAAAATACGTCATTATTGTTAAGGAAACTTTTACAAATCAGCTTCAGTTTTCCTGTCTGCACGGTGCTTTGATAATGAAGTTGTCTGCTGATGTTCTGTTTACCTGTAGTCGTCAAGGAGCTCTCAATAAAGATGGGGCATCTGTCTGAAGAATGATATCATATACCAGGTGCCTATTTCAGCCCTTGGCATCATCTCTTTAAATAACTACCATTTCATGTGTCCCTAGGAAACACAAGGCTGAATTCAAAAGTCATAAGTCTTTAAAGTATGTAAAAGATTCAAATGTGGGTGAAATTCAACCTCATTTTTCCTAGTTGTACATAACATGCACATGTCCACACACACACACACACACACACACACACACACACACACATACACACACACACACACACACACACACACTAGTGTTTTTTAAAACTCATATTTTGAACCAAATATCTGAGAAAGTGCAATGTGTCACCGACTGTAATGTTGAAAAATACAGATTTTATATATCATTGTGATTGTTTTTGTACTCTATGCGTAATACTTGTATTACCTCTAAAAAGTTTTGTGTGTTTGTATGTATTTATGTGTATATATTTGTATATGTTATGTGTATATTTGTGAGTTTTTTGTGTATATGTTTGTGTGTGTATATATGTGTATGTGTGTTTTGTGTATATGAGTCTGTGTGTGCATGTATGTGTATTTGTGTGTGTTTGTGTATGTGTGTTTGTGTGTACATGTATGTGTGTGCATGTTTGTGTGTTTTATATGTGTGAATTTGTTTGTGTGTGTATATGTGTTTAGAGTGTGTTTATGGGTATGTCTGTGTTGATGCTGATGTTGTAATAGGATAGATACAATAGCTACCATCTTTGGGATAAGAGGATTAATACTCTTTTTCAACATTTTATTTATGTCATATCATCTAGACTGGAGAACCTGAAGTGTTTGGAGTAGAGGATGTTTTCTTTTTGGTTAAATGGAAAGTGTCTAACTCATGGAATCAAAAAATTCATGCTTCATCAGTAGACAAAAATGCTAATGTGTACACACAAATAAAACAAGAGTAATGAAAATTAATGTTTTCAAATTATCTGCTTCTTGATACATTTGGTTAAAAGAACTATCCTTCTGACTTAGCAAATAATGATCTTGTATGCTAATGCCACCCAGTATTGTGAAAGGTTTATTCCTGAAAATATATAAATGGGTAAAGTTAAGGTAATAAATTTGTTATCTGACATGTTTGTTTATACAACATGTTGAAACGCCAGCATCATTTTTTTTTCTGTCTCATCTCTAGCCAAGTCATGTACAAAAGTAGAGTCCTAGAATACAGCATCCTTTACATGAGATAGGCGTTGTTAGGGTCTATCACTGGGGTCACCAACTATACTCTCAATCCAGACACTATGTTTAGGTATATCTGGATCAAAGCACATATGTTATATTTTCCATGTGCCCCCATCCGTTTTCCACCACTAACCACATGCTCTCTTCTTCTAGCTGTCAACCTCAGAGCAAGGATGAGCCATTTCTTTCTGTTACCTTTTAAACTTACATAATTCCAATTGTCTATAGGATGAAAAGATAGGAGTTCTTTCAAGGCAGCTATAGTGAAGTGCTTTGGATAAAACTTCCCCCAAGTCGCCTCCATAATAATAAGATTAAAAAATTCTACTAGAAACCATAGTTCTGAAATGAGGCAGGTCTGTTTTTATCCTGGGCTTACTAACTGACAATTGTGAAATATCACTAGGCCTCAGTTTTCTCATCCTTAGAGTAGATGGAAGAATAATAACATATGTCTATCAGAATCATTTTGAAATTGTCAGGTGAGGTGAGGCCCTTGGTATGCATATACATAATTTAAGTGCAAAATGGATTATTAAAAAGGAGATAAAAAGTACTCAATGAAACCTGTATCAGATAATCATTCAAAAATATTCAGTGGAAATTGATCATGTTCTTTTGCCTAGACATTAAGATGAAGATATACTGATGTAGTCGTGTTTGTGTGTGTGTGTGTGTGTTGGGATCTGCATGTCTATGGTATATCTGGGTGATAGATTCATGTGAATGTGAACATGTTCATTCATGGGTCCATGCACATGTACAGACCAGGAATCAACAGTGGGTATGTTATTCAATGGCTCTCCCACTTAGTTTAGGTAGGGTCTTTCACTGACTCTGGCACTTCCCAATTCCTCTAAGCTGACCAACCAGGGAACTCCATGCGCCCACCTTTCTTTGTTTCTAAAGTATTGGCACTGTAGCTGGATTCGTAAGAGGATCTGAAGTTTCCACATTTGTATGGCAAGCAAATTAGTGACAAGGCCATTCCACCTGCTCTGAAATCAGCATATCTTTTTTTGATGGTATGTAAGTTAAAGCACTATTCTGTCATCATCATTTACTTCATCAACAAATGAAGAATAATACCTAATTGTTCACATCAAATCTAAGCTGGAAACATATATTTCACTGGGATCCAATATACTTAGAATCCTGTGTTCTCAATGGATTATCTTGAAAGGGGCAGTCATTTGAACATTATGAAGTTGTTTGTGAGGAAATTTGCATGCCTAGTATTTTCTGTGGAAAGTATGATATCTTTTTATAAGAATGTACAATTCCCATATGTTAGAAGTCATTTAAGTATGATTTAATAAATAACTGCATTGAGGACAGTACTGTTTCATGGGCCAGTTATTATCTAGGTAACTAACCTAAAAATGATGGGTATTTTTGTTTCTTTCACATCACACTCATCACTATAAAGTGAGAACTACGGTTTGGGTGGGTTTCTCCATTTTTATGTTGGGAAGCTGATAACTGTGTATTGTACACTTACTACAAAATAGTGCTCTGCCAGTGAGGTTCTATATAGTGAATTATTCTCATGATAGATGTGCTTATAAAATATATCCCATAAATAAAATACACAATAAATTAGCAGAACCAATTCATGTATTTTCCCCGTAGCAGCAGTTTTATTAGAAGGTGCTAAATTGTTTAACAGTCCCCCCACCAAAGCCTTTAAATATATATTTTTCAGTGTCAGATTTTGTTACTGGCATTGAAGAAAAACAAATACCCAGTAAATGTAGCTAAAGGTGAAAGCAGTTCCATGGTGGCAGAAATAGAAGCATAGAGGAACTTCAGTAGATCTTTGAACAATAATGACTTTCACGTGGAATGAAAAACGACAGTGCAGACATAAATTTTCGACCATATTTTTAGCTGTCCAAATGCATACTTGCTGTGACAGCAGAGTGTTATTACAGAAACAGCATGGGCCAGAAGTCTAAAAAACTGGCCTTTTCCAGCTCTGATGCTGTGGCATAATTTGTAAGTACCGTGGATTGCTGGTTAGCTCATTTGCCAAACGTAGGGTATGTCAAAGAAAGGTGATATCATCTTCAGACCTAAGAAGTGAGTTTTCTATCTACGTAATAAATCTCTAAAGTAATCATGCTTGAATACTGTATGAGTAGTGTGTGTGAGACATGCATTGGGAAATTTTGGTTTTCTGTTATTTGCTGCTGGGATCATGTGTTGCATATTAAAAAAGATAGGACCAATGTTCTGGCACCCTTACAGTGGCTGGTCCACTATACTTAAGCATCATGGGAAAGATCATATACACACTGTACCTGGATATAATGTGTGATAGCTAGAATGTACATTGCTTCCTATTGTAGAGCAAGAGTTGTGCTATTGCTCCTGAGATATATGTTTAGTTAACACTCGTCAGTGATGTGCGGAACTGAAACAGGTGATTATAGAATGGGAGCTTGGGTGAACCTTATGAAGTCCCTTTGGTTTTCTGGCAAGAAATCTGAGGACAGCCAGGGCTGTTTTAAAGCAGGCACAATTATGCTGTACAGCCCATTTCAACTGATTCTTCATAATATTATTTGGAACAAAAGTCAGCCAGAATATCGGTGACTGTTGTTTTCTCTTGGCAGAAATTTTGGCCTTTTCTTGTTAAATTATTGGCCAGCTTGTCCTTCTCAGATGATTCTGGCTGTTCAAGTAAAGCTGATCACTTCCCACTCTTCACTGTTTGTATTTTCTTCTCCCTGGTGTACAGTGGGATCGTGTATAATAAACCACTTCTATTTCTGGAGAAAGAGAATGCAAATATGGCGGCATTCACATCTCATTGTGGTAAATGAAAGTAATTAGCCGTAAAACAGTATTCAGTATTTGTCTAATAACAGATAAGTACTTAGAATGGATCTCATAGGTGAACATCATTAAATCATATTTAGTCCAATTTGTTGAGTCTTATTGGTAGTATATTTTTACCGATGTACAATAAATAAATATGAACTTGTTTCCAAAATTCTAGAATGTTACATATTATTATAAATGCTCACCAATAGTTTATCTTCTCATCATTAGAAAAAAATTAATCCTTAAAAGTTGTGTGTATGGGAAATGCTTTGAAAAGCTTTCCATTTAATTGGCTTTTGGCGCTCATGAAAGTTCTCAGCACTTCAACTCTGTGTCCACCAGAAAATCTGCAAGATCCCAGGCCATGGGAAGTTGTGTATTGCTTAGACCCCAGATTGTAGCACAGTGCCAGGCACAGGCTGGACACTCAATAATTATTCCCAGAACTGAATTGAATTAAACTTACCACTGAAATTTTATTACTGCAAAATTGAACCAGAAGGTTCTATCGTAGCCATCTGTGTGTTTCTCTAAAATGAAATTTGCAAAGAATTCTTGATATAATCAAATAAACACAGAAAATATTTAAAGAGTTAAAAATATTTGAGGCACATCCAGAGTAACAGCATGTATATCAAGTTTCAGATTGATTTGATTTAAAATGGCTAAGATATAAAACCATAAAAAATGAGAGTAAATATTCTTCCTATCAAGGCTTGTTATATAATTACATGGTCCCAGAATGGTTCTTATTCATAGAAAACTATTATAAAAGATCATTTCTCCAGAACTGTCTTTGCCAGTGGAGACTTTTAATATCATAGAAATGAATAGTCTTGTCTCTGAATGTTAAGCCACTTGAATAAATAATTCAATCAAGGTTTCATTTTATTAATCAAGCGAATTCAGTTCTTCTTAATAATGAAACATGAAAACCCTAAAATTTCTGTTACTGGATGATTCTCAAGTAATAAAATAAAATAAGCAATAAAAGCAGCTGAAACAATTTAGGTTATTTTTTTCCCCTTGTGTCGTATCTGGATTAAGCAAATCTCTGCATCAAAAGACATGTAACTAACTGAGGAAGCACACCCTTGTCTGAGCAAAGCTTGGTTGGGTATTAATGACACTCCTATAGGGCTTTGATGTGAACGTAAAGGCTAAAGATGCTTCACTTTCTTGAAATGCTGGTTATAGATGCTGGGCTGTTTCTGCTGTAGAAGTGAATAGCTGAGAGGACTTTATGTAGGTTTGGGGTTAGAGGACAACCTTCTATCACTGTAGCAGCCAGTAAAAGCAGGCAGAATTAGAAGATGTGCTTGGTCTGTGTCAACATCTTCTGTGCCTCTGTTTAAGTAGTTAGCGGTAGCGTTCCTTTATCCAGGGAGGAAAGATTAGGGCTAAGTACATTCCTTAGGAATGACAGGTGGTGTAATACACTAGCTACTTTCCCTCTTCTTCCCTCCACCAGCACTGCCCTTACTCCAGACCTGTAATTCTCCATTCCCTAGCATAGGGTCAAAGCAGTACATGTTTATTACTATCTCTTAAGAACAGCTTGTAGGAAATGGTGAAACTTGTGATTTAAACTGCACTTGGACATGCAGAACCGTCAGTAATATATGACGATTATAATGGAGAGTTCAGGCTTTGGCCTTGCCTGGTCTGGTAACTCTAACACCTACCAAAACTGGCATTGCTGTTTTGTCCCAAAATAAATGTGACAAACAAGACTACACCTTGCATTGTTTTTTTCGATGTTATTCCCTATACATAATTTACTGTTGCTTCCGAACTCAGATTAATCCTCTTAATCCGCAGGAAACATATTTAAGTTTTATTTCAAAAATAGAAGTGAATACTAATGGTGAAACTAAATCATAAGCACCGCTGTTTCCAGCACCGTCCTTGGCGTCTTCTGGTTTTAAGAAGCTCACTGTAAAGGAGAAACCGTAACCTCAGCCATGCAGGATAGGCTTCGAATCCATTCGTAGAGAGTTTCTTTTAGTTAGGGTAAAGCTTCTTTACAAAGGTGGGCAGAAGAGCCTCTTCTACATTCTTTTGCTAACTGGCCCTTGTTCTGCCTGGGAGTGGAGCCAGGAAGTGCATACCCCCAGGGAAATCCCTTCCTGTGTTCTGTCCCGCCTAGAGAGATGAGGTTCTGTGGTTACTAAGCTGGGGACAGGGTACACATTTTCGATCTTCTCTGCCGCTTCAAGAAGTTTTGGTGCCTCCGAGACATGGTTCCGCAAGTTTCAAAGTGCTAAATTTGTTGAGATGAGACTTAACATCTTCCGTGTGAAATACTTCTCACCTCCCTCCCACTCTCCACCCGAGCACCAGCACCCTCCTATTGAGTAGGTGTGAACACCTAGATATTCCACTCTGACTCAGTTTTCCATTCTCATAATTGATAAGATAAGTCCGAGTGAGATACAGCTAGCTGACGGTACGTAACTGGATATGTTAAGCACGTCTTGAGTGTTCAGTGATGACATTTAGTGAAAACAAAACTAAACATTTTCTTTTCATAAAATGTGTAGCCATCATTGAATTCTTTTAATGGATATGTAGACTTCCTAGGCATTTATCAATCAAGTTATTTCATCTCTGCCATGTTTTAATAGTATCTATTATACAGTATGAATACCCTGATTCTCTTATCAGAATACAGTTTGCACCGTAAGCCCAGGAGACATTTCAGCCCTGTAAAGTTAGGTAGCACTTCCTATAGTAGGTCCTAGTGAAGAACAGAAACAAGTTTGAATATGGTAGCCTTAGTTCTCAAACTGATTTGTAACCTCTAAGCCATTTTGATTATGAGTTTGAGAATTCAAAGTACATCTGATAGATTTAAATTAAGATATGTTTTGTCCTAAAAAATACAGTGACTTTAATTGAACTGTATGTAACTGTTAAGTGTGAGATACAGCTAAGAAAACAAATGCCGTAATTTCAGGATTTCCCCCCTACTAATGAAGGGCAAACGAATTAGACATCAGATTGTGCAAGGATTAAAATGCTCACCGAAAAAAGAAATACACCCACTTGGCATGCTGTGTCAGGTATTGAGGACATAAAAAAAGGGAAGCAAGATGGGGAGGGGCGGGGAATCATTTCACATTCAGACCTGAGCAGTGGCCTGGGCTATGCATGTGGTTTGGTTTCCATAAGGACATTTATGCACACTTAGTGTCGCTCACGCTGGAGCCAATATACCATTGTGTTTCTTAGATCTAGGGCAATGACAAGATGGCACCATGAAACATTAACAGTTAAACCTAACTCCACCCCCACCCTCAGCTTCCCTTGGATAAATGGTGCTGCGTTTGATTCCTAAATGCAACCTAGGATTGCTTGTTGGTTTCTAGATTGCAGCTTGCTGTCTGCTTCTGGAGCAGACCCCAATCGGGACCCACAGACCTCTGCTTCTAGTGGTTGATAGTGCTGCTGTGGAGAAACTCGCATTGCGTTCCTGGATCTGACGGGTGTTTGGGGCAGGCGGCAAAGGGGAGCTGGAGATTATGTTTGTGAAAATCTAGCTTTTATTGCATCACCTAAAGTGGCACAAACGGCCACGCTAATGAAATCGTGTTCTTGGTTTAAAAGGGCAATTGTTAGCCTGACTTTTGTGCTCACTAAAAACAGCCCCCCAATCTTGTTAAGTTATTGCTCTCATTTCGGACTTTTATAGCTGTGCAGCTTAGCGGCCCTCATTTCTTTACGTTTCATTCATTTTCCTTGTATTGGTGATTAATGGAGGATGTCGAATGTTAGAGTGGGCAGGCATCAGCAATTGCAAGATCATAATTAGTTTAGCTGACGAGGGCCTCTGATAGCACTTGCATCTGGATGGAAAAATTACCCTATAGGGAGCTGGCTGCTCACCAGGTCTTTTTAGTGATAGATTGTGAAACACCCGATGAATCAAATGCCCTTTCAATGCCAAGAAAGTGTTCCAGTCTCGAAGCCAAAATTATGTCTGCAGAAAGCTTTCCATTTGAAATGTATCAGAGTACAATTATAACCATTGTATTTTTTTGGCAGGCACACCACTCCCCTACAGTATAGACTTTAGTTAAATAAATTGCCTAAATTTTATGAATCCCTGAAATTTTGACTTATGGTGTTTGTAATATTTAATTTATAATAAAATTAGGTTACAGCAAGACTTTTCCCACTCCTTATCTCACAGGCCTATTCTATCATTAAAGGCTTTGCTGCAAAAGGAGAGCTGAGCCACAATTTGAGCATTTTTTTTTTCAAGAGTATTCCATTTCCTGCCTGTTCCTATTTGTGCCTACACACAGTCTGACTTTTGTTTAAATGAAAAGTCGGCAGAATCATTACTTGCTCAGGGGGGAAAAAATGCAACCAGCATTCCTAATTAGCAACTTTTCAATATTCTTAGATAATTTTTGGATTTGGTGTTTGCACAATTCAGACCTCTCAAATCAACATAGTAATTCAACAAGCTCTTCGGATTTCCAATTATAAGGTCGGAGTAGATAAAGAGCCAGTGACAGGAGGGTCTTGTCTGACTTCAGCAGACACCTCGAAAGGGTTTGCATTAACAATGCTATGCTTCACCTAGGCAGCAATGTCTAAAGGTCTGCTCAGGTTTGGGGAATAGAGGGGGTTCTCTTTCTGATTTCATAATCACAAGGGAAGCACTGGCCATCTTGTATTCTCCTAATACTTTTGTTATAGGAATGGCATACAAAAGGTAACCAGTCTGGTTTCACGGTAAACGCTTGCCATAGTGAACTGCTCTAACCCATATTTGAAGTCTCAGGTAGCATATTCCAAGCTACTTTCAACATCTTGCCCTGTGCTGTCTTTTTTCGTTTTGTTTTGACACTTTTAAAAGGTATGTTTTAGGGTTGAGCATTTAGGAGCGAGCCATCATTAAAGGCATGCAACCCAAAGTTCAAAAAGTTAAAGCTGTTTCTGTGAAAAGCCTTTGGTGTTCCACACACCTCATCCATCACTGTAGGGTTAATTATAATGAAAATCAGCGGTGCCTATTAAACACAATTGAACCTGACCTCATTATGGGCAGTGTGGTTTTATACTGTCATTGTTGGGAGTCTAAAGACAAAACTCCTTGGTTGATTTGGACTTACTCTCTGGATCATGTGACTCACCTCTGACCTTGCTTCTTTTTTTTTTTTTTTTTTTTTCTCCCTCCCATTTCAGAGGCGAAGAGGATCTGGTGTTTTTTGTGCCAATTGCCTGACCACAAAGACCTCTCTCTGGCGAAAGAATGCAAATGGCGGATATGTATGCAATGCATGTGGTCTCTACCAGAAACTTCACTCGGTAAGAACTTATCCTAACACTTTAGAGGAAGCTTACACAGATGAGCTGACCTGACCACGACTGATACGTCCTCTTCCATTGCTTCTGCTCTCTGTCTTTGCAGGGTTGTTTAATACAGTTATTTTGGGTGTATATATGATTTATTGGGAAAGGACCTTTTATGTTATAGGAGATACATTTGAGATCATTAGTAATGCGTTATGCTTCTTTGATTTAGCATAGGAAAATGATTGATTTCTGGAAACTTCACATAGTTGAACTATGTTAGTAGTTGAACTACCTGTTAACTGAATTGGCTGGGATTAATTTATGTAGGAAGAGAAACCTCAAAAACTAACAGTATTTTAAGAGAGAAAGAGAAGCACCCTGAATGTTCCCATTCCACTTTACCTTTTGGATTTTAATGAACCATTTAGGCTGTTTGCAAGCTGGAAGGATCAGCACAGGGCTAATACTTCAATCCAGGCCTGATACACATGAATCCAGGGGGCACTCAGTCACACAGTGGAAGAGATGCAGGTGCCCTATGCCTGAGATCTCCTGCTGGCTGGCTTTGGCTCATGGGGGTTATTTGAATGCATTTCACCTAAAATTTTAGTTTTTAACTCTGTAACTGAACATAAACTGGCAGATTCCCCCAGATTCTAAGCAGGAATTTTTAAGTTTCTAGAGACTGTTTTTATAGTTTAGACAGTAAGTACATCTTTGTCATGTGCTGACTTCAGAGTACCAATGCCCCACTTAGTAAATAGTTTTCCCTGTGCCTTTTTTTTTTTTTTTTTTTTTTTTTTACTTTATTTGGCATCTTACCACAGCTCTTAGCACAGGCCAGAGAAAGGATTAGAGCTATGGGGAATACAATTTGAGACAAAACATCTTAGTAAGTGGACACTGAAAACACTTTTTAAAAACATGCCCAGTGCCAGCAATGGTGCTAATTGAGAATACTGTAAAGCCCTTGGTCATTAGCATAGAGTTGGTAGAAAGACCCTTACTGCCACTTTGCATTTTTTTAACCCTCACTATTTAAGCACAGCAACAACCCTCTGTTTAATGAGCACTGACATTAATGATTTTAATTGAACTTTGGCCAATCAACAGGCCAAGAATTAATTAAATTGCTGTTCAGCCAAATTATGATAATTTAACCACTGTGAAATACACCAAACTTTTTTTCAAAATTATTTTAATATTCATCTCCGCAGAGGCAAGATGGTCTCAGATTTGAGGTTCTTTTGTATTTTATCATAAATGAAAATACATACAAATTGTATGCACACAAAAATTACACAACAATTATGAAAATTATAAGAATAAATTAAATTTCAGGCTTCTTTGTAGTATAGAGACTAAATATTATGTACTTTTTACTTTATAATACAAATGTATATGGCATGTCCAATCCAACTAGGTTTTTCATTCTGAAACCAGTATTTGTATAACCAGTAACAAGTATGTAATTTTTATTTCTATCAGCCTACCTAGTGGCAATAGAAATATTCTCCCAAAGTTCTTATTTATGTTGTTTTAATATCTAAAATGTTTTCTTTTGTACTGAAGTCTCAGCTATTTTATGAGTTATTCGCAAATTATATGTTTATATATGCAGTAATTATCAATAATATTTTGGAAAAAAAAATCAGACCATCTGAACATTCTACTGAAATTTAGTCCATAAATTTACATTAATTTATTATACCTACTTATTTCATTTTAGAAATCAAAATTAGAATTTTTCTGCAAGCAGGGTTTTTATAATCTTACATCCTCATTGTTGTCATACACTGAACATGTACATAGGTACCAATCATGAAATGTCTAAGCTGAATGCAATACTGGAGCTGAATGGATAGCCGACATTCATTTCAAGTCCACTGGAATCACAGTTCAGTTATCTGAACCAAACATGCAAAGGAATTTAGGTTTGCAATACTTAACTAATACTTTACCTGTGAACAAGTAGTGAATATGCAGAGATTATCAAAACAGAAGAGTAAAATTAAGGCCAAAAAATTCATGCGATGATTTTTTTTTTCTCACAGTCCTGACAATAGGTTGCGTTTGATTATGTATGCCCTGGTACAAATAACATATATTTACCTTTGCAGTTCTTTAAAAATAGGTTTGTGTTAGTCAGCTTAAACCATCATGAAAAAACACTTAGGCTGACTGAATGGCTTATAGCAGCAGAAACTGATTTTCTCGTGGTTGTTGATGGAGGATGGAAGGACCAGCTTGGTTAAAGCCTGGCTCTTCCTACCTTAGTTTCTTAATTTCCTCTTAAGGTTGTACATATATCCCGATGTGTCTGTGTAGACCTTTATCTTTCATGGGGGAGGGCCGAGGGCAAGGGGCTTTTTGTTTTGTTTCCTTTTCTTAAACAAGAAGACAGTTGTAGACACCATCATGTTAGATCTTTGCTACATGAAATGATCCAGGGGAGAAACATGTTTTAGTAGCTAGGATGTAGCAATGCATAATTTTTCTTTGTTTTGTTTTTTCTCTACTGCCAGTACTTACCCACCAAATTCCTTAGCGGAGGTATCTTTTCATAACTCAAGAGCTGTTGTATTGTAGAAAAATCATTTCTTCAAATGGTTTCCTCAGTACTTTTCATTAGTAGTGACAGTCGCCAAATCTTCTTAGGCTGAAAACACTGCTTTCAAGGAAATTAAAGTTTTCTGCTCCTCCACCACAGCCCTTCAAAGATGGATATTATTTATTTAGCTTAAAACACTACGCCTTGGTTACTTTCTTCAATTTTGCCTAGGGCAGAAAGAAGAGATTAGTAGCATAAAGGCTATTCTCACTATGAATTTCAGTGTTGTTTATGGTTGTGAGGAATTTTTGATGCATTTAATTTATTTTTTAATGTTTCTCTTTTATGTATTGTGTGTGTTCCCAACAGACTCCCAGGCCTTTAAACATCATTAAACAAAACAATGGCGAGCAGATTATTAGAAGACGGACAAGAAAGCGCCTTAACCCAGAGGCACTTCAGGCTGAGCAGCTCAACAAACAGCAGAGGGGAAGTGGGGAGGAGCAGGTCAATGGAAGCCCCTTAGAGAGGAGGTCAGAAGATCACTTAAGTGAAAGTCATCCGAGAGAAATTCCACTTCCGAGCCTGAGTAAATACGAAGCCCAGGGTTCATTGACTAAAAGCCATTCTGCTCAGCAGCCAGTCCTGGTCAGCCAAACTCTGGATATCCACAAAAGGATGCAGCCTTTGCACATTCAGATAAAAAGTCCTCAGGAAAGTACTGGAGATCCAGGAAATAGTTCATCCGTATCTGATGGGAAAGGAAGTTCTGAAAGAGGCAGCCCCATTGAAAAGTACATGAGACCTGCAAAACATCCCAATTATTCTCCACCAGGCAGCCCCATCGAAAAGTACCAATACCCGCTTTTTGGAGTTCCTTTTGTACATAATGACTTCCAGAGTGAAGCTGATTGGCTACGGTTCTGGAGTAAATATAAGCTCTCCGTTCCTGGGAATCCGCACTACTTGAGTCATGTGCCTGGCTTACCAAATCCTTGCCAAAACTATGTGCCTTATCCCACCTTCAATCTGCCTCCTCATTTCTCAGCTGTTGCATCAGACAATGACATTCCTCTAGATTTGGCGATCAAGCATTCCAGACCTGGGCCAACTGCAAATGGTGCCTCCAAGGAGAAAACCAAGGCACCACCAACTGTAAAAAATGAAGGTCCCTTGAATGTAGTTAAGACGGAGAAAGTTGACAGAAGCACTCAAGATGAACTTTCAACGAAATGTGTGCACTGTGGCATTGTTTTTCTGGATGAAGTGATGTATGCTTTGCATATGAGTTGCCATGGTGACAGTGGACCTTTCCAGTGCAGCATATGCCAGCATCTTTGCACGGACAAATATGACTTCACAACACATATCCAGAGGGGCCTGCATAGGAACAATGCACAAGCAGAAAAAAATGGAAAACCTAAAGAGTAAAACCTTAGCACTTAGCACAATTAAATAGAAATAGGTTTTCTTGATGGGAATTCAATAGCTTGTAATGTCTTATGAAGACCTATTAAAAAAATAATTCATAGAGCCTGCCTTATCCAACATAAAATTCCTTCTTTTTTTTTTTTTTAATTTCTTTCTTTTGATGAGTAGGTTACCAAGATTTTAAAATGAAACATATGGTCAGTGAGAAAGAATGGAATTGATAGATAATTTAAAAAAAAGAAAAAAAAAAGAAAAGGAAATCTAGAGTGAAAACTATCTTACCTAATGTATACTGCGGAAGCTCTATGCAGAGGTCCACCAAATTATAGCTATTTTGTTTGTAAAGATATAAACGCTCTCTAGAATTCGAAAGAGTTTACATACTATCATATGACAGCAGTATTAGGCTGGCTATTGGCCCATCCATTCAGAAACCTGCAATAGGTTGTCTACATCTAAAAATATCATAAAATTATAGCCAAATGAGAAGAAAATAAATCTCCAGGGCAATGGAAGAAAAAAAATGGCACCTCTCAAATTAGTCTCCTCTCATTGACCATGTTTCAGATTTAGACCTCAAAATGTGAACTGTGGTTAGGCTTGTTGAGCGAGCAGTAAGAATCGTGACAGTTGGTGGCACAATGTTTTTTGGGCCAGCCCTGCCTGTACATACACATACACACCCTCTTTGATATTTTTGTCCTTTAGATGTTCCAGTACTTGGTAGTCATTTTGTTCGCAGTTTAGATTCATTTTGTTCAAATATATTCACTCTTAAAACAATGTCCTCAGTGCTTATGTAGTAACTTTATTTTAGCCAGATATTCCTTTCTTGTTGATGATGAACCGGTTTGGAATTTTTTAAACCTCCTGTTGGTCACTAATCTCACTGGCACATTGTAACTAAAGCAATCCCTTCACTTCAAAAGACTAGATAAATACAAATGTCAGGCCATGGCTTTAATTTGCTGAGAACACATGGTATTTCTCTACAAGGTAACCTGCTGTATTTATTTATTTTCTTTTGGTTGAATATAATTTCCAAACTTTGTGGTCAGGCAGCATGCAAGGTTACGTTACCACAGACTGACAGTTGGTATATGTACCAATCAATCCCTTCATTAGATTTATACAGATTTAGTTAAGTAGCATTAAGTAGACTTCTTAGAAGTATGTCTTCATAGTCCTTTTAATACTTAAGGCTTTGTAAAAACTATCCATGAAGGGAGAGCTCCTCGGCATAACTGCTCAGGGAAATAGGGCTAAATAATTGAACATTAAATAATTGGTTTAAGGTGCTGTTAGTCGAGCCTCAATGCTTGCTACAAGGATGTATGTACAAGGACTGACTTTAATAATTTGCATTATATTGTCCCAACCAGTAGTTTATTTTTTGCCACGGAGATGTAGAAGATATTACAAGCTACTGGATGCACTGTCAGATTAACTTATTTCATTAAAGAAGTTGGGAGAACAAATAGGAAAAAAAACTTATTTTTCTAGTAAATATTAATGTATTACATTTCAAATAATGGTGCCTGACATATTGAATAATTATTTTCTACAGTGTACGTATGCAACAAAGATATTCCATCATGCATTAGAGTCAGTTCTGGCTCTGCCTAGCTGTTTACATTTGCAAATGTAGCAAACAAGGTAATGAAGCAACTATTTCTATTGCAGTAGGTATCTCTAGTGTGTATGTGTGCGTGTGTGTATGTGTGCATTAAAGTTGTAAACGGTAACATGAAACAAAGGAAGTTCTCAGTGTAATGGTGTGGAAAACAAGAAGGAAATGAGAATATTTTTATGCCTACTTAGGATACAAGGGTAGAACTATTCATTCCAAGTACTTTTTTTTTAAATTTTAAGCTCTTAACTCCCATTGTTATGCTTAAGATGATGAACATATATTCTCTTTTTATTGCTTTGTCTATGTTTCAGATGAAACATTTCAGAAATTATTTTGATAAGTGTTGCTGGAATCCGCAGCACGGATGTTCTTATTGCATTCTGTAGTGGCATTTGCACTCCAGTTTTACATTAATTCGCAGTTGCTTTTGTATTGTTTTGTTGGGTTGGGTTTGGCTTCTTTCTCAGATGCGGGAGTCTCATTGCTTAGAGTGTGGATGGCAGGTAGAGTTAACCAGTCTGTGACTGTTCCAGCGAATGAAGTTAAAATTACCTTCCTGATGCTATGTTGTCCTCATCTTCATTCTTGCATTTTTTTTTGTTTATTTTCATGTTTAAAAAAAAATGGAAAAAGAAAAGAAAAAAAAAAAGAAGATCGAGAGAAAGAAAATCAGGACTAAGTCCTCTGCTTTGGTTTCATTGTTAAAGGACCCTGTTTTAATCTCACCTGTCTGTGGCATAGCTCAAATGTTCACAAGAACTGAAATAAAGAGGTGGAATGAATGAGGAGCTTTGACATTCAAATGACTTGATATAATTTATCTTTCTTAGGATTTTGGTGGCTGCATCTCAGAATATAGAGGGCAATCTGAGAGGAGTCAAAGATCTAAAAAGGAGATTTCCCAAACAACAATATTTAACTTCCTTAGTAACACGAATATCAAAGTGCACTGTACTGATCCTCAAGGCTCATTATGTGTGGACTGCCCAATTCAACAACATACCAGAAATTTGATCAACTTGGGCAATATTGCACATTACATCTTTGATATCCTTATGCAATGTCTTCAGTGTGTTAGACACAAGTAGAGTTTTCATTGTTGGCATGTATGCCTTTCGTTTTTTCATTCCATTTTTTTTTCTCAGTCAGACATAGTAGCAATGATTAGCATTGAAAATACATATCACTGTGCTTGGAATATTTATGGTCAGTCTACTTTCAGTAGATTATCTTTTGGATAGCATTGGCATATTAGATCTTATTCCGTATTCCTTTATTAGTAATTACTTTTATTTTCCTGTTTGTTTATGTTATGCATATTTTGGTTGAGAAAAGTTGGGCCTTAAAAAATGATGGACATTTATAATAACACTAAAATACTCATTTTTTTTGATGACCTAAAGTTTTGATTCCATGTTTCAAAATGTATTTCAAAAATGAGTTATATTTTTAAAGGCATTTGAAGACTTTTGTCTTAAATTGTGAAGGATTTTAAGTGAGGTATTTAGGTACTTAAGCTTTTTCGAAGGACTTTCAAGATGATTTTGAAACTTTTCTCTCTTGGAAAAGTCTTCTGGAGATACCAACTAAAGTACTGTGCCATTTCAACCCCGCCATTCTTCTGAAGTTATTTGTCACTTCTATACTGAGCTTTGGCGTCAACACTGGGCCAGAGTCAGCTCATGCACATCCTTCCTTTTCCTACATCTCTCTCACCTTCTCTCACCCCCAGGAAAGTACTGTTGTTTGGGATATAAACCCATAAGGCGCCAGCCCACCTCAGAGCATTGTGGACTGGGAGACACTACAGGACTCTAAGTACATGAGAACGGGAAGGAGCTCACAGAGTTAATATATTCTCTCTGTTGTTCAGATGACAAAGAGTTGGCCCGTTCTCTCTACATGACATATTGAGATGGTTTTTTGTTTGTTCGTTTGTTTTGTTTTGTTTTGTTAAATCCACTTTTAAGATAGTGATGTTCTGTTCTAAACTGTTCTCTTTTAGTAAAGGTAGAGTTTAGGAAACAAGCATGGGGATTCTTTTCTAAGTTAATAAGGAGGAGAAAACAGTGATTATCTTCAAGAGCTTTTTGTGGAAGCCTGTGGTAGCACATCCTGTTTATGATTGCACATGTGCACATAATCTATTATGATCTAATGCAAAAACAGCTCCCAAAACATTAAATGTACATACATATATTTTAATTGCCTGGGGAAATTTTTTTTCTTAGTAAACTGAAGATGATCCATATTGCTATCAAAATAAATATTACCCTCTTGCCTTGTGGCTGTAAAACATCACAAAGTGACCTGTCTTGAGACTTTTGTACTGTCTGCCTACCTAGTTAACAAACATTAACATCTTTTGTAAGTGGGAATATCTGCCCTCTGGAGGTGGAATTGTGGAGAGACTATGCTGGTAGTCTGGTGGTCATGCTGTCTCTAGGCCATAGTCCAGCCTCTTACTCATAGTTGAGATCAATTACACTCTTTGGGTTGAGGGCCGCACCAAAAAAAAAAAAAAATACTATGTGACATCTTTGTTTAGCTGGTAGGTAAAGGCTTTCTGACTTTGCTAGATAAGTGGGGCTGAGAAACTGTACACCTTGAATATGAAACTAAATGTACTAACCAAAGAAACGTACTGTTAAGTGTACCAGGCTACTGAGTATTACCTAACAGTTAACAGTGGTTAGAAATAGACCCATGGAGAGCAGAGCTCTCATTGATTTGGCCAGTGCTAAGATATATTAGCTTCTTTGCAGGGTGCTTACGTGTGGTTGTTGCTTGCTAGTTCAGAGTGTTCTCATGTGTTTCTGATCATAGTGCAGCCGTTTCTCAAGCGTTTCTCACTTATTTAGATTCATTGGGCCCTCTCGAAGATGCCAGGGCAGAGATGTACCAAGGCAGGGTTGAAGAAGAGGTAAAAATCCACAATAATCCACATAGTTCAATGGATAAAGTATGCTCACATATTCTCTCGAAAGAAATGTTAGCATGGTGAGCTTATGCTGTCCTGCACCCGAGCAAAGCCAGAATAACAACCATAAAAAACAATGCTTAACCTTTCTCAGACCCACAAGTCCCAAACCTGGATCCCAGTTTTATCCCATGATTTCTTCAATACAACAACTGCAAAATAGAACTCTTTCTTTCTGCGCCTCAGGTTCCTCAGCTGTAAAATGGAAAGTATATTAATAATAATAATAATATTATTAAAAATAATAATGGTAATGTAGTACTTGTTTGTAACGCACTTTGAGATCCTTGGTTGGAGGGCACCATAAGAGTGTCAAGTATTATTATGTGGCCAAGGGGGTTATTTAAAACTCTGGTTCCCACGGGCCGAGAAAGTTTGGCATCATTTTTATTAAAGATGAGCTGTAAATATCTTTACTAAGCAGCCTATAGTGTTGGCTATGAAGAGGCAAGACTATAACCAGGCTGATAAGACCATAGTTTTTTAATGGCTACCAAAAAGGCACGTGTCACAATAACAAATGCTGAATTCTTTAGGGTGTAATATTTGACAACATGATTGATCTGGGGGAGGGGATGGGTGGAAAAAACACCTCAAAATGCCAATGTAAAACTAACAGCAATATTCACCAGCAGAAAATGTCTTTCATATGGAATGATTTCATGTTGATAAGAAAAAGCATTCAATTTGTAGTCCTGATTTGAACACCAGACTGTGGGGTATAATAGTTCTGTTTTTACAACACATGGAATTTTTTTTTTTCATTTTATTTCATTTTGTTTTCATAGTGCATGTTCATTTCGACTCACAACATGTTCTTGGTGTATTTCTTATGCAAACAATCTTCAGGCAGCAATGATGTCTGTTACATCTAAACTTGAATAATAAAGTTTTACCACCAGTTATCCATGACGGCTTTGGTATGGTTTATATGGATCTACATTCATCCAGGAAGCAACATAAGCTACGGATCCTTAACATATCAATGAGCTCTGAACTTAAATAATGAAACTGAAACCAGGTCACCTATTAAAAAAAAAAGTCACTAAGATGTACTAAGCTGGATTCTTTTCAACTTGATTTTTCATTAACCAATCTGTTACAGGTAGATTTTTCTGCTAAAAAAAAATTATACTATATTTTTAGGAAGATTAATGATACTCTTGTTTATTTCAAAAGGATTCTGAACATCAGACTTTGAGTGTTGCATATTGATCTGCTAATAATACCTTTCAGTATGTAAATACTTCCTTTTAAGAACTATAACTTTGATTCTATTCAGTATACCCCTATGCATGTGAAATGAAGATCCTGATAAATAACTCAAATTAAATTCATATTTTAAAACCGTTGTTTGCTTATAGTAGCATTAATCAGAGCAGATTTCCTGAAGGACAATTTTGAAAGAGTGAAGAGGGAGGAGGAAACCAGATAACGAGAGGATGTGGGGAGATGCACCTACCACCTACGATCTTAACCAGAAGGAAAATCCCTGCTGGGCAGGTCCTAAAAGAAAGGAATTGCCTTCTGCTTCAGGAGTCGTGTTTCAAAAGAATTAGTATCCACCTTGTGCAATCTTCCTTGCTCATTTTGGTGGCCCCAGATTAATGAGCAAGTCTTTCATTTATTTATTATTTTTCTGCTTTGTTCTTTTCCTTGTCTTTTTGTTTTGGAAACAACCACCAAGTCTCTTTGAGGGGCTTTCCTGAGGGTAACAAGTTCCACAGCTTTAGACAGTGTTCTCTAGAGAAGTTTAGGGACTGCGTTTAGTGTGGTTTCTTGTCCTTATATGGAACTTGATTGTTTTTTTTTTCTCAATCAGGGAATACTGTTCAGATAAAGTTGAAAGGACTTGGGTTTCACCAGGTCTGTCAGAATCCCACTAAATTAAAAATGTGCACACAGCAGCTCTTCAGCATTGTTTTAACATAGGGAGTCAACTTTGTCACCCTTCTGTCACCTCTTCTCTCTAGCCTCTGTGAGGGTGAGGTTGTCTGACAGGACACTGAGGGAGCAAAGAAGAAAGAACCGTGCTGTGATCAAGGCAGCAGCAGGGTGAGACTGGACTGGAGAGTACCTCTTTGTGGGTAAAGGAAATATTTTACCACACCGCTCTACCCCAGACTCTAAAGTTGCCAAGGGAGAGTGCTAACTTGCATTCCCAGATTTTCAGTTTTCAAGAAAAAGAAAAATTGGACAAAGGAATTTTATATGAAATCTCCTAATTTGTTTAAATGTCAGTAGCAGCATTCCCCCCCCCCCTTTTTATACTTGAGGCCAAACAAAACACTCGCTCTGAACACATTTCATCCCTTGGTTGCCAGACTGGGATTTCTGGAGCCTGAAGCCCAGTGAACTCATAACTGACAGGGAGGCAGCCAGACAACGAGCAGCGGGGCTCTGGGCTTGCTGTGGCTCCTCCTAGGATTTGTCCTGGGTCCCAGTGAATCACAAGCTCCACCATGAAACCCTCAAAGATGCTGCAGGCATCTGCCTGACACCTCAGCTAGACTGGCTGGTGGGGGAAAAATGCACAGAATAACCTGTTTTATGAAGCACACTGCTGACCTCTTTGTACTTTTGCTCTCCATGTTTTTGTTGACATCTCTGTGTCTGACTCAGTCATAGGAACACACCTCTGCTTTCATGTACCAAAGGGTCAAAAGTAGATAGACACATCATGCCCATGATGCCTAACATGCCCTTGCCTCCTCCCACATCATGTTGTTCAATGAAAACCCCAAGAGGGGACAAACAAAGAGTAACAGGAGATGAGACATTTTGTGCTAAATTTTATCACATAACTAATTAAACATATTTTTGTTTCAAAACCAAAGTACTTGTAATGAAATCCGATTTACAAACCACCGGATTTGATTGGGGTATCTGTACTTAAACATCATTGTCCATAATTGTAATAATAGTGCTTAAACGTGGTATGCTCATGTTTAAGCAACAACTGGTTCCCCTGATTTCCTGTTTGAGAACAGTGAAAAAATATTAAGAAATGTAAAACCTTTCTTCAAATAAATAACAAAGCCCAGGCTACTGTAGATTCTAAAAACAAAACACACTAGAAGCTCCTGCCTTTGGTCCCAGCATTTGGAAGTCAGAGGCAGGCAAATCTTTCTCTGAGGCCAGCCTGGTCTGTGGAGTGAGTTCCGGGATGGCCAGGGATACACAGAGAAACTCTGCCTTGAAATAAATAAGTAATTCTCTTAATCATATATTTTTTAAAAAATTATCCTTCACTTTTGTTATACCAATAAAAACAAAAAGTAGTATAGTATATTTTTTTATCTTAATATATCTTATAAAAGATATACTGAACAGGGGCTCCATTGTTTTTGTATAGTTGTAGGTAAGAGATTTGGGGGAAGATATTGTTTTTGTAGTTTTTTGTTTGTTTATTTCTTTGTTTTCTCGATGAGCCCTGGCTTCAACTCAGAACTGCAAAAGGTCAGTAGAACACACACACACACACACACACACACACACACTTGAGCAGAGGTATAATTAAGTGTAAAGTTTCTATGCTATAAGTCTTCATTCATATGTTGCAAAGCTTCCGATGTTACATTTCACTTCACTAGAACTTTTAGCATTCTGAGAAATAGCAGAAAAACCCTCCTAATTCTTATCATGCTATTTTATTGAAAATTTGGGAATTACATGACTACTATGCCTTGTGAAATGAAAAATTACCATATGAAAGAGAAAAGGTTTGGTTTTGTTTAATAGTAGCAGTAATCCCCAAGGAGGACTGAAGCACAATGCTGTACCTCCCATAATTAATAAAGCACATACAAGATTTGACATTGTAAGCGAGTGTCACAAAATTCACACAAGTTTGAGAACTGTTTTAGGTTTTCACATCATGGGTTTTTTTTTTTTTAATTTATGCTCCTAGTATGAATGCAAACATTAAATTATGGAAAGTCTCAAAATCAGTGACACATGTTTTCCATGACTGTAAAACACAATTACAGGGGGTTTTGTTATCCTAGTGCCCAGTGATGACAAATGAGACTTTGGTGTTCTCGAATATAATGGAAATTCTTTTTCTTCCTTTTTATGAATTGGTGCCAGCTGGTCCTTATTTCCATGACAGTCTCATATTTTTAAAACGGCATGTAAGCTTTACCTTCAATTAATGTTGTCCAGAAGCAAAACATAGAGATCCTGTATAAAGTGATGTCTTTGGGCCCTAGGCCAGTGTGTTCCCTTTTAAACACCTTACTAACCTTATATGATTCAAAAGGAAATGGGTTTTCATTCAGTTTTGAAGGCGTTAGTTACTTATTAATGGAGTGTTTCAGGGAGAGTATTTTAAATATTATTTTATTAAAATGTGTTGTCAGCATATTTTCCAAGAGCATGCCATTTAATATAAATCTGTCCTGAGCACACTCACACAGTCACCTGACCAAGTTTAGGACAGACCACTTCATTCTAAGACAACGCCGCATGTCTGCTTTCCGACACATAAGAGCTGAAGACGACAAGCCACTGAAACTTAACTTCCCTTGACCTTTCTGTCTCAAGTATGTTAATCTCAGAAACGAATGCAAAAATGTCTTCAAGTTCACAAGAACTGTTTTCAAGACAAAGACTCTGTCAAACTTAAACTCAATTATAGGATCTGATTTTCATAAAAATGTGAAAACACCAAAGGAATGAGGGCTATTTGTACACAATATTTTCCAGGATGGTTTCAAAACTATATCACTTAAAGTTAGTCCAAGTAAATCAAAATCAGTGTGGTTTAAGTTATTGGAATGCGCTTTGGATTTTTTTTCTGTTCTATGGGGGAAAAAATGAAAAATAATAAGAACAAGAAAAGCCACAACCTTAAAAGTTGTTTCATTATGCTCATTTCTAATCCAAAAGGAAAGTCTCATTGCTACATACATATATGCCACAACACAGAATCCTTAGTACTAATAATGAATGCTTAGTAGAGAATTTGGTTAGTTCCCTATTTTAATCTTACTTTTCTCCTTTAAAAGACCTTTGCTTATCTATTATTATTAGGAATTAATACACAGTGACATTTTGCATTTTCCCATTAAGTTTACATACTTTTATCACTTTGCACTTCATTAAATATCCAGAATTTATAGCAAATGATGCTATCAACAACCTTATTCTGTTAAGCAAAATATCTAAGACTGAAAGACCATCGCTCACATTCAACTTGAGTTAGGTCTTGCAATGTCTCCCAAGTTAATAGCTAAATCAACATGACCTCAGCCATCCTACATTTCTACAGGTTGTACTGGCCATACATAATTTGTTTAGATATGGGCTTCTTATGCATGATGTCCTATTATTATGTTTTTGGTATAATAGATGTAGTGGACCCAGTCTCCCACCTGACAAAAATAAGCAAGCAAGCAGACAAACAAACAAACGAGATCATTTAATTAGATGCAACACACCTCAAAAACTACATTTTGCCTAACATTTTGTACATTTGTTACATTTTGTAAAATATCAGCGATCTAACTCTCTTGAAGATATAAAATGAGCAGTATAGTCTATGGCCATGTTGGGTGACACTTAAAAAAACTAAATGTTAGATCATACTTAGCTAGATACGGAAAGTCAAACCATCATCATTTGCACTACATTTCTATATCTGGCAATCATTTCTTGGTAAAATGTAGAATGAAAGATGAATCTGACATATGTTCTGAAAATGAAAGTTACTTGTGTCAAGTACAGTCATGAGTCACCGTTACATGAAACATCACTAATGTATTTTTTTATAGAACACAATGAGCAATTTTTATTTTCCAGGATTATAATTGAAATTAAATTCACTGCAATATAAATATCAGAAAACTCAAGGAAGAGTCCTACTTCTAGTTTGGACTGACTAAGAAATGCCAGAAAAAGGAAAAACACAAAGACCAAAAACTGGAGTACATAAAGCACGTTTATAAGGAAACATAAACGTATCATTTTTATGTTTTGAAATGAGTGAAGCCTCATGAAAGTTTCTAAAACCCAGACAAAGGCTTCTTCAGTTCCACTCAAGATTTTATGAATCATTATGGCTTGCTTTTTCCGGAAGCATGGAGAAGCAGATCAAAAAGTCCCAGCAGTTGGAAGATGGTTGCAAAATTTCTTTTTAGGGAAGTATAACAAATGACACTTGTACTCACCAATATTTATATCTGTCTTTGCAAGTCCACTCACTGGGTTTTAAGTTACAGACAGAAGATACAAACGCCAGTTGCAGATACATTTATTCCTTGGCTACTTGCTTCTAATTCAAAGAACACCTATTTAGCTATCATAAGAGGTCCGTGGGTGGAAAAGACGGTCCGAAGGACTCTCAAGCAATTCTTGACACTAGATCAGGAAACTCAGATGGTACTTCCTGTTTTGTTTTAAACTTCTAATACCATATCTAGTTATAATAGAAACTGCATAAATATTTTTTTTAGTCAAAACATTATTTGTTAATAACCCTTAAAAGTTCTATGGCAAAAGGTTTTAAGAAAACAAAATTCAATACATACATGGAAGCAGCATTTGAGAATTATTTTAGGAGATGATTTGGTAGAATTTCGCTTTTCAACATTTTGTATTCACTGAAGCTGTTTTAAGGATATTAGTCAACAAATATTTATTGATTAGATCATGAAGTCCAAATGAACAATGTCTGGTACTAAAATTTCCGTAGGAAAAGTACCACCAATCCCAAGTGTACTCATTATTTATTTGAAACTTTTTTGACCTTTAAAATCTCTTTTCAAATTTCCTTTTTAAAATCCTAGTCTGCAAGATAGAAATATTAGAAGGTAGCTTGGGCCATGCTTGGGTCACTTGAATTGAACCTGTCAATGAAATTGGATTATAGATTATAAATGTTAGATTATAAAAAGACCTCAGAGATAAGAGTCTGTGTCCTTGCACAGAGTGACCACACAGAACAACAGATATCTATGAACTACGGACACTGAATTTGTCAGTGCCTCTGTATTTAATTTGTCTTGCCCTCCATAACTGTGAGCAGTAGTTCTTCATTGATTATAAGCCAGTGTGTGATATAGTCTTACAGCAATGAAAAGAAGTGAGCTTAAATGTTACTTTAAAATCTGAAAATGTCTAGTAACAAGAATAGTTTTTAAGCAAAGGCTCCTGTCACATAGCACTATAGTTTGATTGTAGACAATTGTCAAATTTTGGGGCCAATTTTAACCTTTATTAATTGGTAAATGCTTTTTATTTGACAATTTTCTATGATAATTTCATACTTCTTCTATCCAAACTTTACTGATCATTTATGTTATGAGAATGGTATACGTTCCCTTCTAATTGAACAAACTCATAGATAACAGCCTCATAATAAAAACCAAGCACTGTGGTACTAATACCATCTCCACCAACCTCATGTTCTGTGATCTGTTTTTCATGATCATTGAATAGAATAGAATAGAAATGATTTGCATTATAGAGCTTCCCATGGTCATCCCCATAAACCCTGATGGCTTCTTAGTCCTCTGTTAAAAATGAAACTTTTTGTAATCTCAGAACCATATCTTCCTTCTCTCATTAGTTTAGCATTTCCCTTGATTTTGAATGTTGCCCTTTTTACATTTATTTGCCTATCTGTCTAATCACTAAACCATCAAGACTCATATCTGAAATTAACTCATTGAATGACTTCCCTGAACAGGGCCCTAAAATTCCCCTCCTGTTAGTTTTCTGGAACATGTTTATCTTGTCATTCACATCATCTTGAAGTAGCCTGCCTCCTTACATGAGCCAGATCTGAACCGTGGACACAGAACAACCTTCTCCCTTCCCTTTATTTCCATGCCTCTTCTCCTTCCTTTCTTCTGTCATTTTATTCTCCCCTCCCCTCTTCCCCTTCCCTCCCCTCCATTTCCTTTCTTTCTTCCCCTCCCTCCCTTCTTTCCCTCCTCTCCTCCCCTTCCTTTCCTCCTTCCTTCCCCTCCCCTCTTTCCCTCCCCTCCTTCCCTCTGCTTATTCCCTACCCTTCTTCCCTGCCTTCCTTTCCTCCCCTCCCCCTCTCCTCTCTTCTTCTCCCCTCCTCCACACCCCTTCCCTCCTCCCCTTCCCCCTTCTCTCCTCCTTTCCCCTCTGTTTTACTCCTTTCTTCACTTCTTCCCAATTATTTAAGTAGAATAAACACAAGAATCTAATTGTATATCAGACAACATAGCCCTAGTCTCTCCTTGAAAGTATTTAGCACACTGTGCTCCCTACAACTTAAGGACACCCACCAGCATCTTAACATTACTTCTTGTCCTTTGGCTCTCTGTTTAAAAGCTCAATATTTTAATCATAAATACATATATTCATGTGAATTAATGCTATGAGCATTAAAAATTTCATTGAATAATATATTAGTTTTTCTAATTTCTAAAACAATTTATTTTGTAAAACATACTAAAGTCACCTTACATTATAATAATAAGTTCTTGGCTCTGAATCCAGCTTAAACAAGCTTCTCTCCATGGACCTTTTAAACCACTGTGAAAAATTGATTACACTTCATTTCATCTCAGGCTTACAGTATCAGAGTATTCATGTACTTCTGGACATTATTGGTGGTTTCATGAAAGAAGAAAAAAGGAAAGGCTGTGAATAATTTTCAAACTTCAACCTTAATTTCAATATTTTTAAATTTATCTGACAGGGTAATTATCGCAGAAATTGTCTTAACTAAATGATTTGTGAAACTGTGATTGTCCCATTAAAATGACAGAGTACTCAATCAGGAGAGAAAATAGGTCTCTGAGGTTTGGCCCTATTAAACAGGTTCTTTATGTTATTACCCAGTTCACATTTTGAATGTACACAGCTGTGTTTCTGTTTGCAAGAAAATGTGTCCCGGCTTGGAGATTGCTAACACCAGTACAAACAGTCTAGTCGAGTGCTAAGACACCAGTTTCTGGAGATGACTAACGGATAAACCTCTTTTGCTTACTGGTAGGTGATGATGGGTTCAGTTAAGCACACTCTATCTCAGTTTTCTCTTAAGTAAATGAGGACAAGAATTTGACCCATTCTGTAGATTTTAACTAAGGCACAGTAAAAACCTTCCAGTCCTAACTTTATAAAGCAACAGGAAATTTTCCTTGGTAAGACTGCATGCTCACTTAGAGCAGCTAGAGGTTCTTACTTAAGGATGTAGGAACATATCCACCTAGAATATTGCCAGTCACCATACTTTGTGGTCAGAATGGGAAATAGTGGTAAAAGCTCCTATGTTACAGCTTTGTTCTAATCCCTTTACTATTGAGTAGTGGTTGTAAAATGAGGGTGGTAACTTTATCAGCGGGTTAGTTTATCCATGAATTTGTGGCGAAATGTCTATTAATAACTTTAACCTAGGTGGAGGAAGCAGGTTACTTAGACATGACTTTGAAGACAGTCTCTCTCTCTCTCTCTCTCTCTCTCTCTCTCTCTCTCTCTCTCTCACACACACACACACACTGTGTGTGTATATGTGTGTTTGTATGAGTGTGTGTGTATGAGAGTATGCCTGACTGCCTATCTCTACATCTATCTTTCTTTTTCATGAAGTAAATACACACTTATAACATATATTCTCCTTTATGACAGGCCTAGAAAGTACCATGCCAAGTGGCCGTAAGTGAAACATCTGAATTCGTCAGCTTACGATGTAACCCCCACTCCATATTTGTTCTGTTTCTCATTTATTTTGCACCCATGATGACTTCAGAAGAGAAACTGCACTATACCATGCCTCCTTAGCACAGCCCTTATTTACCATTGATTATATCACTAACACAAATCACTGTTCAGATGGTGGTTCAAGGTTAGGACATACATTTCTAAATAATCAAAGATACACTAAGTCCCAATATTAAATTTCAAGGTTGTAGTGGTAGCTGTAATAATTATACCCATCATCTATGATAGTTATCATTTAAGAAGGAAAACATGGCATGGACATAAAATAATTCCAATTTTATGTCAGGATAAAAAGTTTGTGGACTCTAATTTTGCTAAGGCTAATAATAGTAAGCTACAAGATAATAGTAAGCTACAAAAGATATGATGTATATGTTATAATTTCTTCTTACAGAATAATAGCCATTTATTTGTTGACTTGTACATTCAATACATACTTGTTGATGATTCCTCATAAATATAAACTATACTATCTGCAGATAATAGAATGTATTTTAAAAGATGCCTGATGACTTTATGGATAAGTTAATGATGTTAAGTGTATTATCTGGCAATAGCCACTTATTGTGAAAAATATCACAAAAAAGTGATGAAATTAATGATAAATATTCAAGTAGTTTCTAAATCTTTAAATGTATCATCAAAGTACTTATCCATCATGCCGAGAGTATGGTGGAAATCATTGACTCTTATAATCTAAGCCTAGACATTGCACAAGGAATACAGATAACTATGGAGTACATCACAGTTCACTAGATGAACATAACAGAGAATTGATACATAATACGAAAGAAGATTTAGTATATGGCTATCTATGTTAGGGTTACTATTGCCATGATGAAATAACACAACCAAAAGCAACTGGGAGAAAAAGGGTTTCTTTAGCTTATACTTCCACATTACTGCTCAACACTGACAGAAGTCAGGACAGTCAAAAAGGGCTGGAAACTGGAGGCAGGAAACAGGAGCCAATACAGAAGCCATGGAGGGATTCTGCTAACTAGCTTGCTCGGCCTGCCTGTCTACAGAATTCAAGACCTCCAAATCAGGGATGGCAATACCCACAATGTGCTGGGACCTCCTACACAACCAATAACCACAGACAGAGAAGTGGGGGAGAATGAACTCCAGAATTGTTTCAACAGTTCCATCCTGCAAGAGTATTAAGCTCCCCTCTTCTCAGATGACTTTAGCTTGTGGCATATTGACATAAAATTATAGCTGGCTTACACAACATGAGCTAAATAGCCCATCAGTAGCTTTCAGCATGCTGAAGAAGCTAAGATCCTGTTGAAGACTGGATGGCCTAGAAGTCTCAATTTGGTCCTATAGGCATGGAGGATTGACTCCTACAGAGTTGAGGTCTTTAGTCTTTGTTGAAAGGCTAGGAAACTTTGGTTTTATTTCAGCACAGTGGTGGAAGCAACAATGACAGCAATGATAAAATGGACACATCACTTCTTTCCCTCTGACCTCTATATATGGGCAGCCACTCTCAGTCATGCCCTCAATTAATTCTCACTGGAAATATGCTCATAGATATGTCCAGAATCATATCATCCTTGATTTCAGATCTAATCATGATTAACCATCACATGAGTATAATGTCTTCTTTTGAGAACTTATAGTCTTCAAATAGTTTTCTGAATGAAAATCACGTTAAAATTTCATAACAAATTCACGTACATCAATCACCCTAGTCAAGTGGCTATTTGATATTGGGAAAGTTAAATGCTTTCTGAAAGAGTATCAAATCAAGTTGGGCAAAATAAGTGTTAACTAGACAAAACAGTAAAACAAGACAACAGAAACAAAACAGAACAAAACAAAACAGAACAGAGCAATCCAAAACAGAACAACAACAACAACAACAAAAACCCAACTCCAAGTGGAAAGTCACAGATGTGTGAAGATAAGTTACTATTTCATATATGTAGAGTTATAATAAGAGAAAGCGTTAGTGGTCCTGATAGACCAAGACAAGAAATAGGCAAAGTCATATTCCCTAAAGTGACACTGACCAACCAAAAGCTTCACCAAAACCAGAGACTAAGACAGCTCCATTTAATAACAATAAGTGGGACTTGAGAGAGGAGGGCATCTAGTTGAGAATCTGTTGTAACCAAAACCAAGTGAGGTGTATTTCAGAAATTCAGGTGTTCATCAATACTCCAAACAAACCAACGTCATTCACTAGGGAAACAAAAATGTAGAGCAATAACTATGAAGTATAGATAGGAAAAATATCATTTGACAAGATTTCAACATCCCTTAAGAATAAAATCATTGAGCTAACTGTAAAAAATAAATACCAATCTCATTATGGACATCTACAAAAAACTCACACCTATTGTTATACTTAATCATTTTTTAAGTATAGTTCCTCTTCCTTTTCTCCATCCACCTCTTCCTTCGTTTATCCCTTCCCTCTTTGCTTTCTCTCTCTCTCTCTCTCTCTCTCTCTCTCTCTCTCTCTCTCTCTCTCCCTTTCTGTCTGTCTGCCTGTCTCTCTCTCCTCCCTCCCTCTGTTTCTCTCTCTCTCCTCCCTCCCTCCCTCCCTCCCTCCCTCCCTCCCTCCCTCCCTCCCTCTCCTCCATCTTACTTTTTGAAACACATCTTTATTATGTAACTATGACTAGCATGAAACATGTACTCCACCCCTCCACCAAATGGGAGACTGAATTATTTACCTCTTATATCAAGAACAAGTTACTGTACCTGCTCATGCCACTTTTGTTTTTCTTTCCACTGAAATTTAAGACAGGTAAATCAGACGTTTATAAAACCACTCTGGCTGAAATAGATAGATGAACTTGTATATATAAAATCATAAAAACTAAAACTCTTATAATTAATACATATCATCAAATAATAGTTAAGCTTTAAAATGTAAGATCAATTGCTTTTCAACTATAGCAATTATCTATAAAATATTCTAATTAAAATACATCAAATAAAAGAAAATAATCAGAAAAATAGGACATCTAAAAATAAATTTAACAATATAAGAGTATTTTTCTCAGAAGCCACAATATATTGACAAAGAAAACAAATACTTAAAAAAATTGACAAAAAGAGACAATTTATGGTATTTTTGAAAGACTTAATACTGTTATTATGACAATATTTTCAAATTTTCATCTCTATAAGTCAGTGTAAATCCTAGCAAAATCCAAGGTGAAATCTTTGAAAAAAAATCACATACTATTCCTAAAATTCATATGGCAATAAATAACAAAAACAATTCCAAAAAAGGAACAAGGAGTAAAGATCTACATGTGTCTAATTTTCAAAATATTTTAAATCAGGAGAATGAGGTAGAGGCATGCTGTCATAAGGATAGATGTTGAGAAACACGATAACTAAGAGTGGGGACAAAAACCCTTACACTAATGATCAACTGATATTCAATAAGTGTGCCAATGTAATTGACATTCTTTGCAAGAAATAATACTAGGGTCATTGGAGAGTTTGGGGCAAATAAATGAAATCAGTTATTACTGTACAATTTTTTTTCAAAAACATTTTTATTAGATATTTTTTATTAGGTATTATCCTAGTTTACATTTCCAATGCTATCCCAAAGTCCCCCATACCCAACCCCCCAACCCCCTACCCACCCACTCCCCCTTTTTGGCCCTGGTGTTCCCCTGTACTGGGGCATATAAAGTTTGCAAGTCCAAAGGGCCTCTCTTTCCAGTGATGGCAAACTAGGCCATCTTTTGATACATATGCAGCTAGAGACAAGAGCTCCGGGGTACTGGTTAGTTCATATTGTTGTTCCACCTATAGGGTTGCAGTTCCCTTTAGCTCCTTGGGTACTTTCTCTAGCTCCTCCATTGGGGGCTGTGTGACCCATCCAAAAGCTGACTGTGAGCATCCACTTCTGTGTTTGCTAGGCCCCGGCATAGTCTCACAAGAGACAGCTATATCTGGGTCCTTACAGCAAAATCTTGCTAGTGTATGCAATGGTGTCAGCATTTGGAAGCTGATTATGGGATGGATCCCTGGATATGGCAATCACTAGATGGTCCATCCTTTCCTCACAGCTCCAAATTTTGTCTCTGTAACTCCTTCCATGGGTGTTTTGTTCCCATTTCTAGGAAGGGGCAAAGTGTCCACACTTTGGTCTTCATTCTTCTTGAGTTTCATGCGTTTAGCAAATTGTATCTTATATCTTGTGTATCCTAAGTTTCTGGGCTAATATCCACTTATCAGTGAGTACATATTGTGCGAGTTCCTTTGTGATTGGGTTACCTCACTCAGGATGATGCCCTCCAGTTCCATCCATTTGCCTAGGAATTTCATAAATTCATTCTTTTTAATAGCTGAGTAGTACTCCATTGTGTAAATGTACCACACTTTCTGTATCCATTCCTCTGTTGAGGGGCATCTGGTTTCTTTCCAGCTTCTGGCTATTATAAATAAGGCTGCTATGAACATAGTGGAGCATGTGTCCTTCTTACCGGTTGGCACATCTTCTGGATATATCCCCAGGAGAGGTATTGCGGGATCCTCTGGTAGTACTATGTCCAATTTTCTGAGGAACCGCCAGACTGATTTCCAGAGTGGTTGTACAAGCTTGCAATCCCACCAACAATGGAGGAGTGTTCCTCTTTCTCCACATCCTCGCCAGCATCTGCTGTCACCTGAATTTTTGATCTTAGCCATTCTGACTGGTGTGAGGTGGAATCTCAGGGTTGTTTTGATTTGCATTTCCCTGATGATTAAGGATGTTGAACATTTTTTCAGGTGCTTCTCTGCCATTCTGTATTCTTCAGGTGAGAATTCTTTGTTCAGCTCTGAGCCCCATTTTTTAATGGGGTTATTTGTTTTTCTGGAGTCCATCTTCTTGAGTTCTTTATATATATTGGATATTAGTCCCCTATCTGATTTAGGATAGGTAAAGATCCCTTCCCAATCTGTTGGTGGTCTTTTTGTCTTATTGATGGTCTCTTTTGCCTTGCAGAAGCTTTGCAATTTTATGAGGTCCCATTTATCGATTCTCAATCTTACAGCACAAGCCATTGCTGTTCTATTCAGGAATTTTTCCCCTGTACCCATAGTCTCCCAACCAAAAAAAGCCCAGGACCAGATGGGTTTAGTGCAGAGTTCTATAAGACCTTCAAAGAAGATCTAATCCCAGTTCTTCACAAACTACTCCACAAAATAGAAACAGAATGTACTCTACCCAACTCATTCTATGAAGCCACAATTACTCTGATACCAAAACCAGAAAAAGACCCAACAAAGATAGAGAACTTCAGACCAATTTCCCTTATGAATATCAATGCAAAAATCCTCAATAAATTTCTTGCTCACCGAATCCAAGAACACATCAAAACAATCATCCATCCTGACCAAGTAGGTTTCATCCCAGGGATGCAGGGATGGTTCAATATACGGAAATCCATCAACGTAATCCAGTATATAAACAAACTCAAAGACAAAAACCACATGATCATCTCGTTAGATGCAGAAAAAGCATTTAACAAAGTCCAACACCTATTCATGATAAAAGTCTTGGAAAGATCAGGAATTCAAGGCCCATACCTAAACACAATAAAAGCAATCTACAGCAAACCAGTAGCGAACATCAAAGTAAATGGTGAGAAGCTGGAAGCAATCCCACTAAATCAGGGACTAGACAAGGCTGTCCACTCTCTCCCTACCTATTCAACATTGTATTTGAAGTCCTAGCCAGAGCAATTCGACAACAAAAGGAGATCAAGGGGATACAAATTGGAAAGGAAGAAGTCAAAATATCACTTTTTGCAGATGATATGATAGTATATATTAGTGAGCCTAAAAATTCCACCAGAGATCTCCTAAGCCTGATAAACAGCTTCAATGAAGTAGCTGGATATAAAATTAACTCAAGCAAGTCAATGACCTTTCTGTACACAAAGGATAAACAGGCTGAGAAAGAAATTAGGAAACAACACCCTTCTCAATAGTCACAAATAAAATAAAATACCTTGGCATGACTCTAACTAAGAAAGTGAAAGATCTGTATGATAAGAACTTCAAGTCTCTGAAGAAAGAAATTAAAGAAGATCTCAGAAGATGGAAAGATCTCCCATGCTCATGGATTAGGAGGATCAATATAGTAAAAATGGCTATCTTGCCAAAAGCAATCTACAGATTCAATGCAATCCCCATCAAAATTCCAACTCAATTCTTCAACGAATTAGAAAGGGCAACAGGCAGATTCATTTGGAATAACAAAAAACCTAGGATAGCAAAAACTCTTCTCAAGTATAAAAGAACCTCTGGTGGAATCACCATGCCTGACCTAAAGCTGTACTACAGAGGAATTGTGATAAAAACTGCATGGTACTGGTATAGTGACAGACAAGTAGACCAATGGAACAGAATTGAAGACCCAGAGATGAACCCACACACCTATGGTCACATGATCTTTGACAAGGGAGCTAAAACCATCCAGTGGAAAAAAGACAGCATTTTCAACAAATGGTGGTGGCACAACTGGCGGTTATCATGTAGATGAATGAGAACTGATCCATTCCTATCTCCTTGTATTAAGGTCAAATCTAAGTGAATTAAGGAACTCCACATAAAACCAGAGACATTGAAACTTATAGAGGAGAAAGTAGGGAAAAGCCTCGAAGATATGGGTACTGTACAATTTTTTTTGTAAAGAAATTAAGTGTCCAGGCATGGTGGTGCATATTTGTAATCATAATGTTGGGTGAGGCAGGTGTGGGGGAAAGGGAGCAAGCCCAAATGCCAGGTTAGTTACAGGTACATAATAAATTAAATGAGAAATGGACACACACACACACACACACACACACATACACACACACACACACACACAGGGTTGGGGAGGAAGGGAAGGAAGGAAAGAGGGAGGGAGGGAGGGAGAGAGAGAGAGAGAGAGAGAGAGAGAGAGAGAGAGAGAGAGAGAGAGAGAGAGAGAGAGAGAGAGAGAGAATAAAACAGGGAGGGAAGGAACAAATGAAGGAAGAGATGGAGGGCAAAAAGGAAGAGCAACAGAGAAGGACACCCAAGACACGCTACAGTAGTGAAGAAAACACTTGTAAATAATGAATATCATAATGAATATCATTCTTTTCTTGAATCAAGCCTCTGTAGGATAATCATGCATGACAAAGCTACTCAGAACATCATAGCACACAATTACTATTCTCCCAATCTAATATTACCCATAATTCATTTCAGCAGCAACACTGAAAGTCTTCATCATGTCCTGGACAGTTTTCAAGCTGTGGCTACAGTAGTGAGGAAGACAGATACAATTTCAAATTTTATGTAGTTTCTATTCTAGTGACCAAATGAGAATCAATGTACAGTAGTCAAGTAATTTCAGACTGGTACACAACCGGGTAGGGGAGGAAATGGAATGATAGAGAATCAAAGCAGTTTATAGACAGGTATAACCATATCCCAAAGAACGAGTATAAAATAATTTGAATAGTTGAATAATTAAATGTTTACACCTAGTTTCTGACTTGTAAGTTAAATTATACCAAAACAAAATAAGAAAATATCCAGAAAAACGAGGGCACTGTTAATATAAACCAACTACTCTGGTGTCTTCCCAAAGTTACTATCATTGATTACAAAAGAATCAACAATTGCATTGTTGCTGCCACAAAACACCTGGCAAAAGTTACCTAAGGAATAAAGGGTCTATTCTGTATCACTGTTGAAGAGTACAGAACATCACAGTAGGCAAGTCATGACAAGTGGGGGGTGGGGTGGGGAGGGAGTGTTGAAGCAGCCTTCTCTGCTGCTTTGAGTTTGCTTTCTCTATTTCATTCATTCAGGAACCCCCCAGAACATGAAATGGTACCGTGCGCATTTAGAATGGTTTCTAACTCAATTCACTAACCTCATCGGTAAGATTCACCATAACAAGATGCAATAAATAAATAAATAGATAGATAGATAGATAGATAGATAGATAGATAGATAGATAGATAATATATTGGGACGGAGAGAGAAGAGAAAGGAAGAGACAAAATAACTTCATACTTGGAGCTGACTTAAGTAAGTTGAAAACACCAGTCCATGCAAAACTTTTATGAGGACTTTTTAGCATTTTTTTTTATTAAGCCCAAAATGTTTAGAAGCAATCAGGACACCTTTCTCTAGCATGTGGATGAACTCTGGAACTTGCACAAAATGGAATGTTTTTCTTTTTTCCTAAAAAGATATAATATTACTGAAAAATGAGTCATCAAGACATGAATGCATATGGAGGAATCTTAAGTTCTTACACTAAATAAAAACCTTAGCTTAAAGACTACATATTGCATGATCCCAACTTCAGGACATTTTGAGAAAGCAAACTGTTGAGGTAGTAAAGAAAAGTCAGAGGTCAAGGGATAAAAGGTGGAAGACGGGGTTAAATAAGTAGTTGCAGTATTTTTAGGGAATTATAGCACACTGACAGATAAAGCCTATACATTTGTTTAATCTTATAGAATGAACAAGATTGAGTGAATCCTGATATGAACTATGAGCTCTGGGTAATAATTATCTGTCATATCAGTGTATCAGTTTTGACAAATGTGTCACAATGAGAAGGATGGATGTTGTAAACATGTTTTTATGGAGTGGGAAATATGAGGGATCTGAACCCCCTCTCAGTGTCTTCATACTCTTAAATATATTATAAAAATAAGCTTTTTGAAAGGATCCAGAAAAGACTGGGAACACAAATTTGGGGTAAATACATACAGAGGCTACCAATGCCAGATGGTTTTCACTCAGACATACACAAATTCTGCAGTCTAAAGTGTCACTAATATGGCAACAATTTTAGAGTATTGCTAGACCAAAGCTAAACAGTTGTTCATTAAATTATTCTCCAAGGAAATCAATGCTTAAGTGTTTAAAATATTTAGTAACATTTCAAAATTTAACACAGTTATAAAATATTTTTATTCATCACCAACCATTAGTACTACTAGTGACATGGCTGTACATGTTAGACAGTTTAAAAATAGTAAAAATCAAATTAGATACCAACACCTTCCTTTCCTATCCACGTCCATCCCTCAAGGTGTTTGCTTATTATCAAAGCAGTTCCACTAAGCCCAGTTAGGATAGACATCCTAACAAGTCCCTAGATTTGTAAACTGTAGAATTTCAAGGTCACATAGAATCAGGTAGGCTGCTGGTATTATTATAGTTATCTAGCAATTTGACAGTATCTTATATTTTCTGTGAGTTTTTAGCTGTTTCTTGAGCACTTTGAGACATGCTCTGGAAAAAGCTCTTATTATAACTTAACCAAAACTATTTTAGATGGGAAAGTGTTATTATAATTTATAGAAGATCAGGCTCTTAGAAAACAAATGATGCAGGGCAAGGTCATTGTTATACTGGCCCCTGTAGAAATCAGGTAATTCCTCTTCAGGGGTTACTTAGGGAGTTTCCCATATTTTGGATCTCTAACCATGATATATCTATGTACTACCCATGTTCTGAGGGCTAATCATTCCTCTCTATCTAAGGAATGTTTTCTAGCCTTTCACTCGTTGGAAAAGTGAGATTTAACCCATTGTTTTATGGGAAACAGAGTAATGTAAAAAAAAAAAAAATCTCCAAAATTGAAGTTTTTGCAATGCGTATGTTCACATGGTGAAACACCTACAGTACGTGACCTTGGGGTTCTGGTACAAATGCTCGGGTGGAAGTCTTCTGTAGCATAATCCTATCATTCCAGCATATGGAACTGAGTTCTACTCTGCTAAGCACTCATGCCATGAGGATGCTACATTCTGCTTTGCTGTGCCTCATGGATTTTTCAGAGCTTGACACTGCAGATGGTTTGAAAATTATACCCAGCCATCAACTGATACATCCATGATGTCCTTACTTTTAAATGGGTAACTGAGGCCGATGGGAGCATCTCACTTATCAGTATGTCTTTTCTTAGTGAAGGGTAATTTTTTTTCTGCTTTCAAAATGGTCTATTCATCTGGTTGTTAATGGTCCTCGCTGACTATGGGCAAATAGATTATTTATTGCCCAGTTAACTTTCTCTTTACACAGGAAACCACTGGCAAGGTAGAAGGGAAGTTGAGCTGCCCTATTCTCTGGATCATTGGAGACCATATAATATTTTGTGGCTGTCAGCCTTTAGGCTTCTATCATGGCGGAAAGGCCATCCTTAGGGAAAAACATAATGATCCCCGAAAGTTGGATGGCAGTCTCTTGATCTGTGCTTCTATAATGTTCAATTTATCAGTCTCTTTTGAAAGAATTGACCATGGGACTCTTAAAACATTTGAAATCTTTGGATAAAAGCGCAAAGACAGGCTCTTCCTGCTTCCATTAACTTCACAATCAATGATGTCAATTTGTCACTATTAATAATGTTCCCCTGTGAATTCCCCCAGACTTTTCTGAATGTAAAAGCTTCTAAAACACTCCTTTCATGCTTTTTATTTCTGGTATTAGTTTTTTTCAGTCTGCTGATGACATACAAATTTGCTTCAGTTTTACCCTGGTCATCAAAATTGTTTTAAGTTCTAGGAACACGCCATAGTATAGCTTACCATACCCAGTCTAAGTTGAAATTTCTGAAAGCTGGCAAACTGAATTATGATTGCCTGTTTTTAGCTTGTTCCACTTTACTTGTGTGATTCACCTTTATTTCTTTGGATTATTCTCACAAAACTCATATGTTTATTTTTCAATTTATTGTGAAATTATTTTTACCATAATCCCAAGTGTGTCCCAAAAGTTTATATGTTCTCCATTGTCCTGTACTATAACAAACATCTTAGTTTATCTGCCATAATGTATTAAATATTTATTTAATTATACATATATAACATATACTGTACAATATATAGTATGTAATGTATTATATATTAATGTTATGATATATCAATACATTAATATTATGATAATTATATGATATGTGATATAGTAATATTATATATGTATATGTGTATTATCAAAGCTTCAGTTAGGCTAAAGACTTCTATACTCTTTCCTTCATGCTCCCTTTACTTTATGCAGAACAACTTCATTTTATAGGTTATCTTAGATGTGTTATAGCACACTCATTATTTAATCCTTTAAAATCAACACTAATTTTCCTGCCAATATTATGGCAACCTGTGTTATATTGGTACTTAAACTAGGCAGCTTTTCCATAATCCCATTAGAGGTGACAGCAATTCTCAGTACCTTGGGTATACAAATCAGTTAGACTGAGAGGGTGCAAGTGAACGAACAATCCCAAATGTTAGCAACACCCAAGCTAACTAATTATGGTTAGAACTGCAGACTTCGTCTGAAATATCACCTCATATAGAAATCCCATCTACAGCTAAGAGAAAATGTGGATGTACATGTGCAGGTCTAAAGTTGTTCCTGGTATATGTGAAGTGCATGCTTTAGAGAGTACAGATCAGCAATAACACATGTACACTAACAGACACAGATCACATAACCCACCTGTAAAACTTGGGTCAATTTTTCTTCCCCTTGGTGTGACTATCCTGCATACATCAGAAGAGTGGTATCAGGCAGGTTATTATGCTTTTTAAATCAGACAGTGATCGTGTTTATAAGACACTAAGCCATTGTAGGTTCTTTTTTATTTAATTAGTAATTATTACTATGGATTGAAAAGACTACATATTGACCTTCACTCTGCCAAATCGAACTCATGACCTTTTTACTTAACTCCAACTTGGGTCTTTTCCAAGATGTACTGTCTCAAGAAGTGTGCTATGTTCCAACACAGCTGCCTTAGCCAGAAACTGTCTGCTATTGGTTCCAGAAGTAGCTCACAGATCATTTAGTCTCTCTGTGGTGTTGACTACCCTTTCCCCATGTCATACAGCTACATCACAGAAATTGTTTTGTTGCTGTTTCGTTTGATTTTTTGGTTTTGTTTTATTGCTATTTATGTTTCCACATTATTAAGAAACTATGAACCTATGTCTATTTTTATTTCTTCTAATCGTTAAAAAAAATCTCTGAAATTAGCATTTTATTAGGGTTAAACATCTGACATATATTATCAAATCCCATTCCTAAGCATCATTAGTTATCACTATATCTTTGGTAGACAGCAGAGAGCCTACCCAAGCTGGGCAAATAGAAAGGACACATTTTAGATCAAAATTTCTTATCGCCAAATATATCTCAATAAACAACCCCGAAATGTTTGATTTCCTTACATCTACTTCTTGGCATGTTTGGTTTATTTGCCAACCTTCAGGCTGTTCTTCTGCTGGTAGTCTTCTTCTCTGAGAGTGCATCACTCTGACATTTATTTAGACTTACCACCCCATGGGTGCATTTCTCTGGTGCTCATAAACTGGAAAGTAAATCAATCCCTAAAGTCCATGACTATTCCCCAAAAAACTTTTCTGTATAATAAATCACTGGTTGCTAAGGTTAAAACTTTTTGTTCATCATTTAATTATTTTTCCTCTTTCCCTCAATTTCTTTCCTTCCATCCTTCCTTCCTCTTGCCCCTGACTATTGACATGATTTACTCTGTAGTTGTGGCTAGTCTGCATTCCACTATTTATTCAAGAATAACCTTGAACTTGCAGCAAGTCTCTTCTCTCTGTCTCTCAAGTGCTGGGATGATTCCTAGCAATCTTAGTTGCTCTTTGACTCCGTATGTTTTAAAGTCAACAGGAAATTCGCCAAAAATCCCTTTCATATTGGTCTTAAAACATCTCCACATTCCAAATCTTGCTATATCTCAGTCCAACATTCCATTCCCTACTGTCCATCTAGATTGCCTTCCTGTTGATAATGTTGTTACAGCCTCTAAACTGACTTCCTCTCTTACTCTCTCGTTCCAGTCAACAGCCACTGTGACACTTTCAAATATTATGCTACATTAACATTATGCTCAAAGCCTGATAACTCCATTCTTAATCCAGAAAAAAAAATCCAAACTCTCTTTTGGAAGAGTAGTGTATGATGTGGTCCTGCATGATTCTTCTTGTCTTGTGATGTGTGTGCGATCTTGTGTAATTTCCTCCCACTTCAAATGGGACTTACTTACAGAACAGTGTTGTAATGACAGCAAGTGATGCTTGAGACAGGTTTTAAAAGACAATGGCTTCTGCCTTGGGCCCCCCTTAACTCTTTTTCTCAAAAAGCCAAACTGTGAGAATATTTAAGCCACTTTATGAAATGGTTCATACATTGTGGACCTGAGATTTCTTGAGAAGAATTTATAAAAAGTTGCCAGGTATGTAGGTGAGTCACATTGAGATAAACCTTCCAGTTCCAGTCAAGCCTCTAAATGCTGTAGCTACAACCAATGTCTAACATTAACCTCTTATGAAAAGCAAAGATGAAGTATCCACTGACTAATCCCAGATTTCTGATCTACAGAATCTTCATGAGTTACCACAAGGTTTTATAAAAGTGTTCTAAATGTAAGGATGCTTTATTATACAGCAATATATAAGCAATTACTTAGCATCACCAAAGAACATATTCAATATGATCTTCTCATTTCTTCACTGGCTTCATGCCTTGTCATGCCCTCCCTTGCTCCACCCATACAATCCTCATCTTGAAACAATAGGTAATTCTGATTCTGGCTCTTGCCAACTCCCTGTCTATCTCAGGCCTTTGTTCCAAAGGGCCTCAGTATTCTCCTTGACACCATAAACCCTGCCACATCCTTATGTTTGTTTTCCACTGTTGAATTTATTCATATTTGAAACAAAGTATTGTTTTCTTTGTTGGTTTTGTTATTGCAATTATCTCATGGGAAGGGGGACCCTCAGCTGAGGAATTGCCTCTACCACATGGTCCTCGGGGCAAGTTTGTGGGTGCATTATCTTGATTCAAGCTTATTGTAGAGAGGGCTCAGCTCACTGTGGGTGGTGCCACCCCAGGACACCAGGTGGTCCCAGGTTGTATTAGAAAGCAAGCTGAATAAGCCACAGAGAGCAAGCCTATATGGAACTTTTCTCCCTGGTTTCTTCTTCAATTCCTGTCTCCATGTCTCTGTTCCTGTTCTAGCTTCCCTCTATTATGGACTATAGCCTATAAGGTGAAATAAACCCTTACAACCTCATGTTGCTTTTGGTGATGACATTTGCCACAGTGATAGAAAGCAAATGAGGATCCCCCACATTCAACTGTCTGGCCCATAAAGACTGGCTGTCTTTATTCATCACTTGGGTATTCAGCGAATATTTGTCAAGTGAATCAATGTTGTAGACATCTAGGCTTTTGGTATTATTTGGTTTATCCAACTTCAACACTAAATTGTAAGGTGTTCAAGGTCAGTTCCTATATCTCCTCATGCATCTATTTAAGACATGCATGTAATGATGTATGTAATAGCAGGGCCAGTTGCTAAAGTGGTAAAAGAGACCTGGATTATTTTTGGAAGCTTATGCAACAAAGAATATTTTTAAAATTAAATATAAATTTTGATTGTTAGGAATAAGAAATACTTGACTCCCCAGCCTTGTGAAATTTAACACATTATTTCGAAATAAGTTAATAGCACACTACTTTTAATTTAAAAGTTGATGCATCACATAGTTTTAAAACTAACTATTACTATCTTAAAAATACATTACACACAAAAACTATTTTTCCATGTTCTGATTTTTGTTTTCACCTGATGAGGTTGTGTGTATCATTTGCAGATGAAATTGCCAAATGGGCACACTAGATGATGTAAGAATGCGAACTCAGCCGGGCGTGGTGGCGCACGCCTTTAATCCCAGCACTCGGGAGGCAGAGGCAGGCGGATTTCTGAGTTCGAGGCCAGCCTGGTCTACAAAGTGAGTTCCAGGACAGCCAGGGCTACACAGAGAAACCCTGTCTCGAAAAAACAAAAATCAAAAAAACAAAAAAAAAAAAGAAAAACAAAAAAAAAAAAAAAAAAGAATGCGAACTCTTTTACCTATGTGTATGTCCTTCACCATTGCTAATTATATTATACACCATCCTATAACACTGTATTTTATTGTTTACAAAGATTCATTTCTTTCAAAATCTCACAGTAACCAGTTTTACTTTTTTTGGTTCTTTGAGTTTCACATCATGCACCCCAAGTCCTATTCATCTCCTTATCCCCTCTTTGCTGCCCTCAACCCTTAAAACTTCCTCCCCCAAAGCAAAAAAATGTTGCAGAAGCTGTAGTATGTCCCAGTGTGTCCCACAGAATACTCTTTTGTCCATGGATCTTTCCTTACAAATGTTCATTGCAATGAATCATTGGTCTGGTTTGAGGCCTCTGGATTCTGTTTCACTATCAAAACTGGAACCTCACTGAGACTCCTTTCTGATATCTCATTGTTCCCGTATGTCATGAAGATCATGCACTTTTGGATCTGTAGGACCTGCCCCTTCATACTCTACAAGTTCATAAATGGGGTAGGTGTTGGGATGAACCACCTCAAAATCCTGTATCTGGGCCTGGGAGTTATCTAAGATGGTGAATGTGCCAGCTGTCATGCACCCATACCACCAGGGCAGGCTCTTCAGGACATCCCTGGCTAGCTCATCTAGTGATGCAGCTCTCCTTTTTCATGCCCTCTGGGTCAGCTCACCTGTGCCCACACAGGCAGGGCCAGCTCTACTGTGCTGCCCAGTACATGCAAGACCCACTCTCTCCACTGTTGAAGCTGGTGAGGGACAGGTCCAGCTCTCCTGCTCTCACTACCCCTAGGCTGGCATTCCTGCTTGCCACAGGTGTAGAAGGAAGGGGAGCACATCTCTTGGTTGCCCATGCCATCTTATGACAGGCAAGTGCCAGGGCCTGCTCTCCCACACTCACACCCACAGGGACAGCTCAACAGCAACCTCTGCAACGGGGCAAGCCCTAGAATGCTTCATGAGTGAGTGAGGAGAGGGGCCTGCTCTGTTGAGTAGTGCAGCTGTTGAGGAGCAGGCCTAGCTAGCTCTGCACAGCTCTCTAACACTAACATGGCCCCAAGCAACAGCCCAGACCAGAAAGATCCCTGGCACCACTAATATGAGCAAGTAAGTGTTAAAGAAATGGCCAGCCTCGGAGGTCATGAGAGAAAGAGAGCTGTCCCTGTCCCCTCGCCAGCTGCAACACTGGAGAGAGTGTGCATCTTGTCTAGGCAGCAGAGTTAGTGTGGGCCCTGCCTTCGTGGGCACAGGTGAGCTGGTCCAACCTGGCCTTTCATGGTAACAGACCCTAACTGCTGTAGGGTCACAGACCCTGACATGGCCCTTTGTGGCATCCCAGGCCAGGACCTTAGCATGGCTTTAGGTGTCATTACCAGCCACTCATATTAGGCTGCTCCTCACTGATCTTGGGTCTTCAGTTCTGCCTCTCTTCATTGTTCACACATCCTTCTTCTCTTTCTCTTCCATTTCTCCACCAGTTACTTGCTCATATTAGTGGTGCCAGGGATCTTTGAATGTCTGGGGTTGTCTCAGGATTTATCTCATGTGTGGTGCCAGGAGGGAGTTGTCGCTGGCATGGTCTGTCTTCACTGGTAAGCTTGGTGCAAGATTGGTGGTCATCTCAGGCTTGCTCCTTCCTGGAAGCAGAGAGATCATCTTGTATCCTTGATGTATAGTTGTTAAATATTTTAGAGAAAAATATTCTTCTAAACATATCTTCATCTATCAATAGTCTAAAAAGCACAGTAAATTATATAACTTCAGTTTTTCTATGTTGTTCTAGTATTTGTTGTTATAAATTTTGCTTTGGGGATAATAAATCAGAGAGATTAAATCTGTTCCATTTTTTTAAAGCAATGTACGGAAGACTCTATTGTTTCCCCCAAGACCCTACATTAGAATGAACAAGGCCTAGCATCTTAGAGTTTAGTTGACTTATCCAAAGTCAAACATGTAGTTAGAAGCAGATCAAGAACTACAACTCAGCTGTGTGAATGCTTGGTTAATTGTTTTGCTCACTGTACTATTTTGCTTCCTGAGGTGTTAAGGAATGTTGTTTCGAGGTGGTATTGCTCCTCTGGGAGTTAAGTTTGCCATTATGTGAAACAATGCATTACTAAGGAAGTAATTGAGGGAAGGAATGAGAGAGATATGTAAAGAAGGAGAATTATGCATATGTTTAAAATAAATTCTGTGTGTTAGGATGCAAAATTTGTAAGTCTTTATTGTCATTAGCATTCCAAAGCAACTCAGGACTAGGAGTCAGAAAGAGAGGTGGGCTGGTGTGAGAGGTTATTCTCTGTAGCAAAAGACATGTATGTGAAGTGCTGCATTCTTGGAGAAGTCAGGCTGGGGACTGTGAACGCATGCAATACTATCTAAAGTGTTGTTATAAAAGATATTGTTATATAAGATAACTCCATACATTCTTGTGAGAATTTATAGCAAAAAGATACCACAGGTAGTAGAAATCAAAATACTACCAATAGGGGCCAGAATTACTAGTTTTAAATTCAATCCTTTTAGAGTAACACAGTTCAAATACAAATTTCCTTCCAAACTCAGTAATCTGGATACTGCTTTATAGTCTTTTTGTTTCATTTATATTACAGCCAAAGTATACCTGAGATTCGTCTCATGTATGATTATCCATGGTATTTTATGTGAGAATATGATTTTAGAGAAAGGACTAAAAGACCAGGATAAAAAATGAAAAGGAAGATAAAAATGTGTTATTTAGCAGCCCACAGTATACTGCTTCAGACTTGGTTCCTCAATGGAGTCTTGTATAATGAATGTCAGAACCACATCCCTAGAGAAAAAGTGGACTGCATTTACTCACTATCTAGTTTTCCATGTGATCAGGTAGTGGATCCCACATGCATGTGGGTTGCCTTAGTGGGAATACCAACTGGTACTCAGGTTAGCACTATTACGGCAATATGGGAGCCCAGAAGTTAGAGGCCTGAAAGGACATGCTGTATAATACTTTCCTGGAACTGGGTAATCTTAAGAGAAGGAAGAAAGACAGTAAATATGGGGACTGGGAAGACAGATGGTAGAAAGGAGACAGGAGAAGACTTGGAATTGCTCAGTAAGAGTATGACACTCTCCTGACTTCAATGTCTTCAGGTGAAAAATAGATTAAAAGAGTTGGCTAGGAAGAGTCAATGACTATTGTAAAATGCTTGGCAGCCAGGAAGTATTTTATATTGTTGGCCTGATTTTATAATGCAATTAAAATTAGAAAAACCTAGAAAAGGTTCTCACACTTAGAGAATGCTTATCTGAGTTTGAGACTAGAACTGTTTCAGATTTTGGATTTCATTGGGTTTTGGAATATTTCTGGGCACTTAATGAGATAGTGTGGGAATGGGAATCAAGTTTTAACATGAAATTCAGATACATGAATATGTACACCTATGCATTTAGCCTAAAGGCATCTTTCTACAAAGAAAAAAAAATTAAGTGTGTCTGTGTTTGGCCCATGAACAGCGCCACTATGCACCGAGCCTTGGCATTTTCCACTTGCAGTGTCAGCTCAGCTCCTACAAAGCGTTGGGATTTTGAATGAAGGCATGAAGGCAGCTCATTCTCTGTTTATACTTGACACTCTATATTCTGTTGCCTTAACAATGGGAACACGTTTTACTCTAGGTGTATACACCCAGCAATTTTTAACAAAATGGAATTACGATTTAATTTCTAATCTAGAAACAATACATCTTCTAATTACAAAATGGCTGAAGATATTGAGAGTTAATTATTAAACTGTAGTTTCTGTGATTTTGAACACATCCTTTCTACTTTAAGTCATTTTGGATTATATAGTGTCACTATTGGAATGACACGTTCATTTTAAGCCAATTTGAACATTGTTTATACCACAAAAAAAAAAAATCACTAAACAGCAGTTTTCTTTTTTCCTCAAATTTAGCCCACTATTTTTTACATTTGTTATGCAATAATTGAAAACTACTCCAAATAATTGTCCTTTAGGTCATATTAATTTTATTAGGCAAAATTCATCTCAATCTGAAATATGTGTAATTTTGTATCTGAAAGCCAAGGGGCATGATTTTATAAATTGATGTCATCCTTAGTTTCATTGAGATATATCATCAACTTTAGTTACTGTGTCCCTCATTTCTCTTTCTTGGCCTTTGACCACTAGTTCAATGTGAATATTCCTTCTAATTTTTTTCTTAGATATTTTCTTCATTTACATTTCAAATGCTATCCTGAAAGTCCCCAAACACTCCCCGCACCCTGCTCCCCAAACACACTCATTCCTGCTTCCTGGCCCTGGCATTCCCCTGTACTGGGACATATGATCCTCACAAGACCAAGGGCCTCTGTTCCCATTGATGGCTGCCTAGGCGATCTTCTGCTACATATGCAACTAGAGACACAGTTCTGGGGGGTGGGGCACTGGTTAATTCATATTGTTGATCTTCCTATAGGGTGGCCTACCCCTTTAGCTTCTTGGTTATTTTCTCTAGCTCCTTCTTTAGGGGCCCTGTGTTCCATTGAATAGATGACTATGAGCATCCACTTCTGTATCTGCCAGGCACTGGCATAGCCTCATAAGAGATAGCTATATCAGGGTCCTGTCAGCAAGATCTTGCTGGCATATGCAATAGTGTCTGAGTTTGTTGGTTGTATATGGCAGTCCCCAGGTGGGGCAGTCTCTAAATGGTCCCTCCTTCCATCTCAGCTCCAAACTTTGTCTTTGTAATTCTTTCCATGGGTATTTTGTTCCCCGTTCTAGGAAGGAATGAAGTATCCACCCTTTGGTCTTTCTTCTTCTTGAGTTTCATGTGTTTTAAAATTATATCTTGGGTAGGGTTAGGGTTAGGGTTAGGGTTAGGGTTAGGGTTAGGGTTAGGGTTAGGGTTAGGGTTAGGGTTAGTGTTAAGGTTAGGGTTAGGGTTAATATCCACTTATCAGTGAGTGCATATCATGTGTGTTCTTTTGTGATTGGGTTACCTCACTCAGGATGTTATCCTCCAGATCCATCCATTTGCCTAAGAATTTCATAAATTCATAGTTTTTAATTGCTGAGTAGTACTCCATGGTGTAAATGTATCATATTTTCTCTATCCATTCCTCTGTTGAGGGACATCTGGGTTCTTTCCAGCTTCTGGATATTATAAATAAGGCTGCTATGAACATAGTGGAGCATGTGTCCTTATTACAAGTTGGAATATCTTCTGGGTATATGCCCAGGAGCAATATTGCTGGATCTTCCGGTATTACTATGTCCAATTTTCTGAGGAACCACCAGACTGATTTCCAGAGTGGTTGTATCCAACAAAGAAAGAGAACTTCAGACCAATTTCCCTCATGAATATTGATGCAAAAATAATAACTTTGGGTTGGAAGTCAATTTTATTCGATATTAGAATAAAATTTGCTTGGAAAATTGTTGTCCAGCCTTTCACTCTGAGTTAGTCTGTCTTTTTCCCTGAGGTGGGTTTCCTGTAAGCAGAAAAATGTTGGGTCCTGTTTCTATAGCCAGTCCATTAATCTATGTCTTTTTTTTATTGGGGAATTGAGTCCATTGATATGACGAGATATTAAGGAAAAGTAATTGTTGCTTCCTGTTAATTTTGTTGTTAGAGTTGGGATTCTGTTTTTGCGGCTGTCTTCTTTTAGTTTTGTTGAAGGATTACTTTCTTGCTTTTTCTAGAGTGCAGTTTCTGTCCTTGTTTTTCCCCTTTATTATCTTATGAAGGGCTGAATTAGTAGAAAGCTATAGTGTGAATTTGGCTTTGTCATGGAATGCTTTGGTTTCTCCATCTATGGTAATTGAGAGTTTTGCTGGGTATAGTAGCCTGGGCTGGCATTTGTGTTCTCTTAGTGTCTGTATAACATCTGTCCAGGATCTTCTGGCTTTCATAGTCTCTGGTGAGAAGTCTGGTGTAATTCTAGTAGGTCTGCCTTTATATGTTACTTGACCTGTTTCCCTTACTGCTTTTAATATTCTATCTTTATTACTGTATTTGTTGTTCTGATTATTATGTGTTGGGAGGAATTTCTTTTCTGGTCCAGCCTATTTAGAGTTCTGTAGGCTTCTTGTATCTTCATGGCATCTCCTTCTTTAGGTTAGGGAAGTTTTCTTCTATAATTTTATTGAAGATATTTACTAGCCCTTTAAGTTGAAAATCTTCATTCTCATCTACTCCTATTATCTGTAGATTTGGTCTTCTTATTGTGTCCTGGATTTCCTGGATGTTTTGAGTTAGGTTCTTTTTGCATTTTACATTTTCTTTGATTGTTGTGTTCATGTTCTCTATGGAATCTTCTGCATCTGAGATTCTCTCTTCCATCTCTTGTATTCTGTTGCTGATGCTCGCATCTATGGTTTCTGATTTCTTTCCTAGGGTTTCTATCTCCAGAATTGTCTCCCTTTGGGTTTTCTTTATTGTTTCTACTTCCCCTTTTACATCTTGGTTGGTTTTGTTCAATTCCATCACCTGTTTGGTTGTGTTTTCCTGTAATTAAGGGATTTTTGTGTTTCTTCTTTAAGGACTTCTACCTGTTTAACAGTGTTTTCCTGTAATTCTTTAATGGATTTTTATGCTTCCTCTTCAGGCCTTCTACCTGTTTAGCCATGTTCTCCTGTATTTCTTTAAGTGAGTTTTTAATGTCCTTCTTAAAATCCTCTACCAGCATCATGAAATATGATTTTAAATCCGAATCTTGCTTTCATGTGTGTTGGATTATCCAGGACTCACTGTGGTGTGTGTGCTGGGTTCTGATGATGTTAAGTAGTCTTGGTTTCTGTTAGTAAGATTGTTATGTTTGCCTTTCGACATCTGGTAATCTCTGGCATTAGTTGTTTTAGCTGTCTCTCGCTGGAGCTTGTTCCTTCTGTGACTCTGTTAACCTCTGACATCACTCCTGAGAGTCAAACTCTCTCCTGAGTCTCAGTGGTCAGAGCACTCTCTGCAGGCAAGTGTGCAGAGGTCTGGAGCTCAGCTATGCCTCCTGGCTGAAGATGAATTCCCAAAAGGGACCCTGACCCAGAAGCTATGTTGCTTCTGTAGTCTGCAGGCTCTCCTGAGCAGACTGGTCTTTTTGGGACCTGGGATACAAAATGGCGCTATCACCTGCTCCTGTGGACAGAGGATTCCTTCTAATTTTAGTGCACACACACAAACACTCCACTCTGAATACAGATGTGAAACGGAAAAAATAAAGTTTTAAGAACTAAGAAAATACACTTCTGGCATAACTTGATTTCACCTAGAAATTCACACACTCTATAGCTTCAGATACAATGTTTATTGCAATTGTTTTAAGCAGATTTGCAAGATAAAGTACCGTAAACATACTTGGATTTTCAAAAATACATATATGAGAAATATTAAAAGATTATTCAAATTTGTCTGAAATTCAAATTTAATCAGGCATTATGAAGCTCAGTTTGCTCAACCTGTCTTTGTGTGTCAATAAAAGGAACGTGGGTATTATTCACATTTTTTAAAACATGTTTTAGAATGTTCGCCATCTGAAACAGAATTGTGGCCAACTGATGCTGTGATTTAAGCTAGATTTACCAGTAGAAGAGAAGTTCAAGCCAACAAATTAGTATATGAAATAAAAAGTTTCCAGTTTCTTAGTTTTCACTTAAGACTTAGGATGAAGTCTACATAGCATTTTCTTATTGACTTCTGTGGGGTGACAGATGAGGGGTGCTTTGGATGGCAATAGTTAAAATACTAGAACTCAGATGCGAATGGGTTTCCCTAGATCAATTTTCTCAAAGTGAGTATTTTTGTTATCATTGTGAAGGTTCTGAATACGGTTTTAATCAGTCTGCAGAGTAGTACCATACACTGAGAGAGCCCTTATTATCCATTTTCATTCACTGGAAGATCATCTTGCCATGTGCTTAGAACTGTTAACTGAATTTAGCACACTAAAGAATTCTTTTGAGACATCTCTCTTCCAGCCAGTTTACTTACTATTGGCTTTTAAAATATAGAACCATTTCTCTTTTAGGCAGCCAACTCGAGCCATTTTCATGGAGTAAATTCAATGAAGACCCCACTTCTCAACTTGTAATTCAGATGTCTGAGAGTCACTGGAGTATTTGCAAATATTTAGCACCTGCACCTCAATCTTTCATCTTGCAAATCTTATTTTTACTTAAGAGTAGCGTGTATGACCAAGAACAACAGTTTACAGTGTTCAGTTGATTAAACAAAAACATTCATGGAATTCGAGTGGTTCCATCTGAACCAGACAGTTTAGACTGATGCCTGTGGAAAGGATGTGGGATCACTGCAGAATTAATGTGAAGTATAGGATTTTGGCAGTGGGAAAGCCCTCTGAATACCATCAGTTTGAGATATTTTTTTGAAAGTATCTAAATGTGTTTACACAGCTGGATATTCTGTTGAAGCTTCATCTCTTTTCTTCATGTTTCCAGCTTATTTACAAATGTGTTTCTCGCTGCTTTTTCTTCCTTTATGCAACTCATTTTCCAAGTTTGGATTTTAAAAACCTCAGATAGTAACAAAATGCAGTGAAACCTGCTTCTGACTGTGTGTGTGTGTGTGTGACTGTACCATCAATATTATGAGAAAATGAACAATCCGGAAGTTAAACATTGAAAAATATAATCTAATCATAGAAAACCAAAATTAATTCTATAAACACATATCTACCAGGATGATTGACTTCTTTTTTGAAGCTCAGATTAGTGCTGACAATATCCAGATTTTAGCAATATTCTAAAACAAATCCTATGTAATGTTTATCTTATATTCTTTTTTTTTCAGTCAGAACTCTTTAAACTTAACTTAGAGTCTGTGAGAACGTGATGTGAATTTTAAAGATCTTTGTCCTTGTCCCAGCCTGACTGCTGGCTGTTTGATTTAGAGAAGTTACTTAACCTCTGCATGCCCCAGCTTTCTCTCTGGTGAAATGGAGAGTTATTTCTCAACTGCCTTTTTCATTTAGTATCAGGATGTCTAATGAGATAATGTGCCAGAATCATTCTCCTGGATCATCATTTTGGGGAGAATGTAGGCTCACAGGCACAAAGGCCCACCCATGTGAGCTGGATAGAGGCCTTTCTTTTCCATACCGTTACATATAGGATGAAGCATCCTGTCAAATATTTTGACCAAACAATTCACAAGGGTACACATATATTCAGAGTATAGTAGGGTTTTTAAAGCCTGAGGAAATCCCAGATGGGAGAGTGGTAGAGTGTAGGAAGAGGAGAATGAGCAAAAAGCCTCAGAGGTCTATATTAAAACACATTACTTATCAACTATAGTGATGTGTGTTTTGGTCACTGAAGAATTTGTCAGAGCAGTGCCTGGCACATCTCAAGAGCTCAATAAATATCTTTGGATGAATGAGTTACTGTGAGTGTGTGTCCCTTGGCACTTGAGAATTTGGCTGATGACAGACTGAGAAGGTTCTGTTATCTTTAGGGCCATTATTTCTTTATACACTCAAGGACTCAAGCATGCAATAGCATTTGTATATAGTATTTGAATTTTACTGGACATTGTGCAAAATGGATTTCTTATTTTTCCCCTTATTGTTTGTCTTTCATGTTATATTTTATACCCTATTTCAATTGGGATCAATGCCCTATAAAATTACCCTGTATATCCTTCAGAATATTTACCAGTCATAAATTATATGGAACTGTACTTTAACAACAAAAACAACAACAACTCTTTCACCAGGAGCCAAACTGTGTTCCTTGCAGCTGGAGCTGGCTCCTCCCACATGGCTCAGAATATATGTGCTGGAGATGTAGCTGTGGATGGATCTAAAGAAAATGTTTCTTGTTTGGTCCATGTATTCTCTGACACCAAAGAGCAAAACAACAACAACAATAAAAAGGGTCCATTCCTCTATACATTTCCTCTGGAGTTGCAATTCCCAATCTATTTGGGCTCAGATCATATCAAGACCCTTCGTTGCTTCAGTGTATTGTTACTAGAATTCCCTTGAAAGCTATTGCCCTAACATTTAAAACACCTTCTCTACTAAGGAGAACTTTAGTTGATAAATGTGTACACTGGCTTTTTCTCAGATCCATGTCTTCTGACTTACAGTCATATCATATCTTCTGGATGATAGCAATTTCAGTGAATTCACTGCTTTTTGTGGCTCTTTGGTCCCTAGGATCCATTTCCTTGCACTGTGATAAAATATAACTGCCCTTTTCTATATCAATCTGTAAGATTTGTGTATGGTGTCTTTGGTAGGCAGCAATGGCGAAATTCACAAATCACAGGTCAAAGGCTTCTGTTTCTGGCATGATGGAAGGCCATATATTCAGAAAACCCTTCCAGCATTGTACATCTGAAAAACGCTGGGCTAAATATTTACATTTATTAAAAGCATGGTTCCAATAGTAACCGAATGGAAATGATCAACCGCCAGAAATGTTCAAATCCAGATGTGTAAGCAAGTACTAGCTCTGGCACACAGAGGATGGCAACCCCAATGGCTGAATTTTTAGATCATGAGTTGAAATAGGTTTATATTTTCAGTAGACCAGACAAGAAACCAGTGGGCCAACTGACTGGGAGCTAACAAGGCAGATCTTGCATAAAACTTGGAAACAAAATAATAATATACTCTCAAGGAAAAAAAAAATACCTTCACACACTAGAAGGTCCGTGCTTTCTCATCTATCTCAGTCTGTCTGCTGGCTTGCTATAGCAAAAATTGGTTCCTATTAAAGATGCCTAATCACAGGTTTTCATATAAACAGATTTCAGCTAGAATCTGTCCCCCACCCAGAATCTTTAAAATTGGGTGGTTCTAGACTGATATTGATCATTTCAGGTACATAGGTTGGTAACAATGGGTATTGTTGTGCTAAAAAAATGTGTGTCCACCATTTTGCTGGGTTCATGGAAAGGTTGGTTTGTACCAGAGGAGGCATAGTGACAGAGACAAGGGGGTCTGAAGGCATTGCTGTTTACCAAGTGGTGTTGCTGTCTTTGGTTGTTTTAATGAGTGACATAAGGAGATTATTAGCCTTAGCAAGTTAGTTGTCTTTCCCAGTCCTAGTTTTCCCCTTCTTTCAGGTCTGTCTACCACATGGGGCTATAAAGCAATGTCTGTAAAAACACTTTGTACAAAAACAAGTAGCAATCAGTGAAGGTCCCTGTTTTACAATTTTACCTCAGTGTACCAAGTAACACTTTATGGTCTGAAAAAAAAAGACAGTTTCTCCAAGTGCCTAGCATTGAGGTTTCATATGATTTTCTCATCTGAATTACTATTGGGTGAAGAGAATTTGCTGTTGAAGGAAATGTGGTGAAAGATTGTCTGTAAAGTATACATTGGGGAGAAATTTCATGAAAGCATAACTCCTTTTTTTTTGGGGGGGGGAACAAAGCTCTCACAAGTACTTAAAACTGGGCATGAGTGCTGGAGGTGTTAATCAGGAAGGTGACAAGCGTAATGGTGACAGTTTCGGGGGCACTTTGCTGAAGAGGTGCCAATACTGTAAAAAGCAGTTGTTTAAGGCCAATAGCTAAAAGTTGCTGAAAAGGGGTGGTGAATTGGACAGGGAGAGTCAGGGCTGTGCTTCTGACAAAAGGAAGCACAAAGATCAAAGGGAAGATGTTTAAGATCATTAAAGGAAGAGATACTAGGGAAAGGTTAAACATTAAGCCAGGGGACAAAAGGCGCCTAGACCTCCCCACTGCACACAGGCTGAACACTACCTTTCATATAAAGAGAGTAAAATATGTCTCCTCTTTAAAGTGGTAGCTTTTTGTTTCCTTTTGTGCTGGGAAGTGGAGTCTGGGTCATCAATGGAGGTCACCTAGGGTGAAGAATTAAGTAGGCAGTGACTGAGAGGGTCAATAAAAGCAAGATCTGCACTGAGGCAGAATATAGGCTGAATGAGGACATAGGTCAGCCAGTGAGCCAGCTCTCGCCTCTGCTGCAGGCTGAGAGTCTCTAGAATTTCCAAATAGAAGCATCCATTCTAAGGAGACTGTGGAGTGGATGGATATCTTGTGGGAAGGGGACGGTTGTGGGAAACTTCTCTTTTCAGTTTGAAAGATGGTTCCTCTATGAAGATCACCCCAGAGGTTGGTGGGAAAGATGAGAGAACTTCTCCCACTCTGTCACCACAGTGTGCTACTCGTACTTAGAGACTAAAACAAGTATGACTCTTAGTGTCAATCCCCTAAGCAGGGCTGTGTCTTTTCACAGCCCTGTTGTTCATTCATCAGCTTTTTCCTTCTGAACTCCTTGAGCTCAGGGTGTCTATAAACCTCCCTCCATTTTCTCCATTCGATACATGAGCAACCATGATTAGTAGCCCTACAAGAATAACAAGATTAATTATGGTGAGCTACAATCTAAGGCAGTAAATGAAGGGATCATGTGCTTTTGCTATCAATTTCATAATACAAGAGAGAAGCATGGATGAAGAATTCATTTATAGAACTTTACACTTGGAGTTGAATTGTACCTCCACTGTTTATGTATTATGTAATCCTGTGGCCTATCACATGACCACACAGTGACCTAATTTTCTCAGCTATTAAATAATGGCTAGTACCTCTGATACATGAGCTATTTATTCCTTTAATCTTAAACATCTCAAATTGTCCATTTGAGGGTGAGAAGTTTGTCTTCTCTTTTTGAACCTTTTTAAATTCTAAGACTGGAAAGTAGCATGAAATCATTGTAGCTTCCTCTCATCTTAGTGTGATGGGTCATCTGTTTCCCATCAACAACCATCCTATTTTGCTGTTCTGTAATTGAAATCAAGGCTAAGAATAGATCATAAGGCTCCAGGGACCCAAGCCCTCTCAATCAGAAGTTCTTATCACATTTGCAATAGCTTACTCAGCATCTGTCTTTGCCATTTGAGTGGAAGCTTGCTAAAAGCAAACTGTAAGTACATGTTACTCCTCATGTATGGTCATGCTTTGCTGCCTAACATACTGTAATTTCATACACACATTGAACAAGTGAAGGAATAAGGGACTTTACATGTAAAGACATGAAAACTTGAAGTTCAAAAGGAGTTAATAACCTGGATTTAAAGTTAAATAAGTCAGTTAACATTGACTGCTTTTATTATTTACAGATCATTAGAAATAATTATCATATTCTTAGCAGGAACAGAGGTTCAGCCTGCTGTGAGAAAGTCTTCCAGTGATAAGGGAATATTTATCTCAATACTGTTAACATTCGCCGATTACTGATCTCTGTGGATCTCCAGTGTCATTTAAAGTTCAGAATGTGATCTACGTCTGATTATCCCTCTGTTACCTAAAGGCCAACTTGGTAGCATCCTATTGCTCCAGGTACAATTTTATAGAAGTCCCAGATCAATTACTAATAACCTTAGTGATTCAAAGTTAATTTATCTTTATGACCTATTTATGTCAATGGGGTGATTAATTGTCCTTTGTGACAAGGCTAGGGTTGATAATGAGACTTCTATCTGACATATAAACTACCTTTGTAAATGTAGTAACTAATTTTCTAGGCTCAGTTAATGTTTTCCAGTGACTGCATTGTTGGGTTTTAAGCAATTATAATCATGCAGTACTTTAGAATAGAGAATCATTATCATGACACTCTGTTCTGGTAGGCTACTTCTGTCCATAGATTCATTGAAAACCCTTTGTTAAGTCCCTACTATGTTTAAGATACTACAGGAACATCAAGAACCATCCCATCCACAGTCTAAACCTCAGAGGCACTACTCCAAGTCAGTACAAGTGGAGCTTGTACTTTTAGAGGAGAATAGAGTGGCATTTAAGGTTGTTATGGTATGAACTACCCTACAATTTTCTGTAGAATAAAAGATAAGATGAGGAACTGGCCAGTTCTCAGAAAGATGTGTCTAAGGAGAAAGGGAGATTTTAAATAACAAGAATGGTATATAGTTTTTGTGGGGTTTGTCTGTTTGTTTTTGTTCTTACAATGTACTTTCAGAATGTTAGACTCTGGGAAAGTCATAATAGTCTTTGAAACAATTTTTCATTATTTTAAAAGGCGTAACAATGTTCTTCATACAACCTATTGGCTATGGAATGAAATTCAATATGTAGAGTCTATAGACTGTTATTATCTTATACATAAATAATTTCAGGTATATTTATCTAAGTTATTAAGGTACTAATTATCCTCAAGTTTTATAAATGACAACTAATTGCCACAATCTTAAAGTAGTATTATCCTGAAGAAATCATTACTATTGTACAATTAGCTCACATCTTTTATATACCATTTCTAAGGTACCTTAAAAGGGGACAAACCATATATTATCCACTATAATATGTATATTATGTATTATCCACTATAATATTTCATAAAATACTTTTGTGCGAGCCATGGTAGAAGAAAAACAAAAACAGATTATTAAAACATCTTTAGTAGAAGGGTTAAATCTACATCCAAATGTATTTGTATTTTCACAAGCTTGTGATTTTTATACAATTATAATATTGCTTTAGACAGTTAAAAGAAGGAAAAATATTGTTAGCAGAAGCAATTGAAAAGGTTTGATGGAGTGAGACTTAACTCAGCAGTTACTCATTATAATAAATAAATGGAGGAAACTTCAGGACAGAAAAACAGAAATAGATTGTTTTAAAGACCAAATCAAAAATATATAAGAAAATATATAAAAGACTTAGAAAGGAAAGTATCACCAATACTAGTTAAATTGAGTTGTCTAAAATTGCTCTAGGGACCATAGAAGCTCCCTTAGATAAAAGTGTTTGCTGCCAAACCTGTCAACATGAGTTCAATCCTTAGGACTAACACAGGGCAGGAGGGCTGATTTCTACAAGAACTAATATGACCTCCATACGTGCATGTTGACATGACCAGTCCCTGACACACACACACACACACACACACACACACACACACACACACACGTGTATTTCCACTAAGTAAAATGTATTAAGATTTAATTCTCAAAGGCCAATCTGGTTAGAAAGTAACCTCAATGGAGAATGAAAACCATGTTTTTCAGGTTAATCCATGTACATATAAACCTATATGTTCATAAAGGACATATACACGTTTACTGCTTTGAATTACATGAACCATGGGGATAGGCAGATACTCAGGTGCAAAGTTTTAAAATCAATCACAGTCATCTTGTAAAAGGATTTTTGCTGAATCAGTTCTCTATTTGTGACTCAGCAAACGTTATAGTAGCATAAAGTTTGTGTGTTATAAAATTAATTCTCTTTAAAGACCTGTATCTTATAAAATGAATTCTCTTTAAAGATCTGTGTACATAGAGGCAGATAAAATAATATCTGCCACAAATAATATTTAAAAATATGGGTTCCAAATATTTTGTAACATATACTTTCTGTAATATCAGCTATTTATCAGAAGCTTGAATTCAGACAGACATTGTGTTCTTTTGTGTTGTAAGTATAGAGACCTCACGTACACTATGTGCATAATTCATAAACAAAGATAAAGATTTCGTAGCATAAGATAAAGCAGTTATACACCTGGTTAGATTTCGGTCTTTAAAATGAATCGTTGAATACTCTATCCTCCTCACTTCCCCAAATTTTGATCAAGTTCAGAAAAGTCCACAATAACCATGAAGAGGCTCAGAAAAGTTGTTCATCTTTTTTCCATTAAGGCTTTGATTTTGTTTAATAGTACTAAATTAATTAATTTTTTAAAAAAGTCTTTACTCTAGGTAACATACATATTGTCATTAAGAATCATATAAGAGAGTGCATTCAAACCTAATTTTCAATAATTAGGATCTTAAAGTTACCTATTACTCAAAGCTGCTATCTTCAAATAGAGTTGGATAACATGAAACAATAGAAAACAAAAGAACTCAAATGATATGTACTCACTGATAAGTGGATATTAGCCCGGAAACTTAGTACAGTGAGATATAAGATACAATTTGCAAAACACATGAAACTGAAGAAGAACGAAGACCAAAGTGTGGACACTTTGCCCCTTCTTAGAATTGGAAACAATCACCCATGGAAGGATTACAGAGACAAAGTTTGGAGCTGAGACAAAAGGATGGACAATCTAGAGACTGCCATAACCAGGGATCCATCCCATAATTAGCCTCCAAACAATGACGGCATTGCATACACTAGCAAGCATTTGCTGCAAGGACCCTGGTATAGCTGTCTCTTGTGACACTAGGCCGGGGCCTAGCAAACACATAAGTGGATGCTCACAGTCAGCTATTGGATGGATCACAGGGCCCCCAATGGAGGAGCTAGAGAAAGTATCCAAGGAGCTAAAGAGACCTGCAACCCTGTAGGTGCAACATTATGAACTAACCAGTACCCCGGAGCTCTTGACTCTAGCTGCATATGTATCAAAAAGATGGCCTAGCTGGCCATCACTGGAAAGAGAGGCCCATTGGACAAGCAAACTTTATATGCTCCAGTACAGGGGAACACCAGGGCCAAAAATTGGGAATGGGTGGGTAGGGAAGTAGGGGGGAGGGTGTGGAGGACTTTTTGGATAGCATTGGAAATGTAATTGAGGAAAATATGTAATAAATATATATATATATATTAAAATAAAAGAAACTATGCAGTCCTCAGAGAATTTCTTAAAATTAAGTTTTTCTCTTAAGGATGTTTGGATTAATTATTCTAAGATGTAACTTAGATAAAAATACTAATGTGGAATTCTTCAGACTGATACATTTCTTAAGAGAGCATCACCTTTTTTTTTTTTTTTTTCTGGTTTTCTAGATATCTGAGTAGTAATTCAATGTCCTCCGGTAATTTTGTATTGTTGGAAGGCTAAACAATTTCGCCAGGAAACAGTTGGTACTAAATACAATTTCTCTCTATGTCTTACACTGTGGTTCACCAAATTACTTCTTAAAATGGCAGTGAAACAGTTTGAAAGACAACGCAAGGAGAATTTCAACCATTTTCACTTCATAGAAAAGAATGTTCGTCCAGATGCATTCCTTGCTTTCTCCTGCTTCTGGGTTTGTCATCCTTTGAGGATGTGGAATCAAGTAAAAATAAAATCTCCTTTTTCATTTTATAAGTCATCTTACATATGAAAAACAATCACAATGTTTATAAACAACAATTAGCCTGTATCTAATTAACAGGGAAACCTGTTGTTGCTATGGCACAAGGGTAAGACATTGCTTATCCTGCTTCTCCACTCTAGATGACAAGTAGTATGGCTATCAGAAAGCAAAGTCCCAACATTTAAATTAAAAAGAAAAATATCAAGGTCAATGGCTTGTATTAGAGTGAATTTGTAATTTAAAATATATTAATGTTCTTTCCAGAATAGTTTTAGGACTTGAAGAATAGGGATGACAATATGTATATTTAATAAGCAGCTACAAAATAGAACAGGTGAGTCTACAGTAGGCACTCAAGACATTCCTGAAATGAATAAGATGAGCGTCTTGATCATTGTCAGGGGAATATGTAGCAGAAATCTACCATTTAATATGAACATCTTATTTAGGAGTGTTTCGTAAGTTAGCAAATGATTTGGAGCACCAATTCAAGACTCAATATTGGAAGAGAGTGAAGGAAAAATACAGACCGAATATGGGACTTTTGATTTTGGAATAAAGTTTGCAAGTTGGGTGTAACAAAATTAAGTACTTAGGATGTTAAGGGGAGATTAAAAACTACAGGAAAAGAAAGCAAGACTGAGAAACTGGTCATTCAAGGTACTATAGATATCTAAAGGGAAATTTTTGTCAAGTTCTGTTGTGACAGGAAATTGTTTTCTTTACTTCCTATGAAAATTTTCTGCAAAGGAGTTAGTTATGTATTTGTGTATTGTAAATCAGAATCTGGGCTTGTGATAAAGTCGTAAATTTGGTTACAATTTGGATATTGGTCAGAAGTGATATTATGCCCATTAAGATTCTCTCTTGGGGTAAATCTCCACCCAATTATGCCCCGACAATGAAACGTAACTCAGTTAATACGAATACATGCTGTGAGCCTAGATTGGGCAGATCTACTGCTACACTACCATCTTCCACATCTATGATACCGCTTAGAACTTGCGGTTTCACCAGGCCACGTGCTTCAGCTCTCCTTTTCTTCTTCCTCCTCCTCCTCTCCCTCTTCCATTTTCTCCTTCTTCTCTCTCCCACCTTCCAGCTCCACCTTCCCTTTTATATGCCCAATCATCAGCTCTCCTTTATTTTACAAATTAAGGTTGGAAGCAGGTTTACAGGAAATCACCTGAGTTCACAACCGCTCACAGGAGAACTGAATTAACATCAAACAGTAGGAAGGAAGGGCAAGGTATCTCCACCGTACAGCAATAATAACAATAGTAACATGTAGAAGAGGCCTTTTAAACGTAGATCCAGGTTTTCTGTTTTCTCCCCTCTAATAATTGACAGTGACTATAACTTAACAAGCATTGCTAGTTATCTGTTGAACTCAACTCAGGAAAGGGCAATAGGAAAAATCAACAGTTGTTTATTGTGGTATATAAGTTTTGAAACATTATATAAAATAAGACCTTATTGTGAGCAACTATTTGATGAAGTAGGGCAGGTAGATTGAAGGCATAAAATTTGACTGTAGTGTTGTGTTTCATATCCTACAGACATACAGCGCTGGATTGTAAATTCAAGCCTTGTGTATCTGTTCTACTTATGGGATGTATAGCACATAATGAATTCACCTAAATACTCTTTGGTCCTGGTATATAGTCAGTGAAATACATATAATATTACTGTTCAAGCCAATAGATAAAAATGATTCAATCTTACACATATATAATAGATCTACTTAAACAATAATTCTATGCAATATAGCCAAGGACTAAATAATAGTTACATGAGAATTTACTTGTAAGTTTGTAAGTTTATAGTCTTCATAGTACCTATGGCATCTTAAAAATAGTAAGTTAGCAAGTGTATTTATAATGCTACTCCTAGGCGATTTGTCCCAAATTCCTGAAGAAACACTAGACTTATCTTTTTGAGATTTTCTAAAACTAATATGTTCTAAAGACAGTATCCCTCTTGTGACATATCCATTATTGGAGGGAAGATTATCAGATATAAAATTGAACACATGACATTTAGTGCTTGTCCAACTTGTAGCTACTTGTGTAAACTTTGGCAAGTCTCTTCTAACATGAAAGAATTGAACTCCACTTCTCTACTCTTCCTTCCAGTATTAATGAATTGAGTATGTGATTTTCTCCATCTTCTTGTGGCTTGCATTATTGCTAAGTGGCTAATGTTGAGAAGAGGTCAAGGATTTTCTAGACTCAATAAATATTATTTTGATGTATTACAATCGCCAGATAGAACAATAAGCTTCTATTAAATAAACATATCATTAAATGGAGACCAGTTTATTGAACATCTGAGCATTCTCCAGATATTAGTAAATTGTAGAAAAACAAACTGGTCCAGCAGATATTTTATATATGTCTATGATTTCATTCATTTGCCTTGTGTATTACGACTTTCAGAAATTCTAGAGCTCTAGAAATCAATTCATAAATTAACAGACAAAGCATTCTCAAGGCTGTCTCTAACATAATAAATAGTGAATATGTAATTGTCAAGAAAAAAGTAAAATATTCTTATAATATATGCAGAAATGACTTATCAGCCCATCTCAGAATTTTTAGTTTAAAATGAATTTTTGCCATTTTAAAGTGTTTGTTAAATCATCAAAGTGTTCGAAATATTTTATCTGCTCATGAATATAATAGTACAACCTCCATCTATTGCTATCAAGGAACTGAATCTTTTCCCCAAAACCTATTATTAACTTATTTAAGAAGCCCAAGGGCATTTAAGAACAAAGGAGAAGTAATCTTGAACTTCAGTCAAATTACAGAAAGAAGTTACACTTGAGGATGAGTGTCTTCGTTGTGTTTGTTTATTATTGTTCCTTTCTAAAACAGTGAGTTGTGCCTTTCATTATAAAAGAATGCACACTATTGTGGCTTAATATGTGATGTTAATTAGTTATCCATATATGTGTATATACTTACACTAAATGTTATTTGATGTGCAAAGTCAGAACTGGTTGTAACTTTTACATGGAAACATTAAGACCACCCAACTTGAACTAGTAATTACTTCTGCAAGTAGCTGTATGCTTTTGTTTAGGAAAAGTACACTTGAGAATATGTATTTTAAGACCTTTAAAAATGATAAAATGAGTTTCTTTTTTGTTCTTTCTAAGTTTTCTGTTAAAAATAATTTTTATGTAATATTTTCAGATTATAGTTTCCCTTCCTTCAATTCCTCCACTTAGAAACCCACCCAAATCCACAATATTCATTTCCCAATCTCATTAGAATACGATCAAGCATTAATAATAATAATATAATTTAGAATAAAAACTAGTCAACCAGAATTGGACAAGCTAAACAAACACAAGGAAGAGTCAAAGGAAAAAAGCTCAGAAACACATGTAGACACAGAGACACATGCATTTACATACCCAAGAGTCCAATAAAACACAAAACTATAAATATATATACACAAAGGACTTATAAGTTTAAAGAAAAAGAAAATGCAGTGACAAAGCAGTATGAGACAAAAACCTACAAAAATGTCATTGAGCTGATCTTGTATTGTTCCTATACTCCTGGGCAAGGGATCCAGCGTTGGAGTGGTTTGTATACTCAGTGATTCTTCATTGGAGGAAACTAATTCTTTACTTGTGAGTAGTCATCAATTAGATAGGGTCTTATATCCCCATCCCTTCTTAGGTCTGGGACCTCACCTGAGCCAGAACTCTGCTGTCACAGTCCCTGTGAGATCAAAAGTGTTATCAGTGTTCCTCTGTTTACACATGTGTCCTTTTCTTGGTATCCTCCATCTCCTCTGGCTCTTACACCCTTTCACTTTTTTCTGCATGGCTCCCTCAGCCCTGAGGGGACATGATTTGATGGAGACATCCCTTTTAGGGCTGAGTGTTCCAAGATGTCTAACTCTCTGAGCATTGTATGCATGTGGGGCTCTGTATTTGTTCCTATATGCTATAGGAGGAAGCTTTTCTGATGGTGGCTGAACAAGACATGGATCTCTGAGTAGAGCAGAATGTCATTAGGAGTCATTTTTATGTCTATTTTATGTTCATTTAGCAGAACAGTATCATTTGTTCTCCTCTAGATCCATGACCTATCTAGTCTCAGATTTTGGACAACCAAGCTGTGTCAGGAATGGTATCTATCTCATGCAGTGAGCCTTAAAACTAGTCAGACATTGGTCATTTCATCCCACAAGTTTTGAGCCACTTTGTCCTAGAATTTCTTACAAGTCATTTAGCATTGGAAATCACAATCTAGATTAGTGTTTACTGTTTTCCTTTGATATTTGCAGAGCACCTTCTAGTACCGTGAATACTGGTCAGTAGGGTGAAGGCTCTAGGTTGGCATCACCTTGACTTCTCCATCTTAAATAAGTTTGTGTTGGTGTTGTCTTCAGCAATGGGATTGGTGGAAGGCATGCCACAATGACAAAATAATGGGAATCTACAAAGACTGCATCAATGGTCTCAAACGTGATAATTATATAATATACCCTCCTTATGAAAGCAATTGAAACTACCAGTATGAGATTTTGAATTTGATTCCAAAAGAAACATTTCATCAAATGAAAGGACTAACCTGCACCTTAGAAAAATGTTTAACCTGATACATTATATACAATCCAGATTTCTATTTAATCAAGGGTGAAATATCCAGAAACTTCAGTTAAACTAATCTTTTTAAAGATGCCGACATATTAATGTCCCTAGTTTCCCCAGTTATTTTTCTAGTTTCTTCACCTCACTGAGATTATAGATGTTGACATTTCAAGAGCTAGTTTGCAGTACCATAAACCCAATCCTCCCATCAGAGCTTAAGCCTTCAGAGACTAAGAAAAGAAGGTTGTGAGCTGGGGTGCTGCATCTTCCGTAGAGGTCCCAGACAGCCTGACTACTGTCACGTCCTAGGCTTCTCACACTAACCAATCCCTACTCATCTATAGACAGAAAAACCAACCCTTGGCCCATAAGACAGCTTCTCTGTGGGTCAGCCTCTGCCTTCCTTATTTTTTCTATGGGACCTGAAAAAGAGGACCACTGGATCTGTTTCTGGGGCCTGAAGCTCTTAAATTCAAACCCTAACATCTTGATAGAGGTCTTTTTAACCAGAAAGGATGGTGTGAACCAAAGTTTCTGTCTTGATAGGTAAGAACTAATGCAGTTCACAGTGATCAGGATCAGTATCACAGAGAACACCTTAAGGACACTGAAGGTCAAAAGAGAGGCCGTCTTTGTTGAGGTGACTTTCCTTCACACAGGATGAAGGTGTGTCCTTGTATTTTACATTGTTTTTTGTTTGTTTGTTTGGTTTTTTTTTTTTTTTTTTTTTTGGTTTTTCGAGACAGGGTTCCTCTGTGTAGCCCTGGCTGTCCTGGAACTCACTTTGTAGACCAGGCTCCGCCTGCCTCTGCCTCCTAAGTGCTGGGATTAAAGGCCTGCACCACCATCTCCGGCTATATTTAACATTGTTAATTGCTATGGCCAAGAGTTAAGTGCTGGAAGCATTTGGGTATTGCCATTTCTATGGCCCATCTCCACTAAACATATGTAAATGCCTGTCCTTCCTTACCTACCCCAAAGTTGACTTTCTGAGTTTGTCATATTAAAATGTAAGCTTTGATGGTAAAGGTCAAACAGTCATAAATGCCAAAAGGCAACAAAAAGAGATGGAATAGCTGTGATCTTGCTGCTGATTAGTTCATCCTGGAATGTGGCTTTTTGTATTGAAAAGAGCTGATGGCCTGAGCTGGGGCAGGAAGTAAGGTGCAGGACTTCCACACTGGCAGGGACAGAGGCACAGATGCTACAGGAAGACAGAGCTAGAAGCAGGCAGTGAGAGCCAATGGGAGAGAAGAGATGGTGAAGTCAGAAGTTCAGATAGCTAGCTGAGATACTGCTTGAGCAAAATATCAATAGCTTTTAACTATATAGATGACTCCATGTCTTAACTATTAAACTTCAAGTTGGATCGGCAAACAATACATCTTGGTTGGTATTAACATTCACTCACAGTATGCATATGCCTGTCATACAGCTTCTTCACCCCTTAGCTACCATCGTTATGTTGCCCTGTGCTGATAATGCCCATAGAATAAGCCCTTCCATTTAACACTTTTCTTTTTGATACCATATCTACACATTTAAATTCATGATTGTATCTTCCTCACTATGAAAAATAGAACTTCTGACTGAGTTTCTTTCTAATAATAACATTTTTTTGGCCTGTGCTTTTAATCCATTTTATGCCTGAAATTCCAAAAATTCTTTTAAATCTTCTTCTCTCTCCTTTCTTCTACCCATTTCCATCTTCCTTTCTCAAGAGGCTTCATACCATTGTTAAAGGCAACCAAAGACATTTCATTGTTAATTTAACAGTCAGAGATTACTCACAGAGAGTCAGACTCTCTCAACAGCCCATTATATGATCTTTTCATCTTCATTTCAGCCACTCTTCTAAAGAAATGATGATTTCTGAGACCGAGAAGTTATCTCAGTGGTTAAAGTGCTTGCTATGCTGACCTTCAGATCCCTATAGCCATGGTGTTCACATATAATTCTGCAGTTGGTAAGTTGGGGAGAAGGAATTCCCAGAGTAATCTGCCACTTCTAATAGCTCAAGGCTCAACTGAAACATTATTAATCAATAATATTTCAATAATATGCAAATGCATTCACACACATCTCCAAATGTGGGCAAACCACACACATCCCATCCATATACATGAAGAGAAAACAGCTTCTATGAGTGGTCACCATTTTCTCAATTTTCCCACTCATTTTGATCTGATTTGAATTGAATCCACCCCTCCATCACTTTACCACAATGACTTTCCTAAGCTCATTAAACTGCAGCAATAGTAATGCAAGGAACAACAGTGATGTCATATCAGAAGTAGCAGGAGTTCCAAATGACCAGCAAACTTGGGTAATTAGGAGCTGAACATGTAGAATGATAGCCTCACTGTTACTATAGCCTGGATCGTGGCTCAGAATGACTAAACTTAACCTTTTCTTCCAGATGCAGGTCAGAGTCTAACTTTCCCCTGGTACCTGGGATTTTTAAATCTTTCTCTAATGCACTGCTTTCTGCCATGCATCTGTGTGTTTACCATATGGTGGTCCTACATGCCAGCTTAACTAAGATGACATAGCTTTCTCCCTTTTCTTTCCTTCTCTTGTTGGCAGTAGTCAAGATTGACAGCTTGCAGTTCTGGAGTTTTTCTTTTAAACTCTAAACTAAAAAGAAATCTGAGCTTGCTTAGAGGTCCATTCTTAAATTCTTTTATTAATGAGTCTGATTTCCTTACTAAAATGTGGCACTGCATCCACAGTCTCAATCTTTCCAGTGGCATCAGAATTGTTGTGGTGGTTGCTGGTGGCAGTATGGCTAGGAATAATTTTAGGTGCAAATCAAATAATATAAATACATGCTGTCAATAGTTTAATGTAGAAATATCTTTATTGTGAAACACTCAAAGTATGATTTAAGATATTGAAAAACAAATCAAATTTTTCTTTTTTTATTATTAGATACTTTCTTTATCTACATTTCAAATGTTATTCCATTTCCTGGTTTTCCCTCCGAAACTCCCCTATCCCCACTCCCTCCTGCTCACCAACTCACCCACACCAGCTTTCTAGTCCTGGCATTCCCCTACACTGGGGCATTGAGCCTTCACAGGACCAAGGGCCTTTCCTCCCATTGATTACTGACAAGGCCATCCTCTGCTACATATGTGGCTGGAGTCATGGGTCCCTCTATGTGTACTCTATATTTTTCAAATACAGTGGTTTTTGTTTTATTTAATTTAATTTTTTACTTATTCACTTTACATCCCACTCACTGCCTGCCCCATTACCTCACCCCACAGTCCTTTCACCATCTTTCCTCCCCTTCTACTCTGAGTGGGTGGCCCCCTCCCTTGGATATTCCCCTATCCTGGCATTTCAAATCCTGCAAGGCTAAGTGTTCCCTCTTCCACTGAGGTCAGACAAGGGATCCCAGAACATATCCCACATACAGCCTACAGTTTTTAGGATACCTGCCTCCTCGCTCCAGTTGTTCGGATCTACATAAAGATCAAGCTGTACATCTGATGTCTGTGTGTGTGTGTGTGTGTGTGTGTGTGCGCGCAAGCACAGGAAAGCATAGGCCTAGGTTCAGCCCATCTATGCTCTTTGTGTGTGGTTCAGACTCTGAGATCCTCAAGGGTTCAGGGGAGTTGACTCTGTTGATCTTCCTATGAAGTTCCTATGCCCTTTTGGGCCTGCAATCTTTCATCCTTTTCTTCAATAAGAGTCCCCAAGCTCCATCTACTGTTTGGCTGTGGGTGTCTCCATCTGTCTGAGTCAGTTGCTAGGTGGAGCCTGTCAGAGCACAACATGCTCCTGTCTGCAAGCATAACAGAGTATCATTAACAGTGTCAGGAATTGGTGCTTAGCTATGGGATCGGTCTCAAGTTAGGCTGGTTATTGGTTGGCCATTCCCTCAGTCTCTGTTCCATCCCCCATGCCTGCATTTCTAGTAGACAGGATACATTTTGGGTTGAAAGTTATGTGAGTCGAAATACAATGTTTTAACAAATTATTTTATTAGGTTTCCAATCTGCTTTCAATATATTTTCCTACTTATATAAAGTGAACAAACATAAAAAAATACAATACAACCAAACTCTTGAGCTTTGTCAGACTAGAAACGAACTATTGAAAAATTATGAATTCTAGTCATAATTAGATTAAAACAGACTATTGTTATTTTTAGTATAATTGCTTTTCTAGAAATTCTCACCTACTTACAGAAGTTATGTCTTGTCAAACTGCCCATTGAGACCTAGTACAATTTCTTGTGTTACTGAATATTTTGTAACAAGATACCAAATTGATATTTACATAAAAGAAATAAAAGCTGGGCAGTGGTGGCATACACCTTAAATCCCAGCACTTGAGAGGCAGAGGCAGGCAGAGTTCTGAGTTCAAGGCCAGCCTGCTCTACAGAGTGAGTTCCAGGACACCCAGAGCTACACAGAGAAACACTGTCTCTAAAAACCCAAAATAAAAAAAGGAAAAAAAAGGAAAAAAAAAGAAATTAAAAAAAGGAAAATAAAGAAGTATTAGCCTTTGAACAATAAACACTCATTATTATAAATGTTTATGAATGCAGTGTACTTGCATGCTATAATGCAATAAAAATATTAAAAATATGTTTTAATTTATTATTTGTATACTTTATTTGCTTAAATAACTGACCTAATGTTTCTCTTATACATAATTAATTATAGTTGTGAAGTAAGTGGCATCTCCATGTTCATAAAATCCATTTTATTTATTAATAGATTTTGAAAATTTGTTGGACTTATGCAAACAGACATGATCTATTTTCAATATGAAACAAGAAGAGATTTAATATAAATTCATGAAAAAAATCTATTGTTGGTAAAGCAAAAATTGTATTTTATACTCTCTAATAATCTTTCCAGAAAACAACAAAACAAAAATGAGTCAAAAGAGATAAGAGAAGATAAAGCAACTTATCCAGTGATTTATTGTAGCTAGTTCAAATAGTATAATAAAATATGGATGTAGAGTCAAATCCTATTGTATTATTTGACTTGAATGCAAACAGAAGGAGATACTGTGAGTTAACAGTTTTTTTTTCCTCCCATACACATATAGTATGAAACATATGTAAGATGTCATGTACTGGAACAATGAAACCAGGGGTGTAAGTGTGAGTGACTTGCATGTGAAACCCAGTTGAAAAATATGGTGGGATGGAAAAATATGGTGGGGCTAGAAGAGAGGCTATGATTTGGGCCAATATGCCATTTCTGTTATCTTTAACCAGATTAGGTAGCAGACTGACTTTTACTAGTAATCAACTCGAGAAAAACGAGAACTCTATGAATTATAAATTATTGCTGCTTCTTTACAGTTCAACACAATTTTCTGATTTTCTCTTTGTTTCAGAATGGGTCATTTAAAGGAAATAGCATGTGACACTCCCATGATTTCTATTTCGTACTCAAAGGAGGTTTGGATACAGAACAATGTAGATATTTAATGAGTAACTTTTGTTGCCATATGGTAACCTTAAGAAGATGGAGGGAGGAAGGTGTTGCATATAATTTTAAAAAAGCACGCTTCACCTTCTCAGGACAATGCTCTCACCAGCCCCTGCTCTACACAGTTATCTCCTTATCCCAGCTAGTTTTTCCAAGCCACAGCTTTGGCATTGCTCTCTTGACAGCTAATCATTCCTAACCAGCTTTGCCAGTGTCCACCTTGATCTGGCTCAGCTCTACCAAACTGCCAGCTTGTGTTTTTCTCGATAATGCCACCCGTTTCTCAATTCTCATTCCTCCGGCTGTCCACTTTCTCTTCCAGCCTGCTTTAATGCTGCAAATGGAAAACACCAGACACTTTTATATTTTAAAACTGATCAGATAACTCAAAGCATAGAATATTCTGTTTCATTTTCCTTGGCCTCCACAGCCTGCAGAGGCCACAAACTATTGGTGCCTCAAGAAACCTACATGTCTGCAACTTCTCATCTGTCTGCTGCCTGGTCTGACCCCAATCCTCACCCATCTCTTCCTGCACTGCCTGGAAATCCTGTCTCCATTTTCTTGCTTCTGATGTCTTTATTAGCCAATCAACAATTAGGGAAATAATTAGGGAAACAATCAGAGAAACTCTCTCCTACAAGAAGAAGTGAGAGTTATTGCCAAATTTGAATAAAATGTACTATGTAATTGTAACTTTCATTTGCCAGATGTAATTGTTGTCTCAGAGGATAACTGCTATATAAACTTACCCTTTCTAAACTCTAGCTGGCTGGTTCAGTTCTGCGAAAACTACTCTCCAAGCTGACTGATTCAAACTGGCTTCTCTCAGCTTCTGACTGAATTGTTCTGCTTTACCTCAAACTCACTCTGGCCATTTATTCTAATTTTCTTTCTCCTTATTTTCTGCGTTCAGCTGCCTCCTGGACTGCACTGCATTCAACTGAACTGCATTCAACTCAATTTCCCTCAAATGAGCTCTCATTCTCTCCCTGTACTGCTCTTAAGTATCCCCTCTTTCCTGTGCTAGTCTCCTAGGAATGGGTGTATCCTATCTCTGACACATTCTGTCAAATCTTTCTGATTTGTCACTTTGTTTATCCTTCAATTAGACATCATTGTTTGGGATTAAACATGTGTACTAAGGGTGTATTTATGTTCCAGCCAGAGGAATTAAATGTCTGTCATTCCCTACAGACACACAGACCTAGAAGTTTTTTGGATGTGATTCTTGCCAGAGCAGGTATGTTTCTAGATTAAAATTTCTCTACAGTGCTGAGCCTAAGTGATTCTAAATTAAATATGTAAACAAATAAAATCAAAATACTATTCAAAAGGAAGACAAGAAGTAAAAGAAACAGCAGAAATGTAAACTTATCATCAGAGATATAACATAGCTTTCAACTTACTATTTCTTGTACCCATTTACCATTTATTCAAAGATGTTAATTGATCTCAGAGAACAACAAATATATTTTAAGATAAAATATTTATTTTGTCCAGTTTTGCCTCCACAGTTTAATAAGTCATATACAGTTGGATGGATCCTTTATATAACGCAAAACTCACATGTTAAAGATTATAATTTTTAATATAATTCTAATCTTTTGGGTTACCATGCTTTGATATAATTATAGATACATTACATAATATTTATCTTTGGAAAATAAAAGTTTAACGTTCAGTGTCAAATGCTTATCTAATTCAATTCAGCAATGGGGAAGTGCTAGAGAGGGACAAGCATATACTTAGTGAATATGTTTTAAAAAAATTTTTTTTAAAGCTCTTTGTAATCAAGTTAACTGAGCCTAAATTTATTCTTCCATCTAAATAAGTATAAGGGAGAAAACATTAGGATTATTTATCAATACTGCTTTCACCAGTTTTGTATTATAGTATTCAGCTGTGGTATCCCTCGATACAGTCTTTTAAAGATTCCTAAGAAGCAGTACATTGTAGACTGCAATTCATAGTCTTCCATCTCTGTGTCTTCTCAGGATCTTTCAGTAGTGTGTACTAATAGAAAATGAAACAGCAAAGAGAAGGAAGAATTATTTTTCTCTATAAGTTTTGTTTCCCAGGCAAATAGCGTCTGTCAGGTGACTGGGTCTTCCTGACATGAAGGCTCTTGCAAGATGCCATGGTAGTGACCATAGTAGTGAAGGCACATCTAAGATGTCCTGGTGGGAGATGCAATTCTATTCCAGTGGCAGCAGTAGAGCTACTGATCAAAGCACTAGCAGATCAAAAGAGTGTACTATGAAAAAAAGGTATGGGTCCGTCCAGTAAAGAAGAACCTAAGTTCTTCTAAGAAAAAAAATACTTATGAAATAGGTACATGGGAACATATTGTCAAAACCCTGACACCAGCACCACAGAAATACAAAAATAACATACAAATAATAATAATAATAATAATAAACCTTTATTGAGAAATTTCTTTTTCTTTTTTAAATTGGAGTCGTTTCAAATGTTGGAGTTAGAAAACACTCTGGTACAAACCAAAGTAATATTAATTTTATTTCTGTGTATTGGTCTGCTCTGAAGCACAGGCTTACATGTGTGTGTTTGTGCACATGGCCATGCTGTTGTGCATGTGGGAATGACTGTGAGTGTTGATTCCTCACCATCTTATGTATTGAGGCAGGTCTCTCACTTTAACGCAGATCTATCTGAATTGACCTAATCTAGCTAGCCATCATATATGGTGACCTGCTGTCACTCCTCTTTCTCATACCCAGAGAAGCACTGACATTCTTGCCTGGCATTTAGGTGACTGGTTGCTAGGGATTCAAAGGTCCTCATGCTTTCACAGCAACTGCCTTATCATCCTTCAAAGCTCAGAGAAATAACGTTTTTTTTTTTTTAATAAAATGAGAATGATTAATTAATCTGTAGTTACATGACATGATCCTATTAAGAAAGCATTTTTTGATAATGGCATTTTGAGTTCCAAATAAGGGATTAAGTAAAATGCAGAGCTTAAATTATTCTTACCCTCCCCCTTTTCTAGTACTGTGTTTATAGGCAAGCATGGCAGCCAGTTGGAGGGCAACTTTATGGACTCAGCTCTTTTTCCACTTTTATGTGGGTTCCAGGGATTGAATTGAGTTCACCAGTTTGTGGGGCTTTTACCCACTGAGTCATCTCACTGGCCCCTTTGAAACACTAAAAAATATTTTTTTTTGTATTTTTTGGTTTTTGTTTTTTTTTTTTTTTTTTTTTTTTTTTTTTTTTTTTTTTTTGGTTTTTGGTTCTTTTCGAGACAGGGTTTCTCTGTGTCGCCCTGGCTGTCCTGGAACTCACTCTATAGACCAGGCTGGCCTCGAACTCAGAAATCTGCCTTCCTCTGCCTCCCAAGTGCTAGGATTAAAGGTGTGCACCACCACTGCCCAGCTAAAAAAATATTTTTATTTATGTATATTGTATGAGGCTGTACAAGGTTATGTGCAGTTGTTCATTGAGGTCAAAAGGCATCAGGTTCTCCCCCACCCCCAGAACTTGAGTTATGATCAACCCTATGTAGGTGCTGGGAACCAAATCCAGGTCTTCTTCAAGACTACATTAAGAGCTCTTAACCATTAGGCCATCTGTTCATCACTGTGTGTGTGTGTGTGTATGTGTGTATACACACATGGTGAATTATCCTAATTCTGAAAATCAAAATCTTTCAACCAACAGAAGAAACAGAATCCAGGAGAAGCCAGGCAGTGGTGGTACATGCCTTTAATCCTAGCACTTGGGGAGGTAGAGGCAGCCAGCTCTCTGTGAGTTTGAGGGTAACTTTGGCTACAGAGTGAGTTCCAGGACAGTCAAGGCTATAAAGCGAATTTATGTCTTGAGGGACAAAAAGAGTCCAGGAAAGGAGAGGCCATAGAAATTGAACTAGTGAAGTCAATTCAATCTATGTAATCGTTATATAACTGAATGATTAATATCATGGCTACTGGGATGAAGCATTAGGTACAAGGCTGGAGTTAAATAATCCACAGAGGCATGGCTTACATACTCTAATGTATTTAATAAAAATAGGTATTTGTAGGCAGAGAGAGCAGTTATAGAAATATTGAGTATTTTCTTCATGTAGTGGGCCATTTGCTACTTTATGGATCTGAGTGTATGTTTAAAAAAATCAATGCATTTCAAAGTTATTTTATAATATTTCACATGTGGAAAAAAACAGTTTTAAATAAAGTAGTAGCTCCTAGATACACAATTACCTAAATTAAAGTAATTTAAAATTTCAATGTAATATATTATTTAATTCTTTGAGATATTCATATATTGTAAAAATGTAATTTGATCACATTTATACTCTCTCCCAATTCCCACTCTTAACTCTTTAGGATCTACTCCCATCCTCTATTTCTTCTACCAAATTCATATCCTCTTTGTTTTTGTTTTTACTTAAAAAAAATTAAACGACTGAGTTCAGTTTGTGTAGCCCACTATATATTGAACATATATAATGGAGTATATTTGACCCATTAGGGACCATATCCCTAGAGAAAGCCCACTCTCTTTTCTCTGGCAGCCATCAACAGTCACTGTCCCCTCAGCTAGTAGAGGGGGCTTGTGAACTCCTCTTCTGTTCGTGCTGGGATGCTGTCTGGCCTGATCTTCTGTTAAGCCATGTGCAGGCAACGACAGGACTTAGTATTAATGAATGTCTCAGTCCGGTCCCATATAGAATATACCATACCGTTTCACCCTGTTACACTTTGCCGTCTATGTCTTACCTGCTTTCTACTCCTAAGACCTCCTTACAAGATACTTTATCCAAAAACAAAAACAAAAACAAAAACAAAAACAAAAAAAATCCAAATAATGCCCAAGAAGGGAAACATGTCAAAAGAGAGTGAAACTATACTCATTTGCAAACAGAGGCTGATGTTTTTACTTTAGTATATAGAAAATAATATGGTTAAGCCAAAGAATTAGATAAGAAATATAAGGTGATAGTATGCTGAGAGCCCCCAAGAAGCCTGATAAATGCCTGTGAGAGAGATTTGTGTATGTCCTAGTGTTTCTGACTGGGTACATTCTTCCCATTTGTTTATTTGTGCTGTATGATGTTCTGTTAATCAGTAATTTGAAAATATTTAACTATTTCAGGGAGGTCTGTACATGAAAGACTAGGCAGTGTGTCCATTAAATTACATAATACTGAACAGCTTAATATGACATTCTACACATTTAAACTATTCTTTTCAGAGTGAATCATGTCCATCAGACGTGTGGAGTTCACATGCACAGAAGGTTTACATAGCCAGTACACATATGCACATGAGTGCACACAGGAGAACAATTCATCTGTTATTTATCTGCTTTGACATCTCCCAGGATGAACATTAGGATTTGGGGAATATTTGTTCATGATCGATATACCTTTTAAATAAATGATAAATAAAACAGTACAATCAAACAAATAGTTTTATCAACCTTCATGAAGCACTTGAAAAGATAACACCAAAACTTTAATGTTTTCAAAGTAATAATAATAATAATAATAATATAAAAATAGCATGGTGCAAAGGAAGTGCTTCAGTTTGCCTTGTTGACTGTATGTTGAATTGTATCCATTGAAGAACAATGACTTTTTACAGGTATAGTGAGAGGTTTTAGTAGCATGTTCACTGATATATTAGTTCTTATGAAACCAACATATAGATGCTTTGTGTATTTAAAAATGTACTCCATTTACTTAAAATTTTAATCCAACTCATTAAAACAAGGACCCAGAGGAACCTAAGTATTGAAAAATAACTTAGAGGATATATTTCTCTTGAAGAGAAATTAAGATTTTCCAATATTTTCCTTTTGCACAATATTACTTTAGATAGCTGTGTGTATGTGAGTTATATATTTAAATGAGACTCTATATTGTGCTAAAGTATTCATAGATAATAGCTTCTATCTAAAAAGCTCAAAGGCTGTCGCTGATCTACACCTCTTAATTTGTCAAATTAAATGCAAATAAACTACATAAAGAAAAGAAATACCTCTTTTGTCGAATTCTATTGTTTCTAAGATATGTGGAAAGGGAACCCATATATGTGCAATGTTTACAGCAAACCATGTGTGATGGATCATTTTTTGTCGACTTGATTAACAAATCTAAGTAAACATCTCTCCAGGTGTAATTATGATATTGTTTCCAAAAAAGCATATCTGAAGAGGAAGCAACTACCCTAACATGGGATGGATTATCTCATGAGCCGGGGTTCTGAGCTGAATAGGAAGGAGAAAGTGGACCGATTGTCACCCTTCTTATCTCTCTACGTCCAGAGTTTGGATATTATGTGACCACTTCCCTCACAATATGGCTGCCATGGCTTTCCTGTCATGATGATTGGTGTACTCTGAAACTTTAAGACTAAAAAATAAACTCTTTCTCATATTGCTTCTTGTTAGGTGTTTTGGCCACGATAATGAGAAAAACACCCAATAGGTCATTTCATTAACGATAGTACTTTTTGAATATTAAAGGCAATAACTTACTGTTGAATTGAGATACTGACATCTTTTGTTAGTTGTGTTCTAGAGAATGTGTATTTGCATTTACACAGTCATAAATAAAATGAATTATAGTGTACAGTTCAGTTTCCTATAGTTGAATATAGAATATATAAAGCAACATTGCCCAAACATTACCAAGACATTTATAATCAGCCCAAGAAAAAGGATTGTGTTCTAATATTTTGACCTAATTGTAGAAAGCTTATTTTTATTTAATTTAAATATTGTCAATATATTACTTCAAACAGACATGAAAGGCAAATACCTCTAGTTAGTAAAGTTCTTTTCTATTATTCATATAAATTCTAAAATATAAAACATCACAATAATCAATAAGAACGTATAGTTTGATTTCACCTTTATATATTTCCTATTCCACTATCAGATTATCAATTGGAACCTGTCAGAGCATGGACATCACTCACCACCAACCCAAACTTTACAAATAAAAATTTATTGGAATATGCTCACTCCTATTTTTTCATATGCCATGGATACTTTCACATTAGAGTTGAAGAGTTGTGTGACTGACACTCTGATATTCCTCTTCAGAAAACATGGACCATTTTCTGGCTTAGATTACAATGTAATCACAGACGATTTTCAAAATGCATAAGAACAATCATTTCTCCCTTGTGCTGGCTCATGTGCACAGACAAAATGATTAAGATCAGGATGTCCACTTAAAAGAGGTTGGTTCTTAATTCACTCCTTCAAGGCCACACAACTCAAGGTATTTAGGTGTTACACATCAATTCTATTCAACTTGTTTTCCTCAACAAAGTCAAATCAGAAAATCATGATTTTACTTCTGCTTCGAAGGAAAATGAATCTCAGCCACCTGTCTGGAAAGAAAACTTGAATGCATGTGATCAGTTTTAGCAAAAACTGCAGACACATTATCTATGTAATCCAAAGAGTACTTATCACATTCTTAAATTATTGAGTTAGCAATAATCTGACTTGGAAAGATAAGCATAAACACTACTTTATAATAAAACTGTAATATGGATACTAGTCATAAAATAAAATCTATTATTCACCCTGCAGGCAAAGGTTTTAAGTGCATCTGTAACATATTTATAAGAAGATAATATTGCCTATTAATTATTAATACATTTCTGTAATGATTTTACAATCCAATGTAAATTATAAAGAGGTGATTAAAGATGCCACATAAAATATTTAAACACTGTGGTGCTATTGCTACTTCATAATTGTTTAAAACATTAATGAAAGCTGGAACAGTTTTTAGATCTATATGAAGTGCCATGGAAACTAAACTAAACAGAAGTTTGACAAATTATTAATTCTTCTCAGACTCATACATTTCAATGTCTTTCAGAATTTCAGTGTCAATGGAACAAATACAAGTCTATCATATTTATAATACCAAGAGGTCAGTTCTATTAATTTTTACACACAATTTTAAAGTACAAAGAATGGGGAGATTGCTGCTTAAAACCCTGTGTAGTACCCCTATTCAATGAGTAAGTGGTTAGGATGAATAGTAGACTGTTTATGTTGCCTTCTCTCTTCATTCAAAGGCAAGCATTATGTTGAAAGACTACATCTCTAAGACTCTTCTTAGAAAATGACTTTACTCTTTCCCACTATGTTGGTTCCAAGCAGTTCTGTTGATCCTATTCTTTCTCTGACCTTGATGGAAATTTTGAGATGGATTTGTGACTTGCTTCACCACTTTCACACAATAAAAATCCTCTTGACATTTGCAGCAACAAAATGTCTCATTTTATAACAACTGTTTTCAGTGTAATTGAACACTAAAAGTCTAAAAGCTAATGGTTTGCTCAGATAGGCTCTGCTGCAGGCTGGGGTACACAGAATATGTATTGAAAGAAAGCTTTCCCAGGGTAGAGTAGTACCCAAGTCGGGATCCCCTTCTCTGAGGAAAAAGGGGAGGGAACAATAGGGGGAGGGATTTGTCAGGCTGGGACTAGGAAATGAGGAGGGATGGGATGGGGTGGGGTTCTGTGATTAGTATGTAAAGTGAATACAAAAAGAAAAAGGAAAGTTTTTCCATTTTAGCTTTACTGCTGTAAAGCTCTTTACTGTGCACCCCCCCTATTTCTTACTCAGTCTCCTCAGGATTAGCAGTTGGCCAAGGAAGAATAGAGATGGCAGAGCTAGGAAACATTTCATTTGAACCGTTCTCTAACAACCACTCATGGCTTCTCTAGACATTCTCCAAAAGAATGTATAGCCGGGCTTCTAGTAATGTGAACTGATTGTCTCCTCTCATTGTATGCCATGCCCTGGGCATCCAGAATCTGTCCTTTTAGGGTGATCCCATTGTCATTTTTGCATAAGTCCCATTGACTGTCTCTCATCCTTATTTTTTCTTAGAAGCCTACTTCTGACCTCCAAGAAATCATCATTTGCCTACCCAGCACTATTCACATTACTAAGCCACAGCTTTTCACAATGCAATTTCTGTGATATGCTTCAGGAGCAGGCTCATGCCTCAGTCTCTAGGGAGCATGTATCAATTATGTCAATGCTACTTCTGATGTGACTGGGAAAACTATGGACAAGAATGAACATCTATTTTGCAAAAACTAGATTTAGATACCTAAATCCTCCTTTCCAGTAAGACACAGATCTTATTCAAGAAAGTATAAATTAACATATAATTAATAGAGATTGTGAATTTTTAGAAGGTAGAGAATATCTCAGGTGGACAGAACCAGAAAAAAATCTGTTTCAATGATGAGCAGGAATGCTAGTACAAATAGTGAATAATGAGTAAAAAGGAAAGTAAGTGTTGATGAGATAATAATTATCAAATAATATCAAATTTTTACAAAGCAATTTAGGAACTGCTTTATTATATTTTCATCTAACATGTGCATACCATCAAACTCATTTTAAAAGACAAAAAAATGAAAACAAGGGGATTTAGGAATTATTTTTAAACATCTCAGATTTTAGTAAAAATTATCATTTTATAGTAAAATTTATATCTAACCAGCCCTCTTTTTAAAAACCAAAGTGCTGTATATACAAAGAGAAATAGCAATAAGAAAGAACTAATGGTTAACATGTAGTCTTTCTCTACTCAACAGTCTATTTCCAAACATTTTCTCCACATTTATGTCTTGACATGAGGTCATCTTTGTGTTATTATTTGAGTTCAAAGAATTTAGATCATGGGATGAGGTCTTAGCAGGTCATCTGTCTTGGGGGTAATCTAGGAAGCAGTACTGAAAGCAGGCAGAAGAAGATGGGAAGGAAGGAAAGTCCACATAGGAATTGAGAGCAGCACCACTGTTGTGAGAAGACCAATTGGATCCCACAAGGCTGCCTTAAGGTATTCAAAATGGCTTTGGAAAATTTTTGTCCTAAAGGTCAAGAGGAAAGCAGTGGGGGCTTCAGGACAGCATCTGTTCCCACAATGCTTTTCATTGACCATGACAAGGTCAAGTTCAGAAAGTCAGAGTCAGGTTTTTTAGACTTTTATGGAAATTTGATATTGCTGCAACACTTGAGTTTGTGATCTTAAAAAAAGTGTATGTGTTGTTCTCTGGGCTTGGAAATTTAAAGGGAAGAAAAGAACATAATGTAGGGAGGAAGGAAACTTGTTCTCCATCATAAAGCTCAAGAAGCCCTTGGCTGAATATTGTCTGCTGGCTCCATTCCCGGCTGGGCAGAGGCTTCTCCTGGGATAATAGCTATGTGCACAAGAGACTGCTTTTATTGGCTTCTGTGGCTTTTCAAGATCTACCAGCACCTCAGTGAGTTGGGGAATGTTTAGGTCCATGAGCATTGAAAGTCATATAGAACCTTTCATAATGGCTATAGCTAAAATCCAAGCTAAAGGAATGTGATGCTGTGAATAGCTTATATAAACTGCACAAATCCCTTCAATGGGAACTGATTAACGTGCTCAGCAGCTTTTATGTCTGAACATGCTTAACAATTCCAAATGTTGTAGAATACAGGAAAATTCATCAGACGTAAGGAGGTGCTCCTTGAGACATGGTGGTTTGGTTTAGAGTTCTAGCTTCTCCATTCATTTGGAGTAGTGCCTGTTCCAGTGGATGTGATGGCTTGCTACACAATTCTGTTTAGCTCTCTTTTCCCATCTATGCTTTCCCCTGGTGACACACACAGGGGCACCCGTTGTCCCAATGATCATATTGGCACTAAATTTAGTGGATGTAGCAATAGCATCATCCTTTAGGCCATAGAATAGTGTTGAGGTTTAGAGTCTAAAGGTTTCCTGGTTTGGGGGTTCGGGGGAAAGGAGAGCATTTGGTAGGTGTCTCTGATCTACAAGGGAGCTGTGACTTTACTTCTGAAATTTCTAATTAAATTTTATGTCTCCAGTTTCTGGGCCATTTCATTAGCCATTTAATTTTGAACTAATACAATTTCTTCTTACTCCACAGTAGGTTAGATAATTTTCAGCTAACAGTTATCTATGCCGTTTAGCTCTTCTGTGTTTAGTTTTAGCTTTATTTGTAATCCATTTGTATGGCATTGATAAATGAGTGCATGTCAACTAGCATCGGGCCAGTCTTATTTGGGGAACATAATGTAATTTCATGGCTTCACCTTTGCTATCAGATACAAAGAGACACTACATCACATAATGCCCCCATTCTTCTGGTCCTCACAGTCTTTCTGTCCCCTATTCCACGATGTTCCCCGAGCCCTAAGTGACTGCTTGTAGGTGTTTTCCATGGGGCTGTGAACCTCACAGTTTGTTTTCATCTTTATTTCACTCAGATGTTTATTTCTTAAATTGTCTGCATCTGTTGTAAAAACAGCCTTCTCTGAGAAAGAGTAAGAACTATGTTAATCTCTACATTAAAAAGTAGATATTTAAAAGGCAAGTAGAAATCATAATTTTGTTTTGTTTTTTAGAGTAGTTGTATATTCTTCTCTATGGTTCATGGCATCACAAGCCACAGATAATCAGTTGTGTTTTCAGTTGTTTGCATGAATTTCTTCAAAAGAAATACTAAAAATGGATAATTAAAAAGAGTTCAATGTTTATGACAATTATAGACATTCAAGATATAGAACCTTTAAGATTTATTGTTATCCTAGGCAGAATGTCGAAGATGATGGAAACAAATGTGGGGAAAGCAGAACCCTTATTTGCTGATGATGGGATGACAAACAGATGTGGCTACTATGGAAATCAGTGTGGAGAATACTGAAAAAACCTAAGTTCTAATCTGCAAAAGGACCCAGCAGTACCATTCTTTGATATATGCCCAAAGGATTTGATATCCTACTCCACTACAAGAGCTTAGCCATATTTACTGTTACTCTATTGTCTCACACTAGCCTGGAAAGGAGAAAGCCTAAATGTCCTTCAACTGGTAAACTGTCAATAAAAGTATATAAATATATATGAAAATATGGTACATATAAACCATTGAATTATATTCAGCTGTAAAGAAAATGCTGTCATGAAATTTACTGATAAATGGATGGAACAATAAAATAAACTAGATGAAGTAAATCAGAGGCAGAAAGGCATATACCACATGGTGTCTCTTAGTTTTGGATTCTAGCTGTGATTCATTAGATGTGAGGATATAACTTGAACTAATCAAAAAAACAAGGACCATGAGGGAGGGAAGAAGTAGTCCTGAAGAAAAGAATAGTACAACATAGGTTCTATGAAAGGGAAAATGTGAGGAAGAATTTTAGCTAGGAATGGAGGAAAGATGATGTTACAGATAAAGAAGGGGATAGGAGGTATAAATAAAACTAAAAATGTTTGAAAAATCTATAGGGCAAATTACTGTTTTGTGTTTACTTAAAATTACACATATATTTTATAGAGTATATAGCTATTTTATGTATATAATACATATGACTTTTATTTATAGAGTATATATACTCTGTATCAATATTTATATTATATTATATATACATATATAATATAAATGATATGCACATGCATAGACACACAAATGTTAGGGGCCATATTGATGTTTGTGGTCCATGCTGCCACCAGAGACCATGTTAATGTTCATAATCAGGGCTGCAGTAGGAGACCAAATTGATGCCTTTTCCCACACTGGTGCTGGAGGTCATGTGGAGGTCTGTGGTCCATTCTGCCACTGGAGAACATGTGGAAGTCTAACTTTTGTGCTGCCACTGACGTGCATGTGGAAGTCCATGATCTGTGTGGCTGGGGCTGTTTTGTGCAAGAAAGCTTCTTTTGTAATGATATCAATGACTGCAGACTCATAATTAAGAATGAGAGATGTTGAAGGTTTCTGTGACAACTTCAAAATCTCCACAAAGACATAACACAGTCTAGACAGGAAGCCATTAAAGAGAGTCCTTTAAAATTGTGTTAAGTATTTTGAAGTGGTGCTCTTCACAGTTGATGGCTTCTGGCAGGGGGTGGAGGGGTTGCGCTGGGGAAGAAGTATTATTTATTTATTAATTTATTTAATGTACATGAATACCCTATTTGCATGTATGTCTGTGTGCAGAAGAGGACATCAGATTCCCAAGATTGTTGTGAGTCGCCATGTGGTTGCTGGGAACTGAACTCAGGACCTCTGGAATGACATCCAGAGCTCTTAACCACTGAGCCATTTCTCCAGGATGAGAACATTTAGTGCCATTACGAATTTGGCAATTCTACAGTGAGTATATGAGCAACAAATTGGATATGGCATATTTTTCCCTTTTTTAAGGGAGGGCACCAGGGTTGAAGCAAGGACGTGGGAGAAATGGGAAGGGAATGTGATCAGGGTTCATTATATGAAATTCCCAAATAATCACTAAAAAAGAAAAAAAGAAGAAAAGAAAAAAAAAAGAAGGCAGATTCCTCTCTCATAGAATACATTCAAACTATAGTTTGGTAACCACAGTTTGGTTGAGCAAGTGTCCTTGTAGTAGGATGGAGTGCCTTTTGGGTATTTGCCTGAGCAGAGTCTTGAAGTAGGTTGATTCCTAGTTTTCTGAGAAACTGTCATATTGATATTCATAGTGGATGTCCAAGTTTGCACCCCATCAGCAAGAGAGGAATGATCCATTTCTCTATATCCTTTCTCCAGCATGAGTTATGACTTGTATTATTGATCTTAGCCATTCTGACAGGTGTAAGATGGAATCTCAAAGTCGTTCTGATTTGCATTTCCCTGGTGGCTAACGATGTTGAGCAGTTCATTAAGTGTTTCTCATTCCTTTGAGATTACTCTATTGAAAATTCTCTGTTTAGATCTATATTTCATTAAAATTGGATTGTTTAGGTTTTTTTTGTTATTTAGTTTCTGGAGTTCTTTATGTAACTTGCATATTAGTTTTCTATCTGATATGGAGACGGCATTTTTTTCTCCATTCTGTAGGCTGCTTTGTCTAACTGATGGTTCTTTGCCTTACAGAAGCTTTTCAATTCCATGAGATCCCATTCATTAATTGCTGATATTGTGCTGACATTATTAGTGTTCTCTTCAGAATGTTACATCCTATGTCAATGTTTCAAGGCTATTCCCCTCTTTCTCTTCTAACTGGTTCAAAGTGTCTAGTTTCATATTGAGATCTTTGATCCACTAAGATGAATTTTGTGCAGAGTGATAAATATAGATCTACTTGCTGCAATCATCTGCATGCAGAATACATTCAGTTAGACAGCCTTGAATATATTTTCTTTTTTCCCTATTGCATATTCCTGGCATCTTTATCAGAAATCAGGTATCCATAGGTGTGTGGATTTTTGTCTGTGATTTCAATTCAATTCCATTGATTTCTATTGCTCTGGAGGACAATTTTAAATTTGGTATGGTGATACTGCCAGCAGTTCTTTTATTGTTCAAGATTCTTTTAGTGATTCTTGTTGCTTTTTCTATGAAGAATTGTGGTTTCAAGATGTAAAGAATTGTGTTAGAATTTTAATTGAGTATCCATTGAATCTATAGATTGCTTCTATAGGATGGAAATTTTTACTATGTTAATCTTACAGATCTATTGCCATGCAAAATCTTTTTTATCTTCTGGTATCATCTTCAATTTCTTTCTTCAAAGACTTGAATTTATCATATGTCGTTCAGGTGTTTCGTCAGAGTAGCCCCAAGACATTTTATATTATTTGAGGATATTGTGTTGTGTGTGAGGATATAGCTGTTGTTTCTCTGATTTGTTTCTCAATCTGTAATCTGTCTATATGAGGGCTATATGCTTTAAATTAATTTTGTATCCAATTACTTTGCTAAAAATGTTTATTAACTATAGATGTTCCCTAGTGTAATTTTTAGGGTCACTTATGTATGCTATCATATCACCTGCAAATAATGAAACTTTGCCTTCCTCCTTGCCAATTTCTATCCCCTTGATCTCCCTCAGTTGTCTTTTTGTTCCAACTAGAACTTCAATTGGTATATGAAATAGATATCAAGAAATTGGACAAGCCTGACTTCTTTCTGATTTTAGTGGAATTGCACTGAGTTCCTTTATTTAGCATGACATTGGTAATATCATGCTTGCTGTAAATTGTTTTTATTATAATTAAGTATGTCTCTTGTATCTATAACATAGTTAGGACTTTTATCTTCAAGTGCTGGATTTTGTCAAAGTAGTTTTCTGCATTTAATGAGATGGTCATGTACCTCTTTTCTTTCAGTATATTTATATGAGAGATTATATTAATGGACTTTTATATATTGATCCATCACTGCATCTCTGGGTTGAAGCCTATTTGATCATGGTAGATAATTTTTTGATGTGTTCTTGGATTCAGTTTGTAAGTAATTTATTGAGCATTTTTGCATCTATGTTCATAAGGGACATTGGTCTGTAATTCTTTTTATTCATTGAGCCTTTATGTGGTTTGAGTATCACAGTAATGTGGCCTCATAAAATGCCCTGAAAAATGTTTCTTCTGTTTTTATATGTGGAATAATTTAAGGAGTCTTGCCATTAACACTTTTTTTGACAGTCTGGTAGAATTCTGCACTAAAGGTGCCTGGCCGTTTTTCTTGTTGGGAGATTTTTAATGTCTGCTTCTATGTTAATAGGAGTTATAAATATATTTAAATTGTTGATCTGATCTAAATTTGATTTTGGAAACTGTTACCTATCAAGAAAATCACCCATTTCTTTTAGATTTTCCAATTTGGTAGAATACAGGCGCTTAAATTGTGCTCTTCTGATTTGTTGGGTTTCCTTGGTGGGTGTCTGGTTTTTGACTCTTCATTGTTGACTTTAGCAATTTGGATATTTTCTCCATTTTTTACTTAGTTTGGATAAGGATAAGATTTTCTCAAAGAACCAATTCATTTTTCATCAGTTCTTTATATTGTTCTCCTTGTTTCTGTTCTATTGATTTTCAGCCTTGAATGTGATAATTTCTTGACAACTACTCTTCCTAGGTTTGCATACTTCTGTTCTAGAGTTTTCATATGTGTCTTTAAGTTACTAGTATGAGACTTCTGCAATTTTTCTTATGTAGCCAGTAAGTATGATAAACTTTCCTCTTAATATTGCTTTGTGTCCCATAAGTTTTGTTTTGTATTCACTTTCACTAATTTCTAGAAAGTCTTTAATTTCTAGAAAGTCTTTAAGTTTTCTTTTAGTATTGGCATTTTCTTTTAAAAAAATTTAAGTTGCTCAACCAATTATCGAAAATACATGGGCAATTTTTCCACTATTAAATCAATGTCTATATAAACATTCCTGATTATTTACTGTCTATCTGCCTACCTACCTACCTACCTACCTACAATTGGATTCACAGACAGAAGCCTAGCATATCTGTTCAGTGATACTCCTTCCACCAGCTGACCAAAGCAAATGTAGAGACCCGTAGCTGAACATTAGACTGGGCTTGGTAAGTATTGTGAAAGATTTGGAGGAAAGATTGAGGAACCCGGAGGGGATAGTCACTCTACAAGGAGACCATCATTAACCTGTATACATTAGGGTTCCCAGAGACTGAACTGTCAACCAAAGAGCATATAAGGGCTAGATCTATGCCCTGCACATATCATATATAGCAGATGTCCAGGTTGGTCTTTGTGTAGTTCCCCAGGCATTGGAGTCGGGGCTTATCCTGCCTCTGTTGCTTGTCTGTGGATCCTGTTCTCCTAACCTTGTCATCTGCCTTGTCTGCCTCAGTGGGAGAGGATGTTCCTAGTGCTGCAATGACTTGAGGTGCCAAGGTGGCTTGGTACCCAGGGGACCTCTGCCATCTCAGAGGTGACAGGGAGGGAGTGTGGGGATAGGGGCCATGTGAGGACCAGACTGGGAGAAAAGGTTGGCTGCCATTGGGATGTAAAGTGAATAACTTAATACATTAATGAAAAAAAGGAAAAAGCATAAAATAAATCTTAAGGGACATAGAATGGTAGAATGTATATGTTATCTACCCTTTATTCTAACAATTCAAATTATATAATTTTATACTACAGTATTGGCTCTGAAATCAAATATGGATTTTTGAGGACAGATTTACAGGGATTTTATTATGGGAAATATTAGAATAGTGGCACCATCCCATGTTAAACTCAGCTACTCTCTGCCCTGGCAGGCTGGTCGGCCATGCACTGGTAAGCAATGGCCAGCTTGTCCTTGTCTCATGAATCTCTAACTCAGAGCTCCAAAATCTCTACACCCAGCTCACTAAGTTCCCATTGGTGGGTCATTACCATGCCAACACCATGCTTCAAAACTCCCAAGGATTTTAGTGGTGCACATCAGGCAAACCCACCCTTTGCCACTTTACCTTTCTCTCTGAAACCCAGTTGAGCTGCCACGTGAAAGAAAACACCACACAAACTTAATTCAGAAACAATGGTAACTCAATCGCTGGGCACAACAACTAGAATCCTAATCTTGTTAGCCATATTAATTAGATTTAGTATTTAGATATACTCTGGTGGCAAATCCTGGTGGAACTAGTAGCTATATCTTGTCTTCTGGCTATACCTGTCCAAAAGCCCCTATCTCTCTCCTGCCTATGTTTTCCCCTTATCCAACCCAGAATTCCCACCTACTGGCCCAGTGTTTGGCTCTGTAATTCATTAGAGATGGTTCACAAGAAGTCACCTGAGTATGTGACTCATTCATCATTCCAGACAACTCCTCCTGGGAAAGTTGAATTAACATAAAAATACAAACAACACCAGGGCCATCCACAACAGGATTTGACTATATTATGCTACTTCTTGCCTACCAAAAGAATCAAAGAGTAAAACTACCCCCTAAATTTCAAACTTTATGCCATTGTATTATGTAATATATTATTTAACATGATACATATATTATAGCATTCTATGATATTAGTATAAAAGGGCATATTTTATACAACTTAATTTTACTTGCATTAAGTTTAAATGAAAATTAAAGAAATAATAATTCAATAAAGATATTGATACTTCTGAAAATTTTCACAAATTGCACTCTTTGTTAGTATTTTGTATTTTAAAGTGGTATTTATATGGATATCAGAATTGAAATCATTTTTTGTTGCTGTAGTTGTTCTGGAAATGTTTTGGCATATAGTATTTTGAAAAGTTTTGAACACGTTACCAGGGCTAATGACAAGCTTTCTAGACTAGTAAGTGTCTGTGTGTATTCTTGGGGGCAAAATTCTGTATCTTTAGTATTTATAAGAGAAGACTACTCGGTTAAAATGATAGCGATGTCAAAACTGATGCATTCTAAGCTAAAGTTGGACTTTGTGAGCAATACTTATGCAAATCTATCACTTTAATTTTCTTTAATCAAATAATATTCTCTGATTTGCATATATATTTCTGGCAGGTGAACCAACATAGATGAATTAGATAGTTGGTTGTAGTAAAATACACATACTGTGGTCTGCCAAAACTATAATAATGCCACATAATCCAAATAAGTTGTTTGCAATAGATTTGAGTGAGGGAACATATCAAATGGAGAGCCAGGAGAGTTTAATTTTATTTCTTACGTGAAATGAAAATATTTTACCTGTTGCCAATTATATTATGCATATATCAACCAATCATGAGATGTGATATATGTATATTGTTAATCTACATCTTTGTTAGGAATTATGTCAAATTCTTATGAATTAGTCTTAATGTGGTAGATAAAGTGAACTGGACATGGAAATCTTTACATGTAAAACTATTTTTTTAGAAGAGTGTCTCCCTCTGTAGCTCGGCGTGGACTCAAAGTTCCTATGTAGGTCATAATGGCCTCTAACCCTGAGATCTGCTTGACTCTTCCCAGATGCTGGGATTACTTAGATATAATATTGTTAATAAGACCATCAGTGTCACTACTAGTATGATTTCTTCTCTACAGAAGCAGCAGCAATAGAGCTAGTAATACCCTGTCACAGGATTTTCCCTGTCCAATTTCATTAATGCTGAGGAGGTCTGTGATTGGACAGGGAAAAGGGAGGATATACAAAGAGTTACAGAGACAGACAGACACACACACACACAGAGAAAGAGACAGAGACAGAGAGAGAGACAGAGACAGAGAAAGAAACTGGGTTGGGGGGCAGGGGTGGAGGGACAGCGAGGTGTCAGGAGGAGAGAGACCTGACATGGTGTTATCAAAATGGAGCCCAACATGGTGTTATCAAAAGGTTAGAATAATTGGGTTAAAGCTTTATCATTATCAATTGGCTCTGAATTTATTTATTGGCATCTAGTAAACTGTGATTTTATAGATACATAAATCTAATTGGTTAACCATAAACTTAAGAGTCTTGATTATATCAGGTAAATAAGTGCTGAGATGACTGACCGTGGCTGACTGTTGGGTGTTGCATAGTAGCGCGAAGAACTCGGCGGGGGGGGCAGCCTAGAGAGACCCTAGAGGGAGACCTAAGGCCTTGTGGGCCTGAGAGTTGGTGGCTGAGAGACCACATGGCGTGGGGGCTAGCTCCAGAGAGTTGACAGCAGCAGGAGTTCAGAAGAGTGGCCTGACCATGTGGAGAGTTGGTAGGTTCATTTTTTAATATTTCCCACAAGAGGTGATGAGCCAGTGTGCTGGTTGGACAGAAATCCACTAGGAATTTAAAATTATCACCCTGAGAGTTAGAGTTTAATTTTATTTATTTATTTTTTTGTTTTGTTGAGTGCTGGGTGGCACTAAAAACTGAGTCCCATGACTCAAGTGCGGGGAAGTTGAAACAAAGAAACTACTATCATTGAAGAGGTCTGTTGTGAGAGAGTCCAGGCTGCCATAAGATGGTATATTATTGTGTTACTTGCCTCACAGGATAGTCATATTCTATCTAATATGGTCTGCACTGGAATCTTGATGTCTTTTCCTGCTTGGCAAGATAGGAAAGGCCTAGTATAGGCACCTACAATATCTTAGTTTACTTCATTTGTTTTAGATTGTTTTGATTTTCAAAATGGGTGTGATTTTGAGTTTTGTGGTTATCAAGAGGTCTAAATAAAAGGCTTTCTGATTATTGACTCAATATTTGCTGATTGGGAAAAAGTTTTTGTCTTTGTGTTTTTGGGAAAGGTGATTAAGGTATTTACATCTTCCAGAGTTATATGGATCAGATATGATGAAGGGAGGCTTCCAAAGAACTAGATTCCAGAGAATCAAACAAACAAACAAAAAATACATCTTGATGATACTAAAATTTTGTTTTGAGATTTATATATTACAGAATATACAGCCTTGGTGAATTTCCCCGTCAGACATACTGAACTGACCTGCTTGAACTCCTGATGTCCTAGACTTCAGTCGGACCCAGTCAAGACACAAATATCGGAGACTAATCAATCCTATTTTCCTTATCCTTCCCCAGCCTTTATATCTCAATGACCATATTCAGCTTGAAGAAACTATGAAGAGCCGTTGACCCAGTTTCCTGGGCTTTGGGGCTGGAGAGGGTTATTAATGTATTGTCTTTCTAGAGAATGTAGAAATGGCCATATTGGAACAGGGAGGAGTAGCTAGAATTGAATGCATACACATAATCTCATTTGGTAAAAATCTCTTTAATTGATACTAAGCTGAAATCATAATTTCTTAACTGGTACATAATTTATTTTGATGCAAAATCAAGGATTTCATTGGTGTAAATTACTTCTATTGATACAAAATTTTATAAGTACAAGGCTTAGACCCAATCCTATAACTGTTATTTTAATATGATGTGAGATGTTTAAGCCTGTGAGTTTAGGACCAAATAGCAAATTCATGGCTCTGAGTTTATTGTTAGGGTGTTTTCCATATTTTGGGTAGAAATAGCTGAGAGTAGTTAATGGACAACAGTCCATATTACTTTACAGAGATAATTTTATTTTGGCATAAAGTTTTGTTTTATTTAATTAAACAGAAAGGGTGATATGTTGCAGGATTTTGTCCAATTACGTTAATGCAGAGGATGTCTGTGATTAGACAGGGAAAAGGGAAATTGAGTGAGGAGTTACAGAGACAGAGAGAGACAGAGAGGGTCAGAGAGGTCTCAGGAGGAGAGAGAACCAGAATGGAGGCTGATGTAGTGTTATCAAAAGGTTAGAATAATCAGAAATCCACAAAATGTGACATTTAATGTTATTTATTCACTTGTTGTTGAGATTAGTCTGCTCCTGACAGTTTTCTCTGTCTTGGATTCAAAGAAGAAATTGAGCGTCTATGAGTTGCTCCTGTTGTGGGGAGACAGCCACTAGGCAAGAATTGCCTCATTTTCATCTACAGACATAATACTGTCCAAAGAAAGGACACAATTACAGGTTAGGACCGCTTGATTCTGCCAAGAAAAATCTGTAATATCCTGTTTCTCTAATGTCTGTCAGATGTTTATGTGCCAGAAGACTGAAGACCAATGCTGCAACATGTTGAAGTAAGGGACTGTCCAGGTCATCAGAAGTCTCTATTAACTGGCTAAGTTTTGGAAGTTGTATTAGGCATCCTATATATTTTCAGTTAATATCAGTCATTCTTGGATTTCTGATGGGGTTGAAAAACTGCATAGTCTCCTAGCAAACCCAGGCCTTTTACTTTGAGAAGAACAAATTTGAGAGGATGGCTTTCAGATGGCATTCAATCTGAAGCCAAGACATAGCCAGGTGCAGTCTTTTAAGTTAGGATAAAGGACAGTGTTCAATTTTATTTGCAAAAATGTTGGACTGGGTATCAGGTTTATCTTATACCATATAAATTACAAAATGGTAAATTTGAGTTGTGCTCAAATTTTATTTTGAGATAAAGGGTTTTTTTTTTTTTTTTTTTAAGTTTAATTAAACAGAAAGGGTAAGATGTTGCAGGATTTTCCCTGTCCAATTACATTAATGCAGAGGAGGTCTATGATTGGACGGGGAAAGGGGAGACAGAGTGAAGAGTTGCAGAGAGAGAGAGAGAGAGAGAGAGAGAGAGAGAGAGAGAGAGAGAGAGAGAGAGAGAGAGACAGAGACAGAGAGACAGAGAGAGACAGAGAGAGACAGAGAGACAGAGACAGAGACAGAGACAGAGACAGAGAGACAGAGAGGTCTCAGGAGGAGAGAGAACCAGAATGGAGGCTGGTGTGGTTATCAAAAGGTTAGAATAATTGGGTGAAAGCTTTATCATTATCAACTGACTCTGAAATTATTGTATGGGCATCTTGTAAATTGTGATTGTATTGATACATAAATCTGTTTGGTTAACTATAAGCTTAAGAGTCTTGATTATACTGGGTAAATAGGTGTTAAGCTGACCAACGTGGGTGATAGTGGGCTGAGAGACCACCAATTGGCATGGGGCTAGCTCCAGAGAGTTGGCGGTGTCAGGAACGTGGGATCATGGCCCAACCATGGGGAGAGTTGTCAGGTTCATTTTTTAATATTTGCCACAACAATACCTTGTAGTTGGTGAATCTTCATAAAGTTCTTTGAACTGTTAGGTCAATTATTTTAGACCAAGAAACCTGTAAATTTAAAAATCTATTATTAGGATTGGTAAAACCAGTTTTAGATCGGTCAAGGGTAACTAGGCCAGAGTTGCGTACTTCTGAGTGAACAGGATTTGAAACTCATCCTGTTTATTCATTCAGTATTCTCTTCCCCCCCCCCAGCTCCCTTTCGTTTTTAACTAGAACTTGAGCATTTAGACTATATTTAGGTTTCATTTTCATTAAACTCTAAAAAGTCCTTAACTTCTTTTTTTATTCCTTTCTTGACCAAGGTATCATTGAGAATATCTCCCCTCCCATTCCTCTCAGACCCAACTCCACTTCATACTCATCAAGTTTTGTGTGGAATTCCTTTTTTTTTTAATTTTTAATATTTTTATTACATATTTTCCTCAATTACATTTCCAATGCTATCCCAAAAGTCCCCCATAGCGCCCCCCACTTCCCTACCCACCCATTCCCATTCTTTTGGCCCTGGCATTCCCCTATATTGGGGCATATAAAGTTTGCAAGTCCAATGGGCCTCTCTTTCCATTGATGGCCGACTAGGCCATCTTTCCATACATATGCCACTAGAGACAAGAGCTCCGGGGTTCTGGTTAGTACATCATGTTGTTCCAACATAGGGTTGCAGATCCCTTTAGCTCCTTGGTTACTTTCTCTAGCTTCTCCATTGGGAGCCCTGTGATACATCCAAGAGCTGACTGTGAACATCCACTCCTGTGTTTGCTAGGCCCCTGCATCCTCTCACAAGAGACAGCTATATTTGGGTCCTTTCAGCAAAATATTGCTAGTGTATGCAATGGTGTCAGGGATTAGAAGCTGATTATGGGATGGATCCCTGGATACAGCAGTCTCTAAATGGTCCATCCTTTCATCACAGCTACGAACTTTGTCTCTGTAACTCCTTCCCTGGGTGTTTTGTTCCCAATTCTAAGAAGGTGCACAGTGTCCACACTTTGGTCTTCATTCTTCTTGAGTTTCATGCGTTCAGCAAATTGTATCTTATATCTTGGGTATCCTAAGTTTTGGGCTAATATCCACTTATCAGTGAATACATATTGTGTGAGTTCTTTTGTGATTGTGTTACTTCACTCAAGATGATGCCCTCCAGGTCCATCCATTTGGCTAGGAATTTCATAAATTCATTCTTTTTAATAGCTGAGTAGTACTCCATTGTGTAAATGTACCATAATTTCTGTATCCATTCCTCTGTTGAGGGACATCTGGGTTCTTTCCAGCTTCTGGCTATTATAAATAGGGCTGCTATGAACATAGTGGAGCATGTGTCCTTTTTACCGGTTGGGCCATCTTCTGGATATATGCCCAGGAGAGGTATTGCTGGATCCTCCGGTAGTACTATGTCCAATTTTCTGAGGAACCGCCAGACTGATTTCCAGAGTGGTTGTACAAGCTTGCAATCCCACCAACAATGGAGGAGTGTTCCTATTTCTCCACATCCTCGCCAGCATCTGCTGTCACCTGAATTTTTGATCTTAGCCATTCTGACTGGTGTGAGGTGGAATCTCAGGGTTGTTTTGATTTGCATTTCCCTGATGATTAAGGATGTTGAACATTTTTTCAGGTGTTTCTCTGCCATTCGGTATTCCTCAGGTGAGAATTCTTTGTTCAGTTCTGAGCCCCATTTTTTAATGGGGTTATTTGACTTTCTGGAGTCCACCTTCTTGAGTTCTTTATATATATTGGATATTAGTCCCTTATCTGATTTAGGATAGGTGAAGATCCTTTCCCAATCTGTTGGTGGTTTTTTTGTCTTATTGATGGTATCTTTAGCCTTGCAGAAGCTTTGTAGTTTCATGAGGTCCCACTTGTCAATTCTCGATCTTACAGCACAAGCCATTACTGTTCTATTCAGGAATTTTTCCCCTGTGCCCATATCTTCAAGGCTTTTCCCCACTTTATCCTCTATAAGTTTCAGTGTCTCTGGTTTTATGTGAAGATCCTTGATCCACTTAGACTTGACCTTAGTACAAGGAGATAGGAATGGATCGATTCGCATTCTTCTACATGTTAACAAACAGTTGTGCCAGCACCATTTGTTGAAAATGCTGTCTTTCTTCCACTGGATGTTTTTAGCTCCCTTGTCGAAGATCAAGTGACCGTAGGTGTGTGGGTTCATTTCTGGGTCTTCAATTCTATTCCATTGGTCTATTTGTCTGTCACTATACCAGTACCATGCAGTTTTTATCACAATTGCTCTGTAGTAGAGCTTTAGGTCTGGCATGGTGATTCCACCAGAGGTTCTTTTATCCTTGAGAAGAGTTTTTGCTATCCTAGGTTTTTTGTTATTCCAGATGAATTTGCAGATTGCACTTTCTAATTCGTTGAAGAATTGATTTGGAATTTTGATGGGGATTGCATTGAATCTGTAGATTGTTTTTGGCAAGATAGCCATTTTTACAATGTTGATCCTGCCAATCCATGAGCATGGGAGATCTTTCCATCTTCTGAGATCTTCTAGAATTTCTTTCTTCAGAGACTTGAAGTTTTTATTATACAGATCTTTCACTTCCTTAGTTAGAGTCACGCCAAGATATTTTATATTCTTTGTGACTATTGAGAAGGGTGTTGTTTCCCTAATTTCTTTCTCAGCCTGTTTATTCTTTGTGTAGAGAAACGCCATTGATTTGTTTGAGTTAATTTTATATCCAGCTACTTCACCGAAGCTGTTTATCAGGCTTAGGAGTTCTCTGGTGGAATTTTTAGGGTCACTTATATATACTATCATATCATCTGCAAAAAGTGATATTTTGACTTCATCTTTTCCAATTTGTATCCCTTTGATCTCCTTTTGTTGTCGAATTGCTCTGGCTAGGACTTCAAGTACAATGTTGAATAGGTATGGAGAAAGTGGACAGCCTTGTCTAGTCCCTGATTTTAGAGGGATTGCTTCAAGCTTCTCCCCATTTACTTTGATGTTGGCTACTGGTTTGCTGTAGATTGCTTTTATCATGTTTAGGTGTGGGCCTTGAATTCCTGATCTTTCCAAGACTTTTATCATGAATGGGTGTTGGATCTTGTCAAATGCTTTTTCCGCATCTAACGAGATGACCATGTGGTTTTTGTCTTTGAGTTTGTTTATATACTGGATTACGTTGATGGATTTCCGTATATTGAACCATCCCTGCATCCCTGGGATGAAACCTACTTGGTCAGGATGGATGATTGTTTTGATGTGTTCTTGGATTCGGTTAGCAAGAACAATATTGAGGATTTTTGCATCAATATTCATAAGGGATATTGGTCTGAAGTTTTCTATCTTTGTTGGGTCTTTTTGTGGTTTAGGTATCAGAGTAATTGTGGCTTCATAGAATGAGTTGGGTAGAGTACCTTCTGTTTCTATTTTGTGGAATAGTTTGTGAAGAACTGGGATTAGATCTTCTTTGAAGGTCTGATAGAACTCTGCACTAAACCCATCTGGTCCTGGGCTTTTTTTAGTTGGGAGACTATTAATGACTGCTTCTATTTCTTTGGGGGATAAAGGGCTGTTTAGATCATTAACCTGATCTTGATTCAACTTTGGTACCTGGTATCTGTCTAGGAACTTCTCCATTTCATCCAGGTTCTCCAGTTTTGTTGAGTATAGCCTTTGGTAGAAGGATCTGATGGTGTTTTGGATGTCTTCAGGATCTGTTGTTATGTCTCCTTTTTCATTTCTGATTTTGTTAATTAGGATGCTTTCCCTGTGCCCTCTAGTGAGTCTGGCTAAGGGTTTATCTATCTTGTTGATTTTCTCAAAGAACCAGCTCCTTGATTGGTTGATTCTTTGAATAGTTTTTCTTGTTTCCACTTGGTTGATTTCACCCCTGAGTTTGATTATTTCCTGCTGTCTACTCCTCTTGGGTGAATTTGCTTCCTTTTGTTCTAGTGCTTTTAGGTGTGTTGTCAAGCTGCTAATGTGTGCTCTCTCTAGTTTCCTTTTGGAGGCACTCAGAGCTATGAGTTTTCCTCTTAGAAATGCTTTCATTGCGTCCCATAAGTTTGGGTATGTTGTGGCTTCATTTTCATTGAACTCTAAAAAGTCCTTAATTTCTTTCTTTATTCCTTCCTTGACCAAGGTATCATTGAGAAGAGTGTTGTTCAGTTTCCACGTGAAGGTTGGCTTTCTATTATTTATTTTGTTATTGAAGATCAGCCTTAGTCCATGGTGATCTGATAGGATGCATGGGACAATTTCAATATTTTTGTATCTGTTGAGGCCTGTTTTGTGACCAATTATGTGGTCAATTTTGGAGAAGGTACCATGAGGTGCTGAGAAGAAGGTATATCCTTTTGTTTTAGGATAGAATGTTCTGTAGATATCTGCCAGATCCATTTGATTCATAATTTCTGTTAGTTTCACTGTGTCCCTGTTTAGTTTCTGTTTCCATGATCTTTCCATTGGTGAAAGTGGTGTGTTGAAGTCTCCCACTATTATTGTATGAGGTGAAATGTGTGCTTTGAGATTTACTAAAGTTTCTTTAATGAATGTGGCTGCCTTTGTATTTGGAGCATAGATATTCAGGATTGATAGTTCCTCTTGGAGGATTTTACCTTTGATGAGTATGAAGTGTCCCTCCCTGTCTTTTTTAATGACTTTGGGTTGGAAGTCAATCTTATCAGATATTAGAATGGCTACTCCAGCTTGTTTCTTCATGCCATTTGCTTGGAAAATTGTTTTCCAGCCTTTCATTCTGAGGTAGTGTCTATCTTTTTCTCTGAGATGAGTTTCCTGTAAGCAGCAAAATGTTGGGTCTTGTTTGTGTAGCCAGTTTGTTAGTCTATGTCTTTTTATCGGGGAGTTGAGTCCATTGATATTAAGAGATATTAAGGAAAAGTAATTGTTGTTTCCTGTTATTATTGTTGTTAAAGTTGGCATTTTGTTCTTGTGGCTGTCTTCTTTTAGGTTTGTTGAGGGATTACCTTCTTGTTGTTTCTAGGGCGTGGTTCCTGTCCTTGTATTGGTTTTTTTCTGTTATTATCCTTTGAAGGGCTGGATTCGTGGAGAGATAATGTGTGAATTTGGTTTTGTCGTGGAATACTTTGGTTTCTCCATCTATGTTAATTGAGAGTTTGGCTGGGTATAGTAGCCTGGGCTGGAATTTGTGTTCTTTTAGTGTCTGTATAACATCCGTCCAGGATCTTCTGGCTTTCATAGTCTCTGGTGAAAAATCTGGTGTAATTCTGATAGGCTTGCCTTTGTATGTTACTTGGCCTTTTTCTCTTACTGCTTTTAGTATTCTATCTTTATTTAGAGCATTTGTTGTTCTGATTATAATGTGTCGGGAGGTATTTCTTTTCTGGTCCAGTCTATTTGGAGTTCTGTAGGCTTCTTGTATGTTCATGGGCATCTCTTTCTTTAGATTTGGGAAGTTTTCTTCTATAATTTTGTTGAAGATGTTTGCTGGTCCTTTGAGTTGAAAATCTTCATTCTCATCCACTCCTATTATCCGTAGGTTTGGTCTTCTCATTGCGTCCTGTATTTCTTGGATGTTTTGAGTTAGGATCTTTTTGCATTTTACATTTTCTTTGATTGTTGTGCCGATGTTCTCTATTGAATCTTCTGCACCTGAGATTCTCTCTTCCATCTCTTGTATTCTGTTGCTGATGCTCGTATCTATGGTTCCAGATTTCTTTCCTAGGGTTTCTATCTCCAGCGTTGCCTCATTTTGGGTTTTCTTTATTGTGTCTACTTCCCTTTTTAGGTCTAGTATGGTTTTGTTCATTTCCATCATGTGTTTGGATGTGTTTTCCTGTTTTTCTGTAAGGACTTCTACCTGTTTGATTATGTTATCCTGTTTTTCTTTAAGGATTTGTAACTCTTTAGCTGTGTTCTCCTGCAATTCTTTAAGGGATTTTTGTGCTTCCTCTTTATTGTCTTCTGCCTGTTTAGCAGTTTTCTCATGCATTTCTTTAAGTGTGTTATTAAAGTCCTTCTTGAAGTCCTCTATCATCATCAGGAGATATGCTTTTAAATCTGTGTCTAGCTTTTCCGGTGTGTTGGGGTGCCCTGGACTGGGCGAAGTGGGGGTGCTGGGTTCTGATGATGGTGAGTGGTCTTGGTTTCTGTTAGTAAGATTATTACGTTTACCTTTCGCCATCTGGCAATCTCTGGGGTTAGTTGTTATCGTTGTCACTGTTTAAAGATTGGAGCAGAAGCTGTGTTCCACTCACCAGCAGTCCCAAAATCCTGGCGGGGGTCGTGGGTAGCTGGCGGGTGTCAGGCAACCCTGCTCTCCTGCTACCCTGCGCTGATCCGGCAGGATGAGGCCTGTGGCCCTACTCAGGCCGGTTTCTGCTTCCCTAACTAATGCAGTCTCAGGTCCCGAGCACTTGGATTGGAGCAGAAGCTGTGCTCCACTCACCAGAAGTCTTAAGATCCTGTGGTGGGTGTTGTGGGTAGCTGGCGAGTGTCAGCAGACCCTGCGCCCCAGCTGCCCAGGTGCTTTTCTGACCGGAAGAGGGTTGTGGCCCTATGTAGGCCAGATTCCTCTCTCCCCAACCAGAGCAGTCTCAGGTCCCGCGTGATTGGACTGGAGCAGAAGCTGTGTTCCACTCACCAGCAGTCCCAAAATCCTGCGGCGGGGGTCGTGGGTAGCTGGCGGGTGTCATGCAACCCTGTGCTCCCGCTACCCCGGCGCTGATCCGGCCGGATGAGGCCTGTGGCCCTACTCAGGCCGGTTTCTGCTTCCCTAACTAATGCAGTCTCAGGTCCCGCGCAATTGGATTGGAGCAGAAGCTGTGCTCCACTCACCAGAAGTCTTAAGATCCTGTGGCGGGTGTTGTGGGTAGCTGGTGAGTGTCAGCCGACCCTGCGCCCCAGCTGCCCTGGTGCTTTTCTGACTGGAAGAGGGTTGTGGCCCTATGTCTTGTGTGGAATTCCTATTTAGTACATCGAATTCAGTTCATTTCATACTTTGTCTTCACTTTAGGGTGATCTACCCACCTGAGGCCTAAGTCTTAAGGAAAACAATTCTCCTTCTCTTTCCAGCTTTCTACTGCTAATAGCTGCTTAGCAAGTGTTGAGACTTTTGACCATGGCATCTCTCTAGACTGGATTTGTACACATTCAAGTCAGAATTTTGTCTGAGTTGAATGTGTACAAATCGTGTGTGTGTGTCTCTACTGCTATGAAGTCATATGCCCCTATTCCCTGCTTTGTCCAAAATCATAGTTTTCACTTGCATCTTTTAAAATCGTTCTGCTCCCTCTTCTACAATGATTTCTGATCCCTGGCAGGAAGGGTTTTGATATAGATGTCCCCGTTTAGAATGGAACCTTCAAGTCTCTAACTCTTTGCTTTAATTAGTTGTTCATGAATCTCCATCTAGTGCAAAAAAAGGAGCATCATTGTGGAGTGTTAGCTAGTGCACTGTTCTATTGGTATCATGACTAGTCAGTAAGAGGCAGCATAATATTATGTCCCTTTAGCAGAATAATCAGAGCAGGTTCTTCCCTAAAGTCTATGACCTACCGACACATAGGTTCTTACCTCAAGTCACAGTGTCAGGTATGAATTTCAACTTGTGGACTGGGTCTTAAATATAGTTATATTCTAATAACTTTGATTTCCTATGAAACCAAGGAATAATGTCTGAGAGACAGCAGCTGTTAACATTGTAGTATAATACCTCTTATATTTTTCAAGTAAAAGTGCTGTCTCCATAGTTGGATTCTTTAAAAAAAGGGAAAATCAATTGCTACAGTGTCAAACAACTGAAAGAAGTGGTTACCTCTGTTTGTAGCATTTGAAAGAATGTTTACTATATTTTTAATCTTAAAAAAAATCCATGTTGAATATACAGAGATCTCTGATGATAATTTAAAACATGATGGTATTCTATTATATATCAAACTACTTTCCAATTGTTCTAATCTTGCAAATTTTCCTCCAGTACAGTGTCAGTCCTCTGTGGCCATTCCCTCTTTCTCATATGGAGCTGAGTGTGATCTTATATGGCAGGCAATATATTCAGAGAATATGAAGCTGATTCAATAACCCCTTCTTTCCTTCTGGACCAATTGCATTTATGATAGGATTGTTTTCTCTATTTGAATATCCAAAACATGGATTTACATGATTTTCTTCTCCCTTTGTCTCAAAAATAAAGATATTCAAATAAGCTTTCAAAAATCCAGTTGGTTTGCTAACAGAGAAAGAATTGAGCAGGTATACAGAAAAAAAATAACCTTACTAAAAATAATAAAATGACTGCACTGTATTAATCTCCGCAAATTAATTTATGATTTGCTAAGCACATACTCTGAACCAGAGGGATAGCATATAATAGTGTCTGGACAAGTACTGTCGCTATTTTTCCTAACATTCCCTTAAGCCAGATGTTCACAGGTAGGTTAAACAATAAACATGCATGTTTAGTATATTGTAAAGATTAGGAATATAACCCAGCCCTTCAGGTCCACTGCAGCACCGGGTTTCCTGGACCAGGGAGTCTCCAGACACCCGCAGGGACCCACACAGGATCCTCCTCATGTGACCTAAGACTACATTAATTAAGGAAGCAGATAACCCGCCCTGATCAGGGGCACAAGTCCCTTCCAGTTCACTCCAGCAGCAGGGTTCCTTGTGTGCTGAGTTTCTGGACACCCCCAAGGTTCTCACAGGGCCCTCAACAGGATCTTAAGACCTCTGGTGAGTGGAACACAACTTCTTCCAGGAGGTAGGTTCGAACACCAGATATCTGGGCACTTTCCCTGCAAGAGGAGAGCTTGCCTGCAGAGAGTACACTGACCACTGAAACTAAGGATATAGCTAATCCCCAGGTCTGCTGATAGAGGCTAACATAATCACCCGAGGAACAAGCTCTAACCAGATACAACTATAACAACTAGCTCCAGAGAACACCAGATGGCGAAAGGCAAACATAAGAATCCTACTAACAGAAAATAAGACCACTCACCATCATCAGAACGCAGCACTCCCACCCCACCTAGTCCTGGGCACCCCAACACACCCGAAAAGCTAGACCCGGATTTAAAAGCATATCTTATGATGACGGTAGAGGACATCAAGACGGACTTTAATAACTCACTTAAAGAATTACAGGAGAACATTGCTAAAGAGTTACAAGTCCTTAAAGAAAAACAGGAAAACACATCCAAACAGGTCATGGAAATGAACAAAACCATACTAGACCTAAAAAGGGAAGTAGACACAATAAAGAAAACTCAAAGTGAGGCAACGCTGGAGATAGAAACCCTCGGAAAAAAATCTGGAACCATAGATGTGAGCATCAGCAACAGAATACAAGATATGGAAGAGAGAATATCAGGTGCTGAAGATTCAATAGAGAACATCGGCACAACAATCAAAGAAAATACAAAACAACGCAAAAGGATCCTAACTCAAAACATCCAGGAAATATAGGACACAATGAGAAGACCAAACCTACGGATAATAGGAATTGATGAGAATGAAGATTTTCAACTTAAAGGGCCAGCAAATATCTTCAACAAAATTATAGAATAAAACTCCCCAAACCTAAAGAAAGACATGCCCACGATCATACAAGAAGCCTACAGAACTCCAAATAGACTGGACCAGAAAAGAAATTCCTCCCGACACATAATAATCAGAACAACAAATGCACTAAATAAAGATAGAATATTAAAAGGAGTAAGGGAGAAAGGTCAAGTAACATATAAAGGCAGGCCTAACAGAATTACACCAGACATTTCACCAGAGACTATGGAAGCCAGAAGAGCCTGAACAGTTGTTATACAGAAACTAAGAGAACACAAATGCCAGCCCAGGCTACTATACCAGGTGAAACTCTCAATTACCATAGATGGAGAAACCAAAGTATTCCACGACAAAACCAAATTCACACGTTACCTTTCGATGAATCCAGCCTTTCAAAGGATAATAACAGAAAAAAACCAATACAAGGACGGAAATCAAACCCTAGAAAAAGCAAGAAAGTAATCCCTCAACAAACCAAAAAGAAGACAGCCACAAGAACAGAATGCCAACTCTAACAACAAAAATAAAAGGAAGCAACAACTACTTTTCCTTAATATCTCTTAATATCAATGGACTCAATTCCCCAATAAAAAGACATAGACTAACAGACTGGCTACACAAACAGGACCCAACGTTCTGCTGCTTACAGGAAACCCATCTCAGGGAAAAAGACAGACACTATCTCAGAGTGAAAGGCTGGAAAACAATTTTCCAAGCAAATGGCCTGAAGAAACAAGCTGGAGTAGCCATTCTAATATCGAATAAAATCGACTTCCAACCCAAAGTTATCAAAAAAGACAGGGAGGGACACTTCATACTCATCAAAGGAAAAATCCTCCAAGAGGAACTCTCAATTCTGAATAACTATGCTCCAAATGCAAGGGCAGTCACATTCATTAAAGAAACTTTAGTAAAGCTCAAAGCACACATTGTACCTCACACAATAATAGTGGGAGACTTCAACATACGACTTTCATAAATGGACAGATCGTGGAAACAGAAACTAAACAGGGACACAGTGAAACTAACAGAAGTTATGAAACAAATAGGCTTATCAGATATCTACAGAACATTTTATCCTAAAACAAATGGGTATACCTTCTCAGCACCTCACGGGACCTTCTCCAAAATTGACCATATAATTGGTCACAAAACAGGACTCAACAGATACAAAAATATTGAAATTGTCCAATGCATCCTATCAAACCACCATGGCCTAAGGCTGATCTTCAATAACAACATAAATAATGGAAAGCCAACATTCATGTGGAAACTGAACAACACTCTTCTCAATGATACCTTGGTCAAGGAAGGAATAAAGAAAGAAATTAAAGACTTTTTAGAGTTTAATGAAAATCAAGCCACAGCATACCCAAACCTATGGGACACAATGAAAGCATTTCTAAGAGGGAAACTCATAGCTCTGAGTGCCTCCAAGAAGAAACTGGAGAGAGCACACACTAGCAGCTTGACAACACATCTAAAAGCTCTAGAAAAAAAGGAAGAAAATTCACCCAAGAGGAGAGTAAATGGCAGGAAATAATCAAACTCAGGGCTGAAATCAACCAAGTGGAAACAAGAAGAATTACTCAAAGAATTAACCAAACGAGGAGTTTGTTCTTTGAGAAAATCAACAAAATAGATAAACCCTTAGCTAGACTCACTAGAGGGCACAGGGGCAACATCCTAATTAACAAAATCAGAAATGAAAAGGGAGACATAACAGATCCTGAAGAAATCCAAAACACCATCAGATCCTTCTACAAAAGACTATACTCAACAAAACTGGAAAACCTGGATGAAATGGACAAATTGCTAGACAGATACCAGGTACCAAAGTAAAATCAGGATCAAGTTAATGATCTAAACACTCCCATATCCCCTAAAGAAATAGAAGCAGTCATTAATAGTCTCCCAGCCAAAAAAAGGTCAGGACCAGATGGGTTTATTGCAGAGTTCTACCAGACCTTCAAAGAAGATCTAATTCCAGTTCTGCACAAACTATTCCACAAAATAGAAGTAGAGGGAACTCTACCCAACTCATTCTATGAAGCCACAATTACTCTGATACCTAAACCACAGAAAGATCCAACAAAGATAGAGAACTTCAGTCCAATTTCCCTTATGAATATTGATGCAAAAATCCTCAATAAAATTCTTGCTAACCGAATCCAAGAACACATTAAAGCAATCATCCATCCTGACCAAGTAGGTTTTATTACAGGGATACAGGGATGGTTTAATATACGGAAATCCATCAACGTAATCCATTATATAAACAAACTCAAAGACAAAACCCACATGATCATCTCCTTAGATGTGGAAAAAGCATTCGACAAGATCCAACACCCATTTATGATAAAAGTCTTGGAAAGATCAGGAATTCAAGGCCCACACCTAAACATGATAAAACAATCTACAGCAAACCAGTAGCCAACATCAAAGTAAATGGTGAGAAGCTTGAAGCAATCCCACTAAAATCAGGGACTAGACAAGGCTGCCCACTTTCTCCCTACCTATTCAACAAAGTACTTGAAGTCCTAGCCAGAGCAATTGGGCAACAAAGGGAGATCAAGGGGATACAAATGATGGAAAAGATGGAAAAGATGTAGTCAAAATATCACTTTTTGCAGATGATATGATAGTATATATAAGTGACCCTAAAAATTCCACCAGAGAACTCCTAAACCTGATAAACAGCTTCAATGAAGTAGCTGGATATAAAATTAACTCAAACAAGTCAATGGCCTTTCTCTATACAAAGGATAACCAGGCTGAGAAAGAAATTAGGGAAACAACACCCTTCTCAATAGTCACAAATAATATGAAATATCTTGGCGTGACTCTAACTAAGGAAGTGAAAGATCTGTATGATAAGAACTTCAAGTCTCTGAAGAAAGAAATTAAAGAAGATCTCAGAAGATGGAAAGAGCTCTCATGCTCATGCATTGGCAGGATCAACATTGTAAAAATGGCTATCTTGCCAAAAGCAATCTACAGATTCAATGCAATCCCCATCAAAATTCCAACTCAATTCTTCAACGAATTAGAAAGAGCAATCTGCAAATTCATATGGAATAACAAAAAAACTAGGATAGCAAAAACTCTTCTCAAGGATAAAAGAACCTCTGGTGGAATCACCATGCCTGACCTAAAGCTTTACTGTAGAGCACTGTGCTAAAAACTGCATGGTCCTGGTATAGTGACAGACAAGTAAACCAATGGAATAGAATTTAAGACCCAGAAATGAATCCACACACCTATGGTAACTTGATCTTCGACAAGGGAGCTAAAACCATCCAGTGGAAGAAAGACAGCATTTTCAACAAATGGTGCTGGCACAACTGGTTGTTATCATGTAGAAGAATGCAAATTGATCCATTCCTATCTCCTTGTACTAAGGTCAAATCTAAGTGGATTAAGGAACTTCACATAAAACCAGAGACACTGAAACTTATAGAGGAGAAAGTGGGGAAAAGTCTCGAAGATATGGGCACAGGGGAAAAATTCCTGAATAGAACAGCAATGGCTTGTGCTGTAAGATAGATGATTGACAAATAGGACCTCATGAAACTGCAAATCTTCTGCAAGGCAAAAGACACCGTCAATAAGACAAAAAGGCCACCAAGAGATTGGGAAAGGATCTTTACCTATCTTACATCAGATAGGGGACTAATATCCAAAATATATATAGAACTCAAGATCGTGCACTCCAGAAAATCAAATAACCCCATAAAAAAGGGGGCTCAGAGCTCAACAAAGAATTCTCACCTGAGGAATACAGAGTGGCTGAGAAACACTTGAAAAAATGTTCAACATCCCTAATCATCAGAGAAATGTAAATCAAAACAACCCTGAGATTCCATCTCACACCTGTCAGACTGGCTAAGATCAAAAATTCAGGTGACAGCAGATGCTGGCGAGGATGTGGAGAAAGAGAAGCACTCCTCCCATGGTGGGATTGCAAGCTTGTACAACCACTCTGGAAATCAGTCTGGCACTTCCTCAGAAAATTGGACATAGTACTACCGGAGGATCCAGCAATACCTCTCCTGGGCATATATCCAGAAGACATCCCAATCGGTAAGAAGGACACATGCTCCACTATGTTCATAGCAGCCTTATTTATAATAGCCAGAAGCTGGAAAGAACCCAGATGCCCCTCAACAGAGGAATGGATATAGAAAATGTGGTACATTTACACAATGGAGTAGTACTCAGCTATTAAAAAATGAATTTATGAAATTCCTAGGCAAATGGTTGGACCTGGAGGGCATCATCCTGAGTGAGGTAACACAATCACAAAAGAACTCAAATGATATGTACTCACTGATAAGTGGATATTAGCCCAGAATCTTAGTGTAGTGAGATATAAGATAAAATTTGCAAAACACATGAAACTGAAGAAGAACTAAACCAAAGTGTGGACACTTTGCCCCCTCTTAGAGTAGGAAACAATCACCCATGGAAGGATTACAGAGACAAAGTTTGGAGCTGAGACAAAAGGATGGACCATCTAGAGACTGCCATATCCAGGGATCCATTCCATAATTAGCCTCCAAACATTGACACCATTGCATACACTAGCAAGCATTTGCTGCAAGGACCCTGATATAGCTCTCTCTTGTGAGACTAGGCTGGGGCTTAGCAAACACATAAGTGGATGCTCACAGTCAGCTATTGGATGGATCACAGGGCCCCCAATGGAGGAGGTAGAGAAAGTATCCAAGGAGCTAAAGAGACCTGCAACCCTGTAGGTGCAACATTATGAACTAACCAGTACCCCATAGCTCTTGACTCTAGCTGCATATGTATCAAAAGATGGCCTAGTCAGCCATCACTGGAAAGAGATGCCCATTGGACAAGCACACTTTATATGTCCCAGTACAGGGGAACACCAGGGCCAAAAATTGGGAATGGGTGGGTAGGGAAGTGGGGGGAGGGTGTGGGGGACTTTTGGGATAGCATTGGAAATGTAATTGAGGAAAATATGTAACATATATATATATATGGATTATAACCCACTAGGTCCTAGCCTAGGACTCATACCTAGGCTGTCTGAGTCATAGTGTCTGTTAGTTCTGAATTGATTATGTTAAGAATTTTAATTACTTTGAAGTTTGTAACTTAATTCTAAAAAGTGCCATTGCAAGTTTGACTTCATAGTTGAATTTGAATTAGAGTTGTATTTTACAAATGGCATCAGATTTAGTACCGTCATTGTGAAGGGGTCAAAGGAGCATATCTGAGAGGAGAGGAGGAAGCCAGATGGATAAGGAGATTGGTTCCATCTCAGGCATCTGCAAGGGAATTTCTTCTTTGTAGGTTATTTTTGGGGAACATTGGGAAGTACACTGCAACAGTTATTATAATAATTAAGGTTGTTCTTCCTTGTATGACTCAGTATGATAGGTTAGAGCCCTGGAGACCTTTGTCTTCTTGAATTTGTACTGAGTAAATGTGGGTGCTACATGTGGCTCAGTAGGTCACAAGTATTAAGTTCAAAGCCTTAAATTCCTACCAGTATTAGACAAAAGTTACAGAGAACATCACACAAACACAAAATGAAACAAAGCTCTGCCATTCAAAATTCTTCCCCTTGTACCTTTTCTGACAGTTATTTAAGTGTGCATCTTTTTTCTCTGGATGGAAAAATGAAACTTGCCTTGACTTCGTTTATGTTTCAGCAACCTGTTTCTGCTGACAACTGTGAAACCTTTTTTAAGAAAAGCCTCATGAATTTTGTGTAAATATTCAGTGTTTTCTTTCCTTTACTTTTGCTTGGAGACAAATGGACTCTTCCATCCAGTCATGGTCTGGTGCTGGAGTTATCTCATTCATACCCTTCTCAAGGGCAGCATATGGTGAATCTGGATTAGCTTTCCCAGATAGGAACCACTTGAGGCACTTTGAGACTTTCAAAGACAGAGCTGGCACAGTAGCTTGATAAGCAAATGTGGTCATCCCTACTGCCAAGCCTGCAGACCCAGGTCCAGCCCTGTGAGCTCATATTTTTTAAATTTAAATATATAAATTAAAAGACTTATAAAGGGGAAGTTTTTCATAAGGAAGCTTTACGGAAGTGATTCCTAGTTTTCTTTCATATTTCCTTTTCTAAAGATGACTTGAGACTGTCCTGCCATTGTCCCTGCCTGTAATGCCTCTTTCACAATTGTGCTACTCTGTAAGCAAAACTCATATTTGATCTTATATTCGCACATTGCTTTTGGTTATAGCCACTCTAAGGGCACTAAGCAGAGGAACATTTTGTGTAAGTTCATGACACCTCCTTCTAACAGAGAAGAACATCTGTGCCACAGTTTTCTGTGCTCTCCTGCCATATGTGTTTGATGTAAGAGTAAAGTTTGACAAGAAAAATCTCTGTCCTTCCATTTGCATCAGGATGCTCTGACCTAGTAAGTGCAGGGTGAGACAGCACAGTGATGTGCTTTTGTATATTCGAACTGTCCCCTCTTATACCCTCTCTATTATCAAAAATCTGATTGCTGCTACATGAGACTTAAGCAAGAGGTACACAAAGAAAGCTTTAATACAAGACTCTGGTCTTTAGTTGTTTAATTTACATAAAAATCTCCAGTCCTGGTTGGCTGTTTAATCTGTATCAGAAAGAGATGTCAGAAGTATAGTCATGAGAACATGCACATTAATTTTAATTTAACTTTTTAAAGAAGGAAGAATTTCTTTGGATCGTGGCTTGGGGCAGAGGTGAGGGTGAATATACTATGTGATGATGCACAACTCATGGCAGCAGAGCTGTGAGGCAGTTGGTCTGTAGTTATAGTTAAATAATAAGCTTGAGTTCTTGGTATGTCTACATGTTGAGTTCCTTACTATCCATTCACCCCGATACTCTGGATTCACACATGAAAGATGAACACACACAGTCTTATATTTAATATTCCCTAAGCAGCTCAACGGCGGGCCCAACCCCAAATTTCCACATGACTAGAAAACTCTCCCCTCCAATATTCCTGAATTATTGCTTACTTACTATAAAATTAAATTCCATCCTGGCCACCCCAGCCTGCAGCACTCATGGACCATGATCCCCAACTCTTACATGCTGGTTGTCTTTCCATCTTGCACTTATCAGGCCTGATCTTTTTGTTTCCTTGGCATGTTGGTTCTGCTTCTTTTTAGGTGCCCTTGCCCACTGAATACTAAAGTCGCGCCTCCATTTCCCTTCCCAGCCAACTTTATTCACCAATCAGAACCAGGTGGGGGCAGTGATCCCCAGGGTCTTACTTGCGGGAGTCTCCTGCAATCCCCAAATAGCATGTGCAAGCAAAAAACCAAATCGACAACACTGGTCATGTTTGCATCCACTGTCAGGAAGCATATCTGGAAATATCATTAGGTAATTTTGTCAGCATGTAATTATACTAGACTAGTGAATCTGAAAATAAAGATTGGCTTTTCCAATTAGGTTATGTTTATATATGTTTAGGTTATGTGCATTTATGTGTATGTGCATATACATAAATAAGGTAAACATTTAAATAAAGGTAAATCAACTCCAAGATTCCAAAGAAATTGTTAAAATTTTTTGAAAAGATGAGACTCTTTTATTGCAAAGTAGTTGGGAAATCATTGGAATTAAAATAACAATAATAGTTCTCAATACTTTCTGTTAAGTAAGTTGTCCCCAAGAAAAGTCTGCTTTTACGCACTTCTGAAGTGTTTTTATTGTGTCCACAAAATTGAAAAGGAAATGACTCAAAAAACCAACCATGTAATGTAATTTCACAAATTAAATGCTGTCTATTTGCTTTATAAGTGAAATACAAAAATATTTATCATGCTATCTAACTAAAGCCAATTTTTTATAGCAATGATTAAGCATTTTTGGCAAAATAATTTGTAAGAGGAAAAAAAACCAAAATGATTGAAATGACCAGATAACACTTAGTTCTTTTTTTAAAAACATGTGCTTCATGGACATATCTCAGCAGCTAACATAAAAAATAGAACAGAACAGTAATTATATTAGCACACTCTAGTGATAATCAATGTGTATTCACAAAGGGGTAATTTTTATCTCATCAAGTCATATATTTTTATTGAAATATGCATTGGCAGTTATCACTTATTTATGAAAGTTTACAATATTGCATACTTTATTGTCATGATGTTAGTTACAGTTATACATACACATATGTGCAATAGTCACATGGTTTAAGTCTCAGGATTTAGGCATTAGAGCTTGCCAAGCAATCTTTCTTCAAGTGTGTCTTATTTGTCTAGCATCCAACTGAATCTCCCTCAAGTGATGACTGCTAATGCTTTTTAAATATCATTTAGAATTCTTTTGCTTATAAAAATCAAATCCACATTTAGGGCTTGGAAGAATGGCTCTGCGACATATCTATGATCTGTGCTATTAACAGGAGGTAGAATTATTATTTTTTTATACCACATAGTATTTCACTGTGTGACTCTATAGTAATTTAACTGGGCTCCCCACAACACCACCTCCTCTTATGGTTTCTGTTACCTAGAGTTCTATGATCTCAAACAATTAGAATAAAAAATGTAGAATTGTGTCTCCTTTGCATATTTTCAGTACAGAGCATTATAATAAATTGATTTAAAATATACTTTCAATCATAAAACTCAATTAAACTAGATGAAATCTTACACTGAGTTTGCAAGTTTAAATTCAAAGAAGTGAAAAGAATGTTTGATTATAGGAAATCTGACTGACTGATGAAGAGCTTGCTCTTTCATTTTACTTTAGATGTTGTGTTTTAGGATCTGTATGGCATTTGCATTAAATACACTTTAACGAGTGATGTAAGAAGTTTATATAAAAATCCAGTATTTATAATACATCGGAGACAACATATTTTATTATTCTTTAACAGCAGGAGGGAAATTATAAATACCAGTTTAGAAATGATCAAGGATTTGATAAACTTTAAAATTACTGTTATAAACGATACACAAGTCATTTTCAAGTCCTCCCACCTACTCCTTGGCTTTTCAGGGGTGCCGGAGATGGGTCTATCCTTTGTGATTTTGGCTTTTCTCTCTCTTAGCTACCTCTGCTGGTAAAGAATCTATCGTTGGCAACATTTTGATGTCTTCTTTCCATGGTTAAGGTCAGGTGTGCAACAACCATATCTCTTCAATATTTTTGGCTTCAGTGACATTTGAAAAATGAGATCTCTATGTGGGTCATGGGTCTTTATGTCTCTTCTTGTCCATGCATCTTCACCAAATATTAGTGAGTTATCTCTGTGCTATACCTCCTCACTCTTTGCAAAAATTCTACTGAAAAGTGGAGTTTGATTCTCTACTCTCACTGTAATGTCAAAATATTCAGGTGAGGGCTGGTGAGATGGCTCAGTGGGTAAGAGCACCCGACTGCTCTTCGGAAGGTCAGGTGTTCAAATCCCAGCAACCACATGGTGGCTCACAACCATCCGTAACAAGATCTGACTCCCTCTTCTGGAGTGACTGAAGACAGCTACAGTGTACTTACATATAATAAATAAATAAATAAATAAATAAAAAATAAAAAAATAAAAAAAAATTCAGGTGATGTCTCCTGGAATTTTCTTTTATAGTTTCCAGCTCAATAGAACCCTCTCCCTCAATAAACACTCTGCTCTTGGACGCGGTTGTATAGCATTAAATGTTTAATAAAAAGGGATTTATGTGGGAAGTGGTTTCTGCTATGCCTGGGTGACCTAATTGGTAAACAAGCAATGTGCGCATGTGCAAGAGTGTTTTCGTGCCAAGTCACAGCCTATCCCGGGGCGTGGTGATGAGGCTCTGGGAGAGCAGCCAATCAGGTGTGGACACATCACACTAAGGTGTATATAAGCAGCACCTTTTTGGTGCTTGGGGTCTTCCTTTTCATGTTGAAACTGATGTAATAAAGTTGCTGCAGAAGGATCCGGTTTCTCACATGTGTGTTCTTGCTGGCGAGACAATAGTCCCTGTGAGAGATTTACCTTCCCATGTGACAAAAAGTCACCCCTAAATTGTGTTCTTATCTTTATTATAAATTTTAAATTTTTACTCCTAAATCGAAGAACTGGATTAAAAATTTCCCATACTTTGTCCCCCTATTTCTTCTTCATCCCATTTCTATCCCCACTTCTTCCCTTTTTCTTCTTCTTCTCCGTTCTCCTGTTCCAAACTTTCCTCCTCTTTATCCCTCTCTCTTCTCTTCTCCTTATCCTCCTCCTTTTCTCCTAATTTGAGTGATTTATATTAAACTATTTTAATGTCTTTAGAAGGTTTGTGTAAGTCACAACCATAAGCACTAATTTATTTTTTAAAAAGCAACCCTAGGTAGATTCTACCATTAGTCTAAAAGAATAGATAACTTAATTTTATGTGAAAAACTTAGCAAATTAGGAATAAAACATCATACTAGACAGATACTTGATAAGCTTGATTTTCATGTAGAAAGGAGCAGACCGTGACAACTTATATATGTGTTCATAGAAAATGAACATATATCAATTAAACTGAGTGAATAAAAGGTAAGGGGAGTACACATGGGAGACGCTGGGAGGACAATGCATGGATGCTGGGGAGCTGTACTCAGATGGAAACTGATTTCAAAGAGTAGCAATTCCAGTGCTGTCCCTCCTGAGCCTTAAGGTATCAAAGGTTTAAGGACTAGCCTGACAGATTCCCAGGATTATCATTCCCAGGTCTGAGAGCTATCGAGAGCCATGACTCCACATTTGGAGCCAGAATCTCACAGCTTAGGGAGCTGAGGTAACAAGCTTCTTGTTTCGGGTTCTTGGTGCCAGGCCAGTGGCTTTGATTACAATAGCAGTAAATGGCAGTCGTGAGCACCAACAGCACAGTTCCTAAGATTTGGGACCTTGAAGGTTTTAGCTCTCTGGAACTCTCCCAGCTTTGAAGATCGTACTCCCTGACTTTGCATCATCAGAGCTCACCCCATCCTGTACTCTGGCATTCTCCGAAACTTCTGAGTTTACTGTTACTACTGCTGCTGGAAAATCTGTTGCCTTTTCCTGTCTCCTCTCTTACTTGCATTCTGCCAGTTCAACTTCTGATAAAAATAAAAATATTTGGTAAAATAAGGTTATTCCGAAGAAGCATTTTATTGGGACTAATACTGCAGTATTGGAAAAATAAATGAGCATACCTCTTGCCTGGCTCAAGAGTTAGCCAAATAGCTTGGTGATATATCCAGGAGGGGACAGGGACATGTATGACTGATGCAAGTGCAAGATTGCATTTGCAGCAGTTGTACCACTGCTTCTAGTTTTGTCAAGTGCAGAACATTTATAGGGACAAAGTATAGTGAATACTCACCATGAGTTACTGAAGAAGTTGCCTGCAACTCATCTTCAGTGAGCATAGGTAGATATAGATGGATATAGCTATAACTATAGTCATAGTCATAGCCAGAGATAGAGATAGAGACATAGATAGAGAGAGAGGTAGACAGATAACAGATAGATAAAGGCTTTGTAGCATTTGCCAAAACTTGGTTTTCTTATATTCCTGCTTTCCAAAATCTGTATAGTATATCTGGAGCAGTTGTGGCTGGATCAAGGACCCCATGATGGTGATGATGATGATGATGACGACCACAACGATAACAATGATAATGATGAAGATGATGAAGAAAGAAGACAACAATGAGGGTGAAGGTGATAATAATAAATCCTGGTTTCAGCTGTAGTGGTACCTCCATAGGGAAGATTTTCAGATGTTATAATATCTAAAACAATCAAGCTGTCACAGGGAAAGTCCAGTCAGTTACTAGAAAAGAGACTACTTAAATGGCAGGTGTCAGGGAAAATGTTTGACTGGCTTGCTAACAGCAGTTTCACTCATATATATGAATGAAAACACTATAGCACACTTATAACAAAGACTTAAAAGAAATCTCATATTCAAGCTAATACTCTCCACAGCGTTTAACAGTACTTAATGGTATATAATAATCCTTAACAGTGCCAAGCCCCTGCACAAGTGCAGTAGAAGAGTTGGGCCCCTATGATCTGCCTCTAAAGGGATGAGTTTTGCTACTGGCTAAATTGCTGCAATATCATAATGAAAAGAGGAGGGAACAGGATGTGGTTAGTAGATAAAGTTGACTATTAAATTCTCTTGATCTTCCAAGTCTTTCTTTCACACTTTGTGTAACAAACAATTTTTAAAAGATCTCATGGGCTCACTGGAATATGGGAATAATATGCATTGAATGCTTTGTAATTATCCACACATAAGCATTATGGCTCTGCATCACATCCTGAAATTAAACCCTGATGTAAGCCAGACTACAGATTCTCACACGGGCTAAAAATAGAGAAGTAAATGCGCACATCTGTGTTCTCTAGATCTTTCCTATATGCATGAAAACTCATAAGACAATTAAGCATTATTAGTAAAATTTTAGTAGAGGAAATTACTTTTTGGAGGACGACCTGGTTGATAACAAATCTTTTGCTAATCACCTCACAGTTCTTAATTAGGTGGGATTGTCTTTGAATAGTTCCAAGCCTTTGAATAGTCTTTGGGAGATGTTGACTGAGAAGAGTTGGGTGAGCAACCTATGGTCTGAAACAAATCACAGAAGTTAATAAATGGTATCCAACTATGAAGACGCATGTCAGAGAGGATTGGGCAGATTTCTCACAATGGAAAGAGAGTGTGAAATAAAAATGGGGCAAATTTGTGGAAAGTCCTGCAAGTGCTGAAACCACTTGAGAAGCCCTGGGGTTTGTGGAGCAAAGTGGCTCAAGTAAGAACAGGTTTTGTGGCTTAGGCTTCTACTTGGGATGGGATTGCGTTTTCCTATATAATTAGATGCCTAATTGTGCTCCTACACTTAGCGGATACGTTTACAGCACCATGTAATTGTGATTTATTTCAAAGCTTTTCATAATGGGAACCTACCACTGCTCCCATATCAGCGTGCCATGTTTAATTGCTGAAACTATTTGTGAAGCTCTGACTTGCTCTGACTAGACTGAGTAAATTGGAAGGCTGTTTCATGGTGCTCAGTCTAAGGAGCTTCTAAACACTAAAGTTTTTCATGTACTTCCAATTAGGCCACAAAAGTATTAACAAATCACCAATATAGGCTATTAGTATTGAAAATTAGAGCATTGGTCAGAGAATATAATACTTGTAGTGATCAAGCTATTTATGAGGAAAATACGACTATGCACTGGGATTCAACAATTTTATTCTTAGGTATCTATCCTAAGAGAATAATTATTTGTGTGTGTGTGTGTGTGTGTGTGTGTGTGTATGAGTTTAAATAAAGAATATACAAAATTGTGTTGTTCAGATGATGTAAAATTTGAGAGAATAATTGATGTTCAATATACTATAGACAACTAAAAGATTACAGAAATGCTATAACAGAAATGAATTAATTGGTGTGGAAAATTTTACTATTAAATATTGTTAGTTCTCATCCAAGTTGATAATTCTAAATCGGCAATGAATAAAAATCACTATTTAATCTTAAAATGATAAAATGTAGATATCATCCCTAAAAATACTAATAGATGAAATTCTATATAATGTAAAATAATTTTCCTTTCTTCCTAACATAACGAAAAAGTTTGTCTTATCTTGTTAATATCTTCTTTAAAAAAAAAAAAACCTTTTTGATTTTAAAACTTTGATCTTGAATCCACTTAATGCAAAGGAATAGAAGAAGATAGTGAAAACTTTGGGGTTTTTTAGAAATTTCTTTAATACGATGAACCTGTGCCAAGATTGATATTCAGGAGGGTAGCATGGGATTTTTCCTGGTACAGTGGGTTCTCATTGACTGCCCTCATTGGACATCATTCTGATTGAGTGTTACTCATACAGAAGAGGTTGTAGATCATGTTTAACGCTATTCCTCACTCCAGCACTGAAATAAAAAAAAAACTGTAACACTGCCTGCCTAAAGTATATACCTAGTGGTACCCCCCAAAAAGTAACAAAAGCACAAATGTCTACAATCCCCATACCATCAGGTGATTAAGTAAAAGATGTTAAATCAAAAAGGAAGGGAAATATTGAAATCTTTTTTACATTGTCTTTCTGTCCATGCCTAAGGATATATTAAGAAGAGGTTAACTGCACTGCAGCCACAAATAATGCAATACTTGCTCTATTTATGTCTCTTTCTCAGAAAGCACTGTGGGGATTTTCATAAAGCCTCTGGAACTCCAATGATTTCTATACAAATTTGAAGTTAACTTCACACACAGACACAGACACACACACACACACACTTTAATTTTTTCTATGGCATATTATTTCAACACACATTTTAAGTTTTTCTTGATCTTATTGAACCACTTATTCATTAGCACCAGAATAATAGAGGAAACCCTGCTGGGAAACTACTCAGTGTACCTAGGAGAATAATTCCCAACCTATGTGTTCATATAAGTGTGTGAAGCTTAATTACTGTTCAGTATCATGAATAGACCCTAAAAGAGATCTCACAGTATTTAAAGGAAAGCCTGAGATAATATAAATATGTTATAAAGAATATCAAAGGGTCTTGCTTAACCAAGAAGTGTATGTATAATAAGAGCAAGAGCAAACCTGTGAACTAAAAAGCAGATACACTCTAACATCAATTTTGACTTTGTGCTTATGAAATTTCTTTAGAAAGGTGATTTACATGGTGGCATATAGCAGAATTTATTTCATAAGTTGTAGATGAGCTATTACTTATGCATTTATAAAATTAAAATTTTAGAATATTCATGTTGCAATTACTTCCAATGATAATTGTGAGTCCCTAGGAATGTATCTCTTCTATGAAAGAATGAAACAACAGCAAAGATATAATAAAGACAAGAAGAGAATGTATAATTTAAATGAAAAATAAAATGTTCCAGTACATAGAGAATCTATTGGATTGCTCTATTTGTCATGAGTTTCTCTGAGAAGCAAATTATTTTTTAATTGATGATTATTCTATCACTTCCAGTATTCAATTTGCATTTTGGGGATAAAATATTTTCAAACTGAATTCAGTTTCACAAATTAATTAAGTTACAGCTTCGTTATCTGGAGAATCAAATATTCTAAAGAAACATTTTAAAATGTTACTATAAATATTATATATGGAAGTAAATTTGGCTTTAGTTTGCTATTTGGTAGAAAATGATTTATTTGAGTGGGTTCTGTAGGTAGCAGTGCTATCTGACTTAATGTGTAGCCAGCATGTGTGTGTGTCCCTGTGTGTGTGTATGTGTGTGTCTGTGTACATTCCCATGGGCACACACAAGGCGAGAGAGGAGGATGTTGGCCTGGTATATCACTCATTGCCTTATAACTTTTAGATACAGCCTCTCAATGAACCTAGAGCTTGTTGTTCTTAGACTGGACTGAATGGCAAGTGAACCCTGGCCATCTTATGGTATCTGCGCAACTTCTCCTAAAGCTTAGATTAAAGACGCGTCCATGGGCATGCTTTGCCTTTTTTTTTTTTCTTTCTTGGATGTGGAGGGTCAAAACTGAGGTTCTTAAGTTTGCAAAACAGTGTCTTAGTTCACCCTTTAAATGTAACTGTACTAAAGTTCCTACTTAAGTTCCTACTTGTGGGTTTCATAAACAGTAGACTCTTGGAAAATCTTATTCTACCATACCTAAAATCGAATATTTTCTAGAAGAGAAAAAGCAAACAGCCAACTGCTAGATCTATTTCCTAATACTTTGGTGCTCTCTGTGTCTCTGTTTCTGTTTCTCTTGTCTATGTCTGTCTCCCTGTCCTGTGTCTCTGTGTCTGTGTCTTTGTCTCTGTCTTTCTGACTCTCTCTCTGTTACTCTCTGTCTCTGTCTCTCTGTGTCTGTCTGTCTGTCTGCCTCTCTCTCTCTCTCTCTCTCTCTCTCTCTCTCTCTCTCTCTCTCTCTCTCACACACACACACACACACACACACAGACAAACCCACACCTTTCCACTACATACATATTTTGGTATTTGTAACTCAACTCAAGAACTGCAATAGTACAAATCCCTTCCTGTTAGCACCAGCACTGGGTCACCTTGGGTGTGGAGATGGCAGACAACCCCAAAGTCCCCTAGAGGACTCTCCATGCTATCTTAGGACTACCAGTGAGTGGAACACAACTTCTGTTCCAATCCAATCATTCTGGTCCTGAGACAGCATTAGGGAAGCAGAAAAGACGTCCTGACCGGGGTCACAAATCCCTTCCCATCGGTTCCAGCACCAGGACACCTGGGCACAGAGTCAGCAGACATCCCCAAGGTCCCTAGAGGACAACTTTTGAGGCAGACCCCATTTCAGGCTCCAGACATCCAGGCACCTGCCCTGCCAGAGGAGAGGTGTCCGCCCCACCCAAGAGGGCTTTGCCTGAGCACCTGGGGGCCATCTTGGTTCCCAGATCCCTCTGAGACTAGTCTGCGCAGGTGAGAGTGTGGACTACAGAAGCTAACAGCTTTTGGGACAGGCCGAAGCAACACAGCTTCTGGGACAGGCCCTGTTTCAGACCTACATCTTCTGCCAGAAGGCAGGTCTGAAAACCAGATATCTATGCAGCTTCCCTGTAAGAGGAGAGCTTGCCTGCAGAGAGTGCTCTGACCACTGAAACTCAGAGGAGAGAGAGCTAGTCTGCCAGGTCTGCTGATAGAGGCTAACAGAATCATGAGAGGAACAAGCTCTAACCAGAGACAACTATAACAACGAACTCCAGAGATTACCAAATAGCAAAAGACAAACGCAGAATCTTACTAACAGAAACCAAGACCACTCACCATCATCAGAACACAGCACTCCCACCTCGACCAGTCCTGGGCACCCCAACACACCCGAAAAGCTAGACCCGGATTTAAAAGCATATCTCATGATGATGGTAGAGGACTTCAAGAAGGACTTTAATAACTCACTTAAAGAAATACAGGAGAACACTGATAAAGAGTTACAAGTCCTTAAAGAAAAATAGGAAAACACAACAAAACAGGTAGAAGTCCTTAAAGAAAAACAAGAAAAGACATCCAAACAGGTGATAGAAATGAACAAAACCATGCTAGACCTAAAAAGGGAAGTAGACACAATAAAGAAAACCCAAAGTGAGGCAACACTGGAGATAGAAACCCTAGGAAAGAAATCTGGAACCATAGATGCGAGCATCAGCAACAGAATACAAGAGATGGAAGAGAGAATCTCAGGTGCAGAAGATTCCATAGAGAACATCGGCACGACAATCAAAGAAAATGCAAAATGCAAAAAGATCCTAACTCAAAACATCCAGGAAATCCAGGACACAAAGAGAAGACCAAACCTACAGATAGATAAGGATGAAGATTTTCAAATTAAAGGGCCAGTGAATATCTTCAACAAAATTATAGAAGAAAACTTCCCAAGCTTTAAGCTTTCTTGTATGTCCATGAACATACAAGAAGCCTACAGAACTCCAAATAGACTGGACCAGAAAAGAAATTCCTCCCGACACATAATAATCAGAACAACAAATGCACTAAATAAAGATAGAACATTAAAAGCAGTAAGGGAAAAGGGCCAAGTAACATATAAAGGCAGGCCTATCAGAATTACACCAGACTTTTCAGCAGAGACTATGAAAGCCAGAAGATCCTGGACAGATGTTACACTGACACTAAGAGAACACAAATGCCAGCCCAGGCTACTGCACCCAGCCAAACTTTCAATTACCATAGATGGAGAAACCAAAGTATTCCATGATAAAACCAAGTTCACACATTATCTTTCAACGAATCCAGCCCTTCAAAGGATAATAACAGAAAAAAAAAAAAAAAAAGAAAAGAAAAGAAACAATACATGGATGGAAACCATGTCCTAGAAAAAGCAAGCAAATGCCAACTCTAACAACAAAAATAATAGAAAGGAACAATTCCTTTTCCTTAATATCTCTTAATATCAATGGACTCAATTCCCCATTAAAAAGACATAGACTAACAGACTGGCTACACAAAGAGGACCCAACATTTTTCTGCTTACAGGAAACCCATCTCAGGGAAAAAGATAGATACTACCTCAGAATGAAAGCCTGGAAAACAATTTTCCAAGCAAATGGTCTGAAGAAACAAGCTGGAGTAGCCATTCTAATATCGAATAAAAATCGACTTCCAACCCAAAGTTATCAAAAAAGACAAGGAGGGACACTTCATACTCATCAAAGGTAAAATCTTCCAAGAGGAACTCTCAATTCTGAATATCTATGCTCAAAATGCAAGGACAGCCAAATTCATTAAAGAAACTTTATTAAAGCTCAAAGCACACATTGCACTTCACAGAATAATAGTGGGAGAATTCAACATGCCACTTTCATCAATGGAGAGATCATGGAAACAGAAACTAAACAGGGACACAGTGAAAGTAACAAAAGTTATGGAACAAATGGATTTAACAGATATCTAAAGTACATTTTATCCTAAAACAAAAGGATATACCTTCTTCTCAGCACCTCATGGTACCTTCTACAAAATTGACTATATAATTGGTCACAAAACAGGCCTCAACAGATACAAAAATATTGAAATTGTCTCAAGAATCCTATCAGATCACCGTGGACTAAGGCTGATCTTCAATAACAACATACATAATAGAAAGCCAACATTCACTTGGAAACTGAACAACACTCTTCTCGATGGTACCTTTGTCAAGGAAGGAATAAAAAAAGAAATTAAGGACTTTTTGGAGTTTAATGAAAATGAAGCCACAACATACCCAAACTTATGGGACACAGTGAAAGCATTTCTAAGAGGAAAACTCAAAGCTCTGAGTGCCTCCAAAAGGAAACTAGAGAGAGCACATACAAGTAGTTTGACAAGATACCTAAAAGCTCTAGAAAAAAAGGAAGCAATTTCACCCAAGAGGAGTAGACAGCAAGAAATAATCAAACTCAGGTGTGAAATCAACCAAGTGGAAACAAGAACTATTCATAGAATCAACCATACAAGGAGCTGGTTCTTTGAGAAAATCAACATGATAGATAAACACTGAGCCAGACTCACTAGAGGGCACAGGGAGAGCATCCTAATTAACAAAACCAGAAATGAAAAGGGAGACATGACAACAGATCCTGAAGAAATCCAAAATACCATAGGATCCTTTTACAAAATGCTATACTCAACAAAACTGGATAGCCTTGATAAAAACAAATTTCTAGACAGATGCCAGGTACCAAAGTTAAATCAGGATCAGGTTAATGATCTAAACAGTCCTATATGCCCTAAAGAAATAGAAGCAGTCAATAATATTCTTCCAACCCAAAAAAGCCCAGGACCAGATGGGTTTAGTGCAGAGTTCTATCACACCTTCAAAGAAGATCTAATTCCAGTACTTCACAAACTATTCCAAAAAATAGAAACAGAAGGTACTCTACCCAACTCATTCTATGAAGCCACTATTACTCTGATACCTAAAGCACGGAAAGATCCAACAAAGATAGAGAACTTCAGACCAATTTCCCTCATGAATATCGATGCAAAAATACTCAATAAAATTCTCGCTAACCGAATCCAAGAACACATCACAACAATCATCCATCCTAACCAAGTAGGTTTCATACTAGGGATGCAGGGATGGTTTAATATATGTAAATCCATGATCGTAATACATTATATAAACAAACTCAAAGACAAAAACACATGATCATCTCGATAGGTGCTGAGAAAGCATTTGACAAAGTCCAACACCCATTCATGATAAAAGTCTTGGAAAGATCAGGAATTCAAGGCCTATACCTAAACATGATAAAAGCAATCTACAGCAAACCAGTAGCCAACATCAAAGTAAATGGTGAGAAGGTGGAAGCAATCCCACTAAAATCAGGGACTAGACAAGGCTGCCCACTTTCTCCCTACCTATTCAACATAGTACTTGAAATCCTAGCCAGAGCAATAAACAACAAAAGGAGATCAAGAGGATACAAATTGGAAAGGAAGAAGTCAAAATATCACTTTTTGTACATGATATGATAGTATATATAAGTGACCCTAAAAATTCTTCCAGAGAACTCCTAAACCTGATAAACAACTTCAATGAAGTAGCTGGATATAAAATTAACTCAAACAAGTCAGTGGCCTTTCTGTACATAAAGGATAAACAGGCTGAGAAAGAAATTAGAAAAACGACACCCTTCTCAATAGTCACTAATCATATAAAATACCTTGGTGTGACTCTAACTAAGGAAGTGAAAGATCTGTATGATAAGAACTTCATGTCTCTGAAGAAAGAAATTAAAGAAGATCTCAGAAGATGGAACGATCTCCCATGCTCATGGATTGACCAGATCAATATAGTAAAAATGGTTATCTTGCCAAAAGCAATCTACAAATTCAATGCAATCCCCATCAAAATTTCAACTCAATTCTTCAATGAATTAGAAAGGGCAATCTACAAATTCATCTGGAATAACAAAAAATCTAGGATAGCAAAAACTCTTCTCAAGGATAAAAGAACGTCTGGTGGAATCACCATGCCTGACCTAAAGCTGTACTACAGAGCAATTGTGATAAAAACTGCATGGTACTGGTATAGTGACAGACAAGTAGACCAATGTAATAGAATTGAAGACCCAGAAATGAACCCAAACACCTATATTCACTTGATCTTTGACAAGGGAGCTAAAACCATCCAGTGGAAAAAAGACAGCATCTTCAACAAATGGTGCTGGCACAACTGGTGGTTATCATGTAGAAGAATGCGATTTGATCCATTCCTATTTCTTTGTACTATGGTCAAATCTAAGTGGATCAAGGAGCTCCACATAAAAGAAGAGACAGTGAAACTTATAGAGGAGGAAGTGGGGAAATGCCTCGAAGATATGGGCACAGGGGAAAAAATTCCTGAATAGAACAGCAATGACTTGTGCTGTAAGATCAAGAATTGACAAATGGGACCTCAAAAAATTACAAAGCTTCTGTAAGGCAAAAGACACTGTCAATAAGACAAAAAGGCCACCAACAGATTGGGAAAGGATCTTCACCTACCCTAAACAGATAGGGGACTAATATCCAATATATATAAAGAACATTTACACATTTACTCAGCTATTAAAAAGAATGAATTTATGAAATTCCTAGCCAAATGGATGGACCTGGAGGGCATCATCCTGAGTGAGGTAACACAATCACAAAGGAACTCACATAATATGTACTCACTGATAAGTGGATATTAGCCCAAAACTTAGGATACCCAAGATATAAGATACAATTTGCTAAAAGCATGAAACTCAAGAAGAATGAAGACCAAAGTGTGGACACTGTGCCCCTTCTTAGAATTGGGAACAAAACACCCATGGAAGGAGTTACAGAGACAAAGTTTGGAGCTGTGACGAAAGGATGGACCATCTAGAGACTGCCATATCCAGGGATCCACCCCATAATCAGCTTCCAGATGCTGACACCATTGCATACACTAGCAAGATTTTGCTGAAAGGACCCAGATATAGCTGTCTCTTGTGAGACTATGCTGGGGCCTAGCAAACACAGAAGTGGATGCTCACAGTCAGCTAGTGGATGGATCACAGGTCTCCCAATGGAGGAGCTAGAGAAAGTACCCAAGGAGCCAAAGGGATCTGCAACCCTATAGGTAGAACAACATTATTAACTAACCAGTACCTTGGAGCTCTTGACTCTAGCTGCATATGTATCAAAAGATGGCCTAAGGCCATCACTGAAAAGAGAGGCCCATTGGACACACAAACTTTATATGCCCCAGTACAGGGGAATGCCAGGGCCAAAAAAATGGAAATGGGTGCATAGGGAAGTGGGGGGGAGGGTACGGGGGACTTTTGGGATAGCATTGGAAATGTAATTGAGGAAAATATGTAATAAAAATATTAAAAATTAAAAATAAGAAAGATAAAAATCAAAATAAACTTTTGTTACAGGAAAAAAAAAGAACTCAAGAAGGTGGACTCTAGAAAATCAAATAACCCCATTAAAAATGAGGCTCAGAGCTAAACAAAGAATTCTCACCCGAGGAATAAGGAATGGTTGAGAAGCACCTGAAAAAATGTTCAACATCCTTAATCATCAGGGAAATGCAAAGCAAAGCAACCGTGAGATTCCACCTCAGACCAGTCAGAATGGCTAAGATCAAAAATTCAGGTGACAGCAGATGCTGGCAAGGATGTAGGGAAAGAGGAACACTCCTCCATTGTTGGTGGGATTGCATGCTTATACAACCACTCTGGAAATCAGTCTGGCACTTCCTCAGAAAATTGGACATGGTACTACCGGAGGATCCTGCAATACCTCTTCTGGGCATATATCCAGAAGATATTCCAACCAGTAAGAAGGACACATGCTCCACTATGTTCATAGCAGCCTTATTTATAATAGCCAGAAGCTGGAAAGAACCCAGATGCCCCTCAACAGATGAATGGATACAGAAAGTGTGGTACATTTACACAATGGAGTACTAATCTATTAAAAAGAATGAATTTATGAAATTCCTAGGCAAATGGATGGACCTGGATGGCATCATCCTGAGTGAGGTAACCCAATCACAAAAGAACTCACATGATATGTACTCACTGATAAGTGGATATTAGCCCAGAAACTTAGAATACCCAATATATAAGATACAATTTGTAAAACACAGGAAACTCAAGAAGAACGAAGACCAAAATGTGGACACTTTGCCCCTTCTTAGAATTGGGAATAAAACACCTATGAAAGGAGTTACAGAGACAATGTTTGGAGCTGAGACGAAAGGATGGACCATCTAGAAACTGCCATATCCGGGGATCCATCTCATAATCAGCTTTCAAACGCTGACAACATTGCATACACTAGCAAGATTTTGCTGAAAGGACCCCAATATAGCTGTCTCTCGTGAGGCTATGCTTGACCCTAGCAAACACAGAAGTGGACGCTCACAGTCAGCTATTGGTTGGAACACAGGGCCCCCAATGGAGGAGCTGGAGAAAGTAACCAAGGGGCTAAAGTGATCTGCAACCCTATAGGTGGAACAACAATATGAACTAACCAGTACCTGTCCTGGAGCTTGTGTCTCTAGCTGCATATGTATCAGAAGATGGCCTAGTCAGCCATCAGTGGAAAGAGAGGTCCATTGGTCTTGCAAACTTTATATGCGTAAGAATAGGGGAAAGCCAGGGTCAAGAAGTGGAAGTGGGGCGGGGGACGAGAGTTTGGGAGGAAGGCATGGGGGACTTTTGGTATAGCAATGGAAATGTAAATGAAGAAAATACTAAAAAAAAAAAAATCACAGGGACAGCTACATGAAATAAGAAATGAAATAAGAAAATAAATTTTTGTTCCAAAAAAAAAAAAAAAGAACTGCAATAGTTCGTTGGGTAGTAAACAATATTCAAGTAGGGAAATGAAAATTTTCTAATGTGATTTGAACATATACATCCCTCTTTCAAAAACAAACATACAAACAAACAAACAAACAAACAAGGTCTCAGATGATTTGGTAATTGTTGTGGTGTGAATGCTAATATTCTCATATCATTGACTATTTCTGAGTACTCGATCCCCAAATATTGAATATCATTATAAATCATTGTCTGCTTGCACAGTCTATATCTATGTTTCCAGAATTTCCTTTTTGCTTAGTTTTTCCCGTATCTGTTATTTGAGTTGTGAATATTGAATTTGTTAGTCATGCATGGGGCATTTAGATCCCATAGCAATCAACTTTTACCAAACTAGTACTTCAGAACTGCCTTTGTATAGCTAGTTTTTCTTTGCTTTTTCACACTGAGATTTCTTTTAGATGAAAATATTAATAAATATGTATTAAACATAGCATGCCTGTGATAAAGCAAAAAACCTAACCCGTTGTCTTAATACTGAACATCCAGGAAAGTATTAAAGAGATTCCCTGGGTAGTTCTAAAACAAAAGAGGGCTGAATCAATTCTTAGCTCAATCTCTGCAAGTGGAACACTACAGATCATTGCACATCTTCCACCAGGAGATAAAATGGGCGGAATGATGGGCATTAAAAACAAAATCAATAGTAGTACTTGTTTTTCTATACTAGCTGTTTGAGGAGATGCCCCACTCTCCAGAATTAGCAGATTATTAACTCAACTTTAGACAACATTCTACATTAAAAAAAAAAAAGATGATTGAAGATGAAGGACTGGTCCTACTGGTATGTATTATGTGACATCTTGGGAGGTCAAATATACGTGATGTAGATGACAGGAAATTTGAAGAAAAATCTAGCAGCAACCTTCAAGCTGATCACAAACAGCCATCAAAGCCCAGCTTTTAGCTTCAAAAGGCTGGAAATAAGATGAATCATGTCTTTACTCACTCAGTGCGTTTCCTTGCCAGGCTGTGACAGTGTAAGGCTGGTTTTATACTCTTGTTGCTTTTGGTAGAAAGAATAACTTGAGTTTGGCTTAGATTTTTAAAGCCTTTCCTACAGAGCATAAATCATGGGCATCCTGACGGCCCATATGTAACACCATTAAGCAGCCTCTGTAGCTATAAAAATCTAAGTGTTTCCCTTAGGGAATAAAAATAGAACTCCACTTTAACAGTCCCGTTGGTCAATGAAAAGAAAATACTATTTCATATACTGTCTGAGCCCTGATGAATCCCTACTGACACATCTTAAAGATCAATCAATTCCATGTGGTTCTAGACTCAGGGTAAAGCTTTACTTTACATTTCATTTGTTGGATCCCATGAATATGCTATCAACAGCCGGTAAGTAATAAGCAATAGACTCTAGAGCCATTGAGCCTGGGTTCCAATTTTTTCTCAGCATTTGTTCCTCTAACCTTATGGGGCCTCAACTTTCATATCTCTACGATGCAGATAACAGGATCTGCTCATGAAGCTCTTTTTTGAGTTATATTATGTAAGTACATGTTGACTCAGCTTTCTGTAAAGAGCCATAACTACGGTTGAGGACTTAAGACAACTAGTTTTTCTTGTTTTATAATTCCATGTATATTTTTGATTCTGCTAGGCAGTTGTGCTGAGCCTGGAATGTCTGGGATGGATTTCTTTCCACTTCTTGTACTTGCAGCAAAAGGATTAGTTGGGGATGGTTGAGCTCTCCCCTTTCCTCTTTGTGTTCCTCTTTCTCCTCTTCCTCCCTGTCTTCACATAACTAGCCTGAGATTATTCCTCACATTATGATGCATTCACATTTAGCAAAGTTGGACTTCTTACATGACAGCTGCTTTTTAACACCATTACAGCTGCAACACTCTGTTCTGCCCAGAACTAATGGACTTCACTTCTGGTACATCTGCTAATCAAAGGAGAAACTAGGACAAATTAAGTTCAAGAGGATTATAAAAAATCCATCTCTTGATTTGAGTAGGTCCACATGTAGACAGACTAGAAAGGAACTGACATGATTATCTCTGGATACCATCTGCTTTAATATTTAAAGTAATTTCTAAGGGATAAGGCATAACTCAGCTGCACAACTTGTGCTAGCATGTTCATCTATAGGTTCAATAGCCAGTGTGTGTGTGTGTGTGTGTGTGTGTGTGTGTGTGTGTGTGTGTGTGCGCGCATGCTCAGGTAATCAAGGCTAAGAGGGAAGTGCTTTTCCTCAGTAACTCTTCTCTCTAGCCCAATTATTTTCCTTTTCAAAAGAACAATTCAGGCTATAATCTTAGTGAAATTAGTGTTAGCAATGCAATCTTTACCACTGATGTGTCAGTACTCTATTGCAATGCTGAAATGATTAAATGTGGTAGTTCATTGCCAAGCCCTAAAAGTAGACACCTTTAATTCCAGTACTTATGGGGCAGAGGTAGGCTCATCTTTGTGGTTCAAGACCTGCCTGTTCTACAGAGGAAGTTCCAGGACAGCAAGAACTATACAAAGAACAGAGAAACCCTATCTTAAAAAAAAAGTGGATAGTTTATTCCTTGATATGATCTATTGATGTTTCTTCACCTTCTTCACTTTAGTCAAATATATTATATATCATACAGATAGCAAATTTTCTTCTTTCTTCTCTTTATCCCTTCCTCCAATCCTGATTAATATTAGTACTTTTCAAAGAATATGTGTATCATTCATCTGATTCAGATTGTGCAGGATCCTCTTACTGTACTTAGAATAAGAGAACCCTCAGTGTAGCTTTTTGCAGTCTCATAGTTCTAGTCACTGGTTACGTCCCTAGCCTAGACTCATACCTCTAACTCAAAGACACTATCTTTGTTTAATTTCTTCAAACATATCATGGATTTTTCTACATGAGGTTTTGTCAACCTTACTCCTTCTGTCTAGAATTCTTACTCCCCCTGCGCGGACAAATCCTGAAAATCAGAACTCTATCAGAAAAGAAGATTTCCTGAAACTGTTACTGAAAAATGGATTTACAGAAGAAATTAGGGTATTGAGGGAAATTCTGGAGCAATGAACATCTGAAACAGAGAATTGGAAATCAGACTAATAATAAACAATCTGAGAATCTAAGCATAGTTGGATGACCAGGGTGGACCAAAGGACACCTTGGAGAGAGTTATGTAAGGTTACAGTGTGACTGTTGACACCTGACTCTAAATACAAGCTCATGGATGGTGCAAAGCTTAGTAGAAATGACAGTAGGAAGAGTTATTTACATGGAAGGAGATGAAGAGAGCAGATCATGTCAGGCTGGTCAGTGAGCTTCCTGATTTTGTTCTTGATAACCTTCAGTTAATGAACAGTTACTCCTTCAAAATCTCAGGTTACAACGGTAGCCTGGTACTATACCGACCGAAAATTATGAGTCCAGAGGGTTATTCCTGATGAGAATTCTCAACCAATGAGAAATTCTTAAACAGGTACTAAAAAACAAGATTATCGGCACCATGAAGGTAGAAATCATGTCTGTTTTATTCATTGCTTAATCTCTAGTGTTTAACATTGTATTTTGCAGTTCAAAGACTTTCATATATGTTGTATTTAGTCACAGAGTATGACCTATGAGCTGCTCTATTTTTCATCATATGTACTAGATATTCCGGTAGAAGTTTGTGAAAACTTGTGTGCTGATATGTGTCAGCTAACTCCCTGGTCCATTTCATGACTATAATCCTGTATCATATAGTACACATTTCTCAGACTTTTCTTCTGGCTTCTTGGAAGAAAGCTTGGGGAGAAGAAAATGAGGCTTGAGCCGATTCATGATAGCGGATGAAGAGAGACTTTACAGTATTCTGTAATCATTTAAGGATTTTTTAAAAAAATTCCAAGCATGAATCTAAAATCTTGGAAATATCAACACCATTATGATTGACAAATACTGTGTGTTAGGGTTTAAATTTTTCCTTTTGGAGGGACAGCTTGGTTAAAAGCACCCCACACCATTGTAGCAGAGCAGTTTTCTGTCTCTCTAGAAGTTGCTCTGCATCTCTATGGGAAGAAGCTTTGCAATGAACGGCCATCTCTCAGCAGGTTGGTGCAAGATTGGTTTCTATGCTTCTTTGGAGTGGTGGGATCATCCTGCATTTGCTGACAATGAGGTGGCTCCATTTTAACCCTCTGAGCATTTTAACTCTTCAAGTATTAATATACACAGCCCCTTATAATAAATGAAATTGCTCCCTTTAAATGCATGAATAGCTTCTATTTGCAAATTGGACCATCAACACTTCAGACAGGCTTGTCCATTCAATCTTCCCCAAGCCTATAAGGTAACTATTCATTTGATTGCTTTGTAGGCTGTATTATGAATACCCAAGCTCTAAGGAAACCCTCTTCACCGTTTTATTGTTGACAAGTCACTATACATAGAAATTTCCCTTTTTTTCAGTAGTCTTGGAGATTGGATTTTAGGGACTCATGTGTGTAAAGCAAGTGGTCTTTCATCACTGCCCTCTATTCCATCTCATCCTCATTTTCTACATTGTAGGGATTTTTATAATGGGCACAGCCAAAACCATACTACTCCATTCACTGAGTCTTTGTAATGAAGAGTTTTTTTTTTTTATCACTATGTACTCATTAAATTTGTATGTTCCATGTTTCAAGAAAACATCAGTTTTGTGACAGTCAAATATATTTTAAAAAATCCTCTTTATCTTTCCATATTTTTCTTGTTATTTAAGTATGTTGAGTTTTTGCACTTTTGACTAGTATTGTTTTGGGTAATGATCTATTAATTATGGTTTTGGCTTTAACTTTATCACTAGATGATATAAGTCACATGTGGAAAACAACTTTGTTTTTATTTTCACTTTTTGCTCGGACAAACATAGGACACAATAAGGAAGTGGGTTAACACTTATCACTCTTGAGGTCTCAACAAAACTTCTTTACTCTTTTAAAAGGCTATCAACTCCAACTGAAGAGAAATTAGAGAATATATATATATATATACTCTCTCTCTCTCTCTCTCTCTCTATATATATATATATATATATATATATATATATATATATATATGGTCTTGCCTTTACTAGTATAATTAAAATCGCTGATTTGGAGTTCTCACTCTGTAGGTGACTGAACACTCTTGGAGAATACAGCTGGGTTTCAGTGTGTTAGTAGATAAATTAAGGAATGAATCAGAATCTCACAGTTTGGTCTGCTTGTACAGACAGATGTGGCTATGGTTTCTTATAAAGGCTAGACTTTCATAGTTTTTTTAAAAATAAAGATGGCCAAAATTAGTACACAAAAATCACCAACATGCCTAAACGTAGTTGGACTGGGCCAGTTATAATGGCTGTGTTGTTGAACCTGGTGGGCCAAGTGAAGCATATTGACAATACTAACTCATCTACTAGAGGATCTCATTTTGAACATTTACCTGATTTAATTTTACATTTCTCATGATAGTTAGGAAGGTTCTTTTTAGGAGAACTCCTGGGGCTAAATGTATTATGTAACCCCCTAGCCATTCTTCTGAGGAATAGTAAATATCTAGTCAAGCAACTGCCCTTTCAGTGTTTGAGAACAGCATCAAATGAAATGGCACTCCATTGTTATACCTCCAAATCCGTTCTAATCATAGTCGCTTGGCAGAGGACATTTCTGCGCTGTTTGGTTGAAACCCTAGACTCATCTTAGGGAAATTAGTTCAATGTGGGGGAAAATGTCTCTTAGAGGTATGTATGATCAGTGAGAGATCTGAAACGAACAGTGAAATCATGTCCTTGCAGCTGCAGTGAGAGATCCATAGGCTGTTTATGCTGAATTTCACTGCAGGTTTTCCTTATGAGAAGAGCAGTAGCTCTCTTGGAAATGTTACTTTCAGTGGAAAGCAAAACAGAAATACACCTGACAGCCTTATACTGTCAGCACAAAATGCTTGAGGCCGGGTTATTTAAAAGAAATTTATTCTCACAGGTTTGGAGACTGAGATAGGAAGTAAGACAGACTGCCAACATCCAGGAAGGGTCATTTTTATTTATTTATTTATTTATTTATTTATTTATTTATTTATTTTACAAAGTGGAAAGGGGAGACAAGCTTTGTTCTCCACATGGAAGAAGAGCACAAGAGCATAAGAAAACAAACTTGCTGTTGCATTCTTTCTTCACTGATCTACACATGAGGTGGGGAGGAGAGCTTGGGCCTTTCTTATTTCAAATCTTCTGTTTAGCACCTTCATGTCACCATGGCTGTTTCTGGGAGCTCATTTGCCAACGCATGAATTTTGAGGAACATAAGTTCTCCTGCATGCCCATGGTCTGGTAGGATGCTTAAATGTATATTTTTTTTGCAACATCATTAAATATTTTACAATCAAATAAAGATGATATAAAAATGAATTATATAGACTCTTTCCACTTTAAAGGTTAAAAAGTCGATTTTTTTCCAGAAGAAACAGAGTAAGCAAGGCATTGGAAGAGCTAATCTAGCTTCTCTCTGTTGTGTAGCTCATGCTTACAGATGAGCCCAAATAACTAGTGCTATAAACATTAATCCAGACAAGTCAAAGACAGGCTCTGGTTCAGAGAGAGGGAGATTAGAAACTCCTATTAAAAATAATATGCACAAGAGGGGTACAATTAGGGGGGATCAATATAATCATCCTTTTACACCCTTCCTTGCCACTTTCCATTTAAGAATGTATTAATAATGCCTTGCAGAAAGGCTTTTTTAACTAAATGAAGATTAGTGGTAAGAGCCAGAGTGTTCCCACATTCCACATGTGTTTTACACATCTCTGCGCAAGTGCACTGTGCCACCAGACAGAAGCACTGATAAGGTTAAGACAACCTAAACCCCAGGAAATCTCAGAATTGAGAATGGTAGTTATGAGGACAGCTCCCTGCTAAACTATCTGATCTGGAAGAAGTAACCATGACACTGTACTGAGAGGACCATGACAATTAGTCACATAGTATAAAAACCTGGAGTTCTCTATGATAATGAGGTATCTAGACATGCCCCAAGTATTTAGCCAATGTGCTTTCCTATCTGAGCATTCAAGGTATTTAATCCTTGGTTTACCGTGAGTAGTATGTATGCATTCGCATCCATCATCCAATCAATCAGTTTGGATAAACAAAGACAATCTCCTTCATCAAAGTTTGAGAGGAGGCGCTTCATTGTGAAGAGCCTAGAGTTGAAAGAGCAATGCCTAAATCTCCCGGAAAAAGACCTCTCTTCCAGCCCCTCCGTATTCTCTACACCCACTCAAAACCAAGCCAGATTTCACTCAGGTCCCCTGGAAGGGAATTGAGGACACAGACCTGAGTTCCCAACTCTTTCAGTCCCCAGCTATGTCTGGGTACACAGGAGACTTAGAGCCACAGCAGACTCCCAGCTCCCAGTGTTTCTCATCCTGGACAACATGGGCTATCAAGGACTGTGTTCTGCGCCTGCCCCCCCTCCCCCATTGAGCAGCTTGTTGGTGGCACTCAGGCACTCGAGCAACAAGGCAAACATGCAGCCCAACATAAAACCTCCTTTATTTAGTAGACATTTATCATATTTCAGTTTAATATTTACTAAGAGCCTGCTATACACCAACAACTGAACCAAGGGTACAATGATTCTGGACTGTGTATGTGTGTGTGTTAAACCATTGTCAATTCACTGATAAATCTCCATATTTTCATATTCACATGCAAAAACTGTAAGTGAAATTGAAGAGTGTACTATGTACTAAAAGCTTGACAAGATTTTGAAAACAAAGCAAAGCAAAACAAAACAAACAAACAAAAAAGATTTTGTAAAAGTATTATTTTATTTCTGCACTGATTATTAAGGAAGTTCTATTAGTATCAAACTATACCTTTGCACTCAATAGTCATGAGAAATGTGCCAAACATGTCAGGGTCTTATGGCTTTATGTGACATGTTTAACTTTGCTTCACTGTGACTAGTAGCTTCTAACTCTCCATGATGTAAAGTGTTTTGGTAATGCCTGGACTATGTTTTACTACATTTTGAGCTTAATGACATCCCGTTATTCAATAACCCCAAAGGAGACATCATACACATAGTCTGCGCCTCTTATCCATGCAAAAGTTGCACTTAATAGTTCGTCAGAACTGCTAGAGAGCAGATTTATACTGCTTCCTCTCACCGTGAGTTTTGGCAGAGCCTTCTCCTCATCACCAAAACATATGTTGAGTGGCAGTAAACAATCATGGATAAATAGGCTTTCCAGGAGAGCCTTCTTTGTTACAGCAACTACTTCAGACTAATCCCACCTTAAATCAGTAGCGTATGATTCTTTACGAACTCAGAAAAAACTACGCAAGGAATAAAAACACACAGCTGATTTAGATTGTCTTCTTTGCCTACTCATGGCATTCACAGCCGAGGAAAGGCTGCAGAACATTTCTTGCTGGTTTTGATGACTTGTATATTAAGGAATACAGGACATTGCAGGCTGGTTTTGAGAGCAGTGCTTTATATTTCTTTGGAGGGAAAAAATGCATAGAATTTTTAAAGAGACTGTTTTAGCATGTGTTAATGGCTGCACATCTGAGAATGTCAGTACCAGCTTTAGTAGGATTTCTTTCTATTCCTGTTCTGCCACATGGAAATGTGAGATCTGAAATACTATTTCATTAGCCTGCAGGCTCTTTCAGCCTGGGGTTCTCAATAGCCATTGCTTAGTCTGTAAGGATAAGCATGTCTTTTCTGTGGAAAGGAGCAGGTATCATTGGGGATTTAGTACACTTGAAATGGAGAAGCTTCCCTTCCGAGGATGATTTGGTAATCCTGGAAAAGACCAGAGGTTTAGAGATGTACCTGGCCTTTGTAATTTTACTAATGGTAGTTTACAGAGCAGAGACAGAATGATTCCACATGCCATCTGTGGCGATGACATTCCCCTACTCAACCCCTGCAACCCAATTCCAAAATGAAAGCTTCAATTATGAAAGTTAATGAAGGAGAAAGATAGTGAATAAAGGGAGAACACATAGAAGGTCTTGAATTTTTCATGGGTCAAAGTTTTGTACTGTATAGTGTTTTAATTCTTTCTATCAGGTGCTGAGAAATATGTTAACCAATTTGCTAAATAGATCGCTTTATTCCACCTAAATATTCCATGATTATTGAAATCAAACAAACAAACAAAACCCTGAGTGTTTCCCAACTATTACTTATGCTTTTTCACTATGTATCAGCGCCTAAAGAATATTCTGTGATGTCATTTGTTATATATGAATAGCAAACTTATCAATTAGGTTATCTGATTCATGCCATCTTCAGAAAGATAATCAGGTAGTTTGTGTAGGGGTCCATTAGCCACATACATCAGAGACACCATCCAAGGCCAGAAATATTTTTAATTGGAGTATATTTAAGCATTGAAAGCTGGATATTCTACCTTTCTGTTTTGGACAGAATTTCCCATGACATAACTTATCTGGATATCAAAGGTCCTGAGCAGAAAACATCTAATCCCATGAAGCTTCATAAATTCATTTTTTATTGGATATTTTCTTTATTTACATTTCAAACGTTATCCCCTATCCAGATCTTCACTTTAAATCCCCCCATCCCATCCTCTCTCTCCCTGACTCTGTGACAGTGCTCTTCCACCCATCTACACACTGCCTCCTCCCTACCCTGGCATTCTCCTACACTGGGGCACTGAACTCCCTCAGGCCCAAGGGCCACTCCTCCAACTGATGTCCATCAAGACCATCCTCTGCCAGAGCCCTGGGTCCATCCATGTGTATTTTTGGTTGGTGATCCAGCCCCCGGGAGCTCTGAGGGATGGGGAAGTTCTGGCTGGCTGACACTATTGCTCCACCCATGGGACTACAAATCCCCTCAGCTCCTTCAGTCCCTTCTCCAACTCCTCCATAGGGGACCCCACACTCAGTCCAATGGTTGGCTGTGAGCCAAGTGTCTCAGGAGACAGTTATTATTAGGCTCCTGTGAACAAGTACTTCCCAGCATCCACAATAGCCTCCCAGTTTGACGACTCTATATGGGATGGATTCTATATGGGGTAGTCTCTGGATGTCCTTTTCTTCAGTCTCTGTTCCACACTTTGTCTCCATATTTCCTCCTGTGAGTATCTTGTTCCCCCTTCTAAGAAGCACTGAAACATCCACATTTGGTCTTCCTCCTTCTTGAGCTTCATATGGTCTGTGAATTGTATCTTGGGTATTCCAAACTTTTGGGTAAATCCACTTATCACTGTCTGCATACCATGTGTGTGCTTTTGTGACTGAGTTACCCCACTCAGGATGATATTTTCAAGTTCTATTCATTTACCTGTGAATTTTGTGAAGGAATTGTTTTTAATAACTGAATAATATTCCATTATATAAATGTACCATATTTTCTGTATTCATTCCTCTGTTGAGGTACATCTGGGTTGTTTCCAGCTTCTGGCTTTTATAAATATGGCTACTATGAACACAGTGGAGCAGGTGTCCTTATTACATGTTGGAGAATTTTCTGAGTATATGCCCAGAAGTGGTATAGCTGGGTAGTACTATGTCCAATTTTTGGAGGACTTGCCAGACCGATTTCCAAAGTGGTTGTACTAGCTTGCAATCCCATCAGCATTGGAGGAGTGTTCTTCTTTCTCCACATACTCTACAGCCTCTGCTGTCACCCGAATTTTTGATCTTAGCCATTCTGGTGTGAGGTGGAATCTCAGGGTCATTTTGATTTGTATTTCACTGATGACTAAGGATGTTGAACTTTTCTTTAGATGCTTCTCAGCCATTCGATATTCCTCAGTTGAAAATTCTCAGTTTAGCTCTGTTCCCCATTTTTAATAGGGTTACTTGGTTCTCTGGAGTCTAACTTCTTGAGTTCTTTCTATATATTGGATATTAGACATCTGAATAGATAGGGAGAGAGAGGGCAGCCTTGTCTAGTCCCCGATTTTAGTGGGATTGCTTCAAGTTTCTCTCCCTTTAGTTGGACATTGGCTATTGGTTTGCTGCATATTGCTAGAAGATCCTGGGCAGAGATCATACAGACTGTAATAGAACACAAATGCCAGCCCAGACTACGATACCCAGCAAAATTCTCAATTAGCATAAGCATTGTGATGGTTAGGATTTTCTCTTATTTTGTTTGTTTGTTTGTTTTATCAACTTGACACAAGCTAGGTTCATCTGAGAACAGAGAACCTCAGTTGAGAAAATGCCTCCATCAGATTTGTCTGTAGGCAACTCTACCGAAGCATTTTCTGGATGAATGATATGGGAAGGGATAGTCCAATGTGGGTAAGGCTATCCCTGGGGCCAGTAGTTGTGATTGTATAAGACAGAAAACTGAGTTAGCCATGGAGAGCCAGGATGTTAGCAGTGATCCCACATGGTCTCTGCTTCAGTCATTGCCTCTGGTTCCTGTCTTCACTTTTCTCTAGAACAAACTATATGTTTTTCTTTAAAAACTGAAATAAACCCTTTCTTCCCCAGGTTGCTTTGAGTCATGGTATGTATCACAGCAATAGAAAGCAAATTGATACATGTTTTATCAGAGACAGACAAAAAGATTATATCTCTGAAACAGTTCTTGTCAGGATACTTCTCCTGTTTTATGTGGGTCTGTGGTAGTTTTGTGAGCATTGTCTTCCATAGCCTCATGAGTTTGAAGACTTGTTCTTCAGTTCATGCTGCTGTTCAAGGAGATTATGGAACATTTAGGAGATGGAGCCTTTCTGAGTGAGTCCCACCACTGAGGACAAAGTGTGAGGGATGTCACACCCCACTTTCCCCACTTCCTGTTCTCTTCCTCTACTTCCTGTGTGTTGATATGATATGGTCCCTTTGATTCTTGAGGGACTAGGTAAATGTCAAGTTTCTGCTTTTATATCCTCTCTCCTCTGGCAGACTTTCTCTGGAACTAAAACCAAAACCAAACTTTTCTTTTTTAACTGGTATTTTGTTGAACGGAAGGAAAAATAACTTGTATGGTGCTAATATAGTGTCCTAGATTTATTATCCTATTTACTATTAGTTACTCCATTATCCCAATGGAGTCTCACTTGGTGTTACAGTTTCCACATATGAATTTCAAAATGTATAAAGAAATTTCAGCAGTAACGCATGCGTGTTAAGGTCCTGTATTACTTATATTCTATTAGTGACTGATAGAAACAACTTGACCAAGGAATGATTTATTTTGGTTCCTAGTTTTAGAGTATTTCAGTATTTCTTGGTGAGCAAAGTAAATTACTTGGGATTATGGTAGATGCAGTATGCATCAGAGGATATGGAAAAGGAATCAGGATATGCAAAAGAAATATCTGGGGGCTCCAGTCAGAGTTTAGTTGTAATGGATAGTTTTAACTCTCAACTCGACACAAGCTATCAGAAAGCCTTAGTGGAACAATTGTCTACATTGTACTGTCCCATGCACATGTCTGTAATAGATTGTCTTCTTGCTTGTGAATTGACATGGAAAGACTTGCCCTGAGTGTGAGCAGCAGCATTTTATGGACTGGTCGCTGAGGTGTGTATGAATGGAGAAGGTTAGATGAGCATACTCGAGCAGCATGCATGCAGGTGTAATAAGCACCTTTAGGTCTCTGCTCCGGAGTAACTGTGCTTTGAGGAGTGAGTTAAGGCCCTATCTAGATTTACCAAGATGATAAACTTAACCTGGAATTGCAAGCCTAGTAAACCGTTCCCTCTCCTAAGGTGCTTATTGTTGAGATAGTCTATCACCACAACAGAAATGAAAATAGGACACATGTCAACTAGAATATTAGTATTTTAATGCAGAACTTCACAAAATTGCATAGTTTTGGCTTAAGTCAATTGGGTGAGCTGGAAAGTAGGAGACCTGAAAACATTCATATATCAACTGGTCAGCATGCTTTGTAATTTTAAATATTAAAATGTGAGGCCTGTGGACATCCCCCTAAATAATAGAGACAGCCACTGCCTGAACCCATTCCACTCTCTGAGAACTCTAAACGTGATTGATACCTTGCCTCCCCATTGCAAACCACTTGAGGCTGCATGACAATCATATCAATAATATAGCTAAGATAACACTACAGTTACTGAAATCTGAATAGACTATTTAACGTAAGGTATGTGTGTGTGTTTGTGTGTGTGTGTGTGTGTGTGTGTGTGTGTGTGTGTGTGTGAGAGAGAGAGAGAGAGAGAGAGAGAGAGAGAGAGAGAGTGACAGACAGACAGTCAGAAAGACAGACAGACAGACAAAGAGCGTTGTTCATGTTTGTATTATATGGTATATGCAGGTGAGTGTTCAGAAGCCTGAACAGGATGTTGGGTGTCTATCATTTTTCTCCTCTTTGCCTTGAGATATTTGCCCTCACTGGATCCAAAGCGCACTCTTTCAGTTGTGCTGTCTGAGATCTTAGAATATACCTCTCTCAGTACCTGTTCTATTTTGGGGTTGCAAACTTGTGCAGCTATGCCTGTATTTTTGTGGTGAGTGTTTAAGGTATAAACTCAGGTCTTCTAGAAGGGCTCTTAGACCCTGAGCCTAATTACCATTCCCTGAGTTAACTTTATCTTCAACATTTTTGTATTATAATCTTAGACAAGCCAAACATGAAAAAGTCAATAAGTAAGCTACTAAGACCTTTTTATTTTCTAGGAAAAATACATTAGGCTTTTACTATGTTTTGCATAGCAACAAGCATGGGGAAAATGCTGTTTGGGAAAAGGCAGGTTTGGTTAGAGTAAAAAGTGCATTAGAAAATGAATAGAGATACATTTGTACATCATTCATTTATCCCTTTGAGCCTCTATAAAACCAGAAGGAACTGCAGCTGTCAATTGAGAATTTATAAAATGAAGACGCATTTACAAACATTTGATTAAGTTTAGACGAGCAAGAGCCCTGTAGACAAGATTGACCAGAGTTCAGTAGATGGCAGGAAACCCATCTACAGAAGCTATATAAAGCCTCTTTGGGCTGCCTTGTGTGTAGATGGAGGGATAATATCAACTTATGTGAGACCTGGCAAAGTAAACCCACTGATTTGACTTTCCTGGCTGCTAGTCTTCTGTCTTATGCCAAAAGGCCGTAGAACGCCAGAGGACAAGAAACTTACTGATACAATCTCCTATGTGAAAATCAGGAGAGGTAAATCTTGAGGGATGGAACAAAAGGGTTTAGAAAATTGGCCCATTTGATTAGATTAAATACCGTCTAAGAAAGGTGGTGATTTAAAAGATAATTGTTGCTCCCGGAGGCAGAGAGGCTGGCCAGTTTCTGAGTTCCAGGTCAGCCTGTCTACAGAGTTCCACGACAGTCTGGGCTATAGAGAGAAACCCATTTTCCAAAACTAAAACCAAATAACAATAAGCCACACTGTATTTTATGAGTTCTAGGCTTTCTTGACTTATATGAGATGCTGGCTCAAAAAAATTCTAAATAACTAAATAAATAATACAAATGTTTAAAATGTAAAACACTTATATATTAGTCAGTCACTGATTATTACTGACAACCAGAAGTAGAATAAATAACATACTAAACTGTCTTAAAGTCCCAGTGAATCCTTTTTAGGCCAACTATGTTTTATATCAGTGGCCTATAATGTTCTTAAACTCAATTTCTCCCTTCATGTTTTTCAGCCACTGAGGGTCTCCAAACTCTTCAGTGGTTCCTGGTGTTAATGTGGTTTCAATCAAACTTGCATAGCTATATCATTCTATTTTCTGGTATGCTGGATGTCCTTGAAATTCCTTTAGATATTTTTAATTCCTGGGACTGGAATAGTTGACAGGTATGGATAGCCTTGGCCATGGATGTGCTTTGTCCCATTTGTTTAACAACTGCATCAGCATCTTGTTTGTAGTAGAAGATGATTTATGCCATTGAATTTTTAACCCCCTTATAATAAATAACCAAAAGTCATGCAAAAGGAAAACTGTCCCAACAGCTAAGACAATGATCCGGAATGCCGATGAGGTTGCTTGCTCTACAGTACAGTGGCATCCTCACATCCTTTCCTTGCATGGTATCATTAACAAGTCATTGTGCTGTGCTTTCTGGCATGTGGACACTTGTTATACACAGTACTTCCCATGTTTAGACAATGTGTGCATAGGTGTAGAGCAGATCTTGATGGTGGGGATCTTCCTATCTCACTGTCTACCTTTTCTTGTGAGAAATGGCATCTCTGTAGACCTGTAACTCACTGTTTAAGATAGATTACTAGCCAACAAGGTCTCCACCTGCCTCTTCTCCACAGTGCTCAAGTCACAGGCATGTACAGACAACTTGGCTTTTTATGTGGATCCTGAGAACCCAAACTTCAGTCTTTATGTTTATGCAGCAAGGCCTTTACCAACTGAGACATCTCCACAGGCCATCATGCCTTTTCTTTAGGCAAAATAAGGAGGAACTTACGATCTAATTTTAGTTTTTTTTTTTCCCTTAGAATTTAGGCAAACCTGTGGCAAAATATGTCCAGGCAATAGGGAAAGTCATTTAATACTGACCTACTCTAGGCACTGACCATCCACTTTGTGCCAAGAGAGTACTAGATTTTATAAACATCTCCAGTGAATGATCACAACAACCTGGGGATTAATATCACTACCATTTTTCAGTCAGAAGGACATTGATTCTGAGAGCACGAAACCACGTGTTTCAGGTCATACCCTTCCTCCTGGGCCATAGTGCTTTAGAACTGTGCCTAAATTTGACAGTGAATTCTAGCTAAAATTTTGTGTCCTATGTAAGATTGCTTTTTGTATATTAAACCAAACCAAACTAAAACAAAACATGTCCTTGATATTTTAAGGGTTGCACAGGGTATAGGTTTAGGCTTTTCTTACTTTTTTTTCCCCACAACTTTCTGTTGCTAAGTAATTCAGCTATTACCTACTGGTTATCTTCCTATCTTTTCTCCATTTGTCATATCTGTATTCATGCCAAGAAGTTGCCTTATTTTAAAGTCGATTGCCTGTTGATTTAAAGTAAGGGTTCTGTCTTTGCCTGCAGTTGTTTCCCTTGCATAATGAAAATTCACCAGAGGCATGGTGTGTCTGTGTGTTTTTGCTTCATACCTATCTCTCAATTGTTTATCTTTCTATTTCAGTATTTCTTCAGGCTTCTCATTCCTGTTATTTATAGAATGCTGATGAGCTTCAAGATTAGGCATACTGTTTAGTAGTGAAGTCCCTCCGATATGATTTCAGACCCAGGGACAAGGGACTGAGGTACATATTTTACATATGAAAGCAGACCTGGCTTCCAGGTTTTCCCAGCAACCCTCAGTACCAACCATACTTACCCTGGCCCCAATGTTGAGTTTTCCAGCCTGGGGCTTGGGCTGCCTTTTCCCTGGTGGCTTTTCCATATATATCAGACATTTGAGTTTCCTCCTCTTTCTTCTCATTCTCTTCTCTGCTGGAGAGAGTGACGTTTCTCTCATTATCTCTCCCAGCCACCCACCAGGGGCCAGTGAACTCAAGGAGAGTAGCATCCCAATAAATCTGCACTTAACAGTAACCAATCTGATCTGAATTGGCTCATTTCACCAGCGAAGAAATAACCTATCGCCTCCATGATCTATCCAAGTAAATCTGTGTTCTTCTTCTCTCAGTCTATACCCTTGCTTATTTTTTTTCTTCTTCTTCTGCCAGTATAATACGCCTTTGTGATGTGATAACTCCCTTTGAGGCCAAGATTCCAATTACTGAAGTGTGGCACAGGAAATGACATTTTCAGTCCTCCTCATTGGTTAGATAAACTGTTTTTATTTTTCCAGCTAGTTCCATTCCGAGAAGGTTTCACTTCCAAAACACACCCCTGTACTATGCTTTGTACTTTCCTTTGAATTCCTATCCATTTCTACCTTCTCAATTTTCGGGGGAGCTTTTGATCTTGAAGACTTCTAAATGTAGGTTCTGAATTGTAGAAGATTTACACAGCCACTCTCTAGAGAAAGCTTTGTAGGGCACCAGTCAGGTATAGGACATTGCAGTCCGGTCTTTTCACAGAAAGAAGAAAACGACAGCCATCCCATATCCAGTTAGGTCAATGGCTCTTTATCTATCCAGTTGTGATTAAAATAGTCACCGTGGCACTGTTGTTGACACATGAGCCTATCTCTGACAGCTTGCTCTGGCTGCTTTTGACTGGCAGGTTCCCTGTATACTTTTAATAGCATTTCAAAGCTTGTCTCTTATTGAAGCAGCAGCATCTTGCTAGCCAAAATATTCTTTCATGCTCAAAATTTCACGTACTTTCCACAGTCAGCCTCTTGGTATAGTGTTTCCTGATAACAAAGTGTGAGTTGGCAAGGCAGGAGTTATCTCTGTTGTAAAAGCCACTCTCCGGGTTGAGATAAACCCTTGTTCAGCAACTTGTTTTCCATTTGTGAAAACAAGCTAGATAAGCCTTTCTAAGGGAGGCTATCTCAGCTCTTTCTGAGGACTCCAAGATAATTGTGCACCAAGGCAAGCCTGCAACCTAGAGTTATTTAACACATGTCTGCCTTGCAAATGATGCCTGACAATTTGGGCATACACGCCTGGAAACCTCCAGATTAAAATAGGAAAGATAACAGCCTAGTTTGTTTCACTAGATAAGATAGGAGGATGGCCCCTCAAGGGATCCTGCTTTAGAAGATTGATGAAGAAGATGCTTCAGAGTAATGAGCCAAAAATTCAGGAGCTTCTTTGAGAGATACCGGAAGAATATTACTCCACTCCTTCGTTGAACAAGCAATTTGTCTAGACTTGAGACGTGTTATACCATGGAATATTCTTACCATAAACAAAGGTAGTGTGTCTTAGACTCTTACACACTTCACCTTCTTGTTTCCTGGAGTTCTTAACCTTAACAGCCACCTTTACTTTAGATTAAGCTTTTTTTTTCCTTTCTGTACTTATGACTCCAGACAATGAACATTTGTTGAGCAACCCTTTCATAGAACTGACCTTTCCTGTCTCTCTTGCATACTTTCTTTCATTTGGTACTTAGAACAAAGTTTTTAAAAAATGTTATTCTTATCTTTGTATTTTAGAGTTGGAAAAGAGGCAGAGAGATGAAAAAATGTAGGTGGAGGAGCCTGGCTAGGAAGCCCCCTTTATCTCACTCCAAGGTCTTTCTCCCACACTCTGCTTCCTTAATGATACTGTAAATTCTTTGGAAGCACAGAAAGAGCCCAGCTGAAGCACATTTATTGTTTTTGGAACGTGGTTTCCACTAAATCAAGACTTTCTTTCCTGACAGTAGTACAGTGGATGAGTAGGCCTCTAACTTGTATAATAAACTCTGCATAGTCATGAGCACACACACACGTGTGTGTGTGTGTGTGTGTGTGTGTGTGTGTGTGTGTGTGTGTGTGTGTGTCGGTTATTTCATTTTATCTTGAAAATAGTCTCATGAGTAAGGGCTATTATTACTAGAATTCAGAGAGCAGTACCTGGGGGCTTAGGATGTTACAATTGACAAGGTCTACATGACTAATTAGAAGAGTAGGTAGGTGACCTTTCATTCATACAGTCAAATGCCCTAGATCCTCAGACCTTTTAAAAACCATGTCCTCATTTGTGTTCTATGATATTCTATGGTCATGATTTATGTTCCATGATATTCTATGATCATGATATCCCCATACATAGCCATGGGCTTTAAATTTTCTTTTATATTTATGACTCCTGAGTACTTATGATAAAGATTACATTTACACTGGTTTGCTTTGCTTTTATTAATATTATAAAATATGGAATATATAAAATTTTTGTTTTAGAGATTTATTTTATTTGTGTGTGTGTATATATGTGTATATGCACACAGGTGCCCATGGAAGAGAGAAGAGGGTATTGGAACCCTGGATCTCCGCTTACCTGAAGCCATGTCTACCTGATGTGAATGCTTCTGTCTGTGCATTGGTCCTCTGCCAGGGTAACAAGTGCATCTCTTGAATGCCTTAAAATCTCTCTCTTCTGTCTCCTAGTTTGTTCCTTTTCTTCATGTAAGGTAAAAGTTACCTTAAATTTGCTTTGAATTTAATGTAGTTTATTTTCTCACTTTTATATAGTATGTTGATCGTACCAAATAACATCTACTGTTAATAAATTTTTATACAAGCTATTTTATTTCAAAACTTTTCAAAATCCTATTTTAATTGTTTACTTATCCTCATGCAAATAGATCTACCGTTTAAACAACCAAACTGCCTTATATAATGATATGCCCTTTTTATTAGATTTTTCAAGGTAAATTTAATATAAAACTTTTCAATAACTGTTACTGTTTTTGGACAGGAATATTACCAAGTTTGTTGCACACATCCAGCGCTTTTGCTCATACATAAGGATTCTATATTATCTTTGTTAACTATATTGGATCACTCCCTTTTTTCTTTCTTTTTAGCACATCTTTGTATATGGCCAATAACTGTGTGGCACTTAAATTAGACTTTATTTTAACAGCAAAGGTCTATGTTTTCCTGTTTAGATAAAATGTTTTTTTTAAACATGTTTTTTTGTGAAATACTTAACCTTCTTATAGAAATTCCTTTGTGTATTTGCTGAAAAGGCTCCTTTTAATTCATAATTGATAATGAGCTTTTTCAATGATATTTCCAGAATCATTTGAAATCCCAGTATTCTTAACTCTGACAATTCCTTTTGGAAGCCTTAGACTGCAGCTAGCCCAGAGCCCAGCACACAGGCTTCCTGTCCATTTCCACTGATGATTTGCCACGTACTCTGTCCATCTGTGAAGAGGAGTTTAAGGAGCAGATGTGCAGATCAACTCTCTAATGATGGAAAGTTAATACAAGTCAAGTGAGGAATTTTAATCCAGTGTTGGAAACAAATAATAAGAATGTATACCCATGGCTAAGCCGTCACCCATTCTCTTTTCTTTCTCTAGAACTTTCTTTTCCGTCCACATCTCACAGGATGTATGATGAAATGTTTGAATGACCAACATGTTTCTGAAAAGGAGCTTTTAGTTTGCTTTAACACGGAAACTCAAATTTATTGATTTCTCTATTCTCTAAGTATCAGCTATACTTAAGGTTTTGTGTCTGTGTGTGAGTGTGAGTGCGTGTGTGTGTGTGTGTTTATATCTGTGTCTGTGTATCTGTGTGTGTTTAATCTAAACGATTTGGCTATTATCTTGTACCCTTCTTTAGACAAGGGAAAATAATTTCTCCCAAAGTCCAACTCTAAGGCAAAAACCATTCTACACAGAGAAAACAGAGATTCGGTACAGGTCAATGGGATGGAGAAAATGAGTTGGTAAAATTGCTTTTGTAGATCACAGTATTGGAATAAAAACAAACAAAAAACAAAACAAAAAACTCAATAAAACAAAAACAAAAATAAAAGTGAAAGTAAAGAGAGAAAATTATGCCATTTAGAAGTGACAGCATAATTTGCTCCTTTAATTGTAGTTCATACTAATTACTATCCATATCACTGTCACTTGAAGCTTATTTGAAATTCAGAATCTCCAAGCCCTCACTCAGCCTGACCTGATTGATATTTTGCAGTTTAATGGGATTCCTAGTGACTCAGGCAGGCTGTACTTCAAAGTTCAAAGATTGAGAGCACTACTCAAATGAAGCACAAGTTTTCTTCTTTGGATATACCACATAACCCCGATGAGTAATTTTAACCAAAGGCTTGGGAAACCTCTGGAGATTCTGATTCAGTTAGCCTATGGTGTGATGCTCAAGGGTCAACTGGGGAGGAATAAACTCCAGCCATGGAGAGGGAAGTCAGGGATGCAAATGCCTAGCAAGAGTAAGATGGTGGTTGTTTATTGGATGGATTCCCCAGGTGAGGCAGTCTCTGTATGGTCATTGCTTCAGTCTCTGCTCTGAACTTTATCTCTGTAATTCCTTCTGTGGGGATGCAGGAGCCTGATATAGTGGTCTCCTGAGAGGCTCTTCCAGTGCCTGGCAAATACAGAAGTGGATGCGCACAGTCATCCACTGGACAGAGAACAGGGTCCCCAATGAAGGAGGTAGAGAAATTACCCAAGGAGCTGAAGGGGTTGCAGCCCTATAGGAGAACCAACAATATGAACTAACTAGTACCCCCAGAGCTCCACCAATCAGAGAAATCACATGGTGGGACTCATGTCTCTAGCTGCATATGTAGCAGAGGATGGCCTAGTCGGCCATCAATGGGAGGAGAAGCCTTTGGTCTTATGAAGGTTCTATGCCCCAGTATAGGGGAATGCCAGAGCCAGGAAGAGGGAGTGGGTGGGTTGGGGAGCAGGAAGAGGAGGTAGAGCATAGGGCATTTTCAAAGAGTAAACTAGGGATAATATTTGAAATGTAAATAAAGAAAGTATCTAATTAAAAAAGAGTGTAGGATGGTGGCTACATAAGAAGTCAGAAAAGAAACTGGAGGATTCTTCAGGCGTTGCTTACAATATAGGAGCTAGTTCTGATTGCTAAGAAACTCCAGTATGCTATTTGTTTCATCACTGAGTCTCATGGAAGATTATATAGTTTATTACTTACAAGTTGTAGTTTTAGAATAAATGAAATAGTAATTTAGAGAAAACGAATGTGTCAGATGTGACTCAGCCCAGAAAAGTAAATATTGAGGAAGTTATAGATAAAGTCATGAAGAATACTTACCGCCATCCTTACACTTAATATTTAAAATTGAGTAAGAACTACCAACACTGAATTTTTTCTGTGTTCAAATATTATATACTTAAATATTGATTGAACACCGACTGCATCTTACTTCTCCTTCTATGTATTAACTTAATGAGAGAAGGTAAATCTTTAAAAGACAGCATTCTGCCCTTTTACACATTCTGTTTAACAAAGATTTTATATTCCATGGTTAAAGTCCTTATACTTCTTGTATAACCATAGTAACACACTGGAGTCTGAAGTTTTGAATTTTAAATGGGCTTTAGTGTGAAGCACTGTTTGTCCATGTAGATCTCTGTTCCCGGTCATCATCCTTAATCTGTAGTCCAAGCACTGAAGCATCAGATGCTCAGATGTTACATGACAGTCTCTCACACTGCCCTCTGCTCTGTGGAAGTGATCCTTACAATTGTGCTTTGATTTCTCGATACTGTGTTAGTCATTATTTCTTTGCCATAAATGATTCTAGAATGAATTTCAAAAATTAACTTCTCAGAAGCATTTTCACTTTGCCCCAACTCTAAGATTTAGTAAAATATTGCTGCTAGAAAACTTGCTCATTATATTTTAATTCATTCCTTTTCAGTAGCTACTTAGTAAAAATTTTCAACTTCATATTTTAAAACACACAAATTAATTACATCCAAACAACCATCCGTATATGTCTAGAAAAGAAAGAAGCATTATCCCGAGCTTTTTTCCCCACCGGCAAGAACACACTCAGGACAACCGGAATCTTCTGCGGCAAAGCTTTATTGCTTACTTCTCAGGAAGACCCCGAACCCAGAAAATGGCGCTGCTTATATAGCCCGCAGCATGACATTTCAGCACCTGATGTGGCGTGACAGCTCCTGATTCCTTGCTCGCCCATCACCCCACTATTACGCCCCGAGAATGGGCAGTGTGAGTTCACTCTCGTACTTGCATGCAAGGCTTGTTTACTAGTTAGGCACAGCGGAGGCCAGCGCCATCTTATAATGGCGATTGCTCGTAGCACGCATGGCTCTCCACAAAGCATCTAGATATACCACTCTAAATATAGGCAAGTTATTTTTATTATGTCCTGCAGACTGTTGTATTCAGCTTCTCAACCTAACATAATTTCAACAAATTAATTTTAAATTGAGAGTGTCTCTCTCTTGTGTGAACACACATATGTGTTATGTGCATGTGTGTGCACACTTCATTAGGTTCAGATATCCATTTCTCAATAACATTTCCTGGCAAAATATAATGTTTCATTAACTCATTTGTTTACTGATATTCAATGTTCTTACTTCAACCATCTCACTCATAGCATTTCTTTAAAGTGCAACTTTTAAAACATTTTTCTTTAGGTCTTTTAAAAAATGCAGTTCTTTTACAATTTCACTTCCCAGGTTGACAGATGTTTTGTTACCCCATGGAATACTATGACAGTTTCCTTAATTGGGCATCAGTTTAAGAGAAATGAGCTTCCTTAGTCCTTTGGTGGCTGTTTAGCATCTTCACAGGGAAGTATAAGGTTATACAAAGCATAGTTGCCTCAGACCTAAGTCTCACAATGTTTATTCAATGCAACTGCCCAGCTACCTTTATCTCTAAAGCATTTCATGATAATTTTTCAGGAGTTCTTTCCAGACAGAGCAACATTTTAGCTTTTCTAACCTCCTTCAAAATTATTCTAAAAAAAATTTTTTTTACCATCACTGAATTCTTTCATCTTCTCTCATGCTCTTTTCTGAAATAAAATTCCATGAGCCAAACCCACATTCTCTAACCATTCCCATCTAAACATGGACCAGTTACACTATGGAGAAGGAACAGACTGCTTTGTGTTATTTATTCTCTAAGCAGATGCATTGACATTTCGTTCTCCTGTGAAATTTCTAGCTTTTTGGAGGGCTAGTGACTGTGACTCCTATATTTCCTAAGCTTTTGTTTTGAATATATGACTCTATTAATGAAAGCACTAAGCAAGTGAATAGTTTTATAGAAGAAAATGACACCAAAAGAAATATATTCATCTTCATTGAAATAAAAATTGAATACACCTTTGGGATTTTTTCCTTTTAGCATATAGTGACTTTTTCAGATTTCTGGAATATATTTTCAAGCTTCTCAAGTTCTAGGATTTTGTACAATTTTGTGACTATTTTACACCACCTCTGAATGATATAAAAATGAATGGTGTGCATATCATTGGTATCTTTTTTTCTAATCTTCACTGATAGAATTTTCATATGTTTTTTTTTCATCCATACTACAAGGAAAGGTTCTATAGCTAAAGTCTTGTGTTTGCTAACAGTTAACAGTTACAATATATAGGAGTCGACAAACTTAGTGCTCAGTTATGTACATTGAAATCTCTCCAAAATGTGTCCTTCCCTTAAATTGTGTGACAGTAAGTATCTATTTTCAGGGCAGGAGAGATGGTTTTTGTGGGTCAGGTGATTGATGCACAAGCATTAGCTACAGAGCTCTGACCCTTATAACCCGTGTAACTGGCAGGACTCACCCATAGTTCAACCCCCACATGCTCATGAAAACACACATACCATCATTACCACATTGCCACACAGTCACACACAGATAATTCTTTCTGTTGCACCCTCTCTGTCTCTCTGCATCTATCTCAATGTCTCTGTCTCTCTTTCTCCCCCCTTCAACAGGAACCATTTTCAGGTTTATTACAAGTTAGCATAAATTTATCTTTTGGGGTATATTAGAAGAGAGTAAGTAGACCTAGTGTGTAGGAAAGGAGGGAATATAAATGGCAGCATCATGTACAATTACTTATCCTGCTTCTCTTGTCCCTCTACCTTAATTCTGTTTCTCTGAAATACTTCTAAGGACTTTAATCTGGTACATGTTAGAGATCCATCTTTAGTAATATCAGATGGTGTCTAGCCTACAACATTTCCCTCTTCTCAGTCCAGATGCTTGGCTATGATGTCTCCTAATACTGACAATGTCCAGACCTAACTTCTGTATCACCAAGTGAGTCTCCACAGCTTCTGGGGCTTCACAAAGGCAACATCTGTACATTTGGGACTGGACAGATGTTACTACTGAAATGAGCTCTGTCTGAATTTGGCCCGGGGTCCTACTGAACTAGCCATCTCCTCAGAGAGCCCTTTCCAACTTCTTTTTGTATGAAAGGTTATTCTTTTGTTTCCTACATCTAAGTTTAAGCATTTATGTTCTACATTATACAATTCCAGACATAGGGCTTATATAAAATGAGTGCATGAATGAAGATTGCCTACATTTTATTGAGTATATTATTAGGCTTTTCCCCCAAGGATTATGAATCATTATCTGGAGCTGAATCTAGTAAACTGGTTGTTAAAAAGAGCTCTCATACATTTCTGCAGGTGATCTGTCTGGGGACCACGGGTTAAGAAACACTGCTTTAGGAGCAATAAATAAGAGACTTAGCCAAATTCTACACATGAATTGGAATCTTCCCCTGAGAAGAAAAAAATCTATATAATTCAAAGGAACTTTAGAAGGAGTATTTTACATGTATTTACTTAACAGTTTATTTACATATATCTATAACTAATTATATCATCTCTCATACAGATGGGAGTTTGGAACCACCAGGCTGTTTTCAGGAAGGATTAACAGCCGAGTGATCAAAGGTTGTGTATAGATTTTGGTCTCTTTTGGTTATCCAGTCATTTATAAAGATTAGTTTCATTATTGTTAATCATGTAAATGTATGTGTTTGTGTGGGTATTGCAAACGCAAGGTGAGCCAGAGGTCTCAGGTCTCTCTAGAGCTGGTGTTACAGGTGGTTGTGAGCTGCACTCCCTGGGTTTGAGTAATTGAGCTAGGGTACTCTGCAAAATTACTAAGCACTACTAAATTCTGCTCCATCTCTCTAGCCCAAAGCTAGATATTTTGGGTGGGGTTTTCCCCTCTCATGTTGTTCTGAGGCTGCAGGAGCTTGTCATTACATTTCTTTAAGATGATCTCATAAACTGAATATTCTTTTCTGAATATACATCCTTTTCTAATCTCATGGCATGTCTGCATATCAAATTTTATATGTAACTTTTTAAACTTTATACTGAATGCCCTAAATGAGTATATATATACATACATATATATTCACATATATTATATATAATGTTTATATTTGAGTATATATAATGTATATATGTATATATTTGAGTATATTTATATATAATTCAACTTATATTATCTAATATTTATATTATATTTTATAACATTACATATAATATATATAAATTTATTATTATTATATTAAATTATTATTTATTTAATATTTAATTAATAATTATTTAATTAATTAAATTTAATTAATTAAATTTAATTAAAATATTTAATTAATATTTATTTAATATTAATATAATAATTAATATTATTATATTAAATATATATTATTATTATATTAAATATTATTATAATATATAATAAATATTATATCCCATTATATTATTATAAATATTATATAACACATATTGTTTATATAATATAATCATTATATATTATGCATATATAATTAATATGTATTCTATATATACTAAACAAAATATAATGTATAATGTGTAATATAAATATTATATATATATATAAAATGTCATTTCAATTTTTTTATTGAGTTTCTTAGTGGGACACACTCATCTTAGCTTTGTGCTTTAATATTCTTATACATTCCTGTAGGGACATCTATTTTTAAGTATCCTTGCATTCCAAGTCCTGTATGTTTCTCAGCCTTTAAAGTATATGTTAAAGGCCCAATGACAAAGATCTGAGGTGGGTCCTGAGAGGCAGCATTAATAAAGGTTTCCAGTGAATATTGGTCCACAGTCCAGGATACAAGGAACTTAACAATCAATATCATAGCAACAAAAATCAATAAAACACATGGAATGTACCACAATCCCTGTGCAGAAATGAACTTCTTCAATTCATAAAATTAGTCAGCAATTGCTTTAAAACAATCCTTTTCTTCCATACATAGGATGACTCAGTAACATGTACCCACACTGATAAGGTATTTTTCTGATTTGTATATGCTTTTTAGCTGATTCTTTTTTTAATCTCTCAAGCGTTTATCCCGCTTTTAGTCTCATTCCCTCCCCTTAATTTATATTTCCCTTGTTCCTCGGTATAATTACTGCAAAGCTGAAATGCCTTCTCTTACTATGGTTTTAATTTCCTTGCAGTCATATTTATTTCTCTTCCATTGTCTCCTCTGCCTTCTCCTGCCGTTCATATAAAGAGCAACTTTTCTTGCGCTTGATACAGGTGCAGATGGGGTGAAGCCAGGGAAAAGTGAGAGAGTGAGAGGGTGTTACCATTCAACTTGACAGTACTTGACCCTTGGATGAGTCAGACTGCAAGGCTACAACTCAACACTCAGGTTCAATATAAAGCAGGACTTTTGCACTCTGCCTCTTACTCTTCCGATATATCATTGCTTTTGCAATTAGACAGCACTGCACAAGGTCAATGAGAGAGTATATATGCTTATAGACTGTCTATGCTCTGACAACTCCAACATGTGTTTTATCTTTTCTCTCCTAGTGTCTGTCACAGGCAGTGTGCGCGTTTGGGTTTGTGTCTGTGTAGATATGATAGGGCTATTATTTCTAGGGATTTAGGGGTGTTTAATTCCATCATTTGAATGTTTGTTTTTGTTTTTGTTTTTGTTTTTCAGAAATGTGAATTCCAATGCACTGGAAGGAAGATAGGGAAGAAGATATTTGATAGATATAGTGTATACCAGGGATTTTCCAGAAATATTTGAGATGATCTCATTGAAGAAGGAAAAAGAATTCCTTCTCATCAAGCTGGTGAGTAGTAAAATGTTGATATATATGCTCCCCATGATTTATCATTCTGGAAAGATCACAGATGCCATTCAAATATTTCTTGACTGTATTTAAACAAATTGTTTTTCATGCTTTGTTTGTTTGTTTATATTCCAGTTTCTCTAGCTTGACTTCAAACAGTCAGGAATAATTACTAAAAGTTATGACATCTAATATCTAGCCTTGGTTTAATTTACATGAAAGTTACTGTATTTATTCTAAAAATGTTTATAGAATAATGTAGTAGAAATATTGACAGCTTTCTTTTCAAATTGTGTTCTGGAAAATCCTTTGGTTTAAGATGATATTGAATCAAATAAACATAACTATGCCCTTGATAGATAATTCTGTCAGGTTATGACTAGTTTTTCCTGTTATATGTTATATTCTAAACATAACTAATATTTAAAGGGGAATGTTTTCAGTAGAAAAATAAAGCGAAAGGAAGCAAAAGATTGGTGAAAGATATAAGAAAGAAAGAAAGAAAGAAAGAAAGAAAGAAAGAAAGAAAGAAAGAAAGAAAGAAAGAAAGAAAGGAAGGAAGAAAGAAAGAAAGAAAGAGAGAGAGAGAGAAAGAAAGGGAGAGAGAGAGAGAGAGAGAGAGAGAGAGAGAGAGAGAGAGAGAGAGAAAGAGAGAGAGAGAGAGAGAGAGAGGAAGGGTGGGATGAGGGAGAAAGGGGGCAAGGGAGGAAGAATAAAAACTTCAGCCATTCTTACATAGAACTAGGGGGTTGTGCATGTGGTGTGTTTGTTTCCTGGGTTCATTCTACAAAATATCTCCTCTGCTTTTGTTTACTACTAGTGAGACATGACAAGATCTTCCACTGCTGACTCTTCTGTGCTTATAGAACTCCAACAGCTTTTGTGAAGCTCTACTGTGTGCATGTGAGACAGGGGTGCACCTTCAGATCACAGCATAGCTACTGAATTAATTTAGCGACTTCCCTGGAGAAGTGTCTCCATGAAATATTAACCAGACCCAGCTTCAAGGACAGAAGCGCCACTCCTGCTGGGTAGTCCACAGTGTGTAGTACAAACTTTTCAAGAGCTGGACAGTTTCCTGTCCCTTTCTTCGCTTATCAGGCCGTCTCCTGTTCGTGTCTGTATTAAGTGACTGCAGCAAAAAATTGGGTCATAGGCGCTCATATTCATCAGGGCTTCGGTTTTCTCAACTGAGTCCCACCCACTCTGCCCCTTCAGTTTACATTATCTAACTAGTTAGAAAAATACTTAGAAACAATATTAGTTTTAAATGATTTTCTTATCTTTTAATTCATTGAGATACATATTAGAAACAGAAATATTTTATTTCTGAATTGTACCCATTATGATAAAGTGAGTTGAACTGTATCACTGAGATAATTTACTATGTTCTTGATTTTAATTTCACTGTTTTAGAGTTTTACAAGTGTCTTCTTTTGTATAGATCCAGTTTAGGTTACTAACAATCATCATAAATTTTAAATTGTTTAATTTGTTATATTATCATTGCCTTGTTATTCTTTTAAGAGCATAAAATACAAAATCTTCTAAAATTATGAAATGAAAGGACATTTTTAGAGACAAGAGTCCTTTTTCTAATCTCACATCTAACTCAACACAGTATTTTTGATACCAGGTTTTCCAGTGAAGACCAGCTGGAGGTTTTCTGTGATTGATTTCTCACACTATGCAGTTGCAGAAAGTATCAAACCCTGAAGAATGAGGGCTCCATCTCATTGGCATTACCCTCAGCACCCCAGTACTCCACGTGGCCAACTGTACATTCAAATGATAACCATGTCTCGAGATTCTATATCTCGAGATTCCCAGAAATTGTAAATGAGCATGATTCAGAAAACAGTTGATCTGGTTTTCATGTTAATTGTAAATAACATAAGGAAAACCTCATTTGCAAAATGAAATGCTAGAGGTGCACGGGGCAAGCAGTGGGAGAAGGGGTGAGTCTATGGCTCATATCAGTCCAGGAATCTCCAGTCTCCTCTCTGATTTCAATTTTTTGGAAATTATTGCTGAAATTTTCTGATAGTCTTTCTCGAAAAAAATGTTGCACATTAACCATTCTCCTGAATTTATTGAATACTATTATAAAATTATTGAATTCTGTCATGCGATTTATACATTTCACTCATGTGTGTGTGTGTGTGTGTTTGCCCATGTATGTAAATTTTTAAGCCAAAGAGTGATATTTCCTTGTACTGCTCTTCGGCTCATTTTTAAAGACAAGTTCTAGGAAAGAAATTGGAGCATGCCCTTTCAGCTAAACTAACTGTCCCTCCCTTACCCCTTCCCTCTCTCCCTCCTTCCTTCCCTCCTTTCTTCCCTCCCTCCCTCTTTCCCTTTCTTCTTTCCCTCTTTCCCCTCCTTCCCTTCTTCCTTCCCTCCCTCCTTCTTTCCCTCCCTCCCTCCTTCTTTCCCTCTTTCCCTCTTTTCCTCTTTCCCTCTTTCCCTCTTTCCCTCTTTCCCTCTTTCCCTCCCTCCCTCCCTCCCTCCCTCCCTCCCTCCCTCCCTCCCTCCCTCCCTTCCTCCCTCTATCCCTCCCTCTCTCTGTCCCTTCCTTCTTGCCTTCCTTCTGGAGTAGGTCATGACATTCTGTTCCTCATGTTATCTATTAGACCATGGATCCTATGAAGGAATAGCATGGTATTGAGAAACATTTGGTTTGGGGGAAACCCAAATTTGGTTTGGTTTTAGTCATCTGGATTCAAATACTGCTCACATTCTGAGAGAAGTAAAATATCATCTAGTAATTTGTACAAACCTATTCACAATGCTGCATTGTTGATAATCATTCTCTCTCTCTCTCTCTCTCTCTCTCTCTCTCTCTCTCTCTCTCTCTCTCTCTCTCTCTCTCTCTCTCAGAACTATATTGGCTTCTGTGTCCCCAACGCAAATCCTCTGGGAAGTGATCCATCATCAGACTATTTGCTAGGTTTTTTGGTTTTTTTTTTTGTAACTTTTAGAACCTGTAAGTCTCTGGACCACCCCAGTTCCCACAAATGCTTTACAGCAGTTGTGATGTGGTTCAGAGCCTTCACTGTTACAATGACACAACGGATATTCAGTTGGGAATAAAATTGTAATCTGGAGCTGTTTAGAAAAATTAACCTTTATTATGGCTTTAGGAGAATGTTTTAATTGTTAATTGATGTAAGAAGATCCAGCCCATTGTGGAGAGAATAAGGAGATTCCATATTAGCCACATCTCTCTAAAGGAACAGAACTGCATCAAAGAGTGAATGAACATATATACATATAAAAATACATCTATATATAAACATAATATCCCATGTGTAACACACATATGTACACTCATAATATATTATATGTTATATAAATTATACATTATATTTTATAATATATAGTTAAAGATAATACTAAATATGTCTATTATAGGTATGGTATATAATGTAATATATAATAAAACATATATGTAACAATATAACAATATAACAATATAATTATAATTGCATATAATTATATCTATTTATATAATAGATACAATTATATATAAAATACACATATAATATACATATAATATATTATACATTATACAGTATATCAATGCTTATTACACATTAACATATTATAATATAAATTCTATATAACCATCTCTCTGTCTATCTAATATATAAACATAAATTAACAATCAAAACATTTATCCATAGCCTACATAGTGGTTAATTTTTCCTTTTCTTTCTTTATTTTTTGGTTAAGTTTTTTAGGCAGCTCTAGATTATGATTCTATTCCCAACTGACAATAATGTATTATATATTATAATAATATATTAATTACATAATATAGTGCATGAATATTGTAATAATGTGTATTATTATAACATATATTATATATGGGCTACTTATTGCGCTGGCTTACTGGATAGTCTAGATAGTCCAATGGTGTTTTTCTCAAATTTGGAAGGCTGAGAATATGTTTGTTTCTTAGGCCATGAGACTGAAAATCTTAACAGTTCCAATCTGGCACTGGAACGTTGAAAGATTCATGTAGTAGAGCTGATCTTCAGTTTATCCTGAGTCCGGAGGAAGTTGGTTCCAATATTAGCTTCAACAACAGGATGGATGAATTTGCTAGTAAGACTGAGGGAACAGAGACAAAAAGCAGCTTCCTTTTTCTGAGTCCTTTCATCTTAGTTGACATCAAAAGACGAGGTCAACTTTTATGGTGGGTCTTTTAGCTTCAAGTAATATTGATTAATAAAATCCTTCAAAAGATTTTCTTGGGCTCTAGTTCATTTCATATGCAGTGAAGTTAGTAACCATCATTGGCTATCCACTTTAGGTTCTGAACAGTATAAGAAGAGAAAGCTAGCTTTGAGTAAATAATTACGCAAGCAAAGATCCATGTGTTCTCTCTGCTCTTGACAGGGTATGTGATACTTTCAGTTCCTACCTTGACTTTCCTGCAATAATGGTCAGCAATTTCAAACTATGAGACAAATGAGAACATCCTGCCCCTAAATCCTGCCCCTTTGGATGAGGTGCAGTACTACAGTAATACAAATAAATATAGAATATGAGTAAGTCTTAATTCCATTCTTGGAAGTAACTTCTCTCCACTTTAGAAGGCTGGATAGATATATCACTAAGTATTTATTTTTCCCTTGGAAGAAGTTTGGTTCTGGGATGTTTCTCCCATCACATCGAGATGTGCTTTGGAGGAGCATGCGGTGACAAGGCTCTACCTTTTCTGATTGGCTAGTTTAACGGTCACTTGAAGTACAAGAGGCGCTGAAAAAGTGACTGGGTTAAACATGAAAGTAACTGTAATGGTGGTGGTGATGGTGACATATTTGTATCTTCATAGGCAAAGTCTGACTATCCCTACTTGTGTGTGACATAGGTATTGGGAAGATGTGAACAAATGAATATTCACCCAAATAAACAACAAATAACAGACTTTGGTACTGATGGCACCAATGTCCAAGTTGCTTAACCAACTAGTTTTATTGGGGTTACTTAACAGAATATTAATTAAAAAGTTAATTTTCTGAGTAGATATGACTCATAGACAAGTGCATCACTAAAGCCCAATCCACTCAGTTGCTCTGAGTTTCTTCCCATAGCTTTTCTGGTCTTTGCTACTTACAGAAAGCTTAGTTTATCTAAAAATGTCTCTTAACACTCCTTACTACTTATATATGTGACAAAAAGGGAGTGTGGTGATTTGAATAAGCTTGGCCCATGGAAAGCAACACTATTAGTAGGTGTGGCTTTGTTGGAGGAAGTGTGTGGCTATGAGGGTTGGCTTTGAGATCTCCTCCTATGTTTAGGCTCCACCCAGTGTAGAAGATAGTCAGTTTCCTTCTGCCTGCCTTTGGATCAAGATGTAGAACTCTCAGATCCTTTTCCCGAACCATGTCTGACTGAATGCTGCCATGCTTCCAACCATGATGATGATGGACAAAACATCTGAAACTACAAGCCTGCCCCAATTAAATGTTTTCCTTTATAAAATTTGCCCTGGTCATGGTGTCTCTTTCTATCAATGAAACCGTAACTAAGATAGGGTGGGTAACTTTGGCCAGTTTCAGTGACTTTCTGATGCTGTTTTGTTGTATAGTTACTGAGCTTGTGGAGATTGCCTTAAAGATGGAATGCTTTACTTGCCTTGCAACATTCTGTACGGCTTTACCCCACACTTTCAAATTCAGTGTTTTAAGAAGTTTTCTCCATGATGGAAGGCTTTAAACTCTGAAGAAACTGCTATACAATATATCTCCATCCTCTGTCTGCCATCACTGTTATCACATCAATCTGCACCTTTAGGAGATTTACAGAATTAATTTTCTTTAAGCACCATTTGATATCTAGGTGCTGTGGCTTAAATATAGTGACCTGTAAGTCATGACCTTTTCACTATAAAAGATTTATACCTAGCTATAGAGACTAGATGACGAATTAAAAAAATATATAGTAGGAATTACATAAAGATAAAATAATAAGGACGTACTAACAGTGCTACTTTTGAATATACATAGATTTTTATCTTCTGAAAACTCATTTATTTCAAATTGTCATTCTAAATAAGACAGAGACTCTTGATATAAAGAATCAGCCTAGCTTCAAGTAGTCGTACCAATATAGAACCAGTTGCTAGTTCTTCCGGGATAAAAAAATAGGGTTGTTTTATAGCCCTGTTGGAGTTGTTGCTAAAGATGCACAGAGTACTGGGTATAGCCCTCAGCACTACATCAAACCAGGTGTAGTGGTTCAAGCCTGTAATCAAAGCAGGTAGGTAAATTTGAATTTATTTTTGTCTATAAACCAACATTGAGGACAGACCAAGCCATATGAGATCCTATCTCACAATAAATATTACCAACAAAAATTCTCTTATTTTGCTAATGAAATGTCAAGTATTCAGGTCTCTATAATCCTGTTTATAATAAAGAGGAAATTCCTGCCATTTTATGGTAAGGTAACACTAAAATCAGAATTATTATTGGCACTCGCCAAAAAAGCCATATTTTTAAAAAATGTACTATCTTTTTTATGATAAACTTTTTTTTTTCTTTTTTGGTTATACCTGGTGTATAAATGTCACCTTTATTTCCTTAGATCAAGTATTGAGATAAAAGCCATACCCAAGCTGTACACCTACACAGCTTGGGCTGAGCTCAGAGTGTTTCCTTCTCTCTTGTAACTATTCCTAGATCTGGAACCTTCTAGACTCCATACAATATAATCTTTCAAGGTGACTGATTCAATCTGGCATTTCTTGACTGAAATACTCTACCTGACCTCATACTAACTTATATTATACTAACATATATTCTAATCCTCTGATTCATTCTGTCTTCGCCTGTGTGTCTATCTTGTTCTCTCTGTAACCTGTCTCTGAGAACTGTCCTAGTAAAACTGCCATATATACACACCACCCACCATACTACCATTCTCTCTCCCTCTCCCTCTCCCTCTCCCTCTCCCTCTCCCTCTCCCTCTCCCTCTCCCTCTCCCTCTGCCTCTCCCTCTGCCTCTCCCTCTGCCTCTCCCTCTGCCTCTCCCTCTCCCTCTCCCTCTCCCTCTCCCTCTCCCTCTCCCTCTCCCTCTCCCTCTCCCTCTCCCTCTCCCTCTCCCTCTCCCTCTGCCTCTCCCTCTGCCTCTCCCTCTCCCTCTCCCTCTCCCTCTCCCTCTCCCTCTCCCTCTCCCTCTCCCTCTCCCTCTCCCTCTCCCTCTCCCTCTCCCTCTCCCTCTCCCTCTCCCTCTCCCTCTCATTTTTGTGATGTTCTTGTGTAAGTTGGGCATATCCTATATCTGACTCATTCTGCTAAATCTTTCTCTGATTTGTCATTTTATCTGGCCCTAATTAGACATCACTTTCAAACATGGCCACTTTTTTTTACAAACTAACTTTTCTTTCATTGTTAGGGATTAAAGATATGTACTAAGAGCATGTGTTTATTCCAGCCAGATCTTACTGTAATCCAGGGCATGTCTGCATTCCATCCAGATCATATACTTAAAAGATTTTTTTTGATGTGATCCCTTGCCAGGGCAGTCATGCTGCTGGATTAAAATTCCTCTTCACTGATGACTTGATAGTGTCAGAGCCATAGTTCATTTGTTTCTCAATGAACATGGTTGAGTTGTTTTGAATGAGGTTGTCCCTATTTTGTCCCCAGTTGTTGTAGCTGTTTAGAAAGTATTATGAGGTATGGCCTTGGTGAAGGTAGTGTGTCACTGATGGTAGGCTTTCGGGTTTCAAAAGTCTATTCCATACCCAGCTAGCTTTCTCTCTACCTCCAATTTTTAGCTCAGAATGTCAGCTCTTAGCTATTTTTTCAGTTCCAACCTTGGCTGCCTGCTGGTATATGTTCCTTGTCATGATACTAAAGTATGCTAACCTTCTGGAACTGTGAAACCTTAAATTATTTCCTTTATGTTCCTAGCAGCAATCCAAAGCTACTCTCTACCAGTTCCTTGATGTTACCACACTCTTTTCTTTATCAGACCCTTCATTTTCTATGATTTTCTTCTTTCTCTGGAATGTGCTTCCCACTCTTGCTATGAGAGTAAAAATGCCTTGCAATCTTTATAAAGATTTGTATCCTCTTTCTGATTCTCCTCTCTAATTCAAAGCATATTTTATTATCTATATTTTTGACAAGATGTCAAGGTGAGAACTAATAAATCATTATCATTCTTGCTTTCTATGGCTATGATTAATTCATTGATATCTAAAACTCTAATTTGAGGTTTCATACTGACTTTATTTTTTTCTTTAGATTATAACACAGAATTTTACCACTCTTTGGACTAATGCTGTTCTCAGCCTTCTACAGAGGAAGATTTTGTTTGTACTTATTTGTTTGCTTGCTTTTCAAGGAGTAGTGGTTAATGTAGAGACTCGTACTGGTCAAAGAGTTGTGGGTAAATGACTGTTGAATGATCACTTTTTTGTGTGTGTGTGCTTCTTCTTTTTTTCTTTTCTTTTTTTTATTAGCTATTTTCTTCATTTATATTTCAGATGCTATCCCCTTTCCTAGTTTTTTCTCTGAAAGTCCCTTATACCCTCCCCGCCTGCTCCCCAACCCACCCACTCCTGCTTCCTGGCCCTGGCATTCCCCTATACTGGGGTATATAATGTTTGCAAGACCAAGGGCCTCTCCTCACATTGATGGCCAACTAGGTCATCCTCTGCTACATATGCAGCTAGAGACACAAGCTCTGGGGATACTGGAAAGAACACCATCAAAAAGACAAAAAGGCCACAACAGATTGGGAAAGGACCTTTACAAATCCTATATCTGATAGGGGACTAATATCCATCCATATAATATAATATAATATAATATAATATAATATAATATAATATATAATATCCTTATTATATATAAAGAACTCAAGAAGTTAGACTCCAGAAAACTAAATAACCCTATTAAAAATGGGGTGCAGAACTAAACAAAGAGTTCTCAACTGAGGAATACCAAATGGCCAAGAAGCACCTGAAAAATGTTCAACATCCTTAATCACCAGGAAAATGCAAACCAAAACAACCCTGAGATTCCATCTCATACCAGTTAGAATGGCTAAGCTCAAAAATTCAAGTGACAGCAGATGCTGGCTAGGATGTGGAGAAAGAGGAACACTCCTATATTGCTGGTGGGTCTGCAAGTTGGTACAACCACTCTAGAAATCAGTTTGGCAGTTCCTCAGAAAACTGAACATAGTACTACCAGAAGATTCAGCAATACCTCTCCTCGGCATATACCCAGAAGAATGATCACTCTTAAGTTGAGCATTCATGGCAACTCTCCAAAGCCAAGGGATGATGGTAGGAAAGGGAACAGAAAGAATGTAAAAGCAAAGTGTAGAGAGAATCTCTTATGTACTGTATGGAAACATCACCGGTCAATAACAAGCTGATGGACTATTAGCTGACACAGGAAGTAGGAGGTAAGAGTTCCAGTAGGGGAAGCAGAAATCTATATATGATAGAGTCACACAAGAGAAGAGATTCACTCCAATCTGTGGAGACAGTCACATGAAACTGAGGAGAGGTAACAAACCGTGTGACATTCATAGAATGGAGTAAATGGGTTAATTAAGTTATGAGCTATCAAGGGAATAAACCAAAACTTCTGGTCTAGGCATTTTATTCATAAGTAATAAGTTTCAGTGTCATTATTTTGGGAATTCGGGTGCAGATAGAAAAGCCCAAGGAATGTTATAGAATGCTGTCTTTTGGATCACAATTTTAGGTAGACTTTTGTATTTTCTTGAGTTACTTTCTTATACTTTCATCTAATTGCTGTGAGAACATTCGTGCTCACTTCCATGTGGTGACTACAGAAGAATAGAAACCTCAGTCTTAGAGGATGCTGCTAAGTATTCTGGTGTGGGATCCTCCTTCATTTATTAACCAGAAACCCAGAGAAATTTACCTAAAAGCCCAGAGCTTCTTTATCTCATTTTCTTATTTTGGTTACAGGAGAAAATAATGAAATCTGCTTAGCACAATGCTACGCATCTAGAAAACAATGTGGATTTTCTCTTATTTCATAAAGTCAAAATGATATGATACTACTGTTTTCTACAAGGTCACAGACACAGATTGTCAGGATGGTATTCCTCCTTCAAATGTGTTAAGGAAACCATGGAAAAGCACATTCTTCTCTCTCCCAGAGGAGAGATCTTAAGAGATGAGTTGGCTCATATGGGGTGGTGGTTTGAATACTAATGGCCTCATGGGCTCATGTATTTAAGTGCTTAGTCATCCAAGGGGAAGCACTACTTGAGAAGAATTATGAGGCATGGCCTTATTAGGGTAGATGTGGCCTTTTTTGGAGGATGTGAGTCTGTGGGGGTGGAGATGACATTTCCAAAGCCTAGGCCAGTGTCTCTCCATGCTGCCTGCAGATTTAGATATAGAAATCCCAGCTACTCTTCAGTACCATATATGTCTGCAGACTGCCAGCTCCCCACCAAGAAAATATTGAACTAATCCTCTGAAGCTATAAGCAACCACAATTAAATGCTTTCTTTGAGAAGAGTTGACTTGAGCATGTTGTCTTTTCACAGCAGTAGAACACCGACTGAGACAGAAGTTGGTATCAGGGAATGGGGTATTGCTGTGACAGGCCTGACTGTGTTACTGTTGGTAGACTGTGGACTTCAGGACTTTGTGTTAGGAAAGTGGATGAATGCTTTACATGTGATTTAATGGACCACACCAGTAGAAGTATTGAAAATAGTAGTGCTGATAGTAATGGACATTATTATGGACTTGCTCAGGAGTTTTCAGAAGAGAATATTAGTAAGTTGCCTAGAGACGCTTTTGTGATATTCTGGTGGAAAATGTGGCTCCTTTCTGCCCTGGTTCAAAAAAAAATCTTCCTGAGGCTAAGTTGAGTTTTCAAAGAATGGCATTGGCTGAGGGGATTTTAAAAGAGCCTGGTATCATTATGCAATGTTGTTATTAGTGGTAACTCTTAGGCCGATATCTAATGAAAAGGAATAAACTAAGCAAGAAAAAATGTATAGTTTCAGCAGTAAAGGAGCAACAGGAAGCATAATGGAGCTAAGTCCAGTGCTGAAGAAGATTTAAATAATTTAAAGAAAAGCCAGATGTTAAAAGGAACATAGGGAGTGATGACCTCAGGGCAAGATCCGACCCATCTAAGCTTCCAACTCTTTTTACCAACAGTTAAGAAAACCATTGAAATTAGAAAGTTGATGAAATGTATTTGAGAAAAGCAGCCAAGTTCCAGGCCCAGAAAGCAGCAGAACTCAGCTACTTTGCCTCTGTGGTTCTGGCTTTAGAGTCAAAGATACAAGAAAGGAGTTGTGGAATCTCCATTCTTGTCTAATTAAAGCCACTAAGGCCAGGTGTATGTCAAGGATGTTCCTGCATAGATTCCTTGAGAGGCCACTGTGTGAAAGTGTGAAGATGAAGCCTAGATTGCCTTGGAGATCCGAAGATATTTGAGATGAGAGTTGTGAGATACTGGCCAAGAAGAGCTGCTAAAAGTGGGTGAAGCCAAATCAGCCTAAGAGAGATAAGTATTTAGCAGTCTACAAAGCTGAAAGAAGTTAGAAGTCTGAAGAGCGTTTTGACATAAGACATAGAGATCCAGAATTTGGAGTTGCCCTGTTGGTTTTCATTCTTGTTCTGGTCTAGTGTCACCTCAATATGCTCCATGTCCTCTCTTTTGGAGTAGTAATATATATTCTGTGCCATGGCGTGTTGGAAGAATGTAATCTATTTTCTTTAAACTGATACTTTGAACTCTAGACTTTTAAACAATGTTGAGACCTGAATATGGACTATGGGGACTTTTGAAGTTGGACTGAATGCAGTTTTTGCATTATGATATGGCTATAAGTCTACAGAGGCCAAAGAATTGTCATTTAAGTAAGAATGATCTCCAAAGACTCATACATTTGATGCTTAGTCTTAAGGGAGTGACACTGTTTGAGAAGGATTATAAGGTATGGCCTTGTGGTAAGTATGGCATTTGGGGAGTAAATGTGTCATTAGTATGCAAGGGGAGATTTGGTGGTTTCAAAAGTCCAAACCAGGTCCAGTGTCTCTATCTTCCTGCTTTCTGTGGATCAGGAAATAGAACTCTTCCCCATTTGATCAGCACTCTGCCTGCATGCCATCATGCTTCCCTGCCATGATGACAATGGACTCTGAAATTTCAAGCAAGCATAAATTACATAATTTGTTTTCTAAGTATTGCTGTGTTCATGGAATCTCTTCACAGTAACAGAACACTAATTAAAACATCAGGTAAGGTCCTCACCTCCAAAACTGGCAGCGTGAGTTCTATTCCTAGAATCTACACGATGTCCTTTCATCTCTATATCCATGCTATGGTACATGGAGGCAGGCATGCAATCATGTGCATACACACCCACACCCACACCCACAATCAAATATGTGAAAACGACAAGTAAACAAATCTATTAGAAACAATAGTTTAACCACCATATCTAAACCATACTACTTAATGTTGTCAATATCACAATTATTTGTTTTAGGTATTATAATATAGTTAATATATGTAGCTATACTTCTCAGTACTGTGACAAAATATCCAAGAAAAGGTAACTTCAGGAAAGGGGTTTATTTTCAATTATGACACTAGGAAATACAGTGCATGATGGCCAGACCGGCATGGTATCATGAGACTAAGGCAGGTAATCACACTAAGTCTCTTCAGGAAGCAGCGAGTTGAATTCTTGATTTCTACTGTCTTGGATCCTACCTCATCACATTCCAGATTCAAGACATATCTTGTCTCTTTAGTTAAACTGTTTTGGAAATAGTCTCATAGTCATGCTATGGCTCTATTTTCATGGTGATTCTAAGTTCAAATAGACAATGAAGAACAACAATTGCAATGTTAGTAGAAAACAGAAATTTTCATTCGCAAACATTTATCACAGACTAACAGGATGGCTATTTTGTTTATTTTCATTCTGTGAATATGCAGTGTTGACATTACTTTAAACTTGTGCCGGTTAATCTTATTTGATGTTGGTCACAGTGTAGAATTTCAAGGACAAGGTAATTTCCTTTCATTGAAATAGATTCACAGTCATTTTCTGACAAGCTTTAGCTTTGCCATGTCATTTTCGTGAGTCAAATCTGAATAGAAATAAGAACTTGTAACTGGCTAGATATTTAATGCAATATTTACCCATGGCTTTTGGTATAGTGAGATCTTTAATAGACATTAGATGTAGTTATCACTAAACAGTTTTCTCATTCTATTGAAATTTGACCAAGGAATAAAGACAGTCAACACTATAAAAACAAAATCAACACAACAGCAACAACAACAATAACAACAACACAGTCATATATCAACTTACATTCAGTTGTCAGGAGAAATGGCAAGGAAAGAACAGAATGACATATGCCTAACACAGTGTTCCCTCTTGTGTAAATCAGTCAAAGATGGTGATTTGTTAGTATCAGAGCGAACACAAGCTGCTATAAGGGAGAGGATGAGTTACCAGTGCAGATGTCTGCAGAAAGAACTTTATGAGAAAAGGAAACTATTAGTGCCAAAGCTCTGAGGTCTGAGTAGGTTTGGCACATTCAGAAGTCAGTGGGGTTACTGTGTGTATGGTGTTTGGAGGGTGTTAATCCTGTCAGGCCTGGGAACTTTGGAGTTCCCACTATCTGATATTCATGCTTTTCCATCTTCCTGCCAGTAAAACTGGAAGTATTCTTTTCCTCTAGCGGCTTTGAAAGCGATAGTTATACTGTCTCATTTATCTTAGTTTGTTCTATTTCTCTCCCTCCCTTCCTTCTTCCCTTTAATTTCTCTTCCTCTCCCTCTCTTTCCTTCCTCTCTGTCTTTTCATCCTTTCTCCCTCCGTCTCCTTCCTTACACCCCTCACTTTCTTTCCTTTTCTTTCTTTTCCTTCCCTTCCCTTTCCTTCCTTCCTTTCTTTCTTTCCTTCCTTTCTTTTCTTCTTTGTTTTTCTTCCTTCCTTTCTTTTTTCCTCCCTCCCTCCTTCCCTCCCTCTTTCTTTCTTTCTTTCTTTCTTTCTTTCTTTCTTTCTTTCTTTCTTTCTTTCTTTCTCTCTTTCTCTCTTTCTCTCTTTCTCTCTTTCTCTCTTTCTCTCTTTCTCTCTTTCTCTCTCTTTCTCTCTTTCTCTGTCTCCCTCTTTCTCTTTTACCCTCCCTTTTTCTTTTCTTCCCTCCCTCCTTCCTTCCTTTCTTCCTTCCTTGCTTCCTTCCCCCTTTTTCTTTCCATGAAGCTAGAAGGTCAGACCTATTAGCCCATCACTAAGTTACTGAGCTAAATCCCCGGATAAGTAGTTAAAGTTATATTTTGAGATAAGGTCTCCCAGAGTTATCCAGGCTAGCCTTAATTCTGTCTGTTATCTCTAAGTAAGTCTTGAACTTATCATCTTTCCTCCTAAGTTTCCTGTGTAGCCAGGTTTATGAGCTTGCACTTCTTTCGCTGACTTTTTCAAAAATTGTTTCCAGTTTCTCACTAGAGAATACATTGTGTAGCAAAGGAAAAAGCAAGAATATTTATGAGGCAGTGCTCACATTTTGTACACTTTTATTACCTAATAGAAGGCAACTTGGATGTATAGTGGAAGAAATTGATAAATTATTTATTATTACTAACATTTTATCTAAAAAAGAGAGATAAAGTTTATTTACTGGACTGGGAAACTAGTTTGAATTAATATTTTTAAAGTGGTTAGTATGACTGAAGGAATTTTATTTTTCACATGTTGATTTTGACATTTTAAATATATAAATTAATGAATATATAAGTAAGTTGGCGATATTTAAGTTATGGTTAAAGGATTTAGGTCAACCCTGGAGAGAAGGATTTGGGAATCATATAAAAGGTAACGTTTTAAAACTGGTTGAGATTGCACCTACAGAGTGATTATAGATAGAGAAATCATTAAAAGACTGATTATTTGGTGGGTAGTCCAATGTTTGAAAATTGATAATGCAAAGGGTTAGGTGTGAGAATGGATAAATGGGCGTCAATAGCATAGTCTGCAAAGATATAAAGAGAAACTAAGATAGAATGGATCCCCAAGACAAATGAAGAGAAATCTTCAAACCATGCATATAAATAGAGAATATAGGGCAATTAAGGCAAAATTTGAGACTCCATATGTAGCTTGCCTTATACAAGCTGTTGTGGCATCAAGAGACCAACCTGTATTCTCCAAAGTCTTCCTGAGGTGTGTTGAAGAGAATACAGAAAAACAAATTGGTAGCAGAGGTGGTAAGGGAAGAAGAGTATGATCATGGGAAATTGGGGACTGGGGAAGAAGTAGAGGTGCCGATTTGTCCATAGAAGCACTGCTTCCGCAGGAAGGAGGGTATCAAAGCATGCACACAGACTGATGGGACTTCCTAAAAAGGAACATGAAGTTGAAAGAGGTGGCTAGGATGAAAACGTTGTTAACATGCTGATCTGAAGGAACTGAGTGTGAGTTTCAGTGTAGAGAAGTGCATCTTAAGCAGTCTAGTGCTGACGGTTCTCTTTGACCTAGATGGAAGACAAACAAGTTGTGTGGATTTACATCTATATATGATGGAAGCTCTGCAACTTAAGCTTCTCTGATAGTTTTTGTTCTCAGAGTAGAGAGCAACAAGTTGGGGTGGGAGTATATTTTATGTTTGTGGAAACAGAAGAAAGTATCAAATAGTTTTCTAGGAGAGTAGGAGACTGAATGGATAAAGCAAAAACCAATTTCCAGGTAGCTCTAGGAACTCCCTAGATCCATCACTTAATGGATGAATGATTTCATTCCCATATACTGACAATCTTGATGCAGAATTGGTAAAGAAAATTTCACCCAGGTAGCCTACTATATAGAGTACTTTCCTTTAATAAAAGTACTTTATTTTTTTTAATGAAGAAAGTTTAACAATGTATTTTTGAATGGCTCTGGATTCTGTGAAGGTAGTAAGATGGTGGGAGTAAAGAGGTAGCAAATGCCAATCATTTGCAAGGAGCTAATAACATATAATAACATTTACTCCCACCATGTATAATATGCAATATGTTAGAATATAAGTCAGGACCAATGGAGGCCTAATGTTGATGAAAGATCTTCATAATTGAGATGTTAAAGTGGATGAATAATGAAGGAAATAATTATCAGAAAGTAAAATTTAAACATTGCAATGTAAAAGGCATGTTGGTTTGGACAATGTGACTATGAGGTTTGGCGGAGGGAAAGATGAGAGTAGCAAAGGGAGGTAATAGCAGGGTGCAGGGAGATCTCAAATGTGAATGTTGAGACCACCCAGGAATGACATAGAAGTTGTGTTCAGTTAAATAACAAAACTTCAAGACGTAATAAGAATCAAAGGGAAAGGGGAGTGAATTGATCAAGAAATGAAGACTGGAAGAAGGTAAAGGACACAGCAGATCGGTGATGGTGAAGTCACAGGGTGGTCAAAGGCAAAAACAAGGTCTGAAGGTGGCAGGGAGGAAAATAACACATAACAACCCCATACACCTCTGGAAATAAGGGATGAAATGCTCCCGGGACCATGGCTGGTTTGCTAATATTACAAACAGCAGAGAATAGGTAAGTAAGCCTGTTTACCTCTTGTCTTGACAGCATCCAGAGGAGTTATATATATATATATATACACACACATACAAATATATATACACACATATCTACACACATACATGTATATACATATAAATATATATATACATATATTCATATATATGTACACATATATACATATACACAGATATACACAGATATACACATTTACACATATTCATATACATACATGTATACACACATATATACACATATATACATATCTATACACAAGCATATATACACATATCCACTTATAAACATACATACATACATGCATATATACATATATGTATATATACTACATATTTTCATGTGTATACATATATATATAACACATAAGTAAATATATGCTAATGAATATATAAGCAATGTAATTATATAATGTATATTTAGAAGAGTAAATATATAAGTTAATAAATATTGGGAGAATAAAATTTTCCCAATGAAAATGGGAGAATTTCAGCATAGATACAAGAGTATTACCACCAAAAATAGAAAATACTGGAATAGAATTAATGCAGGATGAAATAAAAAGCTTTATTTTTCAACTTGTTAAATTAAAAATAATGCTATTTGATGTCTAAGTAGATAGGACCCAGAGACAAGAGATCTGTATGAAAGGCTGAATTTAGAAATCATCTATTAAAATAAAAGTGTTGGACCAATAATAACAAATGAAGTAATTATTGAAAGGCCTCTTTGGATAAATAAGTTAATTTTATTATTTTCTTCTTAAGTGCTACAGTGTTCATTTTCATTGTTATTACTTCACTCATTTGTTATTTCCATTCTCTTCCACATGTAACCTAAAGGCATTTTGTAATTGAGTTTTGTTGTTGTTGGAAGAACAAAAAAGAACCAAGAGTTATTGAATGTTACATACAGGGGAGTAGTTCCTAAAATACAGGCAAGTTTCACATGAAACAGAACCAAGAAAGATAATCACTCCCTTCCCCCACCAGAGTCTCTGCAATCCTCTCCTCTTTTACAGGAGTTGCTATATTGCTCAATCTACTATCAGTCTTCCTGTTATCCTCATGGTTTCACAGATGGCCCCATCATAACTACATTAACTAGCACATACAATCCTATTGTTCTAAAAATTTAATGTTCTGAAACCAGAAGGTATTAGTTTAATGGGTCTGTTCTTACTACATTACTGGTCTCAGGCCAGAAAAATTAGGCCAACGAACATCTTCCATTATAATTACTTATAGGTCAAATGTACCCTTGAGTTTGACAGCCTTATGTGGGTAGGATTGGACACTTACACAATTTTGGGCACAGAAACTTCATTCAATATAAGTAAGACCCTTATAGACAACTCAACCTAAATATTTAAAAGGTTTAATTATACTAAAAGAACCAAATTTTAATATTGCATCAGTTGCTGTTGCATAGAGAAATGGCTATTTTTCATGGCTAAGAAATTCAACTGTAGCATGTAATCTGCTGGAGATTGGCTCATGTACTAAGTGAATACAATGCCAAAATGGACATCACCAAGATGCATGACCATACTGGTCTGTTAATAATTTACTATAGTGTAATTGTGGTTGTGCAAATATGTGCTATTCAACTCTATCAGATATAGTTCCAATTCCTTTCTAAACTTTACAATTGTTTTGCTCTCTTACTTAACCACATTATTGAATGTGTACATTTGTCTTGTCACTAGGCAGAACAAGAGAAAAATAAGACCAATCACCTTTCCATCAGAAATTATTCCTCTTATTTAAAAAAATTCAAAATATAGGCATAAAAGTTGGAAAACTAGAATTGTTCTTATATTGCATGAGAACAGTGTGTGGTAAATAACATGTACAAACTTTGGAATTAGGAGATAGCTACTGTCACGTAATTATAATGCTGTTTTCTTTAATCTTCAAAACGATTAATATGCAGAAAACTGGTGATACAAATTCCTCTCAGGGAAGTAGGACCCAGATTTTATACTCACTTTTGTAAATATCAAACAAACAAACAAACAAACAAAAAGACAACAACAAAAAAAACCCAGAGTGCTATTTTTAATACATTGAAATCAGAAAAAAAATGTTTATTAACTAAAAAAAAACTGATACAAATTTGAGACAGCAAATTAAACCTACTATGATAACTCGATTTCTTCCTTTGAGATTTGAGAAGGAAATCAATTTTTTCTTTTCGCATAATCAGTTAAGAAGGGATTCTTAAGTCTTAAAGGACATTACAATATCAGCTATCAGAAGAGGAAATTCACACCATTTTTATCATGCGACATACCCAGAGTTTGTGCATTTTCTTCAAGTTCAGTGCTAGAATAATCTTTATTGACGGAATCAGTGTTACATTTTCATTGCTTAGCCACAAATGGCCCCAATATTTAGCAGTGATAAAAAATAAAATTTTATTAGCATGGAATTTCAGAGCCTTGGGGACCCAAAAGTAGCTATAGCAGATGGGCTGGAATGTGTTCTTTCCCGAGGCTTCAGTCAAAATGCTGGTCTGCAGTCAACTGAAGACCTGCCTGGGGCTAGTGGGTTTGGTTCCAATGTGGTTTACTCACAAGGTTGCCAAGAGACTTCATCCTTTGCTAGATGTTCTAGGAAGTATGAGATCCTCACTGGAGGGCTGCGTTGCTATATTCATGCCCCAGCGAGATGATCCAGGCAAGCAGAGTAGACATCACATGTCCCATAGTCTAACTTTGGACATCCCCATAGTGATTTGTCTATATACTGTGAGCTACAAAGGTCAGCTGTATCTCATGAATTACAAGGGCAGGTTACAAACTATTATAATCTCTCATAGAATCATAGCTGGAAAGTTCCCACTAGGGCACAAGGTACCAGACATAAGCCTCTTTTGTAGACACAAAAATGAGGGAACTTTTCTGACTTTATTTCTTCATAGTGAAAAGAGTTGAGTGACAATTTGAGATAGTTTGCATTTAGAATATTTAGAATATTTTTCAAATACCCAGATGGTAAGAGTTGGTTTAGAGCTTGGTGTGGCTTGAAGGCAGTGGAACCTTTAAATTGAGACTTAAGGGAACATTTAGATCATGGGGGACTGATTATACATTGTGGTTCTTTGAGCTTTTGCTCTTTCACATCTGGCCATTATGTAAATGGCTTTGCTCTGCTCTGCTCTCTAGCCTCAGTCAGTTAGGCTCCTTGTTGTTAGCTGATATTGTTACTGAATATTGACTATATGTTTTATTATTTTCTGCCTGTGTATCTTTATGTCATGCAGCATAATTGGTACAACATCCATTTAGATCCAGAAATGATGAAAATCATTCTTTCATATGAAAAGGAGAAGAAACACAGAATGTATTGGCTATGTCAATTGTGTGGGGAAAGCAATGCAAAGTATGAAGTGGGGTTTCATCTCCTAAAACACGGTTTCCTCTCCACTGACCAATAGTAAACTCTCACCCCCACCTCAGTAAGTTCACTCTCACCAATAGTAAACTCTCACCGCCACTCTCACCCTGCACTCCGTAATTTGAGAGTTTGGTTGGGACATTTGGCATTTTAGTATAACTTCTGTCAAACATACTGACACTATAATTTTTTTTAATGGTCTCATAGTTCAAACAGAGAAATTACATACATAAATTCAGGTTTTGAATGTAATTGTTGTAGGCCAATATTGCAAGTTATTAGGTTTGATTTATTTGGGGCAGTAATCGTAAGGCTTTCCTTTGGTCACATTCTGTATCTATATCATAATTTGTATACATCTGAGATGACGAAAATATTTCTTCTTATGGTCAAGTTTTTAAAGACTATGAAGAGAAATACAAGATTATTTTGACACTGACTTTATATAAAGTTTGTCCTTCCTATGAAGTGGAATGTAAAATTCACTGCATGACCACAAAGTCATTTTTTTTTCAATGTTTTAATTTAAGTTTGCTTTTTATAGTCATGGCTCCTTGTGGTGAAATCATTTTTGCTTTTCAGAAACCAGATAACAACATTAACTTCATCTGGATGTTTTCATTTTTCCATATGTGACATACAGAAGTGCTGTTTCTTCCCTGAACTAACACAGTCATGGTTAATTTACTTCATGTATTTGTATGTGTTTATAAAAGCTCCTGAATCAATGGAACTGCATTCAACCACAATTACTTACTGTGTGATGTTACTTTAAAAATCCCATAATTATGAAATATAATTTAACCAGTGTTGTAAATTTTCTTGGCTAAGTGAAGTCTCAGTGAGAGTGAAGAGCTTTCTTTTAATATTTACTTTTTGCTAAACACAAAAAGTCTAGGAAAAACACTGCTTTTTTCTTTGTTCAGCCCATGTCATCTCTTTTTACTACTGTACAAAGAGTGTTAATAACTTTAATGTGCAACTTTCTCATTATAATACCTTATAATAACTCAAAACCACATTTACTTAGAAGTTGTAGCACCTGTGAAATATATATTCCCCCTTACCAATGTAGCATAGATGTCAGAAAACTTGATGTTGTCAATTGGGGATGTAGGCAGATAAAGATTGCTTTCCAATACGTGAATAGTACTTTTATGGAGTTCAAATAGATTGGGATAAAATTAAACATGCACAGTTAATTATATTACAAATGTGGGTGGTTATAGAGACATAATAATCTGCTTTCCAAAATTTTCACAATGATTTGCTATTAATTTATAACCTGTAAAAATGTATAACTGAAAAAAAGTGAAGAAAGAGGTATTCAAAAGCTTCCTACAGTTTAAAAAAATTCTCCTATTTGAAAATGAAGATAAGTTCGTAACCATATGAGTTTGGACCAGTTTTAAGGAACATCTGAAAGCTTCAATAAAGAGTTTGGAAAACAAATGAGGCAAGTGTAAGTCTGGGCTTCAGGAGCAAGTCCTTTCAATATTTGAAAAACGTAGGCAAACTTTAGGATAGATACTAATACAGAGCCAGGCTATATCTGGTTCACTGTAATTCCCCAGAGGAGTTTCATTTTCAAATACATTTAGCACAGTCCTGAATCTCTCCCAAAGTGAGCATCAAGGAAGTTGGAACTCCTTCCAAAGGCTCTTGAAGGGATTTCCATAGAATCAGCATCTGTTACCCCACTTGGATGGAAGCCATCGCTATTAATGGATCTTTTGTAGTAAATTTTATATTTGTGATGTATATGACATCAGGTCAGAGAACAGGCCTAGACTCATCTTCTAATTCTAACAAGTGGTATAAAAATGAGTGGCTTTCCTAATCCTTCTAGAGTTGAAAGGACGTAGATGATACTGACTTTATCTACAAACAGATGGAAAAGCTGGCCAATGTAGAAAGAGGACAGTTACATTCAAGCAAACAATACCCAAGAAAACAACAACAAGTCCAATCAACCAACCAGCAAAGAATAGCAAGATCAAACCATGGAAAAACAAAACAGGATAAGTAGATATTATGTAAGTAATATAATAAGACATGAATAAAAACAGGATATCAAATAGAATGTAAGCAGGAATGGACAGAAATGAAAGAAAATCAGCCTTTGAAAATCAGCATTAATTTAAAAAAATGGTTCAAAAGCACAATGTGTTTGCATTTTAAGTAATAGATATTGTGTTCATAACATATGATAGTATTTATACATTTACATATTTGCATATTTACATATACAAATATATCAATTATAATATATACATAATTTATTATTGAATATATAGTTGAATATATATACATACACATAAACATACATATACATATATACATACATACATACATACATACATAAAATTGAAAAGAGATTTTTCTCTTAATGCACTCAAACTACAGTTTCCACCATCTACTCTTCCATCTACACTCAACCTCCCCTCTCTCCTCCAGATCTACTCCTTTTCCATCTCCTATCAGAAAGGAGCAGGTGTCCAAGACACAACAATCAAACAATAGCAACAACAAACAAACAAACAAAACAAATCAAATAAACGAACAAACAAACAATAGGACAAAGCAAAGGTCCTCATACTGAATCTGGACCAGGCATCCCAACAGGAAGAAAAGAGTTCCAAGAGTCACAAAAACAAGTTAACAACATAATGAATACTCAGAGAATTTGGTCCTTGTTATTCCGACTCTATGAACCCATAGGCGCCCTGCTTATTTGGTTCAGTGAGCCTTGTTTTTCTGGTGCTATCCATCCCCTCAGATTCTTGCAATCTTTCCTTTCTCTTTCAGGGGGACTCCAGATTCCCCAAGCTCAGAAGGGGAGACTTCCAATTTTGACTTTCTCCCTCCACATAATGTCTCTGTATCTGCTCCTAGCTAGAATAGAGAAACTCCCTCTGTTGAGGATGGGACAAGGTACCAATTTGTGACTATATAGCACAATATTAAGAATCATTTCGATGATTTGTTTTGACCAGTTTTGTTTGGTTGTACCATAGGTTTCTGAGTTATCTAGTCTTCGTTTCCTGTCCATCCAAGCAGTGTCAGGAATGGGCTCCCTCTCATGGAGGGGGGCCGAAAGTAAATCAGATATGAGTTGGCTACCACCACAAGCATTGTGCCCCTGTTGCCTCAGTAGACCTTTCAGGCAGGACAGACTGCTGCTAAACGGTTTTGTGGCTGGAATCTTGTCCAGGTTTCTCTTTTGGTAGCCTGAGAAGTACCTTCCTACACCGAAGAGACTAGAACACAAAGGTGAAGCCTCCATGCAGGCACCATAGTCACTTCTCCGTGTTCAAAGAGAAGTGTGGGCCCCCCAACAATCGAACCCCTCTGTGAGTTTGAGGCACAACCCTTTGTCCTAGCATCAGCCTGGATTGTTTGACTAATTTACCAGATCCTGTCAGACCGCAACTCAAGCAAATACTGTTAGCATTTTGTCTAAGCTCTGCCTCATGGTTACCAGGCAACAGCCAGGAGTGCTCCACCCCAAGGTTACCTGGCAATAGCCAGGTAAGCCTGTCTGACACACTATAATAGTGGCTGTTTGCCCCTCCTTGTTCTCTTGCTCCTCTCTTGCTCTCTTGCTTTCTCTTGCTTTCCCTCCTCTCCCCATTCCCTTCCCCCTTCTCTCTCCACTTGCTCATGACTGGCCTCTACCTCTCTCTCTCTCCCTCTCTCACCCTCTCCCTTGTTCTGGCTTTTTCTGGCTCTATTACTCTCTTAACTCTCCTCCCCATGCCCTGAAGAAACTCTATTATATACTATACAGTCATGTGACTGGTCCCTCAGGGAGAAGGGATGCCTCAGCATGGGCCCCTCAAGGCACCCCTGAACCCATACCTCTCCACACCTCAATAGAACATATTCCCCTTCTCTTTATATTTTTATAATCGTATCAAATATGACCCAGTTTACAACTGGAGGTCTTAAATGACAAGGCATGCGTCGTTGAGTTTTCTTATTCTTCATTACTAGGAGTCTTACAGTGATCCCCCTCATAGATTCCAGGAAGTTTTCACTGCACTATGTTTCTATACCACTCCCCAAATGCCTCAAGCTCCACCCATCTCACACCAGTCTCTCTCCTTTCATTCCATCTTCTCCCTGCTACCTGAATATTTCCACTTCCAAACTCACTCACCTCCAGTCTACCCACAAAATATATTTTATTTCCCCTTCCCAGGAAGATCCATGTGTCCCCACTAAACCTCCCCTCTTTACCTAACCTGTCTAGGTCTGCGTGTTATAGCCTGGTTATATCAAGTAATATATACTTCTAAGTAAGTATTTACCATATTTGTCATTCTGCATCTGAGTTTCTTCATTCAGCATGCGTTTTTTTTGTTTTTTGTTTTTTGTTTTTTTGTTTTTTTAGTTCCATCCATTTGCCCTCAAATTTCAGATGTTTTTTAACAACTGAGTAATACTCCATTGTATAAATTACCACATTTTGTTTTTCCATTTTCCTGTTAAAGGCCATCTATGTAGTTTCCAGTTTCTGGCTACTGTGAATAAAGCCACAAGGAGTAGAGTTGTGCAAATGTCTCTGTGGTAGAATGGCACATCCTTTGCAAGTATAAGCAGGATTTGCATAGCTGGAGCTTGAGGTAGATCTATTACCAAATTTCTGAGGAAATACTGTATTGAATGCCATAGTGGCTATAGAAGTTTCATTCCGACTAGCAATAAGGAGATTTTCCTTTGTTCCACATTCAGAATGAGCTGTCATTTGTGGTTTTGATTTTAGCCATTTTGGCAATTTTAAGATAGAATCTCAGAGTCATTTTGATTTGCACTTCTCTGATGGCTAAAGGATTCTGAACATTTCTTCAAGGGCTTCTCAGCCATTTGAGATTCCTCTGTTTAGAATTCTCTGTTTTGATCTGTACTACAATTTTAATTGGATTATTTCCTTTCTTGATGTCTAGTTTCTTGAATTCTTCACATATTTTGAATATCAGCCCTCTGACAGATGTGGGGTTGGTGAAAATATTTTACCACTCAATAGGCTGACATTTTTTCTTGTTTACTATGTCCTTTACTTTAAAATTCTTTTCAGTTTCATGAAGCCCCATTTATTAATTTTCAATCTTAGTGCCTGTGCTATTGGTGTTCTATTCAGGATGTTTTCTCATGGGCCAATGTATTCAACACTATTCCCCATTTACTCTTCTATCAGGCTAACTGTGTTTGGTTTTATGTTGAGGACTGTGATCCACTTTGGCTCACATTTTGTGCAAGGTAATGGATATTTCTCTGTTTACATTCTTCTATATGCTGACATCCAGTTAGACCAACACCATTTGTTAAAGATGCTTTCTTTTTTCATTGTATCTTTTTGGCTTCTTTATCAAAAATCAGGTATCTATAGGTGTGTATATTAACATCTGGGTCTTTGATTTGATTGTATTGATCAAGCTGTTAATTTTTTTCCCAATTCTTTGAAGGTTTTATCACTGTAGCTTGGTAGTAGAATTTGAACTGAAATATGGTGCTACTTCTGGAAGTTCTTTATTGTACAGAATTATTTTACCTATTATGAGTTTTTTTGTTTTCCCATATGAAATTGAGAATTGTTCTCTTAAGTTCTGTAAATAGTTGAGTTGGAAATTTGATGGTGATTGCATCAAGTCTGTAGATTGTTTTTAGTAGGACGGACACTATTACTGCATTAATTCTACCAATTCATGAATATGGGATTTTTTCCATATTCTGATATCTATTTATTCAAAGACTTGACGTTCTTGATATACAGGCCTTTTACTTGCTTTGTTAGAGTTACGCCATGATTGTTTGTATTATTTCATGCTATTGTGAAAGGTATTTGCCTGATTCCTTTCTCAATCAATTTGTTATTTTATATAGGAGGGCTACTGATTTTTTTAAAGTTAAATTTGTATCCTTCTACTTTGCTGAATGTGTTTATCAGCTATAGGAGCTTCCTGATGAAAATTTTATGGTCATTTATGTATATTAACATATCATCTGTGAATAACGATAATTTAGTTCTTCCTTTCCAGTTCATATTTCCTTGATCTTCTTTTTTTTTTAAAATATTTTTATTACATATTTTACTCAATTACATTTCCAATGCTATCCCAAAAGTCCCCCATAGCGCCCCCCACTTCCCTACCCACCCATTCCCATTCTTTTGGCCCTGGCATTCCCCTATATTGGGGCATATAAAGTTTGCAAGTCCAATGGGCCTCTCTTTCTATTGATGGCCGACTAGGCCATCTTTCGATACATATGCAGCTAGAGACAAGAGCTCCGGGGTTCTGGTTAGTACATCATGTTGTTCCAACAATAGGGTTGCAGATCCCTATAGCTCCTTGGGTACTTTCTCTAGCTTCTCCATTGGGAGCCCTGTGATACATCCAATAGCTGACTGTGAACATCCACTCCTGTGTTTGCTAGGCCCCGGCATCGTCTCACAAGAGACAGCTATATTTGGGTCCTTTCAGCAAAATCTTGCTAGTGTATGCAATGGTGTCAGCGTTTAGAAGCTGATTATGGGATGGATCCCTGGATACGGCAGTCTCTAAATGGTCCATCCTTTCATCACAGCTACGAACTTTGTCTCTGTAACTCCTTCCCTGGGTGTTTTGTTCCCAATTCTAAGAAGGTGCACAGTGTCCACACTTTGGTCTTCCTTCTTCTTGAGTTTCATGCGTTTATCAAATTGTATGTTATATCTTGGGTATCCTAAGTTTTGGGCTAATATCCACTTATCAGTGAATACATATTGTGTGAGTTCTTTTGTGATTGTGTTATTTCACTCAAGATGATGCCCTCCAGGTCCATCCATTTGGCTAGGAATTTCATAAATTCATTCTTTTTAATGGCTGAGTAGTACTCCATTGTGTAAATGTACCATAATTTCTGTATCCATTCCTCTGTTGAGGGACATCTGGGTTCTTTCCAGTTTCTGGCTATTATAAATAGGGCTGCTATGAACATAGTGGAGCATGTGTCCTTTTTACCGGTTGGGACATCTTCTGGATATATGCCCAGGAGAGGTATTGCTGGATCATCCAGTAGTACTATGTCCAATTTTCTGAGGAACCGCCAGACTGATTTCCAGAGTGGTTGTACAAGCTTGCAATCCCACCAACAATGGAGGAGTGTTCCTCTTTCTCCACATCCTCGCCAGCATCTGCTGTCACCTGAATTTTTGATCTTAGCCATTCTGACTGGTGTGAGGTGGAATCTCAGGGTTGTTTTGATTTGCATTTCCCTGATGATTAAGGATGTTGAACATTTTTTCAGGTGTTTCTCTGCCATTCGGTATTCCTCAGGTGAGAATTCTTTGTTCAGTTCTAAGCCCCATTTTTTAATGGGGTTATTTGACTTTCTGGAGTCCACCTTCTTGAGTTCTTTATATATATTGGATATTAGTCCCTTATCTGATTTAGGATAGGTGAAGATCCTTTCCCAATCTGTTGGTGGTTTTTTTGTCTTATTGATGGTGTCTTTTGCCTTGCAGAAGCTTTGTAGTTTCATGAGGTCCCACTTGTCAATTCTCGATCTTACAGCACAAGCCATTACTGTTCTATTCAGGAATTTTTCCCCTATGCCCATATCTTCAAGGCTTTTCCCCACTTTCTCCTCTATAAGTTTCAGTGTCTCTGGTTTTATGTGAAGTTCCTTGATCCACTTAGACTTGACCTTAGTACAAGGAGATAGGAATGGATCAATTCGCATTTTTCTACATGTTAACAACCAGTTGTGCCAGCACCATTTGTTGAAAATGCTGTCTTTCTTCCACTGGATGTTTTTAGCTCCCTTGTCGAAGATCAAGTGACCATAGGTGTGTGGGTTCATTTCTGGATCTTCAATTCTATTCCATTGGTCTATTTGTCTGTCACTATACCAGTACCATGCAGTTTTTATCACAATTGCTCTGTAGTAGAGCTTTAGGTCCGGCATGGTGATTCCACCAGAGGTTCTTTTATCCTTGAGAAGAGTTTTTGCTATCCTAGATTTTTTGTTATTCCAGATGAATCTGCTGATTGCACTTTCTAATTCGTTGAAGAATTGAGTTGGAATTTTGATGGGGATTGCATTGAATCTGTAGATTGCTTTTGGCAAGATAGCCATTTTTACAATGTTGATCCTGCCAATCCATGAGCATGGGAGATCTTTCCATCTTCTGAGATCTTCTATAATTTCTTTCTTCAGAGACTTGAAGTTTTTATTATACAGATCTTTCACTTCCTTAGTTAGAGTCACGCCAAGATATTTTATATTATTTGTGACTATTGAGAAGGGTGTTGTTTCCCTAATTTCTTTCTCAGCCTGTTTATTCTTTGTGTAGAGAAAGGCCATTGATTTGTTTGAGTTAATTTTATATCCAGCTACTTCACCGAAGCTGTTTATCAGGCTTAGGAGTTCTCTGGAGGAATTTTTAGGGTCACTTATATATACTATCATATCATCTGCAAAAAGTGATATTTTGACTTCATCTTTTCCAATTTGTATCCCTTTGATCTCCTTTTGTTGTCGAATTGCTCTGGCTAGGACTTCAAGTACAATGTTGAATAGGTATGGAGAAAGTGGACAGCCTTGTCTAGTCCCTGATTTTAGAGGGATTGCTTCAAGCCTCTCACCATTTACTTTGATGTTGGCTACTGGTTTGCTGTAGATTGCTTTTATCATGTTTAGGTATGGGCCTTGAATTCCTGATCTTTCCAAGACTTTTATCATGAATGGGTGTTGGATCTTGTCAAATGCTTTTTCCGCATCTAACGAGATGATCATGTGGTTTTTGTCTTTGAGTTTGTTTATATACTGGATTACGTTGATGGATTTCCGTATATTGAACCATCCCTGCATCCCTGGGATGAAACCTACTTGGTCAGGATGGATGATTGTTTTGATGTGTTCTTGGATTCGGTTAGCAAGAACTTTATTGAGGATTTTTGCATCAATATTCATAAGGGATATTGGTCTGAAGTTTTCTATCTTTGTTGGGTCTTTTTGTGGTTTAGGTATCAGAGTAATTGTGGCTTCATAGAATGAGTTGGGTAGAGTACCTTCTGTTTCTATTTTGTGGAATAGTTTGTGAAGAACTGGGATTAGATCTTCTTTGAAGGTCTGATAGAACTCTGCACTAAACCCATCTGGTCCTGGGCTTTTTTTAGTTGGGAGACTATTAATGACTGCTTCTATTTCTTTGGGGGATATAGGGCTGTTTAGATCATTAACCTGATCTTGATTCAACTTTGGTACCTGGTATCTGTCTAGGAACTTCTCCATTTCATCCAGGTTCTTCAGTTTTGTTGAGTATAGCCTTTGGTAGAAGGATCTGATGGTGTTTTGGATGTCTTCAGGATCTGTTGTCATGTCTCCTTTTTCATTTCTGATTTTGTTAATTAGGATGCTTTCCCTGTGCCCTCTAGTGAGTCTGGCTAAGGGTTTATCTATCTTGTTGATTTTCTCAAAGAACCAGCTCCTTGATTGGTTGATTCTTTGAATAGTTTTTCTTGTTTCCACTTGGTTGATTTCACCCATGAGTTTGATTATTTCCTGCCGTCTACTCCTCTTGGGTGAATTTGCTTCCTTTTGTTCTAGTGCTTTTAGGTGTGTTGTCAAGCTGCTAATGTGTGCTCTCTCTAGTTTCCTTTTGGAGGCACTCAGAGCTATGAGTTTTCCTCTTAGAAATGCTTTCATTGCGTCCCATAAGTTTGGGTATGTTGTGGCTTCATTTTCATTGAACTCTAAAAAGTCCTTAATTTCTTTCTTTATTCCTTCCTTGACCAAGGTATCATTGAGAAGAGTGTTGTTCAGTTTCCACGTGAATGTTGGCTTTCTATTATTTATTTTGTTATTGAAGATCAGCTTTAGTCCATGGTGGTCTGATAGGATGCATGGGACAATTTCAATATTTTTGTATCTGTTGAGGCCTGTTTTGTGACCAATTATGTGGTCAATTTTGGAGAAGGTGCCATGAGGTGCTGATAAGAAGGTATATCCTTTTGTTTTAGGATAGAATGTTCTGTAGATATCTGCCAGATCCATTTGATTCATAATTTCTCTTAGTTTCTCTGTGTCCCTGTTTAGTTTCTGTTTCCATGATCTGTCCATTGGTGAAAGTGGTGTGTTGAAGTCTCCCACTATTATTGTATGAGGTGCAATGTGTGCTTTGAGATTTACTAAAGTTTCTTTAATGAATGTGGCTGCCTTTGTATTTGGAGCATAGATATTCAGGATTGATATTTCCTCTTGGAGGATTTTACCTTTGATGAGTATGAAGTGTCCCTCCCTGTCTTTTTTAATGACTTTGGGTTGGAAGTCAATCTTATCAGATATTAGAATGGCTACTCCAGCTTGTTTCTTCATACCATTTGTTCCTTGATCTTCTTTAGCTCTCTTATACTTCTAGCTAGAATTTCATATACTATATTTAGGAGATATGAAGAGAACGGATAGTCTTTGTCATGTTCCTAGTTTTAGTAGAATTGTTTTGAGTTTCTCTCCAGTTAATTTGATGTTAGTTATAGGCCTGCTGAACATTGCTTTTATTATGATTAAGTCAATTATATCCCTGATTTTTCCAAGACTTTTAGTACATAGAAGTGCTAGATTTTGTCAAAAGTTTTTTAAGCATCTTCTGAGAAGATCATTGTTTTTTCTTTCATTTCAGTTTGTTTACATGGTGGATTACATTGACAAATTTTTTATTATACTGAAACACTCTGAATCTCTTGATAAAGTCTCCTTGATCATGGTGGATGATATTTTGGTGTGTTCTTAAATTTGGTTTGCAGGTATTTTATTATTATTTTTGTATCAATGTTCATAGGGGAACTTGGTCTGTAACTCTCATATATTGTGGCCTTATATGTTGAACTTGGCAGTGCCATATATGTTTGTATTTTGTGAAATAATGTGAGGAGTACTGGCATTAGCTCTTGTTTGAATGTCTAATAGAATTCTGCACTAAAACTATCTGGCCCTGGATGTTTTTTTGGTTTAGAGACTTTAATCACAGCCTATATTTCCTTAGAGGTTTTAAGTCTACTTATATTGTTTATCTGATCTTGATTTAACTTTGGTAAATGCTATCTATTGAGAAAATTGTCTATTTCTTTTAGATTTTTCAATTTTGGGGAAAAAATTTACTCAGTCTTAAAAAGTATGACATAATGGTTCTTTAGATTTCCTCCATGTCTATTGTTATATCCTCATTTTTATTTCTGACTTTGCTTATTTGTATATTATTTCTCTGTATTTTAGTTAGTTTGGATAATGGTTTGATTATTCCATTGATTTTTCTTAAAGAACCAACTTTTCAGAATGTTAACTGTTTTAGAGATTTCATTCATTTTTTGAGATTATTATACAGTTATATATTCCCCCATTTTCTTGGCTCCACCCAAACCTTCCTTCCTACCACTCCTTAGGCTCTTTTAAATCCATGACCTCTTCTTATTTTCATTTCTTAAAAATTACTTTCTTTTACATGCATGTGTGTATATTTCTAAATACACTACACATGTATGCACACACACACACACACACACACTGCACACATACACACGTACATACACTCACACACACACATACACATACTCCCAATACACCAATATTACCTGCTCAGTAAGGACAACAACAATACACACACTAATATTAGACAGAGGAAATCCCACCAAATCTCAACTGTATGCAAAAAAGTATAAACAACTAAAAAATGCTTAGCACAGAAAACATAGTCTTTTGCAGGGAAGAGTGAACCAATTTATTATCCAATACCAAATGGATATTAATTCTTTAATTCTTAACAGACATGGAGTTAGTATTAGGCTTGAGCAATAGATAAGGAGCTAAAATTTCTCCTGTTCACAGTACCTAGAAATTGTCGATGATCCCTAGTTGGATCTCCATGGTCTATTTCTAGCCAGCTCTCTTTTCCCCTTAGTTCCATTTGAGCTTTAGTTAGTTTTTGTTTATTTTTGCTTTCAGCATCCATTTATTATATTGCTGATGCTGTACCTCATCTCTGGATGGCTTTTCTTTACTTGTTCCTGTTATTGCCCCTTTATATAAGCCAACCCTGCTTAGTTTTGTAATGTGGCATTAACATTACTTTTAGAGAGAAGCATCTTTCACTCATTGTCCTTCACCTCCAACCACCTGTAATGGTCTCAGTGTATATTAATTTATGACTCCGTTCTTGCCATTTCTGCAATATTCTTGAAATTTGTTCTCTAGGGAAGATGCATGCTGTTGAACGTTTATCTTCATATATTTCTAGTTCATTCCTGTGACCAGGTGTGTGTCTGCCTTAAGTGGTCATTGGATGAGTGAAGAGATCAATGAATGAAATGCAGGAGACTGAATTTCTCTGTTTAACTAATTAGGGAAAGTCAAAGATATGATGCCTTTACAGAAAGCAGGCAGCTTGAGAGATAAATTGCTCTTCCAGAGGACCTGACTTATATTCCAAGTGTCTACCTCATGCTGCTTACAGTGTGGCGTACTGAAGCTCCAGGGGACCCAATAACTTTGGCCTCGGTGAACATCCAGGCTCACATCACACGTTTACACACAGACATGCAAAGCATACACATAAAATAAAATACATCTTAAATAGAAAAACAAAGTGTTTTTCAACTCAGAACTAAAACGTGCTACATTTTAAAGAATATTTAAATATTTTGATATGTCATGAAATGCCACATTTTAAAGCCTAATTAAACATTTATGTATGTAATGTCTTGTTTCACTGTGGTCAACTTAAAAGTTTAAAGAAACCTATCTTCGTTCTCCAGCAATTAAAATAATTTGAAAATTCCAACCATAAACCAAATTGATTAACAAGCTTTAACATTTAGTCTGATTTCTTCTGAATCAAACTCGTTGGAAGCAGTAATTTTCCATTCATTGGTTAAGTTCTCTGTGAATATTTCCTTTCATAATGAAACTATTTCAACTTAATGAAGTGTTAGTTACTGGAACAAAAATTATAGCCTCATGCGAATGAATAGTTCCACCAAATTGTGCTTGTCTCACCACAAAGCTGTTGGTAGAAGGGGCTGGGGAAGCTTTACACATGCCAGCACTGGGGCTGGAGGCAAGGAGCAAAGCCTGGGACGTGTGGAAAAACATGGTAAAGGCAGCATTTAAGATTGATACAATGAAAAGCAAAATTTTTAAAATTATTTTTTATGTCAAAATACCATAAGGCTGGTTACTTTTATAAAGCCAAAAATTCTTCTCCAGATGAGTGAACTAGCAATAAAACTCATAAAGACAAGGCTTATATTTGTTTTAACACCACAGAATTTTAGATAAAAATGTCTGCACTGAGACACATACTAATGGTGAAGATGGATACCCAAGTTCTTAATTTCATTCTACTTTCTATTATAATTAGTTTGATATTGATTTTTCTTTTCAATTTTGGTAAAGGAAGTAATATCTTCCCTTATTGATCTACTAAGTAAACTAGAACACATTTTTTTTCATATTAATGAAAAATCTGTATTTTAGCAAACTCCAAACTTAGTGCTCACAGAGAAAAACTCATACTATGGAATAAGGAACACTTAATCTCTGCTGCTCTTCACAAATTAGATTTTAGGATACAAAGAAATTAAATTGATTCATGGAATTTAAATTTGTTTCTTATAGAATAAAATGTTTTCTTACAATTTGCTAAAGAAAGATGGCATTAATACAAGCCAAGAAATTTTAAGATTTTTTTTGGGGGGGTGAGGTATGGGGGTATTTCTGGGACCAACATTTAAAAATATTAAAAATTAAAATTTAAGTACATAATGTTTTTCTTCTCTTTTCTCCCTCCCTTTTCCCATATTCTCTTTCCTTGCTCATTCCTCCTGTTCCATTATGAATTTATGATCTCTTTTTTAAAAATTATTATTGTTTTACACACCCACCCACACATATCTACACCTACCCCCCATCTCCACCCCAAACATGCTCAGCCTGTTTAGTGCTATTTTTGTGTATGTGATTTCAGAGCTGATGACTTCATATTAGATAACAACCAGCCAAGGAGTTCATCCCAGTAGAAGACTAGCTTTTCTCATCATTTCTTAGTTGCCTGCAGTTCCTCGACTCTGTGGAGCCCAGTGAAAATTTCCCCTTTCATGTTAGCTTGTCTATTGTCATTGTTTTTGTTCAGCTCTTCTTTACGCAGTCATGCTGATGAACTGTAGTGGGATTTTTAAGAGTTCTATTTTAACAAATGATTTTTATTTCAAGGATAATGTTATTTGTATTAGAATTATAGTAGTATTTTCTTGTCACTGTAACTAGATATTTGACAAGATGTAAGTTAAGGGAAGAAAGATTGACTTCTGATTTTGGTTCATTATGGCAGGGAAGACATGGATGGATTTATTGAGCCAGGGGCTAGCAATTGAAACTCATTGATCTGCACTGTGCAGGAAACAGAGAAGAGCTAGTTTTGTCACCCTGCTGGATTCTTCCATCTCCCTTACCATGCAGTTGGGATCCCAGGTCACATTTAGAGTGGAATCCTTTCTGCAGTTACTTTTCATTATAAATGCCCATAGCTTTCAAGGACATGGCCAGATATTTCTCCCAAGTGATTCGAAATCTAATCAAGTTGATATTAAATATTTTTATCTTCATCACTACATCACTGGGATGTAGTTCAGCTGTAGAGTATTTGCCTAGCAGTCCTCTTGTGTGCAAGCAGTGATGGAGGGCTATAAGCGTATATAGAGACCATGGTCGAATGTACCTAAGCACGTGGCAGTTAATAGAATATTGAACCCTAACTACTCAGATTGGACTCATGGCATAAGTATTTTGGTCATTGTTTCACCTAAGTATCACACTGATGACTATGATTTTAAATGATGGACTCACATTTTTTATTAATTTAATCATATCAACTTAAATTAGAGTCATTTTAAGTGTCTGTCTATGCCATGATGCAATGTTTTCTGGCCTTGAATAGGAAGTAAAAATACATCTTGCTGCTGTTTTCCATTTGCCTTTTCTCTTCAAGGATATTTATTACATGTTTAATTATCACAGCAATGCCTCTGACTGCATTTTGGTGATTGTGACTGAAATTTATCTTTTTGAAACTTATTGTTAACTTTTCTTTTGTGATTATATTATGTGAGGCTCTGTAAACACATTTTTATTAAAATTGTTCTGAAGTTGATTGTGTTTATATTTCAGTGAATGAAGTCTATCTTTAATTTTTTATCAGGTTCATCATCTGATTCAATTTGTTTGGGGAAAGTCCTAGTTTTTAAATGCTGTCCTAACATAGTTGATAACAGTGGTCATTTTTCTCTCTTCACAGGGGTCCATTTTAAAAAGTGACTATGATCTCTCTAGTCTTTCCATCTCATGCCAAATAGCCAGACAGGTATCTTCATATGCTCAATTTATCCATTGGTCTTGTTATTTTCTCTAGATATGTTATTTTTAATAACTAATGTTCACAATTTATTTTGTATAATTTGCATAATTTTAAGTAAAAGAATTTTTCAGGTAATAGCAAAGGCATCCTTGGTTTCTTCTACTCATGGCAATGCTATTCAGGACTAGTGTCCAGTCGCTTTAAATGGCACAATCCTTAGGCTTTTGAACCTTCTGAGGGTTTCAAAACTAGGTTGAGACAAAGACATCAGAGAGTTTGAAAGACTGAACCTTTAAACAAATATCCTTATACCTTCAGCAGTCCTATTAACAAACCTTCTAAACACCCACCAAGCTGCCTTAGGAAACTCTTATTTTCCTTCCCCATTATTCCTATGCAACAAGTTTACTGTTTTAAAAGAGCAGTGTTAGCCAGACTCACTAGAGGGCACAGGGAAAGCATCCTAATTAACAAAATCAGAAATGAAAAGGGAAACATAACAACAGATCCTGAAGAAATCCAAAACACAACCAGATCCTTCTACAAAAGGCTATACTCAACAAAACTGGAAAACCTGGATGAAATGGACAAGTTTCTAGACAGATACCAGTTACCAAAGCTAAATCAAGATCAGGTTAATGATCTAAATGGTCCTATATCCCCCAAAGAAATAGAAGCAGTCATTAATAGTCTCCCAACTAAAAAAAGCCCAGGACCAGATGGGTTTAGTGCAGAGTTCTATCAGACCTTCAAAGAAGATCTAATCCCAGTTCTTCACAAACTATTCCACAAAATAGAAACGGAAGGTACTCTACCCAACTCATTCTATGAAGCCACAATTACTCTGATACCTAAACCACAAAAAGACCCAACAAAGATAGAGAACGTCAGACCAATTTCCCTTATGAATATCGATGCAAAAATCCTCAATAAAGTTCTTGCTTACTGAATCCAAGAACACATCAAAACAATCATCCATCCTGACCAAGTAGGTTTCCCAGGGATACAAGGATGGTTCAATATACGGAAATCCATCAACATAATCCAGTATATAAACAAACTCAAAGACAAAAAACACATGATCATCTCGTTAGATGCTGAGAAAGCATTTGACAAAATCCAACACCCATTCATGATAAAAGTCTTGGAAAGATCAGGAATTCAAGGCCCATACCTAAACATGATAAAAGCAATCTACAGCAAACCAGTGGCCAACATCAAAGTAAATGGTGAGAAGCTGGAAGCAATCCCACTAAAATCAGTGACTAGACAAGGCTGTCCACTCTCTCCCTACCTATTCAACATTGTACTTGAAGTCCTAGCCAGAGCAATTAGACAACAAAAGGAGATTAAGGGGATACAAATTGGAAAGGAAGAAGTCAAAATATCACTTTTTGCAGATGATATGATAGTATATATATAAGTGACCCTAAAAATTCCACCAGAGAACTCCTAAACCTGATAAACAGCTTCAATGAAGTAGCTGGATATAAAATTAACTCAAACAAGTCAATGGCCTTTCTCTATTCAAAGGATAAACAGGCTGAGAAAGAAATTAGGGAAACAATACCCTTCTCAATAGTCACAAATAATATAAAATACCTTGGCATGACTCTAACTAAGGAAGTGAAAGATCTGTATGATAAGAACTTCAAGTCTCTGAAGAAAGAAATTATAGAAGATCTCAGAAGATGGAAAGATCTCCTATGCTCATGGATTGGCAGGATCAACATTATAAAAATGGCTATCTTGCCAAAAGCAATCTACAGATTCAATGCAATCCCCATCAAAATTCCAACTCAATTCTTCAACGAATTAGAAAGTGCAATCAGCAGATTCATCTGGAATAACAAAAAATCTAGGATAGCAAAAACTCTTCTCAAGGATAAAAGAACCTCTGGTGGAATCACCATGCCGGACCTAAAGCTGTACTACAGAGCAATTGTGATAAAAACTGCATGGTATTGGTATAGTGACAGACAAGTAGACCAATGGAACAAAATTGAAGACCCAGAGATGAATCCACACACCTATGGTCACTTGATCTTTGACAAGGGAGCTAAAACCACCCAGTGGGAAAAAGACAGCATTTTCAACAAATGGTGCTGGCACAACTGGCGGTTATCATGTAGAAAAATGCGAATTGATCCATTTCTATCTCCTTAAACTAAGGTCAAATCTAAGTGGATTAAGGAACTCCACATAAAACCAGAGACACTGAAACTTATAGAGAAGAAAGTAGGGAAAAACCTCGAAGATATGTGTACAGGGGAAAAATTCCTGAATAGAAGAGCAATGGCTTTTGCTGTAAGATTGAGAATCTATAAATGGGACCTCATAAAATTGCAAAGCTTCTGCAAGGCAAAAGACACTGTCAATAAGACAAAAAGGCCACCAACCGATTGGGAAAGGATCTTTACCTATCCCAAATCGGATAGGGGACTAATATCCAATATATATAAAGAACTCAAGAAGGTGGACTCCAGAAAATCAAATAACCCCATTAAAAAATGGGGCTCAGAGCTGAACAAAGAATTCTCACCTGAGGAATACCGAATGGCTGAGAAGCACCTGAAAAAATGTTCAACATCCTTAATCATCAGGGAAATGCAAATCAAAACAACCCTGAGATTCCACTTCACTCCAGTCAGAATGGCTAAGATCAAAAATTCAGGTGACAGCAGATGCTGGCAAGCATGTGGAGAAAGAGGAACACTCCTCCATTGTTGGTGGGATTGCAAGCTTGTACAACCACTCTGGAAATCAGTCTGGCGGTTCCTCAGAAAATTAGACATAGTACTACTGGAGGATCCTGCAATATGTCTCCTGGGCATATATCCAGAAGATGTCCCAATCGGTAAGAAGGACACATGCTCCACTATGTTCATAGCAGCCTTATTTATAATAGCCAGAAGCCGGAAAGAACCCAGATGCCCCTCAACAGAGGAATGGATACAGAAAATGTGGTACATTTACGCAATGGAGTACTACTCAGCTATTAAAAAAATGAATTTATGAAATTCCTAGGCAAATGGATGGACCTGGAGGGCATCATCCTGAGTGAGGTAACCCAATCACAAAGGAACTCACACAATATGTACTCACTGATAAGTGGATATTAGCCCAGAAACTTAGGATACCCAACATATAAGATAAAATTTGCTAAACGCATGAAATTTAAGAAGAATGAAGACCAAAGTGTGGACACTTTGCCCCTTCTTAGAAATGGGAACAAAACACCAATGGAAGGAGTTACAGAGACAAATTTTGGAGCTTTGACAAAAGGATGGCCCATCTAGTGATTGCCATATGCAGGGATCCATCCCATAATCAGCTTCCAAACGCTGACACCATTGCATACACTAGCAAGATATTGCTGAAAGGACCCAGATATAGCTGTCTCTTGTGAGACTATGCTGGGGCCTGCAAACACAGAAGTGGAGGATCACAGTCAGCTATTGGATGGATCACAGGGCTCCCAATGGAGGAGCTAGAGAAATAACCCAAGGAGCTAAAGGGAACTGCAACCCTATAGGTGGAACAACAATATGAACTAACCAGTACCCTGGATCTCTTGTCTCTAGCTGCATATGTATCAAAAGATGGCCTAGTTGGCCATTACTGCAATGAGAGGCCCATTGGACTTTCAAACTTTATATGCCCCAGTACAGGGGAACCCCAGGGCCAAAAAGGGGGAGTGGGTGGGTAGGGGATTGGGGGGTGGGTATGGGGGACTTTTTGGATAGCATTAAAAATGTAAACAAGGAAAATACCTAATAACAAATAAATTAAAAAAAAAAAGAGCAGTGAGTTGTCAGTTTGAGGATGAAAATGAAAAACAATACTTGTTTTAAAAGATTTAATTTTATTTTATGTTTATGGACGTTATATCTGCACGTATGTCTGTATACCATGTGTATGTAATTTACATGGAGGCCAGATTTCTGCACACCAGATCTTCTGGAAATGGAAAGACAGATTTGCCCAGTACAATGTAGGTGCTGAGACTTGAATCCAGGTCCTCCGGATTCATATCTCTAGCTGATCCATATCTCTAGCCCCGAGTAATAATCATCATGATAAATAAATGATGCAGATTTGTATGGAATAAAATAGTAAAAATATTTTCAGAAAGTCACAAATAAGAAGATAATGCAAAGAAAATAAAAGTTAGATTAGAAAAGTGAGCCCTGTATTTGTCCAAGAGAAATTATTTGTAGCCTCACAAAGGTTTCATATGCTAAAACAATACAGCTACAAGGAACTGATGGTCTGTATGTATATGAACACACAGAATATACAAATTGCAAAGTTTAAAGGGAGTTTTAAGGAGATGAAAAAATCATTGAATTTGGAGTATCATCAATTTTAGGTAGAAAATGAAATAATCATAAATGAAAAAGTAACATTTCAATGAAAAGAGTAAGAGAATATATTATAACCTTGCATCTTTTACCAAAATTCTGAGACCAAATGGAAAAATGAGCTGAGCAGTGAAAGCATGTTCAGAGTGTGAGTATGAATTCTTAGGAAGATATCAGCATAGGGAAATCATTTGGTGATTGTTAATGAGAAGCTCTGTAGCAAAAGTCTCAGAGGAGATTAAGAGTCTATCATTTATTCTTAGAAGGCCAAGCACTGTAGACACATTTGGCAATTTTAAAGCTTTAATGAGTAAAACACGAAAACACACACACACACATACACACACTCCTGAAGTCCTCTTTCAAAGCATTTTTTCCAGCCCCTTGATGTTCCTCTGCCAAGATGGAGTCTAGCCTTTGGAGACTTCTCCTTTTGTATTAAAACTCTTGCAAGGGTTACTATCAAAAGGATTGTGTGGGTGTGCACTTAGAATTGAAATTACAACTGTGTGCTAGACCTTGGAGGTCAGTTTTCTTCCTCCTGAAAATTGATCTAAAATGCCAAATACCAGAAACTTGCAGTAGACAAGGGTTAGCATTCAGGAGAAGGCTTTCCAAATTGAAAAATACGACTGTGTATTACTATGGCATTGTACCACTTGGTAGGAAGTAGATTATATGCATTAGGAAGGGAGAAAGCATGGTAGTCCAAAATTGACTACAGAGTCAATTTGGTCCCTTGTAAACTCAAATGTACCCATTAAGACACAGCTTAAATACTTTCTTGTCTGAGGAAAATTTTGTATAATATGCCTACACCACTTTTGTTGAGTTTTCTTTCTTGTCCAATTAGGTCTGAGACTTTTAATGTTTTTTCTGGAAGTTGGCCTAAATAAAAATGGAGTTAAACCAATTGAAGCTGTAAAATAAATATTTGTACAATGTCTTAGCAAGGAAAAAAAACCCAAACACCGTGTCTAGCTTAATGAACTAAATTTCGTTCCCCAAATCAATGTGGTAGAAAGAGATAACCAAATCCCACACCTTTTCACAATGCACACACACACACACACACACACACACACACAGAATCCATTGCACATATGAATAGGTATTTAAGGCTAAACATTTGGGACTGAATAATTCATTAGGGAAAATGTCCCACAAGAATTATTACTTGCCTTCTCTCAGGAATCATTAATTATCAGTAGCTCTTCTTCTAAGGGTGGGATCATGGATAGTGGTTTGTAATTTTATTTTCTATTTCCCCCCTTTTTTGTCTGTGTTCTTTTCTGTTTGGTTATTAAATCAGCATTGGCTTGCAGAAAGTTTGAAACTGATGATTCTCTCTAGTTGCTCCTTTTATTTGTAGATTCTAGCTATAGAATAATGAAAACATGAAACTTGGAGGTAATGGATGGAGCTCAAAATAGTATATCAAGTGTGATACAATCTCTTTCTGGTACATTGACATAGAACCACATTCCGGCTGGGGAGTTCCCCATGATCTAAATTGTGTTGCACTCCTGGATTTGACTTATTGTTGATATTCTTCACATTCAAATATCCCTGTTTATACTGGCTGGACATTTTCAAGTTTTGTGATTAAAATTTGTTCTGATATCTTTACAAATTTTACATCTATTTTTGTAAACCCTTACTGTGTAATCCCATCTATGTGTTGTATGTTCTCTAAGAACAAAGATCAGCTGAATAATTTATTGATCATGTAACATTTCATTGCCTTTTATTAATAATATGCTAAAAATACATACGTTATTTATAAAATATTACATTTTTAAAAACTTACTCTGAAATCTAGGCATTTTAATAGACTTCAAACGCTCATGAACAAAATTTTATCATTTTCCTCTTGACAGGAGTGGGAGAGGATCCTGTTTAGGGAAATAAGATACACTCAGACTAGTATTAGATGCTTTCTCTCATACACTGAATCAAGATGTCATGAAAAAAAAAATACTCAAGATAAGAATGTGAAAGGGACTTATTTGGAAAGAGGATATGAACCAGAAAAGTAGGAGGAGGTAGATGGAGGTAGAAAAAGGCCTTAAGAGATGAAGATGGTCATAGTACATAATATAATTGTATCAAAATGTTGTGAAGAAACCCATCATTTGGTAGAATAAGTGTACTATTTAAAATAAAGAAGGTTTGATGTTTGAAAAAACAAGCCAGAATAATTCTCATTGTAATTGTCAAAAGCCTGTTGTCTGTGTTCCTTACAACCCCAGGCTATCACTGCACTATGTTTGCTCAGTTACTTAGGGACTAAGTGTAAACATTGCAAATGGTTTGAGGAAGGTCTGTCTGTGCCCAGAAATAGAAACAGAAAGGATATGTGGCTGAAAGAATAGATTGAATTAGTCACAGTTTAGTTCTATTGTGGAAGTAAACCTACTTGAGCTAGATTAGAGAAAAGATTGCAACATATAAAAGGCTACCAAGCAGTTCTTAAGCTTCACTATATTTTCCCATATTCATAAAAAGTGTACAAAATGGAAAATTGCCAGCGAACAAAGTGAAACAGAGTATAAAAAAATGGCTGCCGGAATTGGATTATAATTTCATGGAAGTTGAAGAGATAATATTTTTATGGTCTTCATCTCTGCCAATATAGCAAACTGTATGGTAAATGCTTGTTATGTTTCTGAACAATAGAAATCAAATAGATTGTAGTAAAGTGTGATGGTTTGTGTTGTCAGCTTGATAGAATCTAGAATCACCTGGGAGATGGGATTGTGTTTATTAGGCTAATTATGGAAGAAAAGTCCACCTACTGCCCATGGTGTCTATTCCCTACTTGAGACCTTAGAGAATAGTGATAAAGCAGTACAATAAATGCATTTATTTATTATATATATATACACATATATATATATATATATTCTGATCATGATTTCCCCCTCACTCATCTCTTCCCAGATCCTACACAATTGACAACTGTGCTTTGTCTTTTGGCTCTGTGTATGATAGCAGCTTCAATGTCCTGCTGCTTTGACTGCCTTGCCATGATGGACTGTAGCTCACCTATGAACTATAATCCCTCCTTTTAAAGGTTTCTTTTAATCATGGAAAAAATTTCAAGGTGAAGATGATGGAATTCAATGTCAAGGGATAAAGAAAATGTTAAAAATGCAAATATTAATTGTTTAATGAATCTTTCCCTCTTGTCTTAGTCAGGGTTTCTATTCCTGCACAAACATCATGACCAAGAAGCAAGTTGGGGAGGAAAGGGTTTATTCGGCTTACACTTCCATACTGCTGTTCATCACCAAAGGAAGTCAGGACTGGAACTCAAGCAGGTCAGAAAGCAGGAGCTGATGCAGAGGCCATGGAGGGATGTTCTTTACTGGCTTGCCTCCTCTGGCTTGCTCAGCCTGTTCTCTTATAAAACCCAAGGACCCACAAGGGACCTTTCCCCCTTGATCACTAATTGAGAAAATCCCTTACAGTTGGATCTCATGGAGGCATCTCCTCAACTGAAGCTCCTTTCTCTGTGATAACTCCAGCTGTGTCAAGTTGACACAAAACTAGCCAATACAATTGACCCCTTCTCAACTTGACACACAAACACATCACTAGTAAGCCTCAACCCTTACATTCTTACTCATCCCCAAGATCTAAATAACTTTAAAAGTCCCACAGTCTTTACATATTCTTAAAATTTCAATCTCTTTAAAATATCCGTCTCTTTTAAAATTCAAAGTCTTTTTACAATTAAAAGTCTCTTAACTGTGGGCTATACTAAAACAGCTTCTTCCTTCAAGAGGGAAAATATCAGGGCACAGTCACAATTAAAAGCAAAAGTCAATCTCCAACCGTCCATTGTCTGGGATCCAACTCACGATCTTCTGGGCTCCTCCAAGGGCTTGGGTCACTTCTCCATCCATGCCCTTTGTAGCACACGAGTCATCCTCTAGGCTCCAGATGCCTGTACTCCACTGCTGCTGCTGCTCTTGGTGGTCATCTCATTGTACTGGCATCTCCAAAACACTACGTGACCCCTTCAGTACTGGGCCTTCAATTGCAACTGAGGCTGCACCTTCACCAGTGGCCTTCCATGCCCTCTCACAGTGCCGAACCTCAGCTGCTCCGCATGACCCCTTCATGCCTTCAAAACCAGTACCACCTGGGTGACTCTTACATATTACCAAGTCCAGCTGCAGCAGGAGTACAACCTTGGCTATCTCTGGAACACAGCCTCTTTGTGCTTTCAGAAAACACTTCCCAGAAAATGTCACCTCAATGATGCTGGTCTCTTAATCACCGCTAATTTCTTAGCTCCAGCTAACCAGCATCAATAGTCCCAGTAAAGCAAAGTTTTTGATTTAGTAGTTCTGGTATCTTGTTAATCACAGCTGATTCTTCAGCCCGAGCTAACCAGAACTACAGAATCTTAACAATCAAAACAGCAATGGCCCTGAAAAGAGTCTTTAATTTTCCCTCTGAAATTTCACAAGCCAGGCCTCCATCTTCTGCACTGTTCTCAACATTATCTTCCAAGCTCCTACAAAACATCTGACAGAGCTCTTAACAATGAATGGATATTCAAGCCCAACGTTCCAAAGTCCTTCCACAGTCCTCCCCAAAACATGGTCAGGTTGTCACAGGAATACCCCACTCCTGGTACCAATTTGTCTTAGTCAGGGTTTCTATTCCTGCACAAGCATCATGACCAAGAAGCAAGTTGGGGAGGAAAGGGTTTATTCGGCTTACACTTCCATACTGCTGTTCATCACCAAAGGAAGTCAGGACTGGAACTCAAGCAGGTCAGAAAGCAGGAGCTGATGCAGAGGCCATGGAGGGATGTTCTTTACTGGCTTGCCTCCTCTGGCTTGCTCAGCCTGTTCTCTTATAAAACCCAAGACTACCAGCGCAGAGATGGTCCCACCCACAAGGGACCTTTCCCCCTTGATCACTAATTGAGAAAATCCCTTACAGTTGGATCTCATGGAGGCATCTCCTCAACTGAAGCTTTCTCTGTGATAACTTCAGCTGTGTCAAGTTGACACAAAACTAGCCAGTACACCTCTCTTCTGTCTCTTCTCTACCTGAAGTCTTGTAGAAAATAAATGAAGGGAGAAATATTGAAGTGAAGACGGTTGGAGCAGTTACATGCCTCCCATCTTGGGACACTGTAATTCTCATGTCTCATGAAGCACACACGTTTCTATAGTGATCCTAAGTTGAAATCATTTCAGAGAGACAGAATTATTATGAAAAATTCTCTTCATATTTGTTTTACTTGAAACATTTTATATATTGTGAATTATACACAGTAATTTTATTAGTTACCCTCCTCATTGCTGTGATCAAATGCCTTACACAAAGCAAGTTATGGGTGGAAAGATTTATTTTGGCTCATGGTTTTAGGGAACTCAGTCCATTATAGCAGACCAGGCAGGGGAGTGGGAGCAACCACTTGTCCAGAGAGTGGTGCAGCTCTTTGATCATATATTTTTGGACCAGATGAATTCCAGGACAGAGATGAATCAGGGTGTATGGAAGGGATTTTAAGCCTCAAGCTTCACTCATGAGATGAATTTCACCCACATGTATCTTGTATATGGTCTACAAACTCTGAAAGCAGCACCACCATTTGGGGAACAACTGTCAAAGTGCCTTAACCTATTGTTCTTTAACAGATATTGGATAAGATTAAGTTCTCACTAAGGCAAGTATCTCCCCAACATGCTTTCTGATTCTCCAAAGATAGGCTTGGAATTTACCTTTTATGGACATTAATACCATTCATTTGTGGTTTTCTTTTAATATATTGACTTAGGGAAATTATTGTATAAAAAGTCATTCAGTGTCTTGGTGTTTTGACAGTTTTGAGTTGCTAGTTAATAATGAAACCCAGGTATGTAGATTTAAATCATGGAGTGGTTGTTCATTCTTATTGAATGTTTTGCAGGCCTCAGATACACCATATTTTTTATGATGTGGATCCATTAATTTTTTGGGAACTTTAGTTTTCTTTTCCTTCTAAAGAGCAAACATGGAAAAGTCATAAACAGCATAAATGGAAGATAAAATACTGACTTGCATTTCCTTCTCTTTCTAACAGGCATTAAAAAGTAGAACACAATGAAATGAAAACACACTGAGCATTCCTGTGTTCTGCAGCATGGAGTTCTGGTACCTTTTCAGAGTCATGTTCCTTACATTAAGAGACATAATATGGTCATGGCTAAGTATGTGACATGAGGCAAAATAAAATGTATGAGGGCATGATGGAAAGGAAGTCTTCCTAGGTAGTAGTTTTCCCCATTACTCCAATGCCCAGCTGTGCAATTCTTTATGAAGTGAAGATGAATATCAATGTTCAAAATTCTTAGGGACCCCCAGAATGGAAGGTTCTTGATTCTTGGCTTATTTTAGTTTTGATTATTCTGCTTTGTGCTGAATAGAATCAGACTCAATTTTTATCCACTGTGGATTCATATGTTTTTGATCTATGGCTAGTTTATTTTTCTCAACAGCATGAGCATGCATGGTCCTAACACCTTTTCACCTTTGTAGATTAAGTATATGTTTGTAACATAAAATAAATTATACTATATAAATATAATTTTATACTTGAATTTCTTTGAGAGTCTAATATAGAATATAATAATATTTAAAATGAAAGTTTGCCTTCTAATAATCTTTATTATTCTTCTACCTGAAAACATAAGAATACATTTAAAGTTTTTTTCTCCAAACATTTTGTATTGTACAAAAATTAGTTCAGAAAAAAATATTCTCTTTGCTAGTGGCATTCTCCAAATTTCCACCTTTGTACCTTGCACTATTTCATATATTAGTACCAAATATTTATTTTTCACCAATACAAAATATAGACAATAAATTATAAGTACTCTTCCCCTGCAGACTCCTTTTGTAAAGAAATAATGTTAGCACATAAACATTTTTTATTTTTCGTCTCTCTCTTTCACTTATCCTTTCTGCCCTTTCTTCCTCTTTCCTTCACTACCTTCTTTCCCCCTTTCTTCTCTCTCTCTACCTTCTTCCCTCTCTTCTTTCATTTCAAAATTGAGTATGAAGAATTTACTGATTTTTTTATTACTTCATAAATGCTAATCATATGTTCTTACTCAATCCCAGCTAGTTTTTTAACATAACATACATGACCTACTTAGACATGATGGCTCTCTGAATTATCTTTGCCTACCTCACTCATGGTGCAGAGAGTTTGACTACATAATAAACAGTTTTCACACTCACATGTCAACTGGTACCTATTTAGATTTGATCAGTGTGCCAATGGAATATACTAGCAGAATATTTGAAAGAGAAGATGAAAAGTCCATGGTTATTCCCACTGTCTGAAGCATGTTGCTTGTTCCTGTAGGTGGTATGCATATCCATGCTTACAGCTTTCACTTAGCTGGTGCTATCACTAGGGTGCCCACACTCCAGCATATGTAGTAATTGAAAGCCACCATGGAAGCATCACAGAATGGGACCTGTAGAAGGCCATTAGCTACTGAGAGCTATGCTCTGAGAATTTGGTGAATTCCTCTTCTACTGAAAATGTAGAGCTAAAACAGAATTGGATGCTGATAAACAGAATATGGGTATTCGGTGAGATTATAGACACAAAGAGTAGACCTAACAGTTCATCTTCCAAGGCTCTAAACCAACTGTTGTTGTTAATATGTGCAATACTTTCATATTCTCTGTTTTCTTCATGATTCTCCTTTCCCACATTAGTATACATAACATTAAATTAATTCTGTTCTTTAATTTTTTAAAAAATTTTAATTCTGTACATGCATGCAAGCTTACACTCCATGGCATGTGTATGGGAGTCAAAGAACTTTGTAGAGCCAATTCTCTCTATTCACTTTTATATGGGTCCCCAAAATTGGGTTTCTCAGATTTGTCTAGTAAGCACCTTTCCCACTATGCCATCTCATCCACCTGAAGCTATGCTTAATAAGCTGTCTAACTTACCATTTCTAGTCTGATAAAATGTATGTACCTAATGAGTTGTGGAGCTTGTATGTACTTACCATATTTCATTAGCCTATAAGCTCTGCCTCATATCTGGTTTGCTGATGAATATTTTCTGCTGTGTATTAGTCATGATTTGTTGGTATGTTTCAACACATTTATTAGTTACATAGATGTAAACACTGTCCACATTTTTACAGTGCAGTGAATTATAGATTTGGTTTATCCTATAATTATTTTAGATTTTTATGAATTAAATGTTAACAGATTTTCATAACCATAATTTTACTAATAGAAATAAATAAATACTTGAGAAAGAATAGCCTTCAAAACTCTGACTTTCTCTTTGTCTTGTCGACTTTTTCTTAGGGATTTAATGATCTATACTTAATCCTAGAGGGCAAATAATTACTTCTTATTTATGATTTGCTATTTCTAAAAATCTTACATTAACTCTTTTTAGTTTCTTAGGACATCTTATAATGCATTTAGCAAGAAGACCAGCTTAAACTACACTTGGACTTTGGTTTGAATGATTTATCTGTCAAAGACTTTGCTCAGTAGAAGGAATAACTCAAATGCACATTCCAATATTTTACTTGGTTATCCACATTAATCATGACTTTGGCAAAAGAAACGTAGGAAATTATACAAAAATATTATATGAAAGCAAAACAACCATTTCAGCAAGGATCTCTCTAACAGACTACAACAACTGAAGAGGAAGCATGAGAAGTGTTGAACAGAAAATATGAGTTGAATACTATGTCAACTGGGAACACATGAGTAAATCAAAGTAACAGAACTATACGCAGGCATCAACTTTCCTTTATTGGTTTTCTGCAACTAAAAGTAACAACATGACTAATTATTAAATTAAAACAAAACAAAACAAAACAAAACAAAACAAAACAAAACAAAACAAAATTTAATATAGAAGAGGAGCTGGAAGAGATGGATTAAGTCCTTGAGCTCATTAAACACTCACTTGGAAAAAAAGAGTTATCTATGAAACTCTTGCTAAAATTTACACACAGCCACCCCCCACACACACACACATACAAGTCACATACACACTTAGAGCAAGTGAAAGCTTCAAAGAAAAAATTAACTTGATCTGACGAAAGGAAAATATGCGTTGGGGATGGAAATATAGGGAAACTCACTATGATTTTTATCAGTCTAGTATGTCTTCAATTTTTAAAATATTCTAAAAACAATTAAAACTATTGATTGGACTATAAGAAGCATCATTAGAGAAGCCTGATAAATGCACATATGAAATACTAGGTCTTAACATCTCTGTTCATTTCCCAGGGTCAGCTCTATTCAAAAGCAGGTTGTTTCATTAGTGCCGCACAGTGTTTATCCATGGGTCATGTCTAAATACATGTATTTACATGCCTATCAGTAAGTAATCTCTTTCGCTATTAAATCATACAGGACCTCAGAACTGAATTTTACTGGTTTTTAACTAGTCTAGTTTGTGTGATATGGCTGTGTTACATCTAAATAGAATGGCTGGGGGACTAGCATCTTTTATGAGAAACAAAAGCAAACAATGAATTAATGTTACTCATAGATCATAGATTAGAAATTAAGAATATTTACAACAGGGAAAAGTAGTAAAATCTGTTGCTAGGATGATACCTATATATACTACAGAGGAAAAGAATTCAGTAGCTGGATCTTGGGTCCTGAATCTCCCAGTGACTTGTCTGCACAGGTGAGTGTGTGTACTACAGAAGCTACATAGCTTCTGGTACAAGTAGAAGTGACACAGCTTCTGGGACAGACCCCGTTTCTGGCTCCAGGCATCCAGGCACCTTCTCCACTCGAGGAGAGGTATCTGCCAGGGAAGGCTCTGCCAGAGCACCTGGGGGAGCCATCTTGGGTCCCAAATCCCTCAGTGACTAGTCTGCACAGGTGAGAGTGCAGACTACAGAAGCTACACAGCGTCTGGGACAGGCAGAAGTGACACAGCTTCTGGGACAGGCTGTGTTTCAGCCCTTCATCTTCAGCCAGGAGGCAAGTAAGAACACCTGATATCTATGCACCTTCCCTGCAAGAGGAGAGCTTGCCTGCAGAGAGTCCTCTGATCACTGAAACTCAGGAGAGAGCTGCACTCCCAGGTATGCTGACAGAAGCTATCAGAATCACAGGAGGAACAAGCTCCAACGAGAGACACCTATAACAACTAACTCCAGAGATTACCAGATGGCAAAAGGCAAACTTAAGAATCTTACTAACAGAAACCAAAACCACTCACCATCATCAGAAATCAGCACTCCCAACTCATCCAGTTCTGGATACCCCAACACATTTCTGGATACGAAATGCAAGACTCATATTTAAAATAATATCTCTAAATGCGGGTAGAGGACATCAAGAAGGACTTTAATAACACACTTAAAGGAATACAGGAGAACACTGCTAAAGAGTTACCAGTCCTTAAAGAAAAACAGGAAAACACACTCCAAACAGGTGATGGAATTGAACAAAACCATACAAGAGCTAAAAAGGGAAGTAGACACAATAAAGAAAACCCAAAGTGAGACAAAGCCGGAGATAGAAACCCTAGGAAAGAAATCTGGAACCATAGAAGCGAGCATCAGCAACAGAATACAAGAGATGGAAGAGAGAATCTCAGGTGCAGAAGATTCCATAGAGAACATGGGCACAACAATCAAAGAAAATGCAAAATGCAAAAAGATCCTAACTCAAAACATTCAGGAAATCAAAGACACAATGAGAAGACGAAACCTACGGATAATAGGAGTAGATGAGAATGAAGATTCTCAACTTAAAGGGCCAGCAAATATCTTCAACAAAATTATAGAAGAAAACATCAAAATCTAAAGAAAGAGATGCCCATGGACATACAAAAAGCCTACAGAACTCCAAATAGACTGGACCAGAATCCGAGAACATCAAAACGATCATCCATCATGACCAAGTAGGCTTCATCCCAGGGATGCAGGGATAGTTTAATATATGGAAATCCATCAATGTAATTCAGTATATAAACAAACTCAAAGACAAAAGCCACATGATCATCTCGTTAGCTGCTGCGAAAGCATTTGACAAAATTTAACACCCCTTTATGATAAAAGTTTGGAAAGATCAGGAATTCAAGGCCCATTCCTAAACATAATAAAAGCACTCTACGGCAAACCAGTAGCCAACATCAAAGTAAATGGTGAGAAGCTGGAAGCAATTCCACTAAAATCAGGGAGTAGACAAGGCTGCCCACTTTCTCCCTACCTATTCAACATTGTACTTGAAGTTGTAGCCAGAGCAATTTGACAACAAAAGGACATCAAGGGGATACAAATTGGAAAGGAAGAAGTCAAAACATCACTTTTTGCAGATGATACGATAGTATACATAACTGACCCTAAAAATTCCACCAGAGAACTCCTAAACTTGATAAACAGCTTCAGTGCAGTAGCTGGATATAAAATTAACTCAAATAAATCAATGGCCTTTCTCTACAAAAAGGATAGAGGGGCTGGGAAAGAAATTAGGGAAACAATACCCTTCACAATAGTCACAAATAATACAAAATACCTTGGTGTGACTCTAACTAAGGAAGTGAAAGATCTGTATGATAAGAACTTCAAGTCTCTGAAGAAAGAAATTGAAGAATATCTCAGAAGATGGAAAGATCTCCCATGCTCATGGATCGGCAGGTTTAATATAGTCCAAATGACTATCCTGCCAAAAGCAATCTACAGATTCAATGCAATACCCATCAAAATTCCAACTAAATTCTTCACTGAGATAGAAAGGGCAATTTGCAAATTCATCTGGAAAAATAAAAAACCTAGGATAGCAAAAACTATTCTCAACGATAAAAGAACCTCTGGTGGAATCACCATGCCTGACATTAAGCTGTATTACAGAGCAATTGTTATAAAAATGTAATGGTACAGTGACAGACAGGTAAATCAATGGAATGGAATTGAAGACCCAGAAATGGATCCACAAAGCTATGTTCACTTGATCTTTGACAAGGGAGCTAAAATCATCCAGTGGAAAAAAGACAGCATTTTCAACAAATGGTGCTGGCACAACTGGCAGTTATCATGAGGAGGAATGCAAATTGATCCATTCTTATCTCCTTGTACAAAGCTCAAGTCTAAGTGGATCAAAGACCTCCACATAAGACCAGAGACACTGAAATTAATAGAGGAGAATGTAGGGAAAAGCCTCAAAGATATGGGCACAGGGGAAAAATTCCTAAACAAAATATCAATAGCTTGTGGTGTAAGATCAAGAATTGACAAATGGGACTTCTTAAAATTGCAAAACTTCTGTAAGGCAAAAAACACTGTCAATAAGACAAAAAGGCCACCAACAAATTGGGAAAGGATTTTTACCAATCCTAAATCTGATAGGAGACTAATATCCAATATATACAAAGAACTCAAGAAGCTGGTCTCCAGAAATTCAAATAACCCCATTAAAAATAGGGCTCACAAAGCTAAACAAAGAATATCTCAACTGAGGAATACTGAATGGCTGAGAAGCACCTGAAAAAAATGTTCAGCATCCTTAATCATCAGGGAAATGCAAATCAAAACAACCCTGAGATTCCACCTGACAGCAGATGCTGGTGAGGATGTGGAGAAAGAGGAACACTCCTCCATTGTTGGTGGGATTGCAAGCTTGTACAACCACTCTGGAAGTCAGTCTGGAGGTTCCTCAGAAAATTGGACTGGAAGATCCAGCAATACCTCTCCTGGGCACATACCCAGAAGAATTTCCAACTGGAAATAAGAGCACCTGCTCGACTATGTTCATATCAGCCTTATTTATAATAGCCAGATGTTGGAAAGAACCCAGATGTCCCTCAACAGAAGAATGGATACAGTAAATGTAGTACATTTACACAATGGAGTACTACTCAACTATTAAAAACAATGGATTTATGAAATTCTTGGACAAATCGATGTATCTGGAGGCAATTATCCTTAGTGAGGTAACCCAATTACAAAAGAAGTCATTAGATATGCACTCCCTGATAGGTGGACATTAGCCCAGAAACATAGAACACCTAAGATACAATTTATGAAATACAAGAAAATCAAGAAGAGGGAAGACCAATGGGTGGATACTTTATTCCTCCTTACAATAGGGAACAAAATACTCATGAAAGGAGTTACAGAGACAAAGTTTGGAGATAACACGAAAGGATGGACTATCCAGAGACTTCCCCACCCGAGGATCCATCCCATAAACAACCACCAAATCCAGACACTTGCATATGCCAGCAAGATTTTGCTGAAGGGACCCTGTTATAGCTGTCTCATATGAGGCTATGCCAGTGCCTGGCAAATACAGAAGTGGATGCTCACAGTCATCTATAAGATGGAACACAGGGCTCCCATTATAAAATGGGAGAAGCTAGAGAAAGCACCCAAGGAGCTGAAGTGATCTACAACCCTATAGGTGGAACAACAATATGAACTAACCAGTACCCCCAGAGCATGTACCTCTAGCTGCATATGTAGCAGAAGATGGTCTAGTCGGTCATCATTGGGAAGAGAGGGCCCTTGGTATTGCAAACTTTATATGCCCCAGTACAGGGGAATGCCAGGGCCAAGAAGGGGGAGTGGAGAAAGAGAGAGAGAGAGAGAGAGAGAGAGAGAGAGAGAGAGAGAGAGAGAGAGAGAGAGAGAGAGAGAGAGAGAGAGAGAGAGAGAGAAAAGAAAGAAAGAAAGAAAGAAAGAAAGAAAGAAAGAAAGAAAGAAAGAAAGAAAGAAAGAAAGAAAGAAAGAAAGAAAGGAAGGAAGGAAGGAAGGAAGGAAGGAAGGAAGGAAGGAAGGAAGGAAGGAAAAAAGAAAGAAAAGAATTCAGTAGCTGGATAATGTGCAATGAGGCTAGTGAGATGCTTCTGGTTGAGAGTAATTCTATTTTTATAATACAATTGGATTTGGTTCCCAGTACCCACACCAATGCCCATAACTATTGATATCTACAGAGGATCTAATGCTTGCTTCTGACCTCCAAGGTCATTTATATGAATGGCATACATACATATGTACATGCAAGCAAAACCTTCATTCATAAAAATAAGTACAAATAAATTCTAAGAAAAGGATACAGGTAGAAATAGGTATGATGACATACACCTATATACTCCGAGTACTTGGGTGACCAAAGGAGAATGTGGATGAGTTCAAGGTCAATAGTGTCAATAGAGTTTCAAAAACAGCAAAAAAATCAGGTGGTGGTGGTACATGACTTTAATTCCAGCACATGAGAGGTAGAGGTAGGCATATCTCTTAATTTTAGGTCAGCCTGGTCTACACAATAAGTTCTAGGAAACTAAGTCTACACAGAGAAACCCTGCTTCAAAAAACAAAACAAAACAAAAACAACAAAACACAAACAAAAGGAAAAACAAAGCTTAAAGGAATCAATAATGTAGACTGTCTGTATAAGAGAATTTGATCAGTAGCACATTGATTATGCCTGACTGTTTCTCAGCTTCAGCCTACTGGTTTAATACTGGTTGAAATTTTAAAATTGGAAGCATACAATTCTTTATTCTTTACCTAGCACCAATGGACAAAATAAATATGGTACTTAGTTGTAGAGGATGCATAGACAATTCAGGAAAACATGAACAAATAGTCTCTCATCAGCAAATTTAGAGACTGGTTATAAAAAGAGTCAAATATATTTGCACAAGAGTTGTGAAGGAGGGCATGTTGTGTCTGAAGTATTTAGACTAGGTGGGTCATATGCCATTCTATCTTTCATTTCATGAAAGGCCTCCATACTAATTTTTATAAGAAGGAGTAACAGAACAAGACTTGTTTTTGAAAAAAAATCAAGACTATATAATCTTATTGATTTAAGGGGCACCCAGCTATAAAAGTATTGAGATTGCTTAATGGGCTGTTGTATCAGTGAAACCTGGAACTTGTCAGAGTCTGAGCAGAGGCAATAGCAGCAGCATGCAGAGAGGATGACTTTACAATTAAATACTATCTGTACTTACATTATCATACCTATGTTCACAACACTTAAACTTCATTGTGAATGTGTGTCAGATTTCATAGAATAGGTTTCTTTAGGGAAAATGAAGAGGAGCATAAGAATTCAGTCTCTTTATGATAAACTGTGGTGCAGATAGTTGAGATATATTTTCAGACATGATAATATATGGATAGGAAAAAAAAACCTCTGTTAGTTTTTCTTATAATGACTTAATGAAATAAGATATCAAGAGTAATAAATTGTGTTATGGAAATAATTAGAACAGATGTTAAATTTTGTGGCATGAAAAAAGTGGTAGGCATAGACTACAAATAAGTGGATTATGACTCGAGACTCTTTGATATACAATGTTTCCTGACAGATGTAGATTAAACAAATAAAATCTAGTGCTGACTCATGCCACTTACCATATATGGGATTAAACATATTCAGGACTGGGATATCTGATCACAATAATCACTATATTGAGAGACTATCAAAGAACTCTGACAGGAATCTGGTATATCATTTTTTTGAACAAAGTGTATATATATATATATATATATATATATACACATATATATATGTATATATATATATATATGTATTTTTGAAAACACTTTTTTTTTGCAAACACATTCTAATCATAGGCAAAATGTTGGACACAAACAATAATGTTTCTGAACTTTCTAAATCACCATTTAGGGTATTGGTATATCAATACTGAATTTAGAACAATAAATCATTATTGTGAAAAATTGTCTTCTGGTAAGGTACCTAGGCGCTATATCTTATAGGTAGGATACTATAGTTGAGTGGGACAACACACATGTTCATTTTTGGTACTGATCATGAATTAAAAAAGAATGAGAATACTTGAAAACAGCCTATTTCCAGGCACCATCTGCTTGTCATAACATAGTTACATGTTGTCATTTTTTCCTCTTTTTTTTATTACTGTTATTAACACACAATAAAAAATACATTTAAACAGCATTAGGTTTGTACCAGTAACCATCAAAATGGAATTGCTGAGTGTTTCACATGTTCTATGGAAATTGCCTTACTTCTTTTAAACCTTCTTTGGAATCATGTAGCATCCTGCTGTTCAGTTACAGTGAAAACAGGTGCCTGAGAGGTGCAATTACCAAATGTTTATTTGGGCCTTCATCTTATTTTGTCTCAGAGTCTTCCTTTATTCATTTATCTTCTGACTTTATGTAACATCATATTTATAGATGAAAGGATGTTTTATATTAAAATAACCATAGTTAGGCTTTAAACATCAAAGGGAGAGATGATAATGTGATAATTAAATAAATGTAATGTATGTATGAAAAACAATATTAATCTAATAAGTATTTAGAAATTGATAAAATTGAAAGAATTTATATTACTTTGAGGTATGTCTGGATTGCAGTTGGTACTACTTACATATTATGTCTGATTAATACAATAAATACAATTAATATGAAGTATTATACAATATTTATATGCACTGAAAATATTAGAATGTTATTTTAAAAACATAAATGTCTGTATCATATGATTAATATGATAAGCTTTTGAAAAAAGGAAGTAAACACATAATTATTTTACATTGTAAGATAATAGTTGTTAATGTTATGATACATATAGACACCTCTGTGTATATACATATGTATATGTACCATCTTCTATAAAATGAATGCTTCTATGATATACTTTCTATATGTTTTTGTAATTGTAATACACATACATGCATAAGTACATTTTTTACCTTCTTGTATAAAAGGATGTTGTTACTGACTTTCAGCACTCTTGATAAGAAGTAAGAAGACTGAATCACAGGCAAGCATCTTTTCAAGGTAGTAAAACACGAAACACACTGTGTTTTGGACAGAGAATGTAATATTTGCAATTGGTAGACAAATTCTCAAAGCACTGAGAAAGTAAAAAGAAAGTGAGACATGTGTAGAGAAAATGCTAGTAGAGCAGGGTATAAAAGAAAAGAAGAAATTCTAGTTTTAACACAACCAAGATTATGAAGAGCTCACTGTGGCAAAGGGAGAATCTGTAATCTTTTAGAGCTGTTACAGCAAAAAACAAACACTTGTGTCTTAATTATAATTTCTTCTTATGATAAATTGTCAAACAACCACTCCATACTTAGAAATAGAGACAGGTAGATATTTTCTAAATTCTTAGTCTCAACCTCACAGAATATAAAGAAAAAACTGAGTGTAGGTCTAATTAATTGATAGCAACAATAAGGAACCATTCTATTCATAGAAACAGAGAGATAAGTATGGCTTACACTCTCATCTCAAAATATTGGCTGTCAATATTTGAAAATATTTAACAGTTTAAATTTGTTCATATTTGTTTTAATTATAAAACATCAACACTGATGTTCATATTCTATTGAGGTTGGCTAACCTTTCTTCCAAAGAAAAGTAAGTTAATAAGTTGAATTACTTCTTTTACTTAATAGCATAGGATTTTCACTTGCAAAATCAAAGAAATAAAGGTTAATTTGGATAGTAAGAGCCTGTCTCCTAAAACATGTATTGATGTTATCACTAAAAAATTTTTCTGTGAAACCTTTGTAGATATCCATCAAGGCAAAATGGACTCTAGAAACACAATATGTATATGTATGCATATGTTACCAACACTAAACAAGATGACCGTTTACTTGAGAACATAGACTTAGATGCAAAATTAGATTGGCAAATGTAGACAGGATTACAATGGTATCTTCTGCTATCTCTCTCTACATTCTTTGATATTTTAATCTCTTGAATTTGAGTATCAAAATGAAGGGTGTCTAATTTATCCTTTGCCTACTTTCAGTACTTAAATTAAATATAACATTAAATCCTGAAAACATAAGGCTAAGTATCTCCTCTTCCATTTATATATCATATTTATATAAAGAAAGAGCATTTTCATACTTCTTAAAATTTAATTTTTAAATGATTCACAAACACCATAAAATTGTGCATATTAATTTCTCATTGTGTAAAATTTTGACATAGGTTTTATTTTATTTTCACTGTTTAGAAGCAATAGTATAGAGGAGGTTGAAGCAAAGGGTATTTCTCCAAGAAGAAGCCAAACTGGTCTGACATCTGGAATACATAAGATTTGTAAGAGCCCTGCTTACAGATTTAGGGAGGGGCTGTCCTGTGCCCTCCAACACTATATACCCTCAGGGCTCCACAGGCAAAGTCCTGTAGAATCTGGCCAACTGCTGAGTGGGTCAGGGGAAAGATGGCACAACTGCAGGATTCCAGTGTAATGTAATAAGGATTTACAGAAACTGAGAAAAACAACACAGCTTTTAGTTTTCAGTGTCTTTGAAATTTGGACAAAATATTTTCCTTTTAATGATCTTTCTCTCCTTAAATACACTCATGAGTTCATGAGACAGATCAATGGACATCAATGGTAGACTCTAAATGATTATATTGTAAACAGCACCCTAGGTCATTTGTCTCTTTATTTATTGTCCAACTGGCTTCAATCTATTTATGTATAGGGGATTCCTTATCTCCAAACAAAATACCAGGGCATTGAATCAAGTGAATTTCAAGAAATTGCTTTCTGTTAGCCATCTAGCCATGTGCAGGTAATTCATAAAATTAAAATAAATGTATAATTTATGAATTAGTTTGGAAGTGGCAACATGTATTCTGCAAAATTAGTTTACTAGTCAATAGGAAAATGAGATTAAAACTGAAAAGAGACCTTTTCTGTCCTTCAGAATGGAGAAAACACAGACTGTTGGATATGATGCCCTGATAAAGAAGTGGATCCCTAAGAGTTTTGAACTGTTGTTGATAATAGAAATTAGAATAGCTACATTAGACAATGATGGACAGCATTTAGAGATATAACAGGTTGTATACATTTTAGGTCAGCAAGACCACACTTGAGATTATCTTAAGACAATGGATTCATTTGTTCATGAAGTATTTTTTAAAGAAAGATGTTGATTAATTTGTTAAGGATATTTGCCTTATATCAGACAGAAGACTTTTTGGTATATGAAATTCTTTAAACTCTTTTCAAAGCAAAACTGTATTTTATGGTAATTCTAATTTATAGCCCAGGTCCTATTCAGCTCTACATACCAATATACAATGAGCTCTTTAGTACCTCAGTGTCATGATATGAAGGTTTTTTTTCTCTGATTGTTCATTAAAATTGTTCTGTTAGAAAAGCACATTCTAGCTGGGCGTTGATGGCATACACCTTTAATTCTAGCACTTGGGAGGCAGAGGCAGGCGAATTTCTGAGTTTGAGGCCAGCCTGGTCTACAGAGTGAGTTCTAGGACAGCCAGGCTACACAAGAAACCATGTCTTGAGAAACCAAAAAAAAAGTTTCAACAAATCAATATAAGACTAAAAATGATCTCCTAAAACATATTGAGTTCATATTGATTGGTCGTGTACTGCTAGGCTTGGGACACATTTATAAGCAATTTATAAGCACTATATGTTTGTATATTTTTGTGTCTGTGTATGTTGGGCCTATGTATAATGACCCTCCTATAAAAGACAGAGAATAAAATTTAGATGTTGGTTTTCTCCTTCCTTCTTTTGTACCGTAGGCATCCAACTTGGATCATCAGGCTTGTTAAAGGCCATTGCAGTGGTTCTATTTATAATTCTTACAAAGTATATTACATTCAAATAATAAAGCACAACAAGAAGTATGTTGAAAGTGTCATTGAATTAGATATTTGGCAAGCCTAATGAGGATCCTGTGTTAAATTTGGTTTACTCTGGGTTTATATATTTAAGCATTTATACCAACTTATATTCATGAGATCAAATGACAGAATTACTATCCATCATCCTAGACACATTAGTTAGTGTCAACACACTAGAGAAAATCAGCTATGGGATGTGCTATCTATTCACCAGAACACATTTTTATACCTTGATTACCTTTTTGTCTTTGCAAACTTACTATGCTATGCTTGCGTATCATAGAAAGAAAGGAAAGTCCTAGGAATGCAAGAAAAATGACAGGAATCATATAATGAGTTACAATCTTGACTCTATTTTGTTGCTGTTCTTTTGACAAACTGTTTTAAAAGTGATGACAGTGAAACAGACAGGGCACTGTGGATTATTTCAAGCACAATGATATCGGATGAGGTAGAGTTTTACTACGAGAAAATTTAAAGTAGCATATGGAAAATACTTGATTCTCTGTTGCATACTGTTGCCTGATAATTTATTGCAGTGTCTTGGATCCTGGCACAGATAGTTTCCTTTCCCTAGAATAGACATAATGAAAGCACCATAGACTAGGCACTGAACACCCATCACAAACTCTGTTTTATGTTTGTGGGTACTAAGAGTTTGGCCTAGAAAATAATGCCACATTTACAAACATGTACACATCACTAAATGAATCTGCTCATTGCAGGGGTACTCTTTACTTAATATTTAACTTAATGAAAACTTCCTGGACCATTACCAGAAAACTAATGCTTAAGTTACTTCTTAGTCTCTTGATGGTTTATATACTGCTATTCAAGAGTTTATCTCTTTAAGACAGAAAATTTTTAGAGGCATCTTATAGCACCTAATATACTGTGTTTGACCTATAACACCTATTTTATTTGAGGGTGTATTATATACAGTGCCTCCATTTGTTTCTTATTCTTTATGTTTGACATCTTTCTGATATCAGCCCTGACATGTAGTTTATGTGATAATTTATAGACAGCAAAATAGAGGATTTGGGGAGGTAAAGGAACAATTGCTCCTACTTCATTGCTAAATTCTTCTAAAAGTATAAAATATACTACATGAAATATAAGTCCTTAATCAAAGCATGATTGTAGTTTTCTAACTTTCATCCTAGCAAAAGATATTTGTTTAGTTTGATAAAGTAATAGGTCTGGGATTATATAGGTTGGCTTTGAATTTCCTGTTGAGATTTGGAAATAAAACTGTTCTTTCAAATGCTTTCTGTGATGGGGCTCTTTTCTCATTTTCATGGTACTATTGAGAAGTGATTGGGTTAAGAGGGTTCTAAGTATATTGATAGATGAATCCACTGATGAGTTCATAGTAGAATGGGCAACTAGAAGGTAGGATATAGTGGGAGGAGGGATGCTTTGAGGTATTTCTTTGAAATGTGGGTCTTGAAATTGAACTGTTCTCTATTTGTCTGTGATTGGCATAAAGGAACAATTTCCTCTGCCACATGCCCTTTCTACCATGATGTTCTGACTCACCACAATCCCACAGAAATGTAAACAGTAAACTGTTGATGGAAACCATGAGAACAAATAACCTTTTTGATATGTTATTCATGTCAAATATTTTTTATCAAATAACAGAAACAGTAATACATTGTCTCTTATGTATTTTCCTTATTTACTAATATATATGCTGATATAAACACCAGATGATTTGATAACTACATAGTACTCTTAATTTAGTCACTAGAAAATTTTGACTATTTTATATTGTTTCTGAGGGGGGAATCATTAAAGTAACCCTCTTATTGACAAAGTATGGTAATATAACACTGTGTCAGCTGTCTTACTTACATTGTTTATTTACCTTTTAAGAAATCAGAGGGAAATATATTGAATTTAGACTTAAAATTTAAATTCAGAGTTTCAAAATAACTTGTCCTAAGTCATAGAAATGGGGAAACACAGGGAAGTAAGATTCAAACTCAATTTGCTTCGATTCCCAAATCAAGGTCAAATGTGAACGTGTTAGACCTAGTGACATGTTATGATCTTCCCATCTATCTGTCACAGTTTACTCTAGTGTCTCATGCCTTTGACTTCAAAATAATTTTCTTTCTTGGATTTTCATGATACTTCTTCTGACATCTTTATAGTTACTATGTTTTCTCTTGAAGTATTTATTTACATCCCAAATGCTGCCTTACAGAGCTCCTACTCCCAGTTCCTTTTGCCTCTGAGAGGGTGGGTCCCCTCACCTTGGTGTGCCAAGTCTCTGCAAGACTAGGCACCTTCTCTCTGGCTGAGGCAAGAAGGCAGACCACTGCTACATATTGCAGAAGCCCTTGGTCCAGCCTGTGAATGTTCTTCCATTGGTGGCTCAGTCTCTAAGGACTCCCAAGAGTCCAGGTTAGTTGACACTGTTGGTTTTCCTGTGGGGTTCTCATCCCTTTCAGGGCCTTCAATTCTTCCCTCAACTCTTGATAAGGTTCCCCAAACTCTGCCCAAAGTCTGGCTATGGATACATGCATCTGTTTCAGTCAGCTGCTAGGTAGAGCCCCTTATAGGACATGTATGCTAAGTTCTTGTCAGTAAGCATAACGGAGTACCATTAATAATGTCAGGGATTGGTGATTGCATATGGATAGTACATTGGATTTGTTTTGAAGTATTGATTATTACCCAAATTTCTATTCTTGGACTACCATTTTTCTCATTTTACCCATTCTTGTTATTCTCATTTATTGACATATCTTAATTATAAACGAAATGTTGAAAAAGAACCTAAATGTTCAATAAGGACTTAAAAAGCCACCTGAATTCTCTATATTATTGTTAACCTGGTTTCTTCTGTCTTCTAGTTCTATATATGGCTTTACAATTGCTAATCATCTGACTATAGATAAATCCATCATCCTTCTATTTCACATGGACATGTTCCCTAGGTTTTGATAGACTGAATTATAAAAGTGATTTTTTTTTCTGTATTTTTGATGTTTTGGCACATTAGAAAATCTTGGTTTTGGTAAGATTTTTTTTTTCTGGTGCCAGTGTCAGATGTTTTAAAACAAAAAGCAAGATACCGTAAATTAACAAGAATGGATTAAACTACATGCACAAATTTCTAATGGGGGTTCAAGGAAGTCCACCGTAAATTAAACTTAACTTCAATTTTTACAATAGAAGCTGCAATTTAAATTAGAAATAAGAGGCAAAAAGAGGAATAGTGGGGAATTAAGTGCTATTAAGGAAATGGAAAAATAACAAAAGCAGGAAGGTGGTTTTATTCATTCAATAATCTTCTCTGTTTCCCAGGAGCTGATGAGTTAAGTTAGAATCCTATTTTCATACAAAGGACTCAGGGGCCTTTCCTTGGATTCCTTTGTCAATCATGGGTACTTTAAGGTAGACAACTTACAATGGATGGGGTCACTTAGCTTTGAGATATTGAAAACCATATTAGGATTCAATTCAAATATTTATAGCCCAGACACCAGCATATTAAAGGAGGCTGGCTGAGACTTTTCCAAGGGAAAATATTTGGAATTAGTCAACTCTTAGATATAGCAGAAAATTCAGAAAAAAGAAAGAAAGAAAGAAAGAAAGAAAGAAAGAAAGAAAGAAAGAAAGAAAGAAAGAAGGAAAGAAAGAAAGCCATCGTTCAGAACAGCCTGTCTAGATGCTTCTCTTCTCTATTGGCTTATACAACTCATGGGGCTATTTTCCTCTTTATTAATCATTAATTCAGGTCAAGGAACAGATGATGCATACCAATATTAGAGCAATGATGCTGTGGAAAATTCTACAATGTTGGTCTTATTATACTTTCTTGGGCATTTCATTAAAGATTATGTTCAAAGATCTCCCCTAGACCTCCATTTTCTTCCTGATGGAAAAATAGGTCCTTTCCAAGTAATATCTCCGGCATGCAAATCTCTTCTATATGAACTATGAATATCGTATATATTTTTTTCTACAATCCACATTCTCACTGGCTACCTGGTTGCTCTAATTAACTGTATTTTGCCCAACACTTATTTTTCATTGCTCTTTTGTGTTTATATGCAATAGATTATCCCTCTAAAGCTCAGGATAGCTTCAAGATAGACATCTTATCCTTTTGCCTTAATCTCTTGCATGTGCCATGCCAGACCACCATTAACATTTTTTTTTAGAATTTCAAGGTCTCCCTATTTTATTCCATTTTGGGGAACCTGGTTTGGGTTTTTTATTCACACTGTTATAGTCCTGTCTGAAGCTACCTTTTCTTTGATGATTTTGGCATTACAGCATATTCTTCCTGAAAACTTCTTCACACTCACCATTCATTGCTGGTGCTGCTGGATCATTTGAAATGTGACTTGTGTGGAGATATACGTTGCCCTAGGTTTTTGTAGCCACAAATCCAGGCATTAGAAATGTGATTTGCATGACTCTTACTTCTTGACTGTCATTGGGATGTGTCATGCACATTAGGTTTCTAACATTCTAAGCTGCTTATCGCAGAAGGTCACCTCTCCCATACTACAACTCATAAACGAGTTTGCACACCTCTTCCTAGGCTAATTGATTTCATTTGTTATACTGATCTCCACTAACTACTCTAGCCATTTAACTTGCTCCCCAGGTGTCTCTTCTCCCTGAAGTTCCTCCAGACTCTATAACACAAGGTCTGTGTTTTGTACCGTCACCTATTTGTTTATTTTATACCTTGTTCCCCTAAAGCATGAAGCATTACAGACAACTTGAATGGATTGTTCATGTCTTACTTATCTTTGTATTTTGAGGCTTAAAATAGGCCTGGTTCATAGGCATCCAATAGATTCTAAATGAATCTACAATATCTCCCAAGTAAAGTTGCTTCCAAGTTTCCTATCAAGTCTTTTAGGGTTGGGTAATTGGGATAACTATTAACAATAAAAAATATAAAATAAAATAATAATAAAGTGTATAGAGTACTTCTACTGTCCTTAATGATGTAGTAATGGCTGGCATGCCTGCTCCTTCTTCAGCCATATCTCATGTTGATAATCTTACTCTCAAATTGACTGAAGTATTTACAGAAAAAATACTTCTCTAATTGAAAGTTAATAAAAGCATAAATAGCATAATTGGAAAGTGATATATATGAAATATCCAGTTATATGTTCAATTCTTAAGTTTAATCTAAGTCTAAATATATATGAATAGAATATATATATAGAACCCTTTACATACACAATGCACACACACCCACACATACATACACACACGCACACAGAGAGAGACAGAGACAGAGAGACAGACACACTGAGAGAGGGAGAGAGAGAGAGAGAGAGGAGTATAATCTACTATACTTAGTTTTTTGTTGTTTTTGTGGATCAAACTTGGAGTTTCATGTAAGCTAAGCACTCTACAATCAAAAATGCATTTCTAATTCTTTCAAATATTTTAAGCATCTATTGCCAACACTAGATTGTGTATTCCTTTCCTTTTTCTAGCTTTCTTTCTGCCAGGTAATTGAGCTAAGGACTTTTCATAACGTTCTTCATTTAGCCATCATAATTCATGGAAAAACACTTAGATTTTAGTTTTAGTTTTCCATATGAGGAAGCTAGCAAGGTTGAGGCAACTTGCTTGAGGGACACACAACTAATAGAGAGCAGGGCCAGAATTTTAATGTTAAGTCTGTATCTAAATTCTGTGTTTGTAACCACTGCAGGATTCTGCCAGGAGTAGGCTTTATGGTAAAATGACTAAATAAAAACCACAAAGAAACAAAGTCCATCAGGATATCTTCCTTTAATCCTTTCCTATACTTTTGTTCAGAGGAAAGATAGTATTGATTTTGTCCAATCATGAATCCTTTTGGGAAGCTTTTATTTCTCAATAAACTATTTCCAGAGCTAGATCTAGGCCTACAGAGATAAAAATGAATGAACGAGTGTTTTGAGAGACAATGGAAACTACTGTGGCAAACATGAGTCATCCCTAGGGGAACGTTTTAGGGATGGGACTATAAAACACAGAAACACTTCCATCTGCGCCAAGTTCAGCTCCACCGGACAATAGCTAGGAATCTAGCCAGACAGAGCCTCCTTTGCTGAAAACCACAGAAGTTCTGGTTCGAATCTCTGTGCTAAGAATGTAAGGCAAGCATAAACAAGAAGTTCAGCTACCAGATGGGGACCCTCCTAATTAGTTAAGTCTGCTCTAATTTTTGGCCACCAGTTGGCAGATGCAGCAGATGCCAAGAGAGTAAACAGAATATGTTGGCAATTTTGAATTTTAAACCAGTATATCACAAATAGATTCAATTTAGAAATATTTTTTCCCTTTTGGTTAAACTCTGTAACTTAATTTTGTCAAATGCCAGAAAGTTAGAGATGGATTATAAGACATTTCTTTTGAGACATTTTCTATATTTTTGCCTGTAAATTTAGGACAATGTATGATGTATTTTTGGGCATGTTACCTCCCCACTTATAAAATATAATAGCAATGCTCACATAAGAGTGTTATTTTATAAAATACATTTATTAATACCATATCTGTGATTCAGAAACTGTGTAACTTGTAAAAGCTCTGTGGGTAGGTAGGAGATTGCAACTATATCTTGAAATGAGTAAGAATGTTGAAGAATTAAAAGATGTAGTAAGCATCCTCTCAATGAGATGTATGCATACAGTGTACATAGATTATGTGTAAAAGGATGTAAGACACAGTCCCTAGTGATTTATTACACATATGGTCATAAACCATGAATATTACAACAAAATATCTCATTGGAAGCAGGAAGGGACATAGAGCTTAAATAGGTGATTTTGGCATATTGGATGGGGTACTATCATCACAATCTCTTTGTTAATTAATTAACAAATTAATTTATTTATATTTTTATTAGATATTTTCTTCATTTACATTTAAAATGCTATCACGAAAGTCCCCTATAACCTCCCTCCCCCGCCTAGCTCCCCAACCCATCCACTCCCACTTCCTGGCCCTGGCATTCCCCTGACCTATAATCTTCACAAGACCAAGGGCCTCTCCTCCCACCAATGGCCTACTAGGTCAAACTCTGCTACATATTCAACTAGAGACACAAGCTCTGGGGGTACTGGTTAGTTCATATTGTTATTCCTCCTATAGGGTTACAGGCCCCTTTAGCTCCTTGGGTATTTTCTCTAGCTTCTTCATTGGGGGCCCTGAGTTCCATCTAATAGATGACTGTGAGCATCCACTTCTGTATTTGCCTGGGACTGGCACATCCTCACAAGAGAGAGCTAGCTATATCAGGGTCCTGTCAGCAAAATCGTGCTGGCATATGCAATAATGTCTGGGTTTGGTGCTTGTTTATGGGATGGATCCCCGAGTGAGACAGTCTCTGGATTGTCCTTCCTTCCATCTCAGCTCTGAAATTTGTGCTGTAAGATCAAGCATCGACAAATGGAACCTCATAAAATTGCAAAGCTTCTGTAAGGCAAAAGACACTGTCAATAAGACAAAAAGGCCTAGCCGGGCATGGTATCGCATGCCTTTAATCCCAGCACTTGGGAGGCACAGGCAGGCGAATTTCTGAGTTCGAAGCCAGCCTGGTCTACAGAGTGAGTTCCAGGACAGCTAGGGCTACACAGAGAAACCCTGTCTCGAAAAAACAAACAAACAAACAAACAAACAAACAAACAAACAAAGACAAAAGGTCACCAACAGATTGGGAAAGGATTTTTACCAATCCTAAATCTGATAGGGGACTAATATTCAATATATATAAAGAACTCAAGAAGTTGTACTCCAGACAAACCAAATAACCCTATTAAAAATGGGGTACAGAGCTAAACACAGAATTCTCAACTGAGGAATACTGAAGGGCTGAGAAGCACCTGAAAAAAATGTTCAACATCCTTAATCATCAGGGAAATGCAAATCAAAACAACCCTGAGATTCCACCTCACACCAGTCAGAATGGCTAGGATCAAATATTCAGGTGACAGCAGATGCTGGCAAGGATGTGGAGAAAGAGGAACACTCTTCCATTGCTGGTGGAATTGCAAGCTGTACAACCACTCTGAAAATCAGTTTGGTGGTTCCTCAGAAAATTGAACATATTACTAAAGGAAGATCCAGCAATACCTCTTCTGGGCATATACCCAGAAAATGTTCCAAATTGTAATAAGGACATATGCCCCACTATGTTCATAACAGCCTTATTTATAATAGCCAGAAGCTGGAAAGAACCCAGATGTCCCTCAACAGAGGAATGGATACAGAAAATATGGTACATTTACACAATGGAATACTACTCAGCTATTAAAAACTATAAATTTATGAAATTCTTAGGCAAATGGATGGACCTGGAGGGCATTATCCTGAGTGAGGTAACCCAATCACAAAACAACACACATGATATTCACTCACTGATAAGTGGATATTAGCCCAGAAATTGAGAATACCCAATATACAATTTGCAATGCACATGAAACTCAAGAAGAAAGAATATTAAAGTATGGATATTTCCTTCCTTCTTAGAATGGGGAATAAAATATCCATGGAAGGAGTCACAGAGAAACAATTTTTTTCTTTCTTTTCTTTTTCTTTTTTTGTTTTTGTTTTTTGTGTTTTGTATTTTTTCCGAGACAGGGTTTCTCTGTATAGCCCTGGCTGTCCTGGAACTCACTTTCTAGACCAGGCTGTCCTCAAACCCAGAATTCCTGCCTCCACCTCCCAAGTACTGGGATTAAAGGCGTGCACCAACACCACCTGGCGAAAATTTTTTTATTGATTGATCAATTTAATATGATGTGTTCATCACTAGAAAGTGTGTTTGTGTGCCATGGCAAGCATCTAGAATCCAGAGAACTAACTTGTGGAATTAGTGCTTTCTTGACCCTTTTATGTTCTAGGCATCCAACTTAGGTTTCCAAACTTTTGTAGTCTCTATCATACTGATCTATCTCCCCATCCCAAGCCTTGCTTTTATGTGGAGACTGGGAAGTTTATGCTGGTATTCATGCTTACATAGAAAGCATTTATCCATGGGAGCATTTCTTCAACTGTTATAGTTATTCTAGTAGCTAAAATACTTATGAGCATTTCTTCAACTAGTATAATTATTTTAGTAGCTAAAATATTTATCTACATTTTATAGAGTAGAAATATTTCAACAAATTACAGTTAGAGAAAAGGTTTCAGGGAGAGAACAAGGGTCGTTTAAAGATACACATACATTATCATTAAGACACAGTGAGTGTTTGTACTTTGAGAAGAATGGTGTTGGTAGGTAAGAACAAGAGGTGAGCATGAGGTACAAAGATCCTGTTGGTGAACATATTCTACAGGTATTTTATTTAGAAAAAATCAGTATATTATGCTTTCTTTTGTCAAAGTAAAAATGTAAGATTACTGGATGTGAGAACTTCAGAGGTCTACTTGGTTAGGATAAAATTGATACTAATATTGTTATCAAAACCTACTTAGTATCAAGTTAATAATTAGCATCAAAATACAAATACTGTTACCAAGTAATATCAAGTATTACTGTTAATAATGTGCTAATCATGGTGGTGATGACAATGAATCATTCCTTTGCCATAAACTTTTCTGCATAGTATTGGATCAAGAGTTTAACCATAACCTAAGGACATACACATACTTATGAAAAATCATAGAGACTGCAGTTCACATTCTTGTGATTTGAGAAAAAGAATCTCATACCTTTGGAGCCAGCTTCCATGGGAGTCTAGACATTTTATCGAGTTTGGAATATCTAAAAGCATATTCTAATGAATTTCTGGAATTTAAAACAGAAGTTACTCTCATAGGCTTAGTTGTCTTGGCTAGGGTACAATATATAAAAGATGGTTCATGATACAACTCACAGACCGTGTGAAGCTTCACAAGAAGGAAGACCCAAGTGGGGATGCTTCAATCACACTTAAAAGAGAAAACTAAATAATTATGGAAGGCAGAGGGAGGGAGACTTCTGGGTAAGGGAAGGAAAGGGGAGTGGAAAAGAGGATCAGAACCAGGTATATGGGGGGAGATAAGAGAGAGTCCCAGAGGGCAAGAATGAATGAAAATATGCAGCATTGAGGGTGGGAGTGGGAAAGGGGGAACCTCTAGAACATCCCAGAGACCTGGGATATGAGTATTTTCCAGAACTCAGTGGGGATGACCTTAGCCAAAATGCCCAACAGTGGGAAGATGGAACCTGAAGAGACCACCTCCAGTAGATAGACATGGCCCCCAGCTGAGGCATGGGGCTACCCACCCATCTTCAAAATTTTTGACTCAGAGTTGCTCCTGTCTAAAGGAAATGCAGCAATGAAAATGGAACAGAGATTGAAGGAAAGGCTATCAAGTGACCTGCCCAACTTGGATCCATCTCATGCACAGGCATCAAATATTGACACTATTGCTGATACTATGTTGTGCTTGCAGACAGGAGCCTAGCATGGTTGTTTTCTGAGAGGCTCTACCAGCAGCTGACTGAGATAAATAAAGTTATTTACAGCCAACCTTTGGACTGAGACTAGGGACCCCTATGGAAGACTTAGGTGAAGGACTGAAGGAGCTGAAGGGGATTATAACCCCATAGGAAGAACAGTAGTAGTAACTAACTGGTCCTCTCAGAGCTCCCAGAGACTAAGCCATTAACCAAAGAATACAAGGGCTGGTTCGTGGTCCCCAGCACATATGTAGCAGAGGACTGCTTTGTATGGCCTCACTTGGAGAGGATGAGTCTAATCCTGTACAAACTCTATGCTCCAGGAAAGATTGATGCTGATGAGGCTGATGTTGGGGTGGTTGGGTGGGTCGGGGAGGACCCTCTCAGAAGCAAAGGGGAGGGGGTGAAGAACTTGGGGAGGGGGACCAGGAAGGGGGCAACATTTGGAATATAAATAAATAAAAAAATTTAATAAAATTAAATAAAAGACAGTTTCTTCCTTCTCTTCTCTCCCTCCTCCTTCTCTTTTCTTCTTCCACTTCCTCTCTTATGACCCTTCCTCCTCTATCTCATCCTTTTGTTTTTCCTGGGCAGTAGATCCACTCATGAAAAGGTCCTGAATGAACTCCAGCAGTCAGTTTGGAATTGTAGTGTGGTTTTAGGTGCTGTTTTAAATTGATGCATTGCATTGGACATAATCTGTGCTGAATTCTGGTGATCTCACTCACGTTCTCATGCTTGCATGGAAAGTACTTTATCAAATGAGTCATCTTCCCAGCTCATCAGCATGTTTCTTTTGCTGTTACTTATGTCAGTTACATCTTACACCCTCAGTATTTCTTCACTGGATTCTGTTCATTCAATAGAATGAAATGCCCAAGTATTCTCTTCCTTCCCTTATTTAAAAATGTATTCAAATGATAATTTGGGGATGATTCATAGTTTTGTGTATGCTTCTAATGCTATGTTTAAGGCTTGTTGGAAATCTGTTTTAACAACTTTAGGAATTTCCCAGATAAAGCAACATATAATGTATTGAGTTACACTCATCAGGAAAACAAAAACAGAAGCAAAAGGAAGAACAGAGAGTAACTGGCTTTGATGTTGTGAAAATGCCCTGCAGGTAAACTCATAGGCTTGATTGAATGAATTAGGATAAGAGTTATGAGTGCTTAAACCTGAAGACAGAAGAGAAGCATGCTGTCTCCACCCTTAGTGAGTACCTGCGATTTACATACAGTTTCAGCCTCAGAGTAGAGAGATCTCCTTTACCATAATTATGTGATCATCTGGAAAGTACTAGTGGCAAAATGAAGATCATTTTTCTTGTCAAAACATAGTCCTGACTTGATTAATGCTGAGTGAAGTGATGCAAAGATGAGGAAGGGTGGTGGGGAGCTTCTGAAGCCAGCATGTTGTAACACATTGCTTCTGAGGTACCCAAGACACAGGCCTAACTCAGCTTAACAGCCTCCTCATAGAGGGGTTCCTGTGTTTATTCTTGAAAAACATTTGGCATGATGAAGTGTGTCTTCAAGATGTTTTGATGTCCTCAAAGCTCTCTAAATCTATGCAACCAATTTCTCTTTCTTCTACAGAACATCAAGTGACCTTCACCTTTCTTCTACTCATGGCATGGCACCTACCACAAGAAAGGTTAAAAACTGAAGTGCTTCTTTGACTGAATATTTAAGAAACAGCTACTGGCTGGTTTAGGTCAGATAGAGGTAAATCTATAAATTCCTAACTCCTGTTAGAACCTCACATAAAAAGATATGGGAAATTCCTTGTGGTTATTTTGCTTCCCAATAACAGAGCCATTTGTGCCAGAATAAAATATTTTTCAAGGTTTGTGAAAATTAAAGTCGCATAATTTATGAATAAGAGGTTAATGCTATTAGCTTCTGTTAATGTCAAACCATTCTTGAAAAATTGGTATTTCATGGACAACATATAGACAAGAGTTCTTCATTTGCAGTGTATGGGGCTTTGAAGTAAACTGTTCAAATAACAAGTTCTACATCTTCTTAGCTGTATATTTTGGATACGTTACTAAACTATTTGTATGCCTTAGTTTTACAATAATTAAATGAGGAAGATAATAGCGCTATCTCAAAAATAACATGTACTGTGATCCTTAGCTGAGTAACTACATGCACTTACCCGAAATTGTTTGACAGTTGACAATTTGTTTCCTATAGTGTATGACATAACAAAAGTTTCAGAAGCTAGTCAGTGACTGCTAATATTTCAGAATCTTTGAAATTTACCCTATCATAACTATTGTATATGTGCACATGTGTATGTGCATGTGTATGTGTGTGTGCATGTGCATGCATGTGAGTGTGCATGTGTGCATGTGTGCATGCTTGTGTGTGTGTGTGTGTGTGTGTGTGTGTGTGTGTGTGTGTGTGTGTTGATTTGTGTGGATGTGTATATATGCCACTTATAAGACTTAGTACTCTACTGTCACGTTGGAGTTTTGGCTGAATTTTTTTTCTCAGGATTGCAAGGCCAGCACTTTTATTGATGAGCCAGCTTGCTAGCTCAAATTTCAAGAGTTGAATTTTTACCTTAGTATTTCATAATCCCATGAAATATTATTTAAAAGAAGAAATAGATTCTTGAATAAAACTTTGTATTTCCATTTTGTTCTTAAAACCTTGAGCAGTATTTTGCTAGGGTTTACTCCAAGCTATCTTCCATGGAGAAATACACAATTATAATAGACAAATACTTTGACATATTGAATCACCAATTTTATAATTTTTGAAACTGCTTTTAAAAATAACTCAGATACATGAAAATTGCACAACTCTTTTAGTTAATATATACACCTCTATCTTTTACTTATTTTGTAATTTTATGTTAAATTTATTATATTTATAAAACTATTTTTATTTATTAATTATTTTACTTGTTTACATTTCTAATGTTATTCCCTTTATTGGTCTCTGCTCCATGAATACAAAACTATAAAATTATATTACAATTATAAAATATAAATTTTATTATATTTATATTTATGAATATATTTATAAAGTATATCATAAAATAAATGTATTCAAATAAACTCATATATTTAAATAAATATGTTTATTTATATAAAGTATCTTTTTTATTTAAAACACATATTTTAAATTATGTGGGTTTTTTAGCTTGTTTTCTATGACTTTGACAAACATCATGACGAAAACCAAGTTGGGGAAAGAAGAGTTTGTTTGACTCATGTGTTGTGACCACAGTCCATTATCAAGGGAACTCAAAGAATTCTGGGGCAGAAATTTAAGCAGGACGATGGACACTGCTGACTTGAGAGCTTCCTATACGTTTCTCAGCTTTCATTTTTATACAAAACAGGGTCAAACCTGGGTGACATGTCCCTCGTGTACTGGGCCTCCCTTCATCAATTATTAATAAAGATATTAATTGATCATTATTATCAATTATTAATGTCCCATAGGCTTTTTAGTGAGCAATCTGGGTGAGGCATACTTTTGATTGACGTTCCCTCTTTCTGGATCAATCTACGTCACATCATGCTCTCTGTGTATACCTGAGGGCAAATATTTACAGAATCCAAAAGAGGGCTTCTGTTTCTTTGATGTATAAAGTTTTACGCAACCTGAAGTGAATTCTGGGAATTGAACTCAAGTCCTCTAATAACACATGTGTATGCTCTTAACCATTTCTCAGTTCTCTGCCCTTTAATTTTAGCTGGGATATTAAACTCATGAGTATTATTAGGCTTTTTAAAAAATGTTTCCTATTTCAATAAGTCCAACAGGAATATTATTATTTACTAACCACACGTTAAAATTGGTGATACACTGCTACACAAAATAGATCTTTATGGCCAGATCTAAGCTATGGGTTCATCATTTCTCAGCCTCTAGACTAACATCTAATGTAACAATTGGTTTTATCAGTTTAATATGTAATATGTCCTCTATCTGAGAAAAAAAATACATTAAATAGTTTTAAAAGAATGAGATAAAATGGGAACATGCTATATAAGGGCAGGCACTGGCTCGGTATTATAATACTTTCAGACACTTCATTTAAAAATGAACTCACAAAAAAAGAGGAAAAGTTCTACGTTTATAATCCCTATCATTAAAAATTTTAGGAAATCATATAAATCAACATTGCATAATCAAGAACACTTAAATAAATCTCAATAGTTTGGACTTTCAAAAAACAATAAGTTAGTAATTTCTGGTTGTACTTTTGATTGCAGTAAGTTACTCTGATAGTGTATAGCCTCAGCCTTACAATGACAGAGATACACTTCCACCTGACCTCCTTTCTTCCACTTGTGAGGCACTTAACTGGCCTTCTCACTATAGAATATCTATTTTGTCGTCTTAGTTCCTTTTCGTGTTTCCTAGGATATATCATTAAAACTTAGGTTCAAGTAGTACAATCTCTGGTCCAAAAAATATGATCTTGTTAGTTGTTGAATTGTGTGAAATTATTTCATTTCTCTTAAATAGCCAGAATGCCATTTACCCCTCTAATAGACTGAAATGGAACAAAAATAATGTGGGAATGTAACAAAAGTAAGAAAATGCATTTAAAGTAGAGAAACATATTGTAAAGTGTTAGATATTGATAGCTGTTTACATGCATTTTGGAGGGACACAGAAATTACATTCACCTGAGATTTAAAATAAAATTGTCTTAAAGTCTGTTTAAAGAAGTGTGGTTGTTAAAGTCCTTGATCATTGGGAAGAGAGGCCCCTTGGTCTTGCAAAGTTTATCTGCCTCAGTATGGGGGAACGCCAGGGACAGGAAGAGGTTGTGGGTGGGTAGGGGAGTGGAGGGGGAGGGTCTGGGGGACTTTTGGGATAGCATTGGAAATGTAAATGAAGAAAATACCTAATTAAAAAAAAAAAAGAAATGTGGATGATATCTGCCCATAGGATGGATCCCAAGTTGTGGCAATCACTGGATGGTCTTTCAGTCCCTTTTCCTTTTTTTTCCCCCTTCATTTTTTTTAAACTGGAAAAATTCTGGGTCAAAAAGTTTGAGATGGATGGTTGGGCCCATTCCTCAATTGGGGGCAATGTCTATCTACTGGAGGTGGTCTCTTCAGGTTTCATCTCCTCACTGTTGGGCATTTTGGCTAAGGTCATCCCCACTGGTTCCTGGGAGTCTTACACTTCTCTGGTGTCTGACATTTTCTAGTGGTTCTCCTTCATCACCCATCCCCTATTGCTACATATTTCCATTCATTGTCCTGGCCCTCTAAGCCTCTCTCCACACTCCTTTCCCTATACCTGATCCTGACCCTTCTTCGCCCTCCCCAACAACTCCCCCCTCAACCCCGTCTCGTCTCTCTCTCCCTTTGCATCCTGTGATTATTTCGTTTACCCTTCTAAGTTGTAATGAAGCATACATACTTGGGTCTTCCTCCTTGTTAAATGTCATACAGTCTGTGAATTGTATCCTGGGTGTTCTGATGGTTTTGACAGTGAGTACCTACCAAGTATGTCCTTTTGGGCCTGTATTACCTCACTCAAGATGATATTTTCTAGTTCTATTCATTAGCCTGCAAGATTAGTGATGTCGTCATTTTAAATAGAGGAGTAGTATTTCATCGTATAAACTTACAACCTTTTCTGTATGCATTGTTAGGTTGAGGGACTTCTGTGTTGTATTTAGCTTCTAGCTATTATAAATAAGGGTGCTATAAACGTAGTGGAACATGTGTCTTTGTGATATGGTTGAGTATCTTTTAGGTACGTAGTATTGCTGGATCTTCAAGTAGAACTATTTCCAAATTATCATGGAACCGCCAGATAGATTTCCAGAGTGGTTGTACCAGTTTGTAATTTCACCAGAAATGGAGGAGTGTTCTTTTCTGTACATCCCCAACAACATCTGCTGAGTTTCTGATTGGTATAAGATGGAATCTCAGGGGTGTTTTGATTTGCATTTTCCTGGTGACTAAGTATGTTTAACATTTCTTTGATGCTTCTTGTCCATTCAAGATCCCTTTGTTGAGAATTCCCTGTTATCTCTCTAGTTCATTATTTAATTGAGTTATTTGGTTCTCTGGAGTCTAACTTCTTGTGTTCTTTGTATATTTTGGATATTAGTCCTCTATCAGATGTAGAATCAGTAAAGATTTTTTCCTAATCTGTAGGTTGCTATTTTCTCCTATTGACAATGTCCTTTGCCTTAAAGAAGCTTTTCAGTTTCATGAGGTCCAATTTGTCGATTGTTGATCTTTGACACTACTGCTGATGCCAAGATGTGCTTACAGACAGGAGCCTAGCATGACTGTCCTCCAAGAGGCTCTACCAGCACCTGAACTAGACAGATGCAGATACTTACTGCCACCCATAGGACTGAGCCCAGGGACCCCTATGGAAGAGTTAGGGAAAGGACTGAAGGAACTGAAGGGGATTCTAACTCCATAGGAAGAATAACAGTAACAAGTAACTGGACCAATCAGAGCACCCAGGGACTAAGCCACCAACCAAAGCCATGGGCTGGCCCATGGCTTCTACTAGATATGTAGCAAAGGACTCCCTTATCTGGCTTCAGAGGGAGGGGAGGTGCTTGGTCCTGTGGAGAGAAGGGGGATCCAAGAGGGGTGAGGTGGGAGTGGGTGGGGAGGTGGATGGAAGATCACCCTCTTAGAGATAAAGGAGAAGGTGGATGGGGTGGGGTGCTCATGGAGGGGGGGACTGCGAAAGGGGTTAACATTTGAAATATAAATAAATAAAATAATTGACAAAAAGAAGTGTGGGTGAGTCTCACAAAGCTATTAAGATTTGCAGAGGTTCCTACAGAACACATTAGTAACTTAAATATGAAAGGATGTAGAAAACATGGCGTTTGGACTTTTGGGGTCTAACTCTTGGAGTTATGCTGGTTCCCAGGGTATATGTCAGTTAAGTAGTGAGTACTGGCCACTACTAAAATTTCACTGAGGTGGAATTGGAATAGGGACCAACATTCTCAGGCATCATCCCTTTTCACACCATGGGGCAATGCTTCCAGGTGGAATGACTGCCAGATTAGGAACATTCTATTAGGTTCTTTTCTTGATTATGCACATCAAAACAACCTAAAATAGCAATTTAAAGATGGAAGTGATTATTGCAGATCACACTGTGTGGGATCAGTCCACAACAGCAGTGGAGGCATGGTCACTGGAATACAAAGGATCTATTAATTTTGAATCCATAGTCAAGGAGAAGGGAGGAGCAGGAATGGGTGGGAGAGATTGATGGATGAGAAGTGATGGTGTTCTCTCTCATTTTGTTGTTGTTGTTGATCTGAGTGTAATTTCTCAAAGCAATCATCAGACTTATAATACAGAAGAAAAACAAGAAAGCTAGGCGATACATCAGCCAAGGTACATCGAGATGCATAATGGGTCTTTACAAAAAACAGAGAAAATGCATACATAAGAGCTAACAGGAACCAGGCAGTGCTTACAACTGAGATAAGATCAGCCCTATATAAAATCAGTTATTCACAGAAGCCAGGTGAAAGGGCTAACACACCCAGGTGCAATATTAGTCTATTGTTAAGCCCACCACCAGGGGTCCCTTAGCATAGTCAAGGAGAATGGAGGAGCAGGAAGGGGTGGGGAGGTGGATGAATGAGAAGTTCTGGTGTTCTACTCTTTCCTTTTTATTCAGTTTGGACCCCAGTGCATGAAATGGTGCCACTCATGTTCAGAGTGGGTCTTCTCACCTTGTTTCACACCTCACAGCCACAATTGATGGTTTGTATGGTATGAGATTTTCAGACCTATCATCTTAACAAGAAAGAACAGTCGTAGCAGACAGATTTGCTGAATCCAAGCAGGAAAGTGGCAGTTGTAAGAAGGCAGGGATTTATAAGAATGATGGCTTGGGCTAACACTGCCTGGACTCCATTGCCTTAAGACATATTAATTTTTTTGTATTATCTCTTTGAGGATCATTATATATTTTTCCTAAACATAATGTTAAATCACCAAGTGAAAAATATATGTACTTTGTGTACATCAATTATATAAGTGAGCTTCAATGATTAAGTACATGAGAAAAAAATTCCCACATGATAATAGTAAGACATATAATAATGCTGCCATCAATTTGAACATTATTTACACACTTTAAAGCACCTATGAATTGGCAAACTTTTTATCATTACCACCAAAATTAAAAAAAAATAATGGAAGCTTTTATGTCTTGTTAGAACAAAGATATCCCAAAGATGTGCTTTTATGAGAATGGAAGAGAAATCAAGACATAAGTCTTAAATTTGAATAGATAAGAATCAAATTTTTCAACAACTTGGAAGAATTTAGAAATCTTTCTGATAATATGATTGATAGTACTTGGATTGCATCTTGTCAATTTGATGAATGAACTTCCCTTACAATTGTAAAACCAACCGATGCCCCAAAATAGCTTGTCAACCTGTTTTCAATACGTATGTGATTTATATACTAAGAGTTGGTTGTAGTAGCTTGAGCCAATTTCACTAATTAATATTACTCTTCAAATCATTAAGTATTCAGTTAGTAGCAGTTAAGGTGAAATTTACTTTCAAATAAAATCTGAGCTGAATTTAGTGTTAAGAAGGTATCAACAGCCTCAACATAAAGCCAGATACACTCCACCTGAAAGTAGGGTAAAGCCTTTAATGCATCTACACAAGAGATGACTTTCTGAAAAAAAAAAAAAAAGCAAAACAGTGGTAGCACTGTAGCTAGTATTAACAATTAATAATGGGAGCTCCTAAAACTTAGAAGTTTCTGTAAGGCAAAGTACATCATTAATTGGATAAAGCAGCAGCCTACAGAATAGGAAAAGATTTTTAAATATGTCACATTTGTCTCATATAATAGAGGACTAACACACCAAATATAAAGAAAACTTAAAGAAATTAAATATCAAAAAATAAACCATCCAATTAACAATGGAATAGGGTCTAAACCAGAAAATTATCAATAGAAAAAATAACTCAAATGACTGTGAAACACACACACACACACACACACACACAAGCTCAACGTTCTTCTCCATCAAGGAAATTCAAATCAAAGGTACTTTGAGACTCCATCTTACTTTCACCTGTTAGAATGACTAAAACAAATAACAGCAGTGACAGCTCATACTCTAGAGGTCACGAATCAAAGAGAACACTCCACCCTACTGGTGGAAAGGGAAGCTAGTACAGTCACCATGGACGTTAAAGTGATGGTTCCTCAGAAAATTGAGGAATAGATCGACCTCAAGAGCCAGCTATATCACCCTTGGGCATATAACCAAAGGATATTCCATCCTACCTTAAAGACACTTGCTCCACAACGTTTAGGACAGCTTTATTTATAATAACCAGAAATTGTAAACCACCTAGAAGTCCCTCAACAAAAGAACTGATAAAGAAAACGTGGTAAATTTACACAATGGAGTATGGCTCAGCTGTTAAAAAAAATCTCATGGAAATTACAGGCAAAAGGATAGAAATATAAAAGCCCATTCTGAATTGCCCAGAAAGATAAATATGCTATGTTTTCACTTATATGTGGACATTACTTATTAAGTAAATGATGACCAAGCTATAATTTGTAGGCCCAGAAAAGTTAGGTAAAGAAGAGGGGACACATTATCTCCATGAAAGGGGGAAACAGAAAAGATTTTCAGCAACTGGGAGCAGGTGGGGATGGGCAAGAGGTAATCAGGTAATTTGATTTGAGGCAGGTGAAAAGAGTCCAGAGAAGATGGCTAGATAAGTGGGGTTTGGGCAGATGGTGTGGGAACTTAGTACCGGGGAAACTGCCTGGAATCCATGAAGGTAATCCTAATGAGGACTCCTTGTAATGGGGGATATGGAGAGTCTCAACTGGCCATCTCTTGTTATCAAACACGGCTTCTAGTGGCAGCATTGGGTTACATTCAATTGTGTTGTTGACCATGAAAATCTCAGAACAACCTAGGCTGTTCCTAATTCAAAGGATGACTCTCTGGAGATGGAGAGTAAGGGTCCTATCACTGACGACTCTACCCACATTACTCAAGGAGCAGTTCAGCTGGTCCCTACATGAAAACTTCACCCATAAGTTTTAGTGTTTTGGTGTGGGAATGAACACTGCTGGCTACAGAAGGAGGAACATGAACACTAATCTGGCCACCAAACCTTTGAGCTAAAATCTGTCCTGCCTGAAAATATAGCAGGGCAACATTGGGACAGTGTTGTAGAAGTAGCCAATCAATGTCAGATTTCACTTAAAGCCCACTTGACAGGAAGGAACTCATACATGACCCTGATAGGGTAACCATGAACCAGAGACTAGATAGCCCAGAGATGTGGGGCAAAACCAAGCACTACTGGTCTAAGAAAGCAAAACCAAACCAAACCAGAAACCCAAAAAACAAAAGCAAAGTATCAGTAAAGTGACTCCTAAATGGTATTCTGCTAGTCTCACAGATAAGTGCCTTTTCCAGCCATTATCAGAGGCTTCCTCCAACAGCAGATGTGAACAGATGCAGAGAGCCATAGCCAGATACTACTCAGAGAAAAAGTCTAAATGGGAGTTTTCATCAAATCCTTCTCCTCAAAACTCAATAAATCCAGTGGAGATTCTAGAGCTACAGGGGACACCAGGAAAATAAGGCCTATTGAACAACTAAACAAGGACATATGAGCTCACACAGACTGAAGCAGCAAGGAGGTGGCCTACATGGATCTGCACCAGGTCCTCCTAGTATACACACACACACACACACACACACACACACACACACACATATATATATATATATATATATATATATATATATATATGCACATATATGATATATTGCTAGATTATATTATTACTGTATTATATATGTATTATATATGTATTATATGTGTATTTCTATCTACATATATGTGTGTTTATATATATATATGTATATATATGCATACTCTGAATATGAGTGTATATATATATATATATATATATACATACACATAGATACATACAAACATGCAGATATGTACAAAGGAATACATATATACACACATATATTTAGACATATATGTGAGATATATACATGTATGTGTATATATACATAAATAGAGATACTTGCATAGTATTTTATCGGACTGCTGGCTGAGAGAAGTAGGTCGCTGACTCTTTTGCTGATCTTTGACTTTTCCTCCTGGTTCATTGCCATGTCTAAATTTGATATGATAGTGTTTGATTCATTTTATTATATTTTATTTTGTTATGTTATCTTGTTATCTCTGCGAAGCCTGTTCTTTTTTATGAGAGATACAAAAGGAGTGGAGCTTGAGGAAAGGGAAGGAGGGAAAGAACTCTGTACATTACAAAGACAAATATTACTCTTATTCTCATAGAAATTTTGAAAGTTCAAAAATTCATGAAAATATATTTTGACTGTGTTATACATTTACAGACATAGTTCCATCTTAAGAAAATAAAAATAGGTCATGTGTATTATGAATTATGTGTGTGGTTTATGGAAAAGAACGGAAGGTTGGATTTTGATTGATGATTCTGTCTTCAAAGGAAAGTCTATGATTCTTACCTAAAGCTTATATCTAGAGCATTTGCCTGAGTTTCAATATATATAAATATTCTATATACTAACATAATATAAAATTTTGTAGCTATAAGTTTTTGGATTAATTAACTCATTAGAAATTCTGAACAAATTAGATCAGTGGGTTTCATCTAATTTCAGCTATGAAGATAAGTTACAGTTCCTGAAGAAAGAATATCTTTATGAGGGCCCTTGTTAGATATTCTATTACTAGTCTTATTTACTTAAGGAAGCAAACTCGTCCTAAGTGGGTAAATCAATTACATTGAGCAAACAGTTATTAAATTTCCATTGCCTTCAGGATAAAAGATACATTACAGATCATGACATGGCGTGTATTTATGATCTGGTTCGTACATGTTTTTTCAGCTTTGGCACCTGTCCCACCAAATCCCTCCACATTCAGCTTAACTCTGCAGAATATCCAGGTTGTTTGTTTCTGGATTTTAAACCTATAATTGCATGACAATGTTCCCTGAAATCATTCATTGTTTTTCAGGGGTCTAACATTTCCCTGACATGACAGGATGCTGATTGTGCATTAAAATGGTTCTATTAGAAAAGCACATTCTTCTCTCATTTATACACAAACTTTCATTTACAGAGTAGAGGAAGATTGATGGAGACACATCTTTACTAAGGGGATGTCAGTACTATTCTTTTCAGGAATCTATGAGGGAACACAAGCATATCTTCTGTATATACAAAAGGGCCTCCGTATTTTGGAATGGAAGTGATAATTCCGTGTAAAGTGTTTGGAAAATGTTTGTTTTTCTAAAAATATTATAATTCCTATATTACTTAAAGTAAATAGTTGTTTAATAACATAGAGATAGGAGAAAAAAGGAAAAACTCCAAAATTTTTACCAAATGCAACTCTAGGTGGTGATATTAGATTGCAGACATCATTTATTCTGATTATTCAAAGGTTTAATAATAAAAATGTGTTCCCTTTGATAATAAGTAACAAAACTTTTAAACCCACACCAAGATTTGCTCAGGGTTTCTGGCTTTTTAATGGCACTTTAATAAATTATTGATCTTTAGCATCTCCCACATTTTCTAATCCATTATTTCCTAATTATTCATAGGAAGATGCCTATTTAAGCTATTTATTTATGTATGTATCTTCCTGATCACACAGAAAACTCTTGAATGAGAAGGACTGCTTCATATTTTCTCTCTATGATTAACATATGTTCTAGTGTCACCTAATACATGTCTGGAGTTTAAGCAACACGTTATCAACAGAATTATCTTTAGAAAAGTTGGCAGTGTTCCCAATGCCTTGCAGAAAGAAACAGAAGGACACTGTGAATGATAGCTTATTGGTGAGACAACACGGGATCCCTCTCAAAGACAGACCTTGCATTCTCATCTTAGCTCAAAATGGTGATAAATTCTTTTCAGCATTACTAGGGTCTTAATGTTATGCATGAAGACAGTGTTTCCCTGAACTTTCTCAATGGTTATCTAATATATTTTATATTACACATTTTTAAATAAAGCCTGAGGAAATAATCTTTTTTTTTCATTTTAAATTATAAGTACAAAATTTAGGTCTTTTTCACATTCTACTAATTTCTAGTCATCAATTTCTCTCCATCAAGCTGAGTATATATATCTTCTTTCCCCTAAAAAGTATATTATATTTGGTCCATTAATTACTACATTGAGATTTATGTGAATTAAAAAAAGGTTTTTCTAACTTTGTGAAAGACAGACTTAAAAAAAATCACCATTTATAATTTTCAGACTAAAGAAGTAGCTCTCACTTTCCAGAGTTTCACTTGAAATTAGTAAGTTTTAGATTATCACCATTGCACTCAACTTTCTGCTGTACGATAACATAAGGATACATAAGTCATTAATAATCTCCCAACTAAAAAAAGCCCAGGACCAGATGGGTTTAGTGCAGAGTTCTATCAGACCTTCAAAGAAGATCTAATCCCAGTTCTTCACAAACTATTCCACAAAATAGAAACAGAAGGTACTCTACCCAACTCATTCTATGAAGCCACAATTACTCTGATACCTAAACCACAAAAAGACCCAACAAAGATAGAAAACTTCAGACCAATATCCCTTATGAATATTGATGCAAAAATCCTCAATAAAGTTCTTGCTAACCGAATCCAAGAACACATCAAAACAATCATCCACCCTGACCAAGTAGGTTTCATCCCAGGGATGCAGGGATGGTTCAATATAAGGAAATCCATCAATGTAATCCAATATATAAACAAACTCAAAGACAAAAACCACATGGTCATCTCGTTAGATTCGGAAAAAGCATTTGACAAGATCCAACACCCATTCATGATAAAAGTCTTGGAAAGATCAGGAATTCAAGGCCCATACCTAAACATAATAAAAGCAATCTACAGCAAACCAGTAGCCAACATCAAAGTAAATGGTGAGAAGCTTGAAGCAATCCCTCTAAAATCAGGGACTAGACAAAGCTGTCCACTTTCTCCATACCTATTCAACATTGTACTTGAAGTCCTAGCCAGAGCAATTCGACAACAAAAGGAGATCAAAGGGATACAAATTGGAAAAGATGAAGTCAAAATATCACTTTTTGCAGATGATATGATAGTATATATAAGTGACCCTAAATATTCCACCAGAGAACTCCTAAGCCTGATAAACAGCTTCGGTGAAGTAGCTGGATATAAAATTAACTCAAGATAGGGCCACAACCCTCTTCCAGTCAGAAAAGCACCTGGGCAGCTGGGGCGCAGGGTCGGCTGACACTCGCCAGCTACCCACAACACCCGCCACAGGATCTTAAGACTTCTGGAGAGTGGAACACAGCTTCTGCTCCAATCCAATTGCACGTGGGACCAGAGACTGCATTAGTTAGGGAAGCAGAAAACCGGCCTGAGTAGGACCACAGGCCTCTTCCGGCTGGACCAGCACCGGGGTACCTTCAGCTACCCACGACCCCCACCACAGGATTTAGAGACTGCTGGTGAGTGGAACACAGCTTCTGCTCCAATCTTTAAACAGTGACAACAATAACAACTAACCCCAGAGATTACCAGATGGCGAAAGGTAAACGTAATAATCTTACTAACAGAAACCAAGACCACTCACCATCATCAGAACCCAGCACCCCCACTTCGCCCAGTCCAGGGCACCCCAACACACCGGAAAAGCTAGACACGGATCTAAAAGCATATCTCATGATGATGGTAGAGGACTTCAAGAAGGACTTTAATAACACACTTAAAGAAATACAAAGGAACACTGGTAAACAGGTAGAAGACAATAAAGAGGAAGCACAAAAATCCCTTAAAGAATTGCAGGAGAACACTGCTAAAGAGTTACAAATCCTTAAAGAAAAACAGGATAACATAATCAAACAGGTAGAAGTCCTTACAGAAAAACAGGAAAACACATCCAAACAGATGATGGAAATGACAAAACCATACTAGACCTAAAAAGGGAAGTAGACACAATAAAGAAAACCCAAAATGAGGCAACACTGGAGATAGAAACCCTAGGAAAGAAATCTGGAAACATAGATACCAGCATCAGCAACAGAATACAAGAGATGGAAGAGAGAATCTCAGGTGCAGAAGATTCCATAGAGAACATCGGCACAACAATCAAGGAAAATGTAAAATGCAAAAAGATCCTAACTCAAAACATCCAAGAAATACAGGACGCAATGAGAAGACCAAACCTACGGATAATAGGAGTGGATGAGAATGAAGATTTTCAACTCAAAGGACCAGCAAACATCTTCAACAAAATTATAGAAGAAAACTTCCCAAATCTAAAGAAAGAGATGCCCATGAACATACAAGAAGCCTACAGAACTCCAAATAGACTGGACCAGAAAAGAAATACCTCCCAACACATAATAATCAGAGCAACAAATGCTCTAAATAAAGATAGAATACTAAAATCAGTAAGAGAAAAAGGCCAAGTAACATATAAAGGCAAGCCTATCAGAATTACACCAGATTTTTCACCAGAGACTATGAAAGCCAGAAGATCCTGGACGGATGTTATACAGACACTAAAAGAATACAAATTCCAGCCCAGGCTACTATACCCAGCCAAACTCTCAATTAACATAGATGGAGAAACCAAAGTATTCCACGACAAAACCAAATTCACACATTATCTCTCCACGAATCCAGCCCTTCAAAGGATAATAACAGAAAAAAACCAATACAAGGACAGGAACCACGCCCTAGAAACAACAAGAAGGTAATCCCTCAACAAACCTAAAAGAAGACAGCCACAAGAACAAAATGCCAACTTTAACAACAATAATAACAGGAAACAACAATTACTTTTCCTTAATATCTCTTAATATCAATGGACTCAACTCCCCGATAAAAAGACATAGACTAACAAACTGGATACACAAACAAGACCCAACATTTTGCTGCTTACAGGAAACTCATCTCAGAGAAAAGGATAGACACTACCTCAGAATGAAAGGCTGGAAAACAATTTTCCAAGCAAATGGCATGAAGAAACAAGCTGGAGTAGCCATTCTAATATCTGATAAGATTGACTTCCAACCCAAAGTCATTAAAAAAGACAGGGAGGGACACTTCATACTCATCAAAGGTAAAATCCTCCAAGAGGAACTATCAATCCTGAATATCTATGCTCCAAATACAAAGGCAGCCACATTCATTAAAGAAACTTTAGTAAATCTCAAAGCACACATTGCACCTCATACAATAATAGTGGGAGACTTCAACACACCACTTTCACCAATGGAAAGATCATGGAAACAGAAATTAAACAGGGACACTGTGAAACTACCAGAAATTATGAAACAAATGGATCTGGCAGATATCTACAGAACATTCTATCCTAAAACAAAAGGATATACCTTCTTTTCAGCACCTCATGGAACCTTCTCCAAAATTGACCACATAATTGGTCACAAAGCAGGCCTCAACAGATATAAAAATATTGAAATTGTCCCATGCATCCTATCAGATCACCATGGACTAAGGCTGATCTTCAATAACAAAATAAATAATAGAAAGCCAACCTTCACGTGGAAACTGAACAACACTCTTCTCAATGATACCTTGGTCAAGGAAGGAATAAAGAAAGAAATTAAGGACTTTTTAGAGTTCAATGAAAATGAAGCCACAACATACCCAAACTTATGGGACGCAATGAAAGCATTTCTAAGAGGAAAACTCATAGCTCTGAGTGCCTCCAAAAGGAAACGAGAGAGAGCACACATTAGCAGCTTGACAACACACCTAAAAGCACTAGAACAAAAGGAAGCAAATTCACCCAAGAGGAGTAGAGGGCAGGAAATAATCAAACTCAGGGGTGAAATCAACCAAGTGGAAACAAGAAAAACTATTCAAAGAATCAACCAATCAAGGAGCTGGTTCTTTGAGAAAATCAACAAGATAGATAAACCCTTAGCCAGACTCACTAGAGGGCACAGGGAAAGCATCCTAATTAACAAAATCAGAAATGAAAAAGGAGACATAACAACAGATCCTGAAGACATCCAAAACACCATCAGATCCTTCTACCAAAGGCTATACTCAACAAAACTGGAGAACCTGGATGAAATGGAGAAGTTCCTAGACAGATACCAGGTACCAAAGTTGAATCAAGATCAGGTTAATGATCTAAACAGCCCTATATCCCCCAAAGAAATAGAAGCAGTCATTAATAGTCTCCCAACTAAAAAAAGCCCAGGACCAGATGGGTTTAGTGCAGAGTTCTATCAGACCTTCAAAGAAGATCTAATCCCAGTTCTTCACAAACTATTCCACAAAATAGAAACAGAAGGTACTCTACCCAACTCATTCTATGAAGCCACAATTACTCTGATACCTAAACCACAAAAAGACCCAACAAAGATAGAAAACTTCAGACCAATGTCCCTTATGAATATTGATGCAAAAATCCTCAATAAAGTTCTTGCTAACCGAATCCAAGAACACATCAAAACAATCATCCATCCTGACCAAGTAGGTTTCATCCCAGGGATGCAGGGATGGTTCAATATACGGAAATCCATCAACGTAATCCAGTATATAAACAAACTCAAAGACAAAAACCACATGGTCATCTCCTTAGATGCGGAAAAAGCATTTGACAAGATCCAACACCCATTCATGATAAAAGTCTTGGAAAGATCAGGAATTCAAGGCCCATACCTAAACATGATAAAAGCAATCTACAGCAAACCAGTAGCCAACATCAAAGTAAATGGTGAGAAGCTTGAAGCAATCCCTCTAAAATCAGGGACTAGACAAGGCTGTCCACTTTCTCCATACCTATTCAACATTGTACTTGAAGTCCTAGCCAGAGCAATTCGACAACAAAAGGAGATCAAAGGGATACAAATTGGAAAAGATGAAGTCAAAATATCACTTTTTGCAGATGATATGATAGTATATATAAGTGACCCTAAAAATTCCACCAGAGAACTCCTAAGCCTGATAAACAGCTTCGGTGAATTAGCTGGATATAAAATTAACTCAAACAAATCAATGGCCTTTCTCTACACAAAGAATAAACAGGCTGAGAAAGAAATTAGGGAAACAACACCCTTCTCAATAGTCACAAATAATATAAAATATCTTGGCGTGACTCTAACTAAGGAAGTGAAAGATCTGTATAATAAAAACTTCAAGTCTCTGAAGAAAGAAATTATAGAAGATCTCAGAAGATGGAAAGATCTCCCATGCTCATGGATTGGCAGGATCAACATTGTAAAAATGGCTATCTTGCCAAAAGCAATCTACAGATTCAATGCAATCCCCATCAAAATTCCAAATCAATTCTTCAACGAATTAGAAAGTGCAATCTGCAAATTCATCTGGAATAACAAAAAACCTAGGATAGCAAAAACTCTTCTCAAGGATAAAAGAACCTCTGGTGGAATCACCATGCCGGACCTAAAGCTGTACTACAGAGCAATTGTGATAAAAACTGCATGGTACTGGTATAGTGACAGACAAATAGACCAATGGAATAGAATTGAAGACCCAGAAATGAACCCACACACCTACGGTCACTTGATCTTCGACAAGGGAGCTAAAAACATCCAGTGGAAGAAAGACAGCATTTTCAACAAATGGTGCTGGCACAACTGGTTGTTAACATGTAGAAGAATGCGAATCGATCCATTCCTATCTCCTTGTACTAAGGTCAAGTCTAAGTGGATCAAGGAACTTCACATAAAACCAGAGACACTGAAACTTATAGAGGAGAAAGTGGGGAAAAGCCTTGAAGATATGGGCAAAGGGGAAAAATTCTTGAATAGAACAGTAATGGCTTGTGCTGTAAGATCGAGAATTGACAAGTGGGACCTCATGAAACTGCAAAGCTTCTGCAAGGCTAAAGACACCATCAATAAGACAAAAAAACCACCAATAGATTGGGAAAGGATCTTCACCTTCCTAAATCAGATAAGGGACTAATATCCAATATATATAAAGAACTCAAGAAGGTGGACTCCAGAAAGTCAAATAACCCCATTAAAAAATGGGGCTCAGAACTGAACAAAGAATTCTCACCTGAGGAATACCGAATGGCAGAGAAGCACCTGAAAAAATGTTCAACATCCTTAATCATCAGGGAAATGCAAATCAAAACAACCCTGAGATTCCACCTCACACCAGTCAGAATGGCTAAGATCAAAAATTCAGGTGACAGCAGATGCTGGCGAGGATGTGGAGAAAGAGGAACACTCCTCCATTGTTGGTGGGATTGCAAGCTAGTACAACCACTCTGGAAATCAGTCTGGTGGTTCCTCAGAAAATTGGACATAGTACTACTGGAGGATCCAGCAATACCTCTCCTGGGCATATATCCAGAAGATGGCCCAACCGGTAAAAAGGACACATGCTCCACTATGTTCATAGCAGCCCTATTTATAATAGCCAGAAGCTGGAAAGAACCCAGATGTCCCTCAACAGAGGAATGGATACAGAAATTATGGTACATTTACACAATGGAGTACTACTCAGCTATTAAAAAGAATGAATTTATGAAATTCCTAGCCAAATGGATGGACCTGGAGGGCATCATCTTGAGTGAAGTAACACAATCACAAAAGAACTCACACAATATGTATTCACTGATAAGTGGATATTAGCCCAAAACTTAGGATACCCGAGATATAAGATACAATTTACTAAACGCATGAAACTCAAGAAGAATGAAGACCAAAGTGTGGACACTATGCCCCTTCTTAGAATTGGGAACAAAACACCCAGGGAAGGAGTTACAGAGACAAAGTTCGTAGCTGTGATGAAAGGATGGACCATTTAGAGACTGCCGTATCCAGGGATCCATCCCATAAGCAGCTTCTAAACGCTGACACCATTGCATACACTAGCAAGATTTTGCTGAAAGGACCCAATTATAGCTGTCTCTTGTGAGACGATGCTGGGGCCTAGCAAACACAGGAGTGGATGTTCACAGTCAGCTATTGGATGTATCACAGGGCTGCCAATGGAGAAGCTAGAGAAAGTACCCAAGGAGCTAAAGGTTTCTGCAACCCTATTGTTGGAACAACATGATGTACTAACCAGAACCCTGGAGCTCTTGTCTCTAGCTGCATATGTATCGAAAGATGGCCTTATTCTCTATATAATAAAAAAAAAAAAAAGATTTCTTTAGCAAGGCAGACTTGAGATTCAGGTTTGTAACGAGCTAGTGTTGAGACATAGGGGTTCAGGATCTAAGAGGTAAAGGATGCTGGGAGTGACTACTGGATAGAAAATGGAAGAGATGAGCCATTTGCTAACAATATTGGGAGCACTGTCACTGCAGGATGCAATGGCTAATTTTGTTCCAGAAGCTTTAAACCAATGAATGCCCAAAGGTTTGGTTGCACCTTGTTTTTTGTTATTGTTTGGGCTGTCTTTGGTATGATTGTGGAAGTGTACATGGAGGAGATTAGTTTTCAGGCTGTAGAACTGAAATAAAGCAACTGTTGGTGGGCCTAATCCAGTGTCTATAGAGGACCTGGGCAGTTTGCATGAACTCTGCAATTGTGTGTGTGTGTGTGTGTGTGTGTTTGAATTAAATATGGTTTAATTTATTGTATTTTATGATAAAACTCTTCCTAGAGGTGGATATAATGCACATGTGTCTATGCTATGATGCTATGCGTGATACATTGAATCTGAAGAGGAAAGAGTCCTCAAATGCACTTCGCCTTTCTGAAGAAACTGACTACAGTCTTTAATGCCAAGACTGAGCAAAATTGCAAACTCACTCATTTTCAGTATGCATTGCCACTGTGAAAATATATATTCAGTGTGTGTGTGTGTGTAGATTAAAATAACCCAGTTTTGAAAGTAAGAAAGGAAGCATGTACAAAGTATAGTTCAAATGGGCTGAGTAGACTTGGGAGGGCAGCTAATTGTGAAATTTTCTCTTACACAAACAGCACCAATTGTTGCAATCACTCTGTTTTGTTCAGGTTTTACTCCCAATGATTGTTGTAATTTGTAACGCAATTCTGTGATGTTTATGGTATTACTGCTTCCCATTTTACACATAAAGAAACTGAGAGGAGAATTTAGAAAATTTTCTGCATCTATATGTGTATGCAGTGTGCATGCACACATGAATGTCTACATATCTGTGAACACATAAATGTGGTGGTCTTAGTGTCCTGCTCACGCACTACTTTATTTACTGGGGAGGAGTCTCTTCTGAACCCACAGCATGCAGACTCTGGCTATTACAGGCAGACAGCTTGCTCAGGAAATGCCCTTTTTTCCCCAGTGGGAATACAGTCAGGCAGCCATGACACACAACTTTCATGTAGGTGCCAGGATCTAAACTCCCATCTTCAGAGTTATGCAGGAAGGACTTGATCCACTAAGTCACCTCACAAGACTCAAGATCATTAGGTCGGTAATCAGCAGATTCATCCATAGAACCACCATTTCCCAGGAATTTTTAAAAGCACCTTTGTTTATGATCATAATTCTCACACCTGTTTTCTTAACTTGCAGCTTAATATTTTACACCCTTCTGAGCTTTGTTTAGTTATTTTTATTCTGCTCTGGATTTTGCTATTCATGCTCTATAATTTTATTCATTTGTTTACCTTTTACCATTTATTATTAGCTTCATTATGTAAACTTCCTTCTCTATTTAACTCTCTTCTCCTTTCTCTCTTCTTACCTATCTCATATTCTCTCCTTCCCACAAGTGTATCCAGCTACCCAAATTTTCCCTATTGATGTTGCTTGATGGGAAATACAGTGACTTAATAATCCTATACTGATAAATATAAAATGGGAACAGAGGAAATAATTAATTGGATTTATATAAATAGGACTGGAGAGCAAGAGAAACTTATTGGACTGTATAGTGTAGAAGAAGTAAATGGAGATAATTATATCCTAGAAATAAGAAAGGATATTCTTATGTCTAAGCTTACAAATGATGAGTTTGAAATGATTTGATTAGAAATTGAATCCCAGGAACAATTAAGAAATCTCCAAGGCACATTATTTGGGGCTCTTGTTTCTATGGAAATGCCACCAACAGATGTATAAAAATGACTTTTAGATGACTATGAGATTCTCAACTTCTGAACCATCTCTTCAGCCCAGGCTATATGATTCTTAGTGATGTGTAGAACATACTTAGTTATACAACTGTAAAGGTCCAACAAGATCAGACTACAGTGGAGACATAGACACAGGAAGGGGAGATGAGACTTGGGCATGAGATGTGTAAGAAGAGAGAAGCCAGAATTTCTGCAAATCAGTTTTAACCACAGGAAACAGACAGACAATGAGGAGAAAACAGGAAAGAGAGAATCTCAGTGAAGACATCTACAGAGAGAAGCATGCAACAGGAAGCCTGCAGGTCTGGGGGAAAGGATACATGGTTTGGAGATCTTTTGGGCTAAATATTTTTATTCCTTCAGGTTTCTCTGTTGGAGCCTATTTCCCAAAGTGGAACTGTTAAAAAGTGGAGAGTTTGAGACATAATAAGGTTTTGAGGGCGGTACCCCTCATAAATACCAGTACTGAGCAAGCCTGAGGGAGCTGAAATACTCTTTTCACTTTAAGTACACACACCATGAAGACTCTCCATCAGTGAGGAGGAGGAGGGTCCTCAGCTGACCTCACCTCTTACTGGTGCCTAGATTTTGAATTTCTATCTACAAATCCTATGAGAAATAAATGTTTACAGTTTTTTTTTCATTAAAAATCATCTATTTGTATTTGTCAGGGCCGCATCTCTGTGGAGGTCACAGGATAACCTGTAGTGTCCTTTAATCATAGGGGTCTCTAGATCTGAATTCCAGTTGCCAGACTTCCTGGCAAACCTTTCCTCACTCAGCCTTCTTTCAAGCTCTAAGAATCTGTAGTTTACAAACTACCCAATTTATCACATTTTTGTGGTAGGAGCCAGAACAGACTGAAAGGAGAATCATTATTATATAAATTGTAGAAATTTACCATAGTAACATTTTCTTGAAGTTTCTAGTTTATGGTTCAATAACATTGCTCTGACTGTGCATCAGCGAGGCTCCTGACTACAAAACAATGTCAAGCAGAATATAAAAGGCTTTTTCATTGTACTTGCCTCCTTATGTCTTTATTTCTAAGGTGGCGAAGGCCTCTTGGATTATTGCATAGTTATCATTGCTCTTGCTCCTGGCTCCCACAGTGGTTTTGTTCAGTGATGCAGCAGTTGCTGCCTAAGGATTGATGCTGCCAACCCTGATAAAGATGTCTCAGGATACTGAAAGCTTACAAACATTCTGCATCACGAAATCTCCTTGGCTGTGGATGAAGATATGCAGAAGCAAACTAAAACTGACAGCATCCTGGTTCTGCAAAAGATTTGGAGAGATTGTTTGATGTCCTTTATGTTCTTCTTTAATCATTTGGGTTTAACTTTGTTTTTTCTTTGCCTAGTACACAGATGTCATCATCATAATGCATCATATCTGTCATAGACTATTTTAATAGGTTTACAGAGGTCTCAGTTCTTCAGTTCATCCCTATGACACTGCTGTAAGTATGACTTTGCAACTGCTCTGGGTTTACATATTTTAAAATCTGAGTCATACCACATAGTTAAAATCAGCACTGTTAGGCCAGAAGTGATGCAGCCTTATAGCTGGGCTCTGAAAGGTTCTATGTATGTGGTGAATTGCTGAATGCATGACTTTGTCCATCTAACATAATCAATTATTCACAGCTGAGGTCCAAAGTCCTATGCAAGATAAATCTGTGTAATATCATAAGTGACAGAACTGGCATTTCACTTAGGTGATTTTGATTCCTTGTCTTGTTTCTTTTCCAATGTGCTGCAAGAACCTCTGTGCCTAATGCTTGCCTGGTGATTCCTTTTGCACTGAGTGTGGTTTTCTTCCTCTAGCCTGCACACCTTTGGCTCAATAGTGATCTAATACTCACTGTGTGGGCTTTAGAGTTTATTTGATTTGGAGCAACCTAAAGGACATGATGGCTGGGTCTAAATATAAGGTTGTGAATGCAGTGACGAAGCACATATTTTAGGCCTGAGGGGGGTTTATAGATGATGGCAAAATACTGCAAATGATTGACAACACTTGGCAGAGCTATAATAGATTGTCTAATTCTAAATGTTGTATGATATGTAAATTAACATAATGGGAGAGTAGGTTCATGCCAATGGGGTCTAATATTTCTAATGCATCATACAATATTAGAGACTACCATAGATTGAAACGTGAATTGATTTTGTGAATGCCCTGACGTAACAGTCATATACAGGGCTTTTGTTTTGCACAAAGCAGACACCTTGCTTTGCACAGAAAATTCTGCAGAGGCTGCTGCCTCCCTTGTTTCCTTACAGCATCCTGTGATGTAAGTGGCCTGTACATCTTGTTGAATTGATTTGACTGGGGGGAGAAACCACAGTATGGTGTGGTTTAAATGACTCATTCAGACTCATGAAAGTGGTCTGTGTTAGAGCCAGAGTTAGCATTTGGATCTTCCATTTTGAATGCCATGCTTTGTATTAAGCCCCACAGTGTTCCAATATATCACTTGGCTCATTTAAACCACATGGATAATTCATTTTTCAACACCATGGTTATATGTCATCTTAACTGTCACTTCCATTAGCTGTTTACACACCTGCATGTAGCTTACGCCAGGCTCCTTTCCTGGCTGCTTTCATAACATGAGTACTGCTCATTAGTCATGAAAACAGCGACAACAATGACCACCACCACAACAAAATAACACCCTCCACATTATCCACAACAGCCATTCTTTGTTCTGCCTCCTGTGGTTTACTTCTGCTTTCTGCTTATACAGCATTCAGTACCACTTCAGTTAAACCATGCCCGTCCGGTGGTCGTGGTTTCCGGTAGACTTTCAGAGCCTCTTCTATAGCACAGTATGACCTATGCGTTCCTATAGACTCGTACCTTGGAAAACTTACCATGCTTGAAGTGAGGTAATGAAGAAGTAGTTGTGAGACGCTGAGTATGACTCCATCTTCCTCATGACAGATTACCTCCTTTCAGCTGATGTTCACCACAGACACATTCTTAAGGAAAGAGAAACAAGGATGCAGATTCCCAAGGCCTCTTTCCATATGGTTCCTGTTTAGGGTCTCCCAGTGCAAGGCATTCTTATGAGATTTGGAAGGAAGGAAGAAGGAAAAGTAGAACATAGGAAAGATTGATCTTGGGTTCAAACATTTCTGTATTCCACAAGCATTTATTAAGATCAATGTATGGGGCTATTGTTTCTATTCTAGGGATATAAGCCCTATGCTTATGCATTTATATTCTTTTGAGTGATGAGTATGGAAATAACTCAGAAAATAAGAAGCAATAGAAGAAAAAATGTTTTAAAAATATTCTAAAATACTACAGGATAGACCAAAGCTTACTTTTTTCATAAAAATTCTAAATAACTAAAACTTTATGGAGTTTTAGTAGTTTTAAATTAAAATATAACTGCATTATTTCCTCATTTCCTTTTTTATCTCTCTGGTCCCTTGATTTCTCTCAAATTCCTTGCCTACTTTTTAATTGTTGTTACCTATGTCTCATTGCTATTATGTTTTTATCAGTTATGAATATTTCAATCTTCTCTTTCTTTGTATTGTGTCTATAAGTCAGAGAGCCCTTGTGGTCAGAGGACAACCACAGATGTCAGTATTTGCCTACCATATTGCTTGAGACAAGGTCGTTTATTTTTTCCTGCTGCATACATATACTCCATACTAGCTGTCCTAAGGCTTCAGGGTATTCTATTCTCTTGTCTCTAGTACCCATCTCACTGCAGGATGTTTGAGATTACAAGTGCAAAGAAATGCACTCTGAATTTATTAAAGTGTGAAGATCTCTATTACAACATTCATTTCAATGAAGAATGCATAATTAAGAAATACTAAATCTTGTTCTTAAGAGGCCATGTTTCCACTTAATATTTTTAATCCCTAAAACCATATTAATTTTCTCATATATATGTAATATATAAAATATATTTTGACCTTATATACCCTCTACCATCCTTTCCAATCCCTCTTTCCAACTGATGCTCACATATCCGCTCTAAATTAATTTCTGTTCATTATAGATATTTATGACAGTTATATATTTCATGTTTCATGTATATACATATATACACATGTTTTTCATGTGTATATATATATATATATATATATATATATACTAGTTTTGTTTTAGACAAAGTCTTAATAAAGTACCCCTGACTGACCTAGAACTCTGTGCAAACCAGGGTGATTTCAAACACAAAGAGAACAACCTGCCTCTACCTTCTTAGTGTTAGAAGCTGTAAAGTGCTCCATCATGTCCTGCCATTAGTGATTTATTTTATAATCCAGTGACATTTATGTACATGTGTTTTGGGTTATCCAATGCAGCCCAGGTATCTACTAGAAGGCATAACACACACACACACACACACACACACACACACACACACACAAAGACACTTTCTACTTCAGCACTTATCGACTGCCAATAACTATTTTTCCACACCCTTAATAAAAGAATGGTTTGTGTGATTCTTTCTGCCCCTCCAACAATGGTCTGCCAATGGTTCTTCAGTAAGAAATGGCTTTAGGATGTTATCAACCCCATCTAAACCAGTATTTGGTCTGGCCTGACTCTGTATAGGTTGTGTCTAGGTGCTATAAGCCTATGAGTAAGATAGCCTTGTCATGTCTAGAAGGCAGTGTTTTTGAGGATTCTCCCTCACTCTCCAGGTCTTTTCTCTAGCTTTTTATACAATGATTCCTGAGCTTTGGTAATAGTGAGGGTCTGAACTGGCTGGTTTTGTGTGTCAACTTGACACAAGCTGGAGTTATCACAGGGAAAGGAGCTTCAGTTGAGAAAATGCCTCCATGAGATCCAGCTGTGGGGCATTTTCTCAATTAGTGATCAAGTGGGGAGGGCCCTTTGTGGGTGGTACCATCTCTGGGCCTTGGGTTCTATAAGAAAGCAAGCTGAGCAAGCCAGGGGAAGCAAGTCAGTAAGGAAAATCCCTCTATGGCCTCTGAATCAGCTCCTGCTTCCTGACCTGCTTGAGTTCCAGTCATGATGTTTTGCCCAGGAATAGAAACCCTAAGACAGGGTCTTAATACAAATGTCCTTTTTGTGTCTGACCACTCATTCTCTTAGTCTCAGTATTTAAACCAGTTGTGTATTTCTCCACTGATTGCTGCCTACTGTGAGAAGAAGCTTCTCTGAGGAAAGCCAAGAGTAGCCTAGGTCTGTGGGAATAAACATAAACATTTAGGATATAAATTGAAAGTATGAGCTTTTAGCCAAATAACATACTATTAACATATGTATGGTCTACATACAAAATGAGTAATGTTTGCACCTTTAGAGCCTTGCTATAGAGTTATGGTGGGTAATCAAGAACAATGACAACACACTGCCTTGTTTTAGAGATCTCTGGAGAATTCCTGATTAAGTATTTGAAGTAGGGGGTGGGAGTAGCATTGGGGAGTTGACGCCCATAGTGGGCCTTCCACTTCTAATGGGAAATGGGGAGAATGACTTATGTGAGGGGGTACTGGGAGTAGAGGAAGGGTTGATATTTGGTTATAAAGTGAATGAATAAAAAATAATTTAAAAACAAACTTCTTAAGGAGCTATCCTATTCTCTTTAGTGAGATTGCCATTTAACTTCTAGGGAGAGCATGGGGTATGCATGCAGGGTGATTCATTCAGAACACATTTTTTCCTTTAGTTGTATTTTTAATTAGCTTACTCCTTAGTGGAATGGCATAAGGCTTTTCAGATATGCCTAGATTTGGTTAAGTGATCAATCCATTAATTTCATCATCCACTTGCAACTGTCTTCATTTAATTCTCTGTTTCTCATAGTTTTATCCCTCTTACTATCATTAAGCACTTGTTCTACAATTCTGAGAATCAGTAATTTTTTATGTTGATTTGCTTGGTAACAAGTATCCATTGTCCTTGGGTTAGCCCTTTCCTTCAGTCCTTCATATTCTCTGAACATCTATGTCCTTTCCTGTGCATATATGTTTCTAATCCCAGTATTTTACCTCTATGCTTCAATACTACTGATAATATACTCTTTATCTCAAGAAGACTCGTTATAATTTCCTTGCTTCCATTTATGCTCCAAATTAAACACTCAAAATGAAAGATCTAAGGTGATTAAATTTCCTGGCTATTATGAATAGAGCAGCAATCAATCAGGAATAGCAACTGTCTGTGTATTAGGATATGAAGACGGATATCTATATATCTATATCTCTATATCTCTCTATATGTATATATATATATATATATATATATATATATATATATATATATATAAAATATGCCTGGGAGTGGTTTACCTGGACAGTAAGGCATATGTCTATCCATTGTGAGAAAATTTTCTTCTGATTTCCAAATGCAAATGAAACTTTATAGTCCTGACAACTGAGAATAAGAGTTCTTTTTTTTTTTTTTTTTTTTTGCAATATTTAGATTGGCATTTGTTGTTACTTGAATTCCCAATGATAGTTATCCTGACTGTGGTGAGCTGGAGTCTTTGTTTTAATTTACATTTCATTGACAGATAAGGATATTAAGCAGTGTTTAAAGTGTTTCCTAGTCATTTGCATTTACTCTTTTGAGAATGTTCTTTTCAGTGGAACATCAATTTTTTAAATATTATCTTCATAAATATACATTGAGACCTGTAGAATACAGACAGAATTATAGCACCAGCATGTATGGTCAACCAAACTTCAAGCATGCACATTTAATATTTGACAAATAGTTCCACTGTAAATACCCTTTTATTTCCCTCTGGATAATTTAGTGATTTCTTCTTCTCTGGAGAAACCCTATAAAGCAAATATTAAGTGGATTTTTCATCAAATAAATGGGAATTCATTGTTTGAAATGAACTATTCACAAGGTAGTAGCTTCATTAAAATTCCATTTTCTTAAAAAGACACATAAAGACTAGCTTTAATAAATTAAATTGTTAAGACTTCAGTTTTGAGGAAAAGCTATAAAGAAGATGAAATAGAAATATGATATACAGAAAATAAAGGGGAAAACACCACACACACACACACACACACACACACACACACACACACACACGGACTGAGACACAGAGATCACCAGATCCACCCTTAATGTAAGTCCCTCTTGATTTATATTTTTAAATGAAATGCTTATATAGATTGCCCAGAAGGAGATCTCTTATTTTTATATTAAAAATATTAAGCACCTTTATTTTCCTGAGGCAGAGACATCTTACGCTGAGTCCCAGTCTGGCCTCAGACTTAGAATTTTCTGCCCCAGCTTCCCAAGTACTAGGATTTCCATTGTGTGCAATCAACTCTGGCTTAAAGAGAACCTTCTTGAGCTGCGGTGCTGAAACTTGTATGTTGTGGGATAGAAAGTGTTTTTTTATAATTGTAATTTCTGATTTTCTATTCCTCAAATAAAAAGCTAATTTCTGCAACTCAAACTAGAATGTCTGCTGAACAAGAATGAAGTCCTGGGGTGGGGATGACATTTTACTCTGGCATGTTGATTGTGTCCTACTTGTTTGCATGTTGAAAAATTGTTTAGTATCAAATCATATTTCAGTCATTAAAGGTAGGAGACATGACAAAAGTGACAGTTAAAACATCTTCATTAGCACTTAAACTTATCTTCAATGTTCAAGAATTAATTCTCATGACGTTGCTTACTACAAAGGAAACAAACAAATTATCCATGTTGAGGTAAACTAAAGTTAAAAGGCTGAGAGTGAATATTGGTGAAACCTAGGTACGTTGGCATGTAGTAAAATGTGTTTAACACACACATACACACACACACATATTCACACACACAGAGTGTTTCAGTGAAAATCAAGTGTTGGTAACGTTCATACAAACAAGTGTTATAGGCAAACACTGGTATTTATTTTGATACTTGGAATTCAAATAAAGAGGTTAACATATTATGAAAATATTCATATTTAAGATCACCTATGAATTTTTTAGCAGAAGCAAGAAGATTTGACTTCCATATAAAATGTTTATTGTAAAGCCTAAGAACTTTTGATATTGTATTGTATAAGAAGCTACAAAAGTCTTTCCTTAGCTAAGACTGATCCATAATGATGGACCAAAACTTGTTAAGAAGAAAAGTTTTACAGAAGAGATTTTTGAATTAAAAAAAAAAAAAAGCATGTCTGGAATTGTATAGGTCTTGCTTCTAATCAGGATTCAAGTGTCCTTATAAAATAATAAAATAGTTATTTCAGACATACTTAAGTAAAATCTAATGAATAGAATTTCAAGCCGGGCATGGTGGTGCACACCTTTAATCCCAGCACTTGGGAGGTAGAGGCAGGCAGATTTCTGAGTTCGAGGCCAGCCTGGTCTACAAAGTGAGTTCCAGGACAGCCAGGGCTACACAGAGAAACCCTGTCTCGAAAAACCAAAAAAAAAAAAAAAAAAAAAAAAAAAAAAAGAATAGAATTTAAAAAACAATCTAAAAATCCAATCAAAGTTGTTTCAGAAAACTGTAAGCCAGTATAAGATAATAAAGAAAAGTTTAACACTTGCATTAATTTAGAAAAATTTTTTAATATGTGAGAAGATAGAATTCTACAAGGGTAATGAAACTTAACACTTTTGAATATCTGTAGGTAGAATTTAAAAAATAGCCAAAATGTACCTCTTACATTGGGATATGCACATCTTAAAGTTAAGTATCAAGTTAATTATTTAATTTGTTAGAAGATTCCATTTATTGTGTATTTTATTCTAGAGCTACATTATTTAAGATATGACTAATATATCAATAATATACTATAATAAAATTACTCACAAGTATTTTGTATTTGTTTTACTTTTCTTTGATATAATATTTTATATTTATAAAATAACATCCAAATCACCCATGTATATAATTTCTTGTTTATTGAACACAAACAATCAACCAACAAATACATAATTAGATTATTTTCATGATATGGCAGACAATGAAAATGTTTGAATAGCAGTGATTTCCAACCAGATGTGTTTGTACCATAAATGTATTTTCTCTTTACATAGCAGGAAAATATGACCAAATAATATTTAACATTTGGATTAACACTGAAAATTCATACTTTTTGGCTTTTGTAGGGTCCAAGGTATTTAATCTCTGGATCAAAAATAAGAATTTTGATGCTTTTGGGGAGCTTTGTTGAGTCCCTTAAGTGGATCTTTTGGACCATTTATCTCAGACTTAGCAAACTCTAGCATGCCACTGTCTGACTTTACAGTGAATAATTTGCTAGCAGTCAACATTCATATTTTTGTGTGTACTCCAATATACTTACCTGTTTCAATAAATATTCAAAATCAAAATTCTGATTGTCTGGAAGGAAGGTTAGTAAGCATGTGAAGACATACTTTGGCTTACTTTTTGTCACTCTACAGGAACAATGCTTTTTATTACATTAAATTCTTGTACTTCCATTCATCCTTAATTTGCAGACTTTGAAATTAGGAAAATTTACAACCAATGGAGTCTCCTGCTATCCAGGGGCATCCATCATCCACCTTGTAAATAATTTGTTCTTCACCTTGGATAGAGTAAAGCCCACTAGCATAAAGATAAACTTGTTTGAGACACAGCACATGAAGACTAAGTAACATGTTTTTTAAAATTTATTTTGTATGTATGCATATGCATAAGCATGAGTTATTCCACTGTTGCCTTGATAATTAAGGTTGAAGTCTGACATTGTCTGGATACACTCTGGGCTTGAACAAAATGGAGGATTCCCGTTACTATCACGGCTCTCCATTCTTTAACCTTGTCTGGGGAGTTCAAAATGTCCACGTAGCTCTACCTGAATAATGTCACAGAACCTGGTTAAGATTATAGGTTCAACTTCCTTTCTCTTGATAAGAACCTATTCACCTAGCATCTGAGATTCCTGGAATGCTTCTCTATGATAATGAGGCATTTTGGTACCTTAAGCCTTCAGCCAATTATCATCATCTCTGCTCCACTTACCCTCATGGATCAACATTGACCAATAATCCTTAGGTCAAGGTGGGTCACATTCTACTTTGTGTGTGCAAATATGTGTGCCTTTACACACGGACGTCAAAAGAGGACACTGACTGTCCTATTATATCATTCTCTGATTTATTCCTTTTAAATAGGATCTTTGATTGAATCTCGATCTGTACTGACAGCCAGAAAAATCAAGTGATTTTCGAGTCTGTCCCCTGATAGGATTGGAGTTACAGCTGCATGTAAGACTTTGTCTAGTATTTTTAAATTTTTAATATTTATCATCTATCTATCAATCTATCTATCTATCTATCTATCTATCTATCTATCTATCTATCTATCTATCTAACAAACATGTATGCTGGGATGTAAAACAAAGCACCATGATTACATAGCAAGAGGTTTTAAACTGATGAGCCATCTCTTTAACTCATAAATAATTTAATCTCTTTAATATATATGCCAGGAGCTGTCTACATTTACTATAAAGGCACTTGCAATTTGTTAGAGGGAACAACCCCACCCATGTAGTAAATGTTATATGGTTCAGACTTTTGGACATGTAGAATTGGAAGTGACTTGCTTGCTTTAGGAGATAAAATTTCCTTTACTTGGTTTCAAGTACAGAGAAATGATAAGTAGATGGTATTTACTGGCATGGAAGAAACTTTCCTCATTTTGAACTTTGTTCAACTGAATATATATATATGGTTTTATTTTAGCCATGATAACCACCCTACAATCCACAAATCCAGTGAGGTTTATTAAAGAGAAAGGGACTTTGAGGACACATGGATCTCTTTGGGAGGGGGAAATAGAATAGATTTTATGGGTAGACTGAAGGGGATGGAGATGGGAAATGGAAAACCCAGTAGGGTGGGGGATGGGACATAATGTAGATAGATGGAATGCTGGGAGAGATAGCTGAAATTGAGGGACATTTAAAGGATGTCATCGATGTTTAGTGAAGTAAAAACTTCCTAAAATGTGTGAAGGCAATCCCAATGAAGAATCCTAATAATGGAGTCTAAACTGGATATCTCTTGTGAACAAATGAGGCTTTCAAAGCCAGGACTAGATTGAATTCAAATGAGTTGTTGGCCAAGAAGAAGCCAAGGAAGAATGTATTTTGAAAAGAATGACATGTTTGATGAGATTTTGTGGAAAGCTGCAAATATGTTAATCTTGTCCAGCTTTAGGAAAATGACCATTGAGGACTAAGGAATAAATTTCTGTGACAATTGAGTGTTGGGAAGATGGAAGTAAGAACCACAGGAGTGTATGTGTGTGTGTTGGGAGGGGCATAAAAATAAGAATGGTTTTTGTTTTTGATTTTTTTTTCTTTAATCAAAGTGAGACGTGCTTTTGAAATTTAAAGATAGAGAAAGCCCTTTGCTTTTCTGTGGACTGAATTGTGTTCTCCAACACTTCATATTGAAGTTTTAAATCTTTAGTGAATGTCACTGCAGATAATACTTTGGAGGACAATCAGTGCACAATGAGATCAGTAGTGTGAGCCTTTAATCTAGTAGGACTGGCATCCATAAAATAAGAAGAGTCGGGTTAGAGAAATGGTTCTCTTGGCTAAGGGTTCTTGGAGCTCTTACACAGGATGCTTAATACTCTTCATGGAGATCTGAATTCAGTCTTAAGCACAAACCAATTCTGGACACCTCACAACTGCATCTAATTTTAGCTCTAAGATACCAATACCGGATTTTACCTTCCCCAGACACATGCATGGCATCTACTCACATACAAACCACATAGATACACACACACACACACACACACACACACACGCCAAATCTAGCAGCACCTGTGAACAAACATATGATTTGTTCCAGTATAGTGTTTGTATAGTGTTAGATTCATCACCAAATAATAGCTCTTATTGTAAAAATATAAAAGAATTCAATAAGCCTTGTTTGTATAATATTCTACTAAACTTGAGAGATTCTAGATGATTAAATTAAGATCATACCTTGAAGACCAGAGCAAAATCATGGCTCCTTCCTCAAAGAATCACGATTTTGCTGACAGAATTATGGACCACTAGCTTGACAGCTTTTCTTTGAATACCTCTAGAAACAGCAATTTTCTAGATAAATATCTTATTTAAATTTAGATGCCATGTGGGTTCAAGTTCTAGCTTATTTCTGTTTTGTCTGGGGCTGAAAGCTTCCTCTGTTCTAACTTTACCTATTAACCATAGTCCATTTCTTCAGTATGTTTACGTAAAACAATAATGAATCACTTTTTAAAAATCTAGCCTCTTTTTAAGATGAGCCATAATCAAGGGATAGCCCAGTGTCCATTAGCTTGATTGCATCCCTCTCCCTCTGTGAAGTGGTAGGACCTGGGTTTTCATCATCAAATTGCTTTTGCTTCTATGTGGAGTTGTCCAAAGGGATTGATGTGGGGAATTGCAGGCTGCTCTCCAGTTGAGCTGAGTTGTGAACCCCGATAGTCATAATTCACCTTCATGACACAGTATATGTTCCCTCATGCTCCTGGAATTCTGTCCCCTGCCTAAGTTACCACCTGTGACAGCCCGCACAAGAGAAGCATGGTCAGTAGTCACATAAGCAATGGCCAAAGCTTTTGACCTTCAGCCTAAACTCCTCCCCTGTTACCTAGCAAGAGTGAAGACCATAAAAAGGGGTGTTCAGCCCCCACCTCTTGTCACTCTCTTCCTCTCTCACTCCTTTGTTCTCTCACCCCTCACTTCTCTCACTCCTCTCTCCTCTTTCCTCTCTTTGTCTTCTCTCCTCTCTCCTTTCTTTCTCTTTGTCATCTCCTCTCCTCTCTCTTACTCTCTCTCTCTCTCTCTCTCTCTCTCTCTCTCTCTCTCTCTCTCTCTCTCTCTCTCTCTCTCCCTCCCTCCCCCCTCTCTCTCTTCCTACCTTCTCTCTTTCTCCCTGCATCTCTATAATAAAGCTCTTAAACCATAGAGAATCTCTGCTCCATCAAGATCCTATGTGCACTCTGGTCAGTGTTGGGAACCTCTTCACTTATCCCTCACTCCTATAACCCCGGGGCAACAGGGTGTTGGCTCGGGTGCCCGGTCAGGGGCTGCCCCTTTTCCGCCCCCCACTGAGTGGGGTCAGAGGCTTAGAAGCCCACCCAGGGCCAATGGAAAGTGTTTGGCAGCTCTCCCTGCATCTACCTGCCCAGAGCACAGGAATTCTGGCCAGACTTGGGCTATTTCTCCCCCTCCCATCTTCCCCAGGGCCTTCTCCCCAGGGCCCCACCTTTTTTTGTTCCCAACAACAAGTTTTTAATTACACACACACACACACACACACACACACACACACTTACTCCTACCTCAAAAATCCAAGGCGATAAGGTGTCTTGCTCAGTTTTTTTTTTTTTCTTGTAGATCATCTTTAGATGCCTAGACCATCTCTCTTATAGTTTCCTCAGTAGTTCAGCAAATTCTATTCTCTTCTACACAGTTGTGCTGGAATAACCCACCAGACTGATGAATACAAAACTCTACCCTCCTCCATTCCTGTGTGCTATATCCATTTCTTACACATTTTCATAGGTTCTAAATTTTTGCATTCTTGACATAGCTTAATGTTGAATTCAAGGGAAAATGTCAAGGACTTTGGATTAGTAATCAAAAGAAAGTTCTAGATCTTGGGTCCACTAGCAGAAATGCTTTTACATTTTTATCTACCACGTAGTTTCCATCTTTCCCTCCATCTAAGTAGCTGTTTCCCATATTCTTCTGTGTGTCAGCACTCTTCTCAAAATGGGACACTTATAATTGAACCTAATAATCCAGATGTGACCTGATTAGGTCAGTGTACAATAGCATAGTTATTGCCATTCTTCAAAATCAAATCTAATCAAAATAGCTTCCTGCTGACAGTACTCATTTGATTTCCTTTCTTAGTCCTCACCAATCATCCTAAATTTATATCAATGCTTCCCATTTCATAATGACCTCACAGTTTTTTTCTGAAATAATCTTCACTTCTACACACACACACACACCCACACACACACACACACACACACACCTGTCACATTTTCCATCTTTCTTATTTGAGTTAGGGGGCCCTTTCTCTTCAGCCCCAAAACATTTTCATTTATTACATATTTTTACAATCATTTGTAAATCTCTACCACCTTAACAGTAAGCATTTTTAAAATACTGGGAGTAGAAAAAAAATATACACGCTGTAGGCTGCTATGTCAATTCTCTTCCAAGTACATTTAGACATTACATTTTTAAATTCTGTTAATTATTGTGGTGTTAATGTTATTAACTAATTTAAACAAGTGCTATATTTCCACTACTCTCTAACATAACATATAAATGGCATTTTGTTAAATTGGCATTACTCAGCTTTTTGTGGAATCAATGAAAACAATCCCCATGTTCTTACTGATATAAAGCAAGTTGCTGTGGCGCCACAGCAGCCCATCCTTTTCCATTTCTGTTGGTTACTTTCTCATTATCTACTAAGTAATGGTCAAATGTAGTTTTGGAATGCATTTAGCATCTCCTTCATTTATGCGCAACCCACAAGTATAACATGATTGATAAAAATAATTCAGGTATTTAATGGAAAAGAAGAAATTAAAAACCATATTCCCTCGTTTCCTTCCCACTGCCACACTTAATTTTAAAGCTATTTGCTTAATATCTGTGAAGAAATTCAGATCATTCATGCTATTTAGAAGAGGCTTCGCCAAACTGAGCCACCAAGATAGGTTTGTCTTTGGCTTGTAAATTAATTTGATTACAGGTATACAGTGTGCTCCGGGTGTCCAGCTGGTTTGGAGTTTCATAATGGCAACTGTCTTTGAGTCCTTTTGGCTCTAGTAAGAGCCCCTCTCCATATATCTTTAGGAAATTCCAATTGAGTTCATTGGTTTTTGTCCCACCTAGGGATCCATCCCATCTGCAGACACCAAACCCCCATACTATTGCTGATACCAAGAATCACTTGCTAACAGGAGCCTGGTATGGCTGGCTGTTACCTGAGAGTTTCTACAGCACCTGATCAATATAGATGCAGATATTCAGAGCAAATAATTGGACTGAGCCTGGACACCCCAATGGAAGGGCTATGGCAAGGACTGAGGAGCAGAAGAGGATTGCAACCCCATAGGAAGAACAAGATCAACTAACTGGACCACCTAGAACTCTCAGGGACTAAACTATCAACCAAAGAATATACGTGTAGAGACCAGTGGTACCAGCTGCATATGCAGCAGAGGATGACTTTATCTGACATCAATGGGAGGAGAGGCCCTTGGTGTGTGGAGCCTTGATGCCCCAGCATAGGGGGATGCTAGAACACTGAGATGGGAGTGGGTGAATGGGTGGAGGAGCACTCTCATAAGAGGCAAAGGGGAGAAGGGAGAGCTGGAGTGGGATGGGGGCTTTGTGGAGGGGTAATCAGGAAGGAGAATTTCATTTGAAATATTAATGAATAAAATAACTAATAAAAAATTCATTGGTTTAGTAAAAAGTATTTGTTTTTATTTATGTGTATGTCTGCTTGTTTGTATGTAAAACACATGTGTGTGGGTGCTCTGCAAAGGGGCATCAAATCCTTAGGAACTGAAGTTATAGGTAGTTATAGACTGCTGGCTCTGGCTACTGTGAATCAACTCTGGCTTCTCTGCAATAGGAGCAAATTTCTTAACCACTGAGCATCTCTCCATCCCCAGCTTTGTAAATGTCTACTGCTCTGTTTGCCACTATTGCTTCGACTTTCTCATTCCCACTCATGCTTTCTGCCTCTTGTTACTTGTTCTCCTCTCACCTTGCTTGAAGGAATGCTCCTATCAGAACATGACTGGTAACTAAGCCAAGGTCATGACGATGACTTTGCATCTTCAGAATTTGTTGATTCTTAGAAAATCTCCTATAATTAAGAATATCTGTAAGAGGTATACACACACACACACACACACACACACCCTTACTTTATGTATTAATGCGAGGTTTGGGATGGATAAAGTATTTCTCATGTGCTAACCATGCTTACTATAACCTCATAATCAATACTTTTCTGTGTTCTGAGCTGGTCACTCAACTACATAGACCATTCCCTAGTATAGCTGCTTTCACTATATCCCAGTGAGCAAGTATCTCATATTTTTACTTCATAATCTGTCATTGCATTTTGAATTTCATTTTTGCTTATTTTATTACTTTTTACTTATTTACATAAATAAGTAAAAATATTTACTTATGTATTATTTTATTGGTTCTTTTTTTTTAAGGATATTCATATAATATGGGCTGGTTTTCAACTCCCTGTGAAGTTGCTGCTGTCCTTGAATTCCTGATCCTCCTGTTTCTATCCCTCAAATACAGGATATTTTAGACATATGTAGTACCATACCCTACCCTCAGTGAACTTTGTATGACTGAGTAACTGTGGACCTTTAGAAACATTGTAAAGATCAAGAACAACTGTTTACTTTTCATCGACCTTACTCCCATGGAGTAGGACACACTGTTCTCCATTAATTTCCATAATTAATAAATTAATAGTGAAAACTAGAATGCATTGTTGAATTTTCACCAGATTTTTCATTAATATCATTTTTCATTTCAGAATACAATTCAAGTGGTGACATTGCTCTTAGGATTACTTTTTTTTTTTAATTCAATACTTTTTAAAAATGGACTCCCATGATTGGGATTGAGAGTGGTAATGTGGGCAATTTTGTCCAGCACAGAGACTCCATTACTTATTTCATGACCAGGCTGCTGCACTTCAGAGACAACTAATCCTCCCACTGTCCTGAAAGGGACTGGAGTGCCCTGACACAGGAGATAATGGCTGCTCCTATTTGAAGGTTGCACTTTCAGCACTTAGGGAGCACATGAGAGGGAAGTGAATCCAGCCACTGGATGGAATATCCTGTGAGGTCTCTGGAATTTGGACTAGGTAGACGGCTTGGGAAAAAAAAAAAAGCTAGCAAGCTGGGAATCTAGTCTTCACCGATTGGCAAAAATATCATAAAGAGATAATTGTGCAGTTATTTCAGTGTTTAATGAGCACTTACTACTGCTTGTCATTATCTGTGTTGCTAAATATTGTTTCGAATGGATACAAACAATCCACTCTTTCTCAGTCTTGCAGCAATATGCACAATCAATTTTAATTAAAACATACCACGACTCGATTTTCAGTCGCTTAAATCAGTTAAGGACAATTAATATGACATGTTTTTCTTGGAAACACTTGATTAATCTATTGTTTCAGGTTTATCTTTACAAATTGTATTAATGGCAATAATGGGGGCATAATCTAGTCAAGTCATAAAAATATCATTTTGTAAAGCTTTTCTGTGTAGCAGACAATGTTAAGACTGTCCCCCAATGCCAGCTTTAGGGACACAGCAATCTTCAAAGGTGGAGAATTATTTTTCTTTTATTGAGGTGCTTACAACAAATCTTAGGTGACATGGCTCTCTTCATGATCTCAGGACTGCTGGGACACAGGCATAATTTAACAACGACCTCTCTGAAAAGCCACATCTCCAGGTCAGGGTGCTACATTTTGTAAAATCAGAGTTTGGGGTGGCCTTGGCCCTGCACATTAGAAAAAAATGCGATGAGTTACTATTCTAGATTCAAACCAGATCTAACTTTATGTCTAGTCTTTTATAAGGAGAACATGAAAAACCAAATGCGGTTTTGTTTATGTGGTTGTGAGTGAAAAGTTATTGAAAGACTAAGGGAATCTGAGGTGAGGGTTATAAAACAAAAGTTTAGAGTAGAGAGTGGATTTTCTAAAGGAAAAATAAATAGATCGGTCTCAGTCAGTAAATCTTAAGACTTTTCTGTGGTGGTAAGTAATGGAAAAGAAACCACAACAGCAAAGAAAGCCAAGAAACAGCAGTGGCCTGGGGAAGGCCAGCAGACAACATCCCTTCCTGGGTGACTCTTCTCCCTGTGGTTCCTCAGCTAAACCCCTCACTCCACAGAGACAGCAGTGGTCACAGTTGTGTGCTCTCAAACTCAGAGACACGGGAAACAGTACCCCTGAGCACTGTTGCCCCTGCCTGACTTTAAGTTTTCCATCATTAATCAAACAACGCTAAAGGAGGTACAGGTCGATCAGATTGTGCTGTGACATCGTCCCTCTGTCCTTCTGAGGTTTCTAACATGTCCTCTCAGAACAAAGTCGTGAGAAGGGTTATCTGTAGATTGCTGTCACACTTTGCAGAACTGTTTGGTTCTGCTTCTTCCTTCTAGCCTCATGCTCTTAGAAAGATGACCCAGACTCAAAATATATTTACAAATACCTTGGCTATATAGCTCAGTTTTTCTCGACAACAATCATAACTTAAGATAACCCAATTTATTTTAATCTACATTCTGCCAGGTAGTTGGTTACCTATGCTCAGGGACCATGAGTCCATCTCTTTACATCTTCCTGGCTGATCTGCAGCCTGGCTTTGTCCCAGAATTCTTTCTGCCTCCTGGTGATGTCCCACCTTCTATCTAAGTCATGTGCTATAGGTTTTTTAATGGACAGGTGATCCATCCATACAATACATAAGATATTCATTCTCTCTACAACTTTTGATGAAGAAAAAGTGCCACATGGTTTATATGGACCTTTCAAAACACAAATTTTAAACTTCTCTGCTTATCCTTGGCTGCTTCTGAGATGGGTAAAAGCAAGCCTTTATTTTTACTACTTCATTTTATTATTGTAAGTTATATCTACATCTATGATTTTGTGTGAAGGTATTCATGTGGCTACACAAGCCAGTGTATCAGATCCTTCTGGAACTGGAGTTATAAATCATTGTGGGTTGCCAGTCATGAGTGCTGGGAACTGTATTCCACACATGTATGTGAGCAGCAGGCACTCTTACCTGCTGCGCTGTCCTTGAAGACCCCATCCTTTCTTGTATCAACAACAGTTGTTTGTGAAAAAAATCTTGGAATTAATGAGGCTAAATCAAGTAAATTGTATTTTGATATTAAATTCTAGAGCATAGAGGTTACTCAAAATAAAACTGAATATTTTTCTTCAGAAGAGGATTATAGGGTGTTACCTGATTGGACTATGTTCATTTTATAGACAAAATGTTTAATGCTTTCTAAAGGTGAAGTTGGTTCAGGGTATAGGTGTGACCTAAGGCAATTTAACCTTAATTTCTCATTTCTAAGACAGCTCTCTTTCCACTATGATCCTGAAAGGAAAGAGGATAAATATCAGGAAATACACTTAGCATGACACTAAAACAAATCAAAACAACAACAACAACAAAAAAAACAAGCCAAACCAAAACAAATACAAAAAGCAACAACAACAAAAAAAAGAAGAAGAAGAAGAAAAGAAAAGAAAAGAAAGAAAGAAAGAAAGAAAGAAAGAAAGAAAGAAAGAAAGAAAGAAAAGAAAAGATTGCTATGAGCAAACTAAATTACTTAAGTCTTCAGAAAAAAACTCCAGAGGCAAAGATCAGCACTCAGAGTTTTCAGAAGAACTGACATTTAAAGTTCAGAATGAAATTTCTCTAAGTCTGTGGTATTTCTGTGACCAATTCAAAATAATACTATAAATTTTATTCAATTATGGCTGCTGTTTCCCACACTGACTATAAAGATATAGTTGCACAAATTAAAGAGATTCAGGATATAATAGTAGGGGACTAACACGTCTGCTTCCCTAAGGCGTCACATTATGTAGAAGGAAAGATATGAGCTCAAGGAGAAGTAGATGACAAATATGCACTAAGTAAAAGAGAGTAATGGAAGAGAAAGAGAGCACAGCCCTGTCCTCCTGTTCCTCGGCCCTTTCAGAATTATAACTGCCATTTTGACTTTCTTCCAAGCTGTGTTAGTTCCCACAGTGAGAGAAATTATGACATAGAGCTATGCTCTCACCTGCTTTTTAGCTGGTAACAGCTTATGGGAGGCTATTTTCAACTTCAAAGAATCCTTCTATAAACAGTTGATGCTTTTGAATCTTAATTCAGTTTTGGAGCAGAGTAGGATATTTGTGATTATTTTTTTAACTGAGACACAACATGGCACAGATACCTTTAGACTAGGATTACAAAATATGGATACCAAACTAGATTATTTTGAAAGCACTTTTCACTATTCCACTGGTTGTGAGATGTACAGCCCAACAACAGATAATCACTATTTGCTTTCCTCTTGATGATGAAATTAATAGACTAAATTTTATGGGAGTTCTGAAGAATTACACATATTTTTCTCTTTCTTCCTACAAATATGCACAAGAGAGGAGAGAGAGAGAGAGAGAGAGAGAGAGAGAGAGAGAGAGAGAGAGAGAGAGAGGACTCATTAAACTTCTAGCTCCACTCCTGTTTGCCTTTCCTACATCACATACCAAAACCTTTCTTTTTTCTTTGATATTTGTAGTGTGAATACTGCAAATTATCTTATTTTGCCTTTATAGGAGCATGAAGTTGTATATATTAGTATGCTTGTTAGAATTAAGGATGTTGAAGGTCACAGAAAACCAATACCTGACTCAACTCCAAGTAATCTGGGGTCAATATAAAGGTATGAAAATTCAATAAGGATGTAAGAAGTTCAAGACCTGTGCCACCTTTATGTTAACTTTATATTCGATTCCTATTTCCTGAAAAATATTTTCTTCTTCCCTTCTTGCTTGATTCTGTCCCTAAAATTGAAGGACTACCTACCTTCCATCTCTTGTTCTCTTCTTTCTCCCTCTTCCTCCTCTTCCACCACTACGACTTCTTCCTCCTTCTCTCCCTCTTCCTCCTCCTCCTCTTCTTCTTGTTCTTCTTCCTCCCTTTCTCTTTCTCCAAAGACATTTTAGGTGTCCTTTTAATCCATCTCTCTGTAATTCTAAGAGGAGATCTGTCTTCTATAATGTCCTTTTGCTACTTCATGATCTTAAAATATAATTGATGAGTCACAGGATAAGATAAGAATGTAGGGCTTGCTAAATTTATTAACAAGACACCTCCTATGGTTATTATAATGATTCAGTGATACTGTCCACTTGAACTATTTCATATAGAAAAACTAGTAGTTATATTTCAAAGAAGATGTCCTTTTTTTTTTCTTGTTTAGTTTCTGGTTAATTTTCCTCTTACTGTTGATTAATGTAGAAGAAACAATATTAGGAAAAGTTAAAAATTATTGTTTAGCTTTTATCTTTGAAGTACCAGTTTCCCTTTACATAAAGTCACGGTCATATTTGAACAGAATCTTTCTAGGGAGGTGGGAGAGCCTGTAGTTCGTGAAGTTGTGACTAAATGACTCTTTGTGAAAACACATGAAACCATGGTGTATCACCAGCTTTGATTTTACCTATTATCCAATTCTCTACAGTCATAATAATTTTGGATATTATGTAATCCTAACCTTCAATAACAAAAACATGTTTAGATTTTAAGCATAGCATCATGCTAATAAGTATTAGAGGTTACTAGCTTTACCATCTCCTTTGACTTCTACATACTGATGTAATATTCCTTTTATTCACCCCGCCTATATTGAATATGATTGATTGCCAGGTACCCCGTTAGAGATATTGTGTCATAAATGCAAGGGTAAAACTCAGAGTCATTGTGTACTACCAGCACTTTGTAATTTTAATAATTTCATCCTTAGAACAATTTTATGCACTAGGCACAGTTACTATTATCCTCTTAGCAGTATGTGTGGGGAATTATTTAGAACAAAAAAAGACTTACTGGAGGTTTCTAGAATATTTTCTTTTACAAAACCCCAAACAAAAATAAAAAGCTATTTTGCTGTACTGAAAGCTACATGCTAGGTTCTGTAGAGATGAGGCAGGGATGTTGCTGAGCACAGTGATACAGATGACTTTGAGAAGAATGGAACCACAAGAGATGCTTCACCCTTTGAGGTTAATTCTGAATGGAAAAGAACTAAAATCACTGAAGAGAGATTAAGAAAAGAGCCACAGCAAATTCCACCTAATCCAAACTCCCCAAAGCAGTTGCTATTTAAGAAGCCTTTATTTCTCATTGTATCTGAGCCTAGCTTAGAAATCTGCTGGAGAACTATACTAACACATTACCCTGGAGCCAGCATCCTGGCTATGTGATCTCAAACACAAAGGCAACTTTGCACACCATAGTTTTTGTCTGACTCAGCTGGGGTCCTGTGATGCATGCATCCAGGTTGACTAGCTTAGAAGCTCCACAAGCCAGTTCCTTGAATTAGTGGAGTGTTTTACCCACTCTTGTCTATAAAAATTATAGCCAAAAGGATTAGCCTGAGTCTTTTGGCTTATAGAAGCTCCAGCCAAAAGTCCTCATCCTTCTTTAATAAATATAATGATTCTAAGAGATTTCCATGGTATAATATAGCACATAAAGATTTAACCATGTTTATCTCTGAATGGATACAACAATCTTTGGTGACAAGAAGTATCTGAGTATCTTTCTTCAAGCGTCCCAGTTGCTAGAATCCATATGCAGTCTCCTATGTAGTCCTTAAACTCCAATATAGCCCTGTATACTGGGAACAATAATATGTAACCACCTGGCCCCACCAGAGTTGCCCACCCATTAGAACCATAAGAAACTGATGATTCCTCTATCTTCCTAACTGCACTAGAATTATGTGGCCATACAGAATGGCTCACCTCTTGTATGATTTATGGAACCGATGACTTCCCATACATTTTGTACTCTGTCCAGAGTTACTTGTGAATGGGACCTATTATGGAGTACTGAACTTCATCTGGTTATACAGTGACTCTTAATGCTAACATTCGAGTGAACCGAAACATCTAATAATGGCACCAGTATAGCTTACAAGTTAATATCATATACAGATAATTCATAAATAGTACCCAAGTGGAACTGGGGTCAATCTGTCCTGACTGACTGTCAGCCTGAAACCCATAACTAGAAGAAATCCTTTGACTTTAAAGCTTCCATATCACATTGATAAGAGACAACTCATTTGCCAGGTGCAGAAATGTACATAGGGGCACAGGAGATCGCAAATGCTAAGGGAACTTTTGGTCTTTAAAGAAACAATCACTTTCTTGGAAAAGTTCCAAAGAAAAAGAAATTAGTAGCCTCAACTAGATGAGTTTTAGTCTGGCCTGTGCTGCATGACACTCTGTACTAAAACAAAACAAAACAGACAAACAAACAAAAACAACCCAATGAAATAACAGAAACAAAAGGACATTTTCCAATTAATACAAAATAATTAAAATAATGACTTGGGGAAATGCCATGATAGGCAAATAATGACCGTGAAGAAGTTAACAAGATAATGAAGAAATATCATGATTTAAATAACAAATTTGATAAACTTGTTAAAGAAAGATAGACAGATGTAGAGCTAAAGAACTCAGTCAGTGGAGTAAAAGAAAACACTGCTAAGATTCATCCATAGAGAGTAGAACAGAGGACCCTACAACTCAGGATGGCTCACACTCAGGCTAAAGGACAGAGGAAATCAAAAGGGCCTGGACTGAAGCTGAAGCCAGAATGCTTTGTAGGCTGAAGAGGTAGAAAAGCCATCAAAGTTTCTTTTTCTTTCTTTCTCTCTCTCTTTCTCTCTCTCTCTCTTTCTTTCTTTCTTTCTTTCTTTCTTTCTTTCTTTCTTTCTTTCTTTCTTTCTTTCTTTCTTTCTTTCTTTCTTCTTTCCTTTATTGGATATTTTATTTATTTACATTTCAAATCCCTTTTCTGGATTCCCCTTCAGAAACCTCCTATCTCATCCTCCCTCCCCCTGCTTCTATGAGGGTGCTCACCTACCCATCCACCCACTCTTGCCTCCCTGCCCTGGCATTCCCCTGCACTGGAGCATGGAGTCTTCCCAGGACCGAGGGCCTCTCCTTCCACTGATGACCAACAAGGCCATTCTCTCTGCTACATATGTAGCTGGAGCCATGGGACCCTTGATGGTTGGTTGTTTAGTTCCTGGGAGTTCTGGGGGGTCTGGTTGATTGATATTGTTATTCTCCCTATGAATTGCAAACCCCTTCAGCTCCTTCAGTCCTTTTTCTAACTCCTCCTTTGGCAACCCCATGCTCAGTCTAATGGTTGGCTGCGAAAGCATCTGCCTCTGTATTTGCCAAACTCTGAAAGATTCTCTCAAGAGACAGCTATATCAGGCTGCAAGCACTTCTTGGCATCCGAAATAGTGTCTGGGGTTGGTTTCTCTGTATGGAATGGAGCCTAGTTGGGGCAGTCTCTGGATGGCCTTTCCTTCAGTCTCTGCTCCATGCTTTGTCTCCATATTTTCTCCCATGAGTATTTTGTTCCCCCTTCTAAGAAGGACTGAAGTATCCACACTTTGGTCTTCCTTTTTCTTGAGCTTCATATGGTCTGTGAATCAGGGTATTCCGAGCTTTTAGACTATATCCACTTGTCAGTGAGTACATTCCATGTAGGCTCTTTTGTGACTGGTTTACCTCACTCAGGATGGTATTTTATAGTTCCATCCATATGCCTAAGAATTTCATGAATTCATTGTTTTTAATAGCTGAGTAGTACTCCATTGTGTAAATGTACCACATTTTCTGTATCTATTCCTCTGTTGAAGTATATCTGGGTTCTTTCCAGCTTAGCCACATTTTCTGCAAGTTCTTATAACCTGCCAGGTAAGACATACTCACTGATACAATAGTGGCTACAAATCATAAGATTTGTAGCCACTTTATTGAAAATCAATCAAGTCTGGCCCTCCAAATCTCTGTCCCATAATCAAATAGGTAGTAGGGCCAAGAGAAGAAAGTACTGCATTTTTTTCCTCCAAATGGGCCAGTTGTCCAACTACATATTTTTATTTATACCAGTAGATCGGTGCAGTATGTATCCATGATCAAATAATTTTCTTCATTCAATTATTAACATATCTTGGTAAAATGCTGAGGTTAAGTGCTTGCTGAGTGCTAAGTCCCAAACTGGACTTGACCACTACCTCTTCTTATATTCAGGGTACATTGTGGAAAAGGAATCAGAAAGAAAACATCAAAGGATGAGTAGGGATGCTGCAAAACTCTGTCTTTTGGACATGGTGTGATTATTCTACACATGAAGTCTCAGAAACCCTTGTCATTGGCACAAGAACCTCACAGGATATAGCTATGAACATTATCACAGAGGCAAGAGAGGCTCATGGGGCTCTGTCACCCCCAGAAAAGTTAAAGGCTGTTGAACTCCATTTTTGCTAGGGGAGGAGGAATTCTCAGGGGTTAGCCATTGGTCAGCTTCCATTGCTCAAGTGAAGAATGCTCTCCCAACACATGCTCATGCAAATCAACTTTAACTAAATGCAGTGGGACACACACACACACACACACACACACACACACACAGAGAGAGAGAGAGAGAGAGAGAGAGAGGGCGAGAGAGAGAGGAGGGGATGGGAGCCTAGTGGGAGGAATTGTTTGAGAATAACAAGTGGAGTTGGGATAAGAGATAACAATGAGGGAACTTGATTGAAGTATGTGATACGTGAATAAAAGTTTGAAAGACTAGAATGATAAAGTTAGATAAAACGTATCAAAATAAAATAAAAGTAAAAAACTTGAGGAACAAAATTGTAATGTTTCATGATTCTTAACAAAATAATGTAGCTAAATATTTTGGCTAACATTATAAAGTAACAGCAAAATCACAAACAGAAAGGAGCAAAAAAGAGTGACCCACGTAGCTGCCCATAAAACACAAAGTCCTCCAAACACACTTAATTTAGTTAAACTGCCAAAAGTACAAGACAAAGAGAAAAAGATCTACATTATCAATAGAGAGAGGACAAGTAACTAATAATAGAAAACTAGTGACTAACAACTAAATTTTCCTTAATCCTTAAAGAACAAATATTTAGATGTAATAGTGAATGGTCTGATACATAATATTGGCAAGCAAGAATATTCTTCAGCAAAGCAACTCTTTAAAAACAAGGGATAAATCAAATAAAATAAAAGAAATCAGGCAGTGTGAGCGCTTTACCCAGTACTAAGGAGCCAGGGACAGGAGGAGAATCTGAGTTTGAGGCCAACCTGGTCTATAGGGTGAGTTCTAGAAACAACCACCACCACCACTACCACCACAACAAAATACAAGCAAACCAAAAAACAACACACACCACTCACCCCAAAAGGAATTTTAACAACAAAACAAAATAAAACAAGACAAAACAAAACAAATGTCATACAAGAAAAACAAAACTGAACTCAAGGAGTCCACCCTTAAGTTGTCAGAGCCTTCCACTAAAATGAAGGGAAGATAATTACCATCATAAAATAAGATTAAAAACAAAACAAACAAACAAACAATATCACTAGCACCCAAAACACACAGAAAATGAACACATAAAACACATACATATATATATGAAAATGATAATGATAATCAAAGTCCATGAAAATGAAGCACATAATTTGTGTTGTATTGTGAGAAATACTAACAAAAGAAAAGGCACGTAGTAGTCAATGTAAGAAAGACCAGACCAGACCTAACTGGTATTATGAACAATCCTAAATATTTATGTATTGTGTCTGGATCTCCCTATATAGCCCCGGTTTTCCTGGAACTCACTAAGTAGAATAGGCTAGTCTTGAACTCACAGAGGCCTGCCTGCCTCTACTTTCCTTCCTGAGTTCTGGGAATAAAGGCCCGTAACACTCTGCCAGGCCAATCCTGAATATTTTAAAAAAAATACAAGAAAATGAAAGGAAACTGTTCAACGTAGTTTAATTGTAAGAAGTTACAACTACAGGAATTAAAACATACTACTAATCCTTAAGATTGTCGAATATTTTCCAAGCTTGGATTTGTATTCTTTATGCCAATCATAAGAAGTGTTGTAGGCTTATAACCAGAGAGAATGCATGAGGCAATTTGCATTTTTAAATAGATGAGAGACTACGAGGGCATAGGAATCAATTACAAGGGACTTGTATAAGTCTGGGTAAGAACAGACAGGTGATCGTTGAATTGAGACAAGAGAAGAGGCACATTTTGTAGATATTTAAGAATTAAATTCTCTGGAGTTGGTCAGTGGAAAGAAAACACAATCTAAATGCAGAGAGAGGCGGAGTCAAGAGCATGTTTAATTTTGCATTCTATTGCAGAGACTCATCTGTATGAGTCTCTTCCTTACTGACTTTGTTGCAGAATTCCATTTTATTTTTATTTAAAGCTAGCTTAAAACTTTTGACATAGGCCAAAAAATGATTTTTTTGACTAATTGACTCAGGAACCATAACACATTTGAGTTTTGGGAAGCCAAAGAGGAAATCCAATCCAGGACCCAAACTGTGATATGGCTAATTGCCGTGACTGTTCAATGAATGGATGATTCACCTTTGAAAGCTTAGAAACATGACTCCTGTAAAAATATCAGCGAAGTCCCGAGGATATGGATCCTAATCAAAACTTGTTCCCTTGCACTGAAGAACAGAGAGATTTCAGAGGCGTTTCTGTTCACATGGTGCATTGAAGCATTGCAATTGAGTCTGTAAAAAACAAACAAACAAACACAAAACTGGATTAAGAGGTGAACAAAAAGTATGGTGTATTGATGATACTGACGTCATTCGGCGTAAAGAAAATTGGGCTAGAGCAGAGAATGGCTGTCTTGAATTGTCGGAGCTACTCGGTATTGGCACTCCTCAGCAAATGCTCCTTTTTCTCCACCCAGGGTTGAACAGGAGGAAATGGGTTTAAGTTGAAGCCGGATCTATTTAGGTGAATTATGCTAGAATGCTTCCTGACCTTGAAAGCTCTTTGGCTTAGGAATGGATTGCTAAGCCAGGACAAGGGATCTGTTTCTCCAGAGAGAGAATCAGAAGGATGAAGGAGATTTAGGCAGTCATTTAAGCAGATGAAAATTGATCTTTTTTAAAGACCAAGGCCCCCGAGTAAGAAACTCCATGACTTCACAAGGGTGTCTAACGATCATCACTTTATACTGACGTCTAGCTTGCCACAATAACTTCAAATTATTTCCTTAGTTTTCTGTGTTGAGTTAGAAAGCTGTTACAGGGTCTTTGAAATCATTTGTTATTTTAAAGGTCAATATTAAACCACCAACCCATCCTCATTTTTTTAGACTAAATAATTCCTTTTGTATAGCCTTTTCTCATAAGCATTAGAATTTTCTGTCACTGTGATTCTGCAGTGAAAAGTCTTCAAGGTCTCCTATCTGTCTTCAGTCTTTCAGCCTCAAGTTGGATAGCATAATCTAGTAAGAATTTCAAGTAAAGAATATAGTGTATCAAGTGCTTGTGAGTTTGTAAAACAATTTCCCTCCTGTTTATGTCATTTAATATAATATCCTTTTTCATTTTGTGAAAGCAGTTTTGTCTTGAACTGTGTGTGTGTTCTTCCATTGAGCTTGGTACATTTATTTCTGCTTTTATCTAATTTTCCTTTGATTCTCTAATGTAATTCAATTCCTACAGTAAAATATCCAATAATATCTTGAATAAATCAAAAATCAGTGTTCTAATGAACAAATTTCATATATGTGTGTTTGTTAAGAATTGATTTGGTCACTCTCGATATAACTGTTATAACTGCAATCAACTCTTTTTTCCATAAGGAAAATCTTTCCTAGCTTGTGCTTTATAATTCTCTTAATTTCTTTTTTTGAGACTATGTTTAATTGAGAGCAACATATTCTTATGTGTTTACTATTGGGTGTTGTCTGGCCTCAAAGGGAGAGCATCCTGGTCCTAAAGTGACTTGATGTGCTGGGGTGTGTGTGTGTGTGTGTGTGTGTGTGATACCCTGGGAGAGGGGTTCATCTTCTCAGAGGAGAAGGAAAGGAGGAAAGAGGGGTAGGATTGGTCTGAAGGAATACTGTGGGAAGAACAGGAAACTCCTACTGGGATGTAAAGTGAATAAACAAATTAAAAAATATGAATACGATAGCTGTCTCCTAAGAGGCTCTGCCAGAACCTGACAAATGCAGAGGTGGATACTCTCAACCATTGGACTGAGCACAGGGTCCCAATAGAGGACCTAGAAAAAGTATCCAAGAATCTGAAGGGGTTTGCAGCCCCATAGGAGGAACAACAAAATTAACCAATCAGTACACCCAGAGCTCCCAGGGACTAAACCACCAATTAAAGAGTATGGGTGGAGGGGCCCACATGTAGCAGAGGATGACCTTGTCAGTCATTAATGGGAGGAGAGGCCCTTGGTCCTGTGAAGGCTTGATGCCCCAGTGTAGGGGAATTCCAGGATAGGGAAGCAGGAGTAGGTGGGGTGGTAAGCAGGGGGAGGGGACATGGGGTAGGGTTTTTTCAGAGGAAGAACAAGGAAAGGGGAAAACATTTGAATGTAAAGAAAATATCTAATAAAATATGAACGCTAATGTTGAAAAAAAGGGGAATTTAATAGATAAGGGAGCAAAGGATAAATAAATACCTGCCCCTTCTCCTGAAGCTCAATATGTATATATATGTGTATATATATATATATATATATATATATATATATATATATATATATACATACATACACACACACACTTCTCTATGATATGTTAATTATCCTGTTTTGCACACAGTGACCTATGTATGTGATACCTTATAATCAATAATAAATCTGAGGGTTTTTCTCTTTTTAGACCATTATCTCACCCCCATGTTCCATTATCTCTTTGACATATTGTGAGTAATCTTCCAGTTTTCTGTTGGTTTAAATTTTTTTTACCTTTTTCTCTATTTTTTTCCTCTTAGAAGAAAGAGTGATTTTTTAAAAAAGTACATGACAGATTTTGTCATTCTTTTGCTTTTTGCCTTTCTTACCCACATGCAGGTGACCTCTTTATGGTAAGAAGGCTTTCAGGACTACAAGCTATCTACTTCTATCCCACTGCCTTAATGTATCTGTTGCTGTCTTCCATGCGTTTTCAACCAGCCTTGCATGAACACTTTTCCAAGGCAAGAGGTCTAGTGCCCTCAAACTAGTGCCCATGGATGTCCTCATATTGGGTTCTCCTGTTGTCTCACTTCCCACTTAGCATGAAGAACAGTTCTCCAGCTTGTCCAACTCCAGAAGCCTGTCTAGACACTCACTGCTCTGATCCATGCTGTATGGTTTCCTCAGTCTTTGCATGATGCTGAAACTGGGTTTCTTCTTTGTTTGTTTTTGTTTTGGTTTTGTGGGGCGACAATTGGATTTCCTTTTTATCTAGGATCTAACAGAGTCTGTTCAACTTCCATGGGACAACAACAGAAATGCAAAGGAATACAGAGTTACACAGAAGTGTCTGTGTGATACTCACTCTGCCTTACTGGAGGTGACTGATGTGTATAACAAGCAACATGCACACCTTTAAATATCAGAGTTTGAGGGTTCAGCACCACACCATTAGCTAGTTTTACTTAGGCTCTTGATAGTTCTCATAAGAATGTATTTCCTCTTCTGTCATTTTTATTTGTGAATGTTTCCAGTGGGAACTTTATTTGTTTTTTACTGTTCACATTATGTAGGAAAATCACTGAAAATATACTAAATATGTAAATAAAATATACTAAATAATTATTTGACAATTTAATGAATATATTTTATGATAATAAAGTTTTATTATTTTATAGCAGATTATACATGCTTTATCTTATTCTCAATTATAAAACCATATCAAATTTTTAGTGGTCATACATGTAGATCATTAAATTGTGTTATTTCCATTTTTCTTCTAATAAACATTTTGTAAAAAAATAAACTTTCTCTTACAATAACACTTTGCAATGAACAGTAAGGATATAAATAATCTTGATTAGGATGTTGTCCCTGTGCCCTCTAGTGAGTCTAGCTAAGGGTTTATCTATCTTGTTGATTTTCTCAAAGAACCAACTCCTCGTTTGGTTAATTCTTTGAATAGTTCTTCTTGTTTCCACTTGGTTGATTTCACCCCTGAGTTTGATTATTTCCTGCCATCTACTCCTCTTGGGTGAATTTTCTTCCTTTTTTTCTAGAGCTTTTAGATGTGTTGTCAAGCTGCTAGTGTGTGCTCTCTCTAGTTTCGTTTTGGAGGCACTCAGAGCTATGAGTTTCCCTCTTAGAAATGCTTTCATTGTGTCCCATAGGTTTGGGTATGTTGTGGCTTCATTTAATTAAACTGTAAAAAGTCTTTAATTTCTTTCTTTATTCCATCCTTGACCAAGGTATCATTGAGAAGTGTGTTATTCAGTTTCCACGTGCATGTTGGCTTTCCATTATTTATGTTGTTATTGAAGATCAGCCTTAGTCCATGGTGGTCTGATAGGATGCATGGGACAATTTCAATATTTTTGTATCTATTGAGGCCTGTTTTGTGACCAATTATATGGTCAGTTTTGGAGAAGGTCCCATGAGGTGCTGAGAAGAAGGTATACACTTTTGTTTTAGGATAAAATGTTTGCTAAACACATGAAACTCAAGAAGAATGAAGACTGAAGTGTGGACACTATGCCCCTCCTTAGAATTGGGAACAGAACACCCATGGAAGGAGTTACAGAGACAAAGTTTGGAGCTGTGACAAAAGGATGGACCATCTAGAGACTGCCGTATCCAGGGATCCACCCCATAATCAGCTTCCAAATGCTGACACCATTGCATACACTAGCAAGATTTTGCTGAAAGGATGCAGATATTGCTGTCTCATGTGAGACTATGCCAGGGCCTGGCAAACACAGAAGTGGATGCTCACAGTCAGCTAGTGGATGGATCACAGGGCCTCCAATGGAGGAGCTGGAGAAAGTACCCAAGGAACTGAAGGGATCCGCAACCCTATGGGTGGAACAACATTATGAACTAACCAGTACCCCGGAGCTCTTGACTCTAGCTGCATATGTATCAAAAGATGTCCTAGTCGGCCATCACTGGAAAGAGAGGCCCATTGGACATGCAAACTTTATATGCCCCAGTACAAGGGAACGCCAGGGCCAAAAAAAAAAAAAAAAAACCCTGGGAATGGGTGGGTAGGAAAGTGGGGGGGAGGGTATGAGGGACTTTTGGGATAGCATTGGAAATGTAATTGAGGAAAAGATGTAATAAAAAATATAAAAAAATTAATAATCTTGAAATAACATGTTTGGGTATATTCCAAATTGATATGTAAAAACTATGATGTACTACCTACTATGCATATACAAGTAGAAACTATCTAAAAACTATAATGTACTATATACTTTGCATATACAAGTAGAATTATGAAAATGAGTAGATATACAGAGAAAAGCCTTTGTGAAATTTGTCATGGGAACTTGAAAGATGAAACTAAAATTGTGTTTGAGAGTCGGAGGGAGGGAGAGAGGGAGGGAGAGAAAGAGATGGAGGGAGGAGAAAGAGTAGGGGTGGGGGACAGGGATATTTTTATATCATATACAAGTAACCTCTCTCTTTAAAAGTCCTTTTGTGTTATTAATATGATCAGTGTTTGCCAAAGGCTGCTCCGTCAGACATGATTTGGCAGGATGTCAATGTGGCCACACATAAAGGTCATGTTGAGAAATACTGAGCCAGTTAATCATTCAGAAAGTAGGTTATTACACTTGATTCAGAAAGTTCAGTAGTGTGTATGTTCTTTAAATCATTTGAACTTAGAAGACTTAACTGCTTTAGTCATTCTGAGGAACAAGAACACCCCAATATGTAATACAACAAACACTAAATGATTCGCTTAACCCTACACAGGAAGTCACTGTATACAGGAATAGAATTAAAAGTTCCTGATTTCCTTCCTTCTGCTGATGCCACTAAATCATTTGTCAAAACATCTCAGTCTTTCTTTTAAAATCAACTGAAAACTTCTTGTGAAATACTGGGCTTATGTAATCAAACATACAAAGGGAGGGGGGCTTTACTTAAACATTGCCACTGGCAAATATCCAAATTTACCCTATATCTTAATTTTCTTTCACCCCATTTTGTTTAATAGTTTGTGGTTAGAAAACAGACAACTCAGCCTTAAGTTGTAAGTACTGTTTTTGCAAGTGCATGTTTCCCGCCTTCCCCACCCCTGCCCCTGCTCAGTGTGTGCTTTCTGCTTATTGACATGCCCTTGGAGCAAGGTATGGAAAGAAGCAAGAGTAAAATGGGGTCTGATATGTCATTCTTGAATAGCACGGAACCCCCTCATTGGTCCCCGTGACTTCTCTTTAGTCAGTAAGTGAAAGGAAGAAAAACGAAACACATAAATAATTGCGGGGAGTGAAAAGACCAGAGGATAATTCACCTGTGACACAGTGAAGAAGTTCTGCAAGCAGACATCGGTGTTGTTCACAAAAAAGAATTTGTGATGTATTTAGTGCAGAAAAATTATACACCTCAAAATTACTGCAGTGTTAATGTTTATACTATGTATGGATTTAATACTGCAATAAAATAAGATACTAGTTTTCAAGTAAAGACATTGAAAAACAAATCAGTAAAAGGTCTATATATCCTTAATCAATGATTAGTTTTGCCTCCGTTATGACCTCATATAACTGGACCTACACAGTATTGCTTACAACACAATTCTAAACACATTCAGATGATACAACCATATGCTTTTCATGACTAAAAAGCACCACAGCCCAAGCTTTAATGAACTCACTATAAAAACGGCATCACTGAAATCTTTTGCATTAGAAAAAAAAAAAACAACCACCAAATATTAGTATGGAAATGTAGGCCTCAGCCAGTGATATGTAAATTGTTTCTGTCAGAGACTGAACATACAGACAGAAACACTTATTTAGAAATAATACATGAGTCACCCTGACAGCGATAGATTCCTATTTGGCTCTGTGGTCAATGGAACTTCATCAGAAATGTGCTTTGCTAGCTGGGGCTGTTGTTCTGGGGTAGCCCATTTGTCTGGCTTACACAAGTCCCTGGGTTTAATCTTCACCACCACAGTCAAAGCAAGTGGTGAGTCAAAGGCATTCTGGGCCCCAAGAAGTCAGCAGGAGCTCCTTTTTCCATCAAGCTTTTGAGGACTGGAAATGAAACCATATACAGACAGATACTCTTCCTTTGCCTGTTTTAAAATTATGCACCTGTTTCCAATGATGGCTATCTAATCTTGTGTCTGTGTATTTTATTGATTCTTACGAGAGTGTACTTTACCCATTGTATACTTTAAAAACAACAGGTTGCATTTGACTGAACCCTGCAATCTCTATTTGCTAGAAGAAATAGCAGCCACAGAGAACTGTGACAAACTGGAGAAATAGAGCTAAGTTATATTTGAAGCGTCGAGTTTACTCGAAATGACCCACTGCAAACATATGATTTAGATCTGTAAGTCATAAGTGCGGAAGCTCTGCCAGGCTCCATTATTTAGTCTTGAAAGTTCCATTATTTCCAGACATCCCAAAGGAAGAGACTGCCAAGAAAGGGAGGAACAGAAGGCCCTTTCAAGAGGTGTCCTGCCAGGGGATGACAAGACAGATATAATTTCAACACCATTCTAATTTGCTTTGCTGACCAGAAGGGGAAGAGCCCAGCTTTCTCCATCAACAAATACTTCAGAACTGAGAACTCTATTTTAAAGCCTGTCAGACACTGAAACGCTTTCTACTCTCCATACAAACCTGTATCTTCCAAGAGCCAAACACGGCTGAAATTCTGAAAATATTTATAATGAATATTATCAATATTTAGATGGACAAGGGCAGCAAAAATGTCACAACAAGGAGGTGATTGAGAAACAAAACTTCTAATTTCTTCTGAGGAAATCATTTATGAGTTCACATTATGATTAAATTATTGAGGTAAGACAACTTTTTAAAAAATTACTAAGTGAATTAGAGCTGATAGGAGAACATCAAAATAGATATTAGGGAATGTAAGACATTTCTGTGTCTTTAAGACTTGTCTAAATTTTATTTGTTTGTATTTAGAATAATATAATTGGCATTGGGATACATGATTAGATAACTCACTCAAATGGGAGTGCCTTTTGTAAATTTATTTAGATGAAATAATTTACTCACATGTCCACTCAGGAATTCATCAACATATTAGTTTATAAATATTTTCTTCTACAAGTGTAATTAATGTGTAAAATTACAGGTGGGTTTGTATGTCATTTTTTTTTTACTTTTTTATTTCATTGGATATTTTATTTATTTACTTTCAAATGTTATCCCCTTTCCCAGTTTCCCTCCCTACCAGAAACACCTTATCACATACTTCCTCCCCCTGCTTCTATAAGGGTGTTCCTCTATCTACTGACCCACTTACACCTCCCACCCTCGAGTCCCCTATACTGGGGCATCCATCAAGCCTTCATAGGACCAAGGACCTCTCCTTCCATTGATACATGGTAATGCCATCCTCTGCTACATTTGCAGCTGGAGCCATGTCTACTCCATTGTTTACGGCTTAGTCCCTGGGAGTTCCCGACAGGGGTCTGGTTGGTTGGCATTGTTATTCTTCCTATCGGGTTGCAAACCCCTTCAACTCCTTCAGTCTCTTTTCTAACTCCTCTATTAGGGACCCTGTACTCAGTCCAATGGTTGCCTGCTAACATCCTCGCCTGTATTTGTAAGGCTCTGTCAGGGCCTCTCAAGAGACAGCCCTGGCCAGGGCCAAGAAGAGGGAGTGGGTGGGTAGTGGAGCAGGGCTGTGGAAGGGTATAGGGAACTTTTGGGATAGCATTTGAAATTTGAAATGTATATAAAGAAAATATCTAATAAAAACATTGTAAACATTTTATGAGCAATGAAACAGGTCAGCAAGTTTTATCACTCTTTCTAACCAATGCTATGATTGACTAGCAATGAGCTTCTGAGGAAATCAGTTGTGTCAATGTTTAACTCTTGAGGGAGTACATGACTACATAATGTCACAATATATTTTCTGTGACATATTAAATGAACAGTTCACATATCTCAGAGAGAGAGAGAGAGAGAGAGAGAGAGAGAGAGAGAGAGAGAGAGAGAGAGAGAGAGAGACAGCCATATCAGGCTCCTTTCAACATGCACTTCTTGGCATCCACACAATAGTGTCTGGGTTTAGTAATTGTATATGGGATGAATCCCCAGGTGGGACAGTCTCTGGGTGGCCTTTCCTTCAGTCTCTGCTCAACACTTTATCTCCGTATTTGCTCCTGAGTGTATTTTGTTCTTCTTCAAAGAAAGACCGAAACACACACACTTTGGTCTTCTTCTTGAGCTTCATGTGGTCTGTGAATTGGATCCTGGTTATCTGGAGCTTTGGGATAATGTCCACTGATCAGTGAGTATGTACCATTCGTGTTCTTTTGCAGCTGGATTACCTCATTCAGGTTTATATTATCTCGTTCTATCCATTTGGCTGATAATTGCAGGAATTCATCATTTTTATTTGCTGAATAATACTCCATTGTTTAAATGTAGCACATTTCTGTATCCATTCTTCTGTTGAAGGACATCTGAGATCTTTCCAGATCCTGCCTATCATAAATAAGGATACTACAAACATTGTGGAGCATGTGTCCTTATTACATGTTGGAGCATCTTCTGGGTATATGCCCAGGAGTGCTATGGCTTATTCCTCACATAGTACTATGTCCAATTTTCTGAGAAACCACCCAACTGATTTCCAGAGTGGTTGTACCAGCTGGAAATCCCATCAACAATGGTGGAGTGTTCATCTTTCTCCACATCCTCACTAGCATCTTCTGTCACCTGAGTTTTAATCTTAGCCATTCTGACTAGTGTGAGAGAGAATCTCAGGATTGTTGTGATTTTCATTTCCCTGATGACAAAGAATGTTGAACATTTTTTAAGGTGTTTCTCTGCCATTCAGTATTCCTCAGTTGAAAATTCTTTGTTTGGCTCTGTACCCCATTTTTAATAGGGTTATTTGAGTCTCTGGAGTCTAACTTCATGAGTTCTTTGTATATATTGGATATTAGCCCTCTATTGGATGTAGGACTGGTAAAGATCTTTTCCCAATCTGTTGGTCACCTTTTTGTCCTATTGACAGTGTTGTTTGCCTTACAAAAGCTTTGCAATTTTATGAGGTCCCATTTGTTGATTATTAATCTTAAAGCATAAGCCATTGGTGTTTTGTTCAGGAATGTTTCCCCTGTGCCCATGTGTTTGAGGTTTTCACCCACTTTGTCCTCTGCAAGTTTCAGTATATCTGGTTGTATGTGGAGGTCCTTGATCTATTTGGACTTGAGCTTTGTAGAAGCAGATAAGAATGGGTTGATTTGCATTTTTCTACATGCTGACTGCCAGTTGAACCAGCACCATTTGTTAAAAATGCTTTTTCCACTAGATGGTCTTAGTTCCTTTGTCAAAGATCAAGTGATCATATGTATGTGGGTTCCTTTCTGGGTCTTCAGTTCTATTCTGTTGATTTTCCTGTCTGTCTCTGTGCCAATACCATGCAGTTTTTATCACTATTGTTCTGTAATACAGCTTGAGGTCAGGGATGGTGATTCCCTCAGAAGTTTTTTTTATTGCTGAGAATAGTTTTTGCTATGATGGGTTATTTGTTATTCCTAATGAATTTGCAAATTGCTCTTTCTAACTCCATGAAGACTTGGAACTTTGATGGGAAATGCATTGAATCTGTAGATTGCTTCCGGTAAGATGGCCATTTTTACTGTATTAATCCTGCCAATCCATGAGTATGGGAGATCTTTCTATCTTCTGAGATCTTCTTTGATTTCTTTCTTCAGAGACTTGAAGTTCTTGTCCTACAGATCTTTCACTTGCTTGATTACAATCACACCAAGGTATGTAATATTTGCGACTATTGTGAAGGGTGTCAATTTCCTAATTTTTTCCTCAGACTGTTTATCCTTTGAGTAGAGGAAGGCTACTGATTTGTTTGAATTTCCATCCACTTTCCTGAGGTTGTTTATCAGCTTTAGGAGTTCTATGGTGGAATTTTTTGGGTCACTTAAGTACATGATCATATCATCTCCAAGTAGGGATATTTTGACTTCTTCCTTGCAAATTTGTATCCCTTTGACCTCCTTTCGTTATCTAATTGCCCTATCTAGAATTTCAAGTACTATGTTGAATAGATAGGGGGAGAGTGGCCAGCCTTGTCTAGTCCCTGATTTTAGTGGGGTTGCTTCAAGTTTTCTCTCCATTCAGTTTGATATTGGCTACTGGTTTGCTATATATTGCTTTTATTATGTTTATGTATAGGCCTTGAATTTATGATCTTTCCAAGACTTTTAACATTCAGGGATATTAAATTTTTTCAAATGCTTTTTCAGCATCTAATGAAATGATCATGTGTTGTTTGTTTATGTAGTAGATTATGGTGATGGATTTCCATATTGAACCATCCCTACATGGGATGAAGCCTACTTGAGTGTGATGAATGATCGTTTTGATGTGTTCTTGAATTCAGTGTGTTCTTGAATTCAGTTGGCAAGAATTTTATTGAGTATTTTGGCATCAATGTTCATAAGGGAGATGGTCTGAAGTCCTCTTTGGTCATTGTGTGGTTTAGGTATAAGTATAATTTTGTCTTCATAGAATGAGTTGGGTAGTGGACCTTCTATTTCTATTTTGTGGAATAGTTTAGAGTATTGGTATTAGGTCTTCTTTAAAGGTCTGATAGAATTCTCCACTAAACCCATCTGGTCATGGGCATTTTTTTTTGATGTTGTTGTTGGTAGACTATTAATGACTACTTCTATTTCTTTAGGGGTTATTGGACTGTTTAGATGGTTTATCTGATCTTGTTTTAACTTTGGCACTTTGTATGTGTCTAGAAAATTGTCCATTTCATCCAGATTTTGCAATTTAGTTAAGTATAAACTTTTGTAGTAGGATCTGAAGATTTTTTTAATTTTCACGGTTTCCATTGTTATGTCTTCTTTTCATTTCTGATTTTATTAATTTGGATACTGTCTCTGTGTCCTCTGGTTAGTCTGGCTGAGAGTTTATCTTTATTGTTGATTTTCTCAAAGAACCAGCTCCTAGTTTTCTTGATTCTTTGTATGTTCCTTTTGTTTCTATTCAGTTGATTTCAGCCCCGAGTTTGATTATTTCCTGGCATCTACTCCTCTTGTGTCTATTTGCTTCTTTTTGTTCTAGAGCTTTCAGGTGTGCTGTCAAGCTGTAAGCTCTCTCCAGTTTCTTTTTGGAGGCATTCAGTGCTATGGGTTTTCCTCTTAGTACTGGTTTCATTGTGTCCCATATGTTTTGGTATGATGTGTCTTCATTTTCATTAAGTTCTAAAAGGATCTTTAATTTTTTTCCTTATTTCTTCCTTGACCAAGTTATCATTGAGTAGAGCATTGTTCAGTTTCCATGTATATGTTTGTTTTACTTGGTTTTGTTGGAATTTAAGACCAGCCTTAGTCCATGTTAATTATTTCAGTCTTCTTTTATCTGTTGAGGCGTGTTTTGTGGCCAATTATATGGTCAGTTTTGGAGAAGATACCATGAGGTGCAGAGAAGAAAGTATATTCTTTTGGTTTAGGATGAAATGTTCTATTAATATCTCTTAGATCCATTTGGTTCATAACTTCTGTTAGTTTCACTGTGTCTCTGTTTAGTTTCTGTTTCCATGATCTGGTCATTGTTGATAGTGGGGTGTTAAAGTCTCCCACTATTATTGTATGGGGTGTGATGTGTGCTTTAGTAAAGCTTTAATAAAGTTTCTTTTATGAATGTGGGTTTCCTTGCATTTGGAGCATAGATTTTCAGAATTGAGTATTTATCTTGGTTGATTTTTTTCCCTTGACCAGTATGAAGTGTCCTTCCTTATCCATTTTTTCTAGCCTTTGGTTGAAAGTTGATTCTATTTGATATTAGAATGGCTACTCCAGCTTGTTTTTGGGGTACCATTTACTTGGAAAATTGTATTGCAACCTTTTATTCTGAGGTAGTGTCTGTCTTTGTCACTGAGGTACATTTCCTGTATGCAGCAAAATGCTAGGTCCTGTTTACATATCCAGTCTGTTAGTCTATATCTTTTTATTGGGAAATTAAGTCCATTGATCTTAAGAGATATTAAGGAAAAGTGATTGGTAATCCCTGTTATTTTTGTTGTTAGAGGTGGAATTATGTTTGTGTGCCAATCTTCTTTTGAGTTTGTTGAAAGATTACTTTCTTGCCATTTTTAGGGAGTAGTTTCACTCCTCGTGTTGGTGTTTTCCATTTATTATCCTTTATAGGGCTGGATTTGTGGAAAGATATTGTTTAAATTTGATTTTGTCATAGAATATCTTGTTTTCTCCATCTAAGGTAATTGAGAATTTTGCTGGGTATAGTAGTCTGGGCTGACATTTATGTTCTCTTTTGTTCTGTATACCCTCTGCCCAGGATCTTCTAGCTTTCATAGTCTCTGGTGAGAAGTCTGGTGTAATTGTGATAGGTCTGCCTTATATGTTATTTGACCTTTTTCCCTTACTGCTTTTAAAATTCTTTTTGTTTAGTGCATTTGGTGTTCTGATTATTATGTGACAGGAGGAATTCCTTTTCTGGTCCAGTCTGTTTGGAGTTTTGTAGGCTTCTTGTATGTTCATGAGCATCTCTTTCTTTAGGTTAGGGAAGTTTTCTTCTATAATTTTGTTGAAGATATTTGCTGGTCCTTTAAGTTGGGAATCTTCACTCTCTTCTATACCTATTATCCTTAGTTTTGATCTTCTCATTGTATCCTGGATGTCCTGGATGTTTTGGGTTAGGAGCTTTTTGCATTTTGCATTTTCTTTGACTGTTGTGTGAATGTTCTCTAATGTATTTTCTGCCCCTGAGATTCTCTCTTCTATCTCTTGTATTCTGTTGATGTTGCTTGCATCTATGACTCCTGATATCTTGCCTTGGTTTTCTAACTCCAGGGTTGTCTTCCTTTATGATTTCTTTATTGTTTCTATTTCCATTTTTAGATCTTGGATGAATTTGTTCATTTCCTTCACCTCTTTGGTTGTGTTTTCCTGTAATTCTTTAAGGGATTTTTGAATTTTCTCTTTAAGGGCTTCTATCTGTTTACCTGTGTTTTCTTATATTTTTTAAGGGAGTTATTTATGTCATTCTTAAAGTCCTCTATCATCATCACGAGAAGCAATGTTAGATCCAAGTCTTGCTTTCTGGTGTGATGGTGTATTCAGTACTTGCTATGGTAGGAAAATTGGGTTCTGATGATAACAAGTAACCTTGGTTTCTGTTGCTTATGTTCTCATACTTGCCTCCCTCGATCTGATTATCTGTAGTGCTCTCTGCCCTCACTATATCTGACTGGAGCCTGTCCTTCCTGTAATCCTTTCTGAGTCAGAACTCCTCAGAGTCCAGCTGTCTCTGTGATCCTGTTATCCTGGGATCCTGGGATCCTGAGATTCTGAGATTTTGGGTTTGTCAGAGTTCCTGGGAGTCAAGCTTCCTCTGAGACCCTGAAATCCTGGCATGACCAAGCTCCTGGGATCCTGGGATCCTGGGTGTGCTAGTGTGCTTGGGAGTGGAGTGTCCTCTGGGGGCTGTAGGACTGGATGCTGAGTTTATGCCTAAGGTAAACCAGCACATGCAGGAAGAAACCTGAGCCACTGTCTGTCTGTTTCCCTGGATCCTTCTGGTTCTAGTTACTCCCTGTTGTGTTGGAACTGGTGTTATGTTCTATTCACCCCTGACCCTAAGATCCTGGGCATGCTAGAGAGCCTGGGAGTGGAGTCTCCTCTTGGGGCTGGAGGCTGGCCACAGAGTTCTCTCCCAAGCCAATATTTTTAAAATAAATGTATTAGTGTTAGCTTTTTTTCACTTTCATTATTGGCTATTATTTGAGCTGACCTATGGGCTTTCTTTATTATTTTAATTAAAAATTTAAATTGAAACTTTGATTTTTTTTAAGCATTTTACACCTGGTTGTTGTATTTACATCCTTTCTGTCCCTTGACCCCTCCAACCCTTCCAGTGTCCCCTAACACCCTCTCCAACTCATATATCTATCTATCTATATCTATATCTATATCTATATCTATATCTATATCTATATCTATATCTAATCTATATCTATCTATCTACATATGTATATGTGTATATGTATGTTTGTTTATAGTATATACAATCATATGGCTGTGTTTATATATGACATATATAATAACATATATAATGTGTATATATGTGTGTGTATATGTGATACACCCACAAAAACTAACACACATTCAGAGACACACAAACTCACTTATATAAAGTCCTGCTGAGTTCACATATATAAAAACCTGAAAGCAATATTTTATTATGACATTTTCATCTACTCTGTTTTTTTCTAATCTCTTCCTTGTCTGCCCTCCAGACTCTCCTGGTCTCCTCTTGCTAGTTCCTTTCCTCCCTCTGACTAGTTCCCTGTCTGTCATCATGTGACATACACTAGTTTTCTGTTTGTTTGAATGTGTGTGTCTCTGTATCTGTGTGTGTCCCTTTTGCTTTTCCTTTGGCTCTTTGTTTGTTGTTGTTTCCTAAATCTGTTTGTTTTTAGATGATGATGATGATGATGATCATGATCATGATCATGACAAGGATGTCTGTTTGTATTTTGATGTCAGGTGAGGTGGGGAAATGAGGAGGGTCTGAAAGGAGCTGTGAAAGGGGAAACCATAATCACATATATTTTATTAAAATCTAGGTTTAATATGAAGACAAAGTGTGGAGCAGAGACTGAAGGAAAGGCCATCCAGACACTACCCCACCAGGGGATCCATCCCATATACAGTCACCAAACTGGGATACCATTGTGAATGCTGGGAAGTTCTTGCTGACAGAAGCCTGATATGGCTGTGTTCTGAGACAGAGGTGGATGCTTTCACGGCAGCCAATGGTTGGACTGAACGGTTTCCCTGATGGAGGAGGTGGAGAAGGGACTGAAAGAGCTGACAGGGTTTGCAGCCCCATGGGCAGAGCAAAAATGTCAACTGGCCAGACCCCTGGGGCTCCTGCGGACTAGACCACCAACCAAAGAGTACACATGGAGGGACCCACAGCTCCAGCAACATGTGTAGCAGAGGATGACCTTGTTGGGCACCATTGAGAGAAGAGGTCCTTGGTCCTGTGAAGGTTAGATGCCCCAGTGCAGGGAAATGTGAGGGTGGGGAGACAAGTCAGTGGGTGGGTTGGGTAAGCATCCTCATAGAAGCAGGGGGAGGGAAGATGGGATAGGGGGTTTCTGGAGGGGAGACCTGGAAGTAAAAATTTGAAAAGTAAAGAAGGAAAGTAAATTTAAAAAGTAAAAAATAAAGAAAATATCCAATAAATATAAATAAAATCTAGTTTTAATTTAAAGAAAGGGTGGAAAGATAAATTTGTTGTTCAATCAATATATTCAATATCAATATACTATACTATTTTTAAGTGTCCACTTGCTAGACAATTTGCATCTCATCAACTTTTTTGTTGTTTGTTTTGTTGTTATTGTTGTTGAAACAGTATTTCTTCCTGTAGCCCTTGAAGTACTGGAACTCATTCTGTAGACCACACTGAACTCACAGAGATCTTCCTGCCTCTGCATCCCAAGTGCTGGGATCAAGTACATGCAGCCCCACAGCTTGGCTCATCACTCTTTTCATCTTGTGAATTTTAAAGTTAATTATTAAAAAGAACACTGGACACTAAACTTTATATTTTGTCTCTCTCTTTAAAATCTCTGCCATTCACTTAATAAGTAGTTGCTGCACATGTACCACTGGCTAGATCTTTCTATGATAGAGCATATATTAGCCTTCTAGAAATATTCCTCTTAAAAGTTCCTTAGTTACATTAGTTTGAAGATACACAATGAATATTTTGATCTTCATCAGGCAATAAGACAATGCTGCTACAATACTGCATGCTCTTTTACAAAACAGAAAATAAGCATCCTGTTCCAATTAAGCCAGAGAGGACATATTTTCGCCCTTCTAGCTAAGAAATGAGAGAATCACAGAAACAGCATATAGCATTTATTTAAGTAGGGGCCCTTGAACTTACTTTTGCTTACATATAAATTACATGTCATCATTGTTTATTTTATTACTCAAGTTTTCCAAGGTTCAGCCTTTTGGAGATTACCTTCAGGTTTCCTTGTATAGTTTTAATAAGCTTTAATCAGGCCATAGAGTCTTTTTAAGTTTTTGATACTGCAAACTTAATTCAAACTAATGTATTATTCTCTATTCCAGCTCTGGCAACAGAGAATTTTCTGAGGAGTCTTAGTTCTTTTTATTGAAAATGGCATTTAGAATTCAATAAATGAAAGTAATGAGATGCACTGAATGCTTTGGGATATACCTATATCTTGGTCCTCTCAAAGACAAAGTAGACATACATACATACAGACAGACACACACACACATACCTCTTCTAATTAATACATAGATCAAAAACCATGAGCTATTTATTGCTGTCAGGTTATGGAGAACAAATCTCTTTTGTGCCACCAGCTTGGGTTGTCTAAGATCTCTACAGGACCCTTTGGCCAACAACTCACTGGAATGCAACCTAGGCTTGAAATAAGGAATCTTGCTTGACTACATGTGCATTGAGCCTCACTCCTCTGTCATAGTTTCTTTAGTGCATAAAGGTATTTGTATGCCCTTTTTTGTTTTTGTTTGGAAGTAGTTTTTTATAAATATTTTCATATTATCTTCTCAAGAGAACCCCTCCCAGGCACATCCACTCTCCAGCTGATCTAGACAATCCCTCACTAAGACTCCTTTCCCAGGTGACTCTAGGTCACATCAACTTGCCAGTGACAACCAAGTCTGAACTATGGCACATTGCTTTGTTTAAAGGTTTTAAATACAAATACAATTTTAAATGTGAAAATATGTTGACACCATTTCTTTTGAAGATTAATAGCATGCATATTTTAGTGATTATGTCTCACTGATATGTTTCAAATCAATTGAGCTAAAGATAATTTCAAAATGCCCATGGTAACATCAAAGTGTTCTGTTAATGAAGCTAAATGGACTACATATCAAATGAACAAATGGGCACAGGAGGAAGAATTATTGAGAGTAGTACAATGGAAGAGGAAGTGAGGTGAGAGATGAGAAAGGAGGAGAAAATGATTACATGCATGATACAAATGTAAGAAAATGTAAGAACAAAAAACTATGAAGTTATTTTCTTGTCAGTAGTAGATCCTTTGCTGATGCACCCTCATTCATTCATGACATTGGCAAATCAACCATCCTGTTTCATATTCCTCAACCAATATAACTGAACGTTATCATTTTCTTACTTCTTATAAGTATTCATTTTTTTTAATTGAAAATGGATTTATACAATATATTCTGATTATGGTTTCCTCTTCCCAAATTCCTCCCAGATACTTGCCACTTCCTCAACCACTCAAATCTGCACATATTCTCTATTTCTCTCAGTAAAAAAGAAATAAGCATCTAAAATAGTAATAATAATAATGATAATAAATAAGATAAAATTGAAAAAACAAAGACAAATCGAACAGAAAAAGAACAAAAGAAAAAGCATATGAAACAAATATAGATGCAGTGAGATACACATTCACCACACAGACACACACATAGACACACATACACACACACACACACACACACACACACACACACACATGCACAAACCATAAAACCACAAACTCAAAAGCATAATATATAAGAAAGAGACCTGTGAGAGAAACACAACCTCCAAAAATACCACTGAATTCATTTTGTGGGGCCATCTTCTGCTTGGCATGCGGACCTGTCTTTATGTGTGGATTGTGTACCTCATGAGACAACATTAGAAAAAAACAAATTTTCCATTTGCAATGCAGTTTTCACTTGGAAATTTTATATATATATATATATATATATATATATATATATATATATATATATATATATGGAGAGAGAGAGAGAGAGAGAGAGAGAGAGAGAGAGAGAGAGAGAGAGAGAGAGAGAAGCGCTTGCTTCTGCTTTCTTTCTCAGCACTAGGGCCTCATCTGGTTTAGACTGGTTCTGGCTTTATACATGTTGCCAGTGTAGTTCAAATTAATTTCAGTCCTGTTACATCTTGGACTCCTCATTTCCTTGGTGCCTTCTGTCAACACTGGATCTTAAAATCTTTCTTCATCCTCTTCTAAAGAGTTCCTTGAGCTCTGAGAGGAGCAGTTGGCTGGAGATATCCCCTTGAGGACTGTGTATTTCAAAGCTTCTCACTGTGGACACATTGATCTGTTGTGGTTCTAGTTCTCTGTGTTTGTTCCCATACACTTCAGGTGGAAGCTTCTCTGATAATGATAGAGCAATATATTGACCTTTGAATACAGGACAATTTGTTGGCGATAATTTTATTGATATGCTCCTTTAATATAACAGTAGTGATTGGTTTTTCCATAGTTCTGTGGCCTATCTAGTCTCAGGTTCTTGGCAACCCAGGCAGTTGTAGCCCATAGGTTCCGTTTCATGAAGTGTGTTTTACTTCCAATCAGATACTGTTTGGTTACTCCCACAATTTTTGTACCACTAATGGACCAGTGTATTCTGCAAACAAATCATCGCTGTAGATCAAAGGGTTTAAAGCTAGATTGGTGTTTCCCTTTCTCCTTTGGTAAGATGTAGAGTACCATCCAGTATCACAAACATTGGTCAGTAGAGATGAAGACTCTATATAGGCACCAGCTCAATTTCTTTGTGTTCAATTAATTAAATTGGTGTTGTTGTCAGCAATAGGGCCTTACCATCTATTTTGAAAATCAGCCAATAGCATCGACAATAGTTGTATTGTTTGGGGATTTCTATGGGCACACCTTTGGTCGGAAATTTTGTTAAATGTAACTCATTCCAGGCACTACAGGTTTTATTTGATAGCAGGAGATGACTAGGTGGGACTTTATCTCCTCCATTATTTGTTGATTCCTTGTACAGCTCTTTCATATATGTGTATATATTGAGAAGCTCTACTGTATTCAGTTTCCATTCTTTAAATGGCCCTTAGTTTTAGATGTCCCTCTTCAAATCATCTCCCTTATCTTCCTCTTCCCTCCCCCTCTCTGGTCTTTAATTTCATTTATTTTCTCTATTGTTTGTTTTCTATTCATTTTCACTTAATCCTTATTATGCTCTCTACATTTTCACAGAGTTGCACATCATAGATATTGATATGTTGTACTGCTCTTTCCATTCAATTCAAAATATTTTCTGACATCCCTCTGAATTGCTTCAGTAACTGATGATAGGTTTTTGGAAAGCAATGCTGCTGAAGTTTCAAATATCTAAGGAAATGCTCCAGGAATCATTCTAAAGTTAATTTTCTAATATAATACTGTGTAATCAAAACATGTAGCACTTACAATTTCATAGTTTTCTTTTAATTCATGATAGTGCTGGCTGTAATCTTAGAAACTGAATATTCTGAGATTGATTGATGTAAATGTTTTCTCCTCCTGAACATTTTGCTATAGATTTCAGTGTGATGGTGAGTGACCCTTGTGGTCATTCTTCTGAACTCTTCCTCATTTTCAGCTTACTTGTTCTACCATTCATTAAAAAAAAAAAAAAAAAAACATAAAAATTCTCACACGGAAATTGCTATTCTATCTACACCCATCATTCATGTTACTTTGTCCTGATTTATTTTTAAAATTTACTACTTTAACATACTTATTCAACTTACTTTAAACTGTTTTCTAATTATTATTGCAGTTTCTTTGTTCCCATTTGTACTGGATAGATTTATGTCAACCTGAAACAAGTGAGAATAATCTGAAAGGAGAGACCTCACTTGAGAAACTGCCTCCATAAGTTCCAAATCTAAGGCATTTTCTTAATTAATGATTGATGGTGACGGATCTAGCTTATTGGGAGTAATGCCATCCCTGGGCTGGTGTTCCTGAATTCTAGAAGGAATAAGGAGGAGAAGGTCACAATAAGTGAGCTGGTATTGACCACCCCTTCCTGGCCTTTGACTTCTTTTGAGTTCCTGCCCTGAAGAACTTTGGTGAGGAATAGCAATATGAAAGCTAGAGCCAAATAAACTCTTTCCTACCTGAGTTCCTTTTCATCATGGTGTTTCATCACAAGAGTAACCTTAACTAGGGCACCATCATAGTATTTTGTTAAAAAATCTGCAAGGACACTGTGATCTGTCCTTCTTTCTTGTCCTCATTGTTTGCTTGATCCATGTTTTTAGCTTTATTGTATGCATGTATTATGGCCTGAATTATATTTTGTCACAATGCATTCACTTATGTATTCATGTGATGGTAGCTGATTTCAAAACATGTCAAAAGTATGCCCTTCACTATATAGACTATATAGTGAGTTCTAGATGAGTTTCAGATATTTGCAATTTTTCACCAGAAAAAAATATAATTATAATAATAAAATAAAGCCTTATACTTTATGAGGAGACAAATTTCATTGATTAGGGTTTTCACTCTAATTAATAACCTAATAAGTTTTAAAGAGCCCATTCATACATCAGTTGGCTGTGAATTCAGGAATTGTGCTTTAGTAGTTTGTAATTGGAGGGAAATTCCAAACCATGAAAACTGACCATTGATTTCTTGCATGTCCGCTTCTTTAATATATTATTGCTATTTTCATATTTAAGCTCCTGAGGTAAAATCATGTTGTTTTAGGTTATAAATCTTTTATTTCAACGATGCCTATATATATACATACACACATATACACACACACATATATATACACATATATATACATATATATATATATACATACACACACAATGTGTGTGTGTGTGTGTGTGTGTGTGTGTGTGTGTGTGAGAGAGAGAGAGAGAGAGAGAGAGAGAGAGAGAGAGAGAGAGAGAGAATGTAGCTCAGAGTTGACTATTGGATCTGAATTCACTTCAGATCCATCTGTATCACCTTGACTCTCTGATATAATTTTTATACTCACTTCTTATTAATTAGTTAATCTTTGATGGGTAGAATAGCAATTTTTAATCAAATTACAAAATTTGTAAAGATTTTTTGTTTTAATATATTTGAGTATGTGCTTTGTCTTGATATATTTGTGCATGTGTTGCCTGAAAAAGCCAAAAGCCATCATCAGATCCCTTGGAACAGGAATTATAGTTGTGACTTGTCATTTGGAAGCTAGGAACTAAGCTGCAGTACTCTGCAAGAGTGACAAATAATTGCAAGTCTCAAGCAGTCTTTTTAGCCTCTATACTTATTCATCAGTAACAACTTATTGTGGTAGATTTTCAAGTTGGTATTTAATATGTTGATATTGTAACTATAATAAACTGAGTTTTCACTGTACTGAGTATTCTGTGGTTGCTTTCAATGTTTTCCTTTAATTTTATGGCAATTACTTATAACATAGCTAATTGTAGGGTTGCATTCACTAAACAGTTTGGGGATTAGTTTATTTTAATGTTGATGGCCTAAGACCTTTATATCATCTAAAAAATTCTATCATTTTCTTTTATTTCAGTTGCTACCATCTCTTTCCATATAGCTTATGTTTTTTAGCACATCATATGGCACAGTGAATTTATCATATATTTATCTGAGACTTGAAAATTTAGCCTGCAATTAAGAGCAATTGGAATTTATGATTGTCAGTGCGAAAAGTGGAACATGGACATGCCTTTGTAACTAATTCTGCTTCAAGAACCTAAAACGTGGCTTAGTGTCTTTATTTATAATCTGTTCAAAATACCTCAGTAATATTAGTAAATGACCTGGAAAGATTGTCTTCTAGTTTATCTTCACAATTACACTACAAATTTCTTCTTGGTGTCAAGGCATTAAAACATTTTTTTCTAATAAATTTCTAGCATAATTATGGATTTATAGAAAATTCATGAAACATACTACAGAGAAGTCCTTGTTTATTTAACTCATGCCTACTTACCTCCATGGTTCATAGCTTGTATTTCTATGGTACATTAGGAGTCAAGATTTAAAACATTGCTATAGAGAAAATTTCAGATTTGGATATGCCGTGCTAACCAGTCTTTCTGTTAAAATGGCCACATGTGTTATATCTGTCTAGTAGCTGCCTGGTCTGTGAAATTTTTTTAGCTTTCCCTTATCTGTGACATTGATTATCTTAAAGAATACACATCAGATATCCTGTAAAACATACTAATGTAGATTATACATTTCTTGTAGTTATACTCAAATTGTGGGTTTGTGGCTAGACAATATTTATTTTGATGCCTTCTCAATGTATATCACGGATGTTAACTGTAGATAGCATCGTCTTCATATGATACGTTAGTATGGTTTCTGATTTACTGAGAAATCCTTCACACACAGGTTATACTATAGCTATCATCTTACACAAGTAGATTAAATTAGTCATAATTAATATGTCAATATTTATGTTATTAGCAAAGTGCATAGTGTATTCAAATCTCACAAGTTTGGAGATGTTTTTTTTTCCCAGACACAGCATTTTCTTTGACATGACAGTGAAGCTTTCCTATTGTCTGTGGGATTAACACTGAAGTGGTGAGTGTTAGATGTTGGGAATTTCCTTTCTCACTATTTGACAGGAATGTAGATAAGTAAGGGGAGAAATCTAGCATAATCCACGTTTAGAGACTGTGTTGGCAACAACAAGAGCTTGTGTTTAGCTTAATGGAAATATTGGCAGGCATGACTGTCTAGTGTGCTTACAAGGTAGTGTTTGGAGGTGGCATTAAGTATTTCACAATGATGTGCAGTAACTATCACCAAGCATTTTTGTGACTTCTTTGATCTTGAATCACTGACATTTTCTATCCATTAGCAAGGAACTTCCTCAGCAATTCTACCTCAACTTGGTGGCAAAGAAATAATTTCTTTTCTCTTTTTTATGGGATGCCATTTTTTCTAGGTAGGCTAGGCTATCTTAATCTTAAATTCATTAAGTAGCCCAGATTGCCCTCAAACTCATGGCAATACTCTTGTCTCAGCATCCTGTATACAGTAATGACAACTGTGTACTACCTCATCTAAACATACTGCTATTTTTCTTTATTCTGTGAATTTTAGCAATAAGATTTTATTTTCTTCTCATCGAATTTTTTCTGCTCTTCCTTGCTTCATGTGGATACAGACACATGGCTGATTGTTGTCCTTTGCGCTGAAAATCCACCATAATATTATTGCATCTAGAATATATGTTAATATGAATTTACTCAGTTTTTGTTCATTCAAGAAAATGGACACATCTTATCAGGTAAGGAGTTAGGTATTTTATTTTCTCCCGAAATATCAAATCTTTTCCTACTCCCTTCATTATAATTCATTTGGTTCCTAGCAAGAACTATATCATATTATCCTCCTACTGGCCATCATATATCTGTGACTGAGGTATGGAGGACAGGATTTGCTTCTTGTAAATGGCCTCTTGACTCCCAATAGTCCTCCTGATTCTCCAGTACTTCCATTGTCCTGTTTATATTATTGATTTCTTCTTTCATGAGATCTTCTGTTCCTAGATCTATTTATCATAGCTGGTTTTGTCTACTTAGCATTCTGTCCCCTGTGTAATAGCTGAGTACAGTTTTAATGATACCTTTGTATTATCAAACTCTAATTTTCCTTACTTTTGCTACTACTAGAAATTTGGGATCAAAAGTTAGTCACCTTGCCTCAGATTATAGAAATTGATGTAAATAGCTTTTTAAAAAATTTTTAATATTTTTATTACATATTTTCCTCAGTTACATTTCCAATGCTATCCCAAAAGTCCCCCATAGCGCCCCCCACTTCCCTACCCACCCATTCCCATTCTTTTGGTCCTGGCATTCCCCTATATTGGGGCATATAAAGTTTGCAAGTCCAATGGGCCTCTCTTTCCAGTGATGGCCGACTAGGCCATCTTTCTATACATATGCAGCTAGAGACAAGAGCTCCGGGGTTCTGGTTAGTACATCATGTTGTTCCATCAATAGGGTTGCAGATCCCTTTAGCTCCTTGGGTACTTTCTCTAGCTTCTCCATTGGGAGCCCTGTGATACATCCAATAGCTGACTGTGAACATCCACTCCTGTGTTTGCTAGGCCCCGGCATCGTCTCACAAGAGACAGCTATATTTGGGTCCTTTCAGCAAAATCTTGCTAGTGTATGCAATGGTGTCAGCGTTTAGAAGCTGCTTATGGGATGGATCCCTGGATACGGCAGTCTCTAAATGGTCCATCCTTTCATCACAGCTACGAACTTTGTCTCTGTAACTCCTTCCCTGGGTGTTTTGTTCCCAATCTAAGAAGGGGCACAGTGTCCACACTTTGGTCTTCATTCTTCTTGAGTTTCATGCGTTTAGTAAATTGTATCTTATATCTTGGGTATCCTAAGTTTTGGGCTAATATCCACTTATCAGTGAATACATATTGTGTGAGTTCTTTTGTGATTGTGTTACTTCACTCAAGATGATGCCCTCCAGGTCCATCCATTTGGCTAGGAATTTCATAAATTCATTCTTTTTAATAGCTGAGTAGTACTCCATTGTGTAAATATACCATAATTTCTGTATCCATTCCTCTGTTGAGGGACATCTGGGTTCTTTCCAGCTTCTGGCTATTATAAATAGGGCTGCTATGAACATAGTGGAGCATGTGTCCTTTTTACCGGTTGGGACATCTTCTGGATATATGCCCAGGAGAGGTATTGCTGGATCCTCCGGTAGTACTATGTCCAATTTTCTGAGGAACCGCCAGACTGATTTCCAGAGTGGTTGTACAAGCTTGCAATCCCACCAACAATGGAGGAGTGTTCCTCTTTCTCCACATCCTCGCCAGCATCTGCTGTCACCTGAATTTTTGATCTTAGCCATTCTGACTGGTGTGAGGTGGAATCTCAGGGTTGTTTTGATTTGCATTTCCCTGATGATTAAGGATGTTGAACATTTTTTCAGGTGCTTCTCTGCCATTCGGTATTCCTCAGGTGAGAATTCTTTGTTCAGTTCTGAGCCCCATTTTTTAATGGGGTTATTTGACTTTCTGGAGTCCACCTTCTTGAGTTCTTTATATATATTGGATATTAGTCCCTTATCTGATTTAGGATAGGTGAAGATCCTTTCCCAATCTGTTGGTGGTTTTTTTGTCTTATTGATGGTGTCTTTAGCCTTGCAGAAGCTTTGCAGTTTCATGAGGTCCCACTTGTCAATTCTCGATCTTACAGCACAAGCCATTACTGTTCTATTCAAGAATTTTTCCCCTTTGCCCATATCTTCAAGGCTTTTCCCCACTTTCTCCTCTATAAGTTTCACTGTCTCTGGTTTTATGTGAAGTTCCTTGATCCACTTAGACTTGACCTTAGTACAAGGAGATAGGAATGGATCGATTCGCATTCTTCTACATGTTAACAACCAGTTGTGCCAGCACCATTTGTTGAAAATGCTGTCTTTCTTCCACTGGATGTTTTTAGCTCCCTTGTCGAAGATCAAGTGACCGTAGGTGTGTGGGTTCATTTCTGGGTCTTCAATTCTATTCCATTGGTCTATTTGTCTGTCACTATACCAGTACCATGCAGTTTTTATCACAATTGCTCTGTAGTAGAGCTTTAGGTCAGGCATGGTGATTCCACCAGAGGTTCTTTTATCCTTGAGAAGAGTTTTTGCTATCCTAGGTTTTTTGTTATTCCAGATGAATTTGCAGATTGCACTTTCTAATTCGTTGAAGAATTGATTTGGAATTTTGATGGGGATTGCATTGAATCTGTAGATTGCTTTTGGCAAGATAGCCATTTTTACAATGTTGATCCTGCCAATCCATGAGCATGGGAGATCTTTCCATCTTCTGAGATCTTCTATAATTTCTTTCTTCAGAGACTTGAAGTTTTTATTATACAGATCTTTCACTTCCTTAGTTAGAGTCACGCCAAGATATTTTATATTATTTGTGACTATTGAGAAGGGTGTTGTTTCCCTAATTTCTTTCTCAGCCTGTTTATTCTTTGTGTAGAGAAAGGCTATTGATTTGTTTGATTTAATTTTATATCCAGCTACTTCACCGAAGCTGTTTATCAGGCTTAGGAGTTCTCTGGTGGAATTTTTAGGGTCACTTATATATACTATCATATCATCTGCAAAAAGTGATATTTTGACTTCATCTTTTCCAATTTGTATCCCTTTGATCTCCTTTTGTTGTCGAATTGCTCTGGCTAGGACTTCAAGTACAATGTTGAATAGGTATGGAGAAAGTGGACAGCCTTGTCTAGTCCCTGATTTTAGAGGGATTGCTTCAAGCTTCTCACCATTTACTTTGATGTTGGCTACTGGTTTGCTGTAGATTGCTTTTATCATGTTTAGGTATGGGCCTTGAATTCCTGATCTTTCCAAGACTTTTATCATGAGTGGGTGTTGGATCTTGTCAAATGCTTTTTCCGCATCTAACGAGATGACCATGTGGTTTTTGTCTTTGAGTTTGTTTATATACTGGATTACGTTGATGGATTTCCGTATATTGAACCATCCCTGCATCCCTGGGATGAAACCTACTTGGTCAGGATGGATGATTGTTTTGATGTGTTCTTGGATTTGGTTAGCAAGAACTTTATTGAGGATTTTTGCATCAATATTCATAAGGGACATTGGTCTGAAGTTTTCTATCTTTGTTGGGTCTTTTTGTGGTTTAGGTATCAGAGTAATTGTGGCTTCATAGAATGAGTTGGGTAGAGTACCTTCTGTTTCTATTTTGTGGAATAGGTTGTGAAGAACTGGGATTAGATCTTCTTTGAAGGTCTGATAGAACTCTGCACTAAACCCATCTGGTCCTGGGCTTTTTTTAGTTGGGAGACTATTAATGACTGCTTCTATTTCTTTGGGGGATATAGGGCTGTTTAGATCATTAACCTGATCTTGATTCAACTTTGGTACCTGGTATCTGTCTAGGAACTTCTCCATTTCATCCAGGTTCTCCAGTTTGGTTGAGTATAGCCTTTGGTAGAAGGATCTGATAGTGTTTTGGATGTCTTCAGGATCTGTTGTTATGTCTCCTTTTTCATTTCTGATTTTGTTAATTAGGATGCTTTCCCTGTGCCCTCTAGTGAGTCTGGCTAAGGGTTTATCTATCTTGTTGATTTTCTCAAAGTACCAGCTCCTTGATTGTTTGATTCTTTGAATAGTTCTTCTTGTTTCCACTTGGTTGATTTCGCCCAAGTTTGATTATTTCCTGCAGACTACTCCTCTTGGGTGAATTTGCTTCCTTTTGTTCTAGTGCTTTTAGGTGTGTTGTCAAGCTGCTAATGTGTGCTCTCTCTAGTTTCCTTTTGGAGGCACTCAGAGCTATGAGTTTTCCTCTTAGAAATGCTTTCATTGCATCCCATAAGTTTGGGTATGTTGTGGCTTCATTTTCATTGAACTCTAAAAAGTCCTTAATTTCTTTCTTTATTCCTTCCTTGACCAAGGTATCATTGAGAAGAGTGTTGTTCAATTTCCACGTGAAGGTTGGCTTTCTATTATTTATTTTGTTATTGAAGATCAGCCTTAGTCCATGGTGATCTGATAGGATGCATGGGACAATTTCAATATTTTTGTATCTGTTGAGGCCTGTTTTGTGACCAATTATGTGGTCAATTTTGGAGAAGGTACCATGAGGTGCTGAAAAGAAGGTATATCCTTTTGTTTTAGGATAGAATGTTCTGTAGATATCTGCCAGATCCATTTGATTCATAATTTCTGTTAGTTTCACTGTGTCCCTGTTTAGTTTCTGTTTCCATGATCTGTCCATTTGTGAAAGTGGTGTGTTGAAGTCTCCCACTATTATTGTATGAGGTGCAATGTATGCTTTGAGATTTACTAAAGTTTCTTTAATGAATGTGGCTGCCTTTGTATTTGGAGCATAGATATTCAGGATTGATAGTTCCTCTTGGAGGATTTTACCTTTGATGAGTATGAAGTGTCCCTCCCTGTCTTTTTTAATGACTTTGGGTTGGAAGTCAATCTTATCAGATATTAGAATGGCTCTTCCAGCTTGTTTCTTCATACCATTTGCTTGGAAAATTGTTTTCCAGCCTTTCATTCTGAGGTAGTGTCTATCTTTTTCTCTGAGATGAGTTTCCTGTAAGCAGCAAAATGTTGGGTCTTGTTTGTGTAGCCAGTTTGTTAGTCTATGTCTTTTTATTGGGGAGTTGAGTCCATTGATATTAAGAGATATTAAGGAAAAGTAATTGTTGTTTCCTGTTATTTTTGTTGTTAAAGTTGGCATTCTGTTCTTGTGGCTGTCTTCTTTTAGGTTTGTTGAGGGATTACCTTCTTGTTGTTTCTATGGCATGGTTCCTGTCTTTGTATTGGTCCTTTTCTGTTATTATCCTTTGAAGGGTTGGATTTGTGGAGAGATAATGTGTGAATTTGGTTTTGTCGTGGAATACTTTGGTTTCTCCATCTATGTTAATTGAGAGTTTGGCTGGGTATAGTAGCCTGGGCTGGAGTTTGTTTTCTTTTAGTTTCTGTATAACATCCGTCCAGGATCTTCTGGCTTTCATAGTCTCTGGTGAAAAATCTGGTGTAATTCTGATAGGCTTGCCTTTATATGTTACTTGGCCTTTTTCTCTTACTGCTTTTAGTATTCTATCTTTATTTAGAGCATTTGTTGTTCTGATTATTATGTGTCGGGAGGTATTTCTTTTCTGGTCCAGTCTATTTGGAGTTCTGTAGGCTTCTTGTTTGTTCATGGGCATCTCTTTCTTTAGATTTGGGAAGTTTTCTTCTATAATTTTGTTGAAGATGTTTGCTGGTCCTTTGAGTTGAAAATCTTCATTCTCATCCACTCCTATTATCCGTAGGTTTGGTCTTCTCATTGTGTCCTGTATTTCTTGGATGTTTTGAGTTAGGATCTTTTTGCATTTTACATTTTCCTTGATTGTTGTGCCGATGTTCTCTATGGAATCTTCTGCACCTGAGATTCTCTCTTCCATCTCTTGTATTCTGTTGCTGATGCTCGTATCTATGGTTCCAGATTTCTTTCCTAGGGTTTCTATCTCCAGTGTTGCCTCATTTTGGGTTTTCTTTATTGTGTCTACTTCCCTTTTTAGGTCTAGTATGGTTTTGTTCATTTCCATCATCTGTTTGGATGTGTTTTCCTGTTTTTCTGTAAGGACTTCTACCTGTTTGATTATGTTATCCTGTTTTTCTTTAAGGATTTGTAACTCTTTAGCAGTGTTCTCCTGCAATTCTTTAAGGGATTTTTGTGCTTCCTCTTTACTGTCTTCTACCTGTTTACCAGTGTTCCTTTGTATTTCTTTAAGTGTGTTATTAAAGTCCTTCTTGAAGTCCTCTACCATCATCATGAGATATGCTTTTAGATCCGTGTCTAGCTTTTCCCGTGTGTTGGGGTGCCCTGGACTGGGCGAAGTGGGAGTGCTGGATTCTGATGATGGTGAGTGGTCTTGGTTTCTGTTAGTAAGATTATTACGTTTACCTTTCGCCATCTGGTAATCTCTGGGGTTAGTTGTTGTCGTTGTCACTGTTTAAAGATTGTAGCAGAAGCTGTGTTTCACTCACCAGCAGTCTTAAAATCCTGTGGCGGGGGTTGTGGGTAGCTGGTGGGTGTCAGCCGACCCTGCGCTCTAGCTACCCTGGTGCTGGTCTGGCCGGATGAGGCCTGTGGTCCTACTCAGGCCGTTTTTCTGCTTCCCTAACTAATGCAGTCTCAGGTCCCGCGCGCAATTGGATTGGAGCAGAAGCTGTGTTCCACTCACCAGAAGTCTCAAAATCCTGTGGCGGGTGTTGTGGGTAGCTGGCGAGTGTCAGCCGACCCTGGGCCCTAGCTACCCCAGTGCTTTTCTGACCGGAAGAGAGTAAATAGCTTTTGAGTGAGGGTTTATGTCAATCCTGCCTTTGTTTCAGTTGAGATTAATGCGTTTCAACATATTTGTAGAACTTTGAATCTAGATGGATATTTCTTAGAATATACTTCAATGTGTAGGCCTGCTTGTGTTAAGGTCCTTTTTACTTTACATATCAGGTCTGTGTCTAGCAGAGACTTGAGCAGATAGTTGGTGTTTTTACACGGAGTTCTATGTACATAATTAGCAAGTGTGAGGTACATAAAACATTGTGTGAGCTGAAAAATCTGTGTTTTAAGGAGTCTCAAATTTGTCTGAATGAGATTGTTTATACATGCCAAGGTGATAATTTCCACTGTCAGCTCAGTTCTTTGATAAATTCAGGAAAAGTTATTAATTTTTAGTTTACCTCAGTTTTTTTTCAGTTTGCAAAAGTGATTATAAGTGTAAGTATATTCATGAATGACATTTTAAGTTTTTGTGCAATTTATTTTTTTTTCTGTTAACCATTTTCCTCAGCTATCAACCTACCACAACAGAAAATAGGAAATTTATCTTTCAAAAATAGAGTTAGTGTTCATTCAACTAATTCCAACCAGCTAAGTTTTTACCTTTCCATATAACGGAATGATTAGCTCTATCTTTCACAATAAATAAATAAATAAATAAATAAATAAACAAACAAATCCCCAGACACTGAGCTGTGCGAATGCACAGATGTTACTAAGAAAGCCATCCTATGCAATAAGTTTATTTTCATCAGAGGCCAATTAAAATGTCACTATATTGTTGGGACTTACAACTGTAGGGTATGTGGAACACAGCAAGATCAATTAATTAAACATTATATATAAAATATACCTGCTGTGTATGAGAAGACTGTGAATTGATTCTTCTTGTGTTTGAGCAACTACAGTATTTTCTATACCTTGCCAGTAGATTCTTGGCATAAGGGAGAAAGCCTGATCATATTTTCTGTTCTAAATAGAAGGAAAGCCTTATTTCAAATATACACCATTTTCTGTGACTGAATGCTTGAGCAAGAATTTTCATTGTCTTCTCTTTTGATATTTTTTATTCTTTGGAAATTATATATATATATATATGTATATATATATATATATACACATATATATATATCACATCTTTATTATATATACCTTCTGTTCCTCTGTCTCTGCACTCCCCACTTCTTGGACACATATCCTTTGTCCTATAACCTACATATTTTATTATCTGCTGAGTCAGATAAGTGCTGCTTATATAAGCATGGGTGTGGGCTCATTCACTGAGGCCTGGGTCATCTACAGGTGACCACACCCTAAAAAGTCATCAACTGCCAATAACTCCTCACCCTGGAAGTCATCAATTGTAACTGCTAAGATAGGAGTGAAGCCTTCAAAGTCACTCATTTCTCTACAATGAAATTTTTAACTGGTTTCATGTTATGGAGCTCTTGTTTAGCTGCTATGAATTAATATGTGTGGTCATCACGTCATAGCATTTTACCGCACTTTTCCTTAGCCTCCAGAACTTACATTCTTTTTACACTGTTGCCTATCATGCTCCCCATACTCAAGGTAAGGTTGTCATTGATGTCATACAGTTTTTTAGGTTCAAATAAGGTAAATGAATGGAATAAATAAAAAAGATCAAAAGGAGATAAAGTACATCGTGCTTTAGCTACTTGAAAAACTGAGAAAAGAGGGCTCATAAGCCTGGACAGCCTGGACAGCAGAGAGAAAACACAACTCAACAGCAAACATATAGCAGGGCAGTGGTGGCACATGCCTTTAATCCCAGCACTTGGGAGGCAGAGGTAGGCAGATTTTTTAGTTCAAAGTCAGCCTGGACTACAGAGTGAGTTCCAGGACAGCCAGGGTTGTACAGAGAAATCCTGACTTGATAAACAAAACAAAAATTAAAACAACAACAACAACAACAACAAAGCAAAAATACTGTACTGGTTGGTTTTTTGTGTCAACTTGACACAGACTGGAGTTATCACAGAGAAAGGAGCTTCAGTTGGGGAAATGCCTCCATGAGATCCAGCTGTAAAGCATTTTCTCAATTAGTGATCAAGGGGTAGGGCCCCTTGTAGTTGGTACAATCTCTGGACTGGTAGTCTTGGGTTCTATAATAAAGCAAGCTGAGCAAGTCAGGGTTAGCAAGCCAGTAAGAAACATCCCTCCATGGCCTCTGCATCAGCTCCTGCTTCCTGACCTGCTTGAGTTCTAGTCCTGACTTCCTTTGGTGGTAAACAGCAGTGTAGAAAATGTAAGCTGAATAAACCCTTTTCTCCCCAACTTGCTTTGTGGTCATGATATTTGTGCAGGAATAGAAACCCTCACTAATACACATATGCTAAAACAATAGACTAGATAGCATGCATGGTTCTCTGTATAGCAGTTGCATTTATATATCCAATTTACTAACATTTATAACTTGTTAGTGCAGGGATAGTGATAGAACTGTACAGGGAAGCCTTTGCTCCTAAGCAACTGCCTCTAATCTCAGATTTATTGCAACATACCACTTTCAACAGTCTTGTTATATTGTAAGTGGTTTCCTGTGATTCTTTCTGGCTTGATAATATGGTTCATTCTCATATAAAAGCGTGACCAGTGTCTTTTTTCCACACTGAGACATATTTTCTTCTTTTGTCATACTGAGAGATGTTAACCAACATGATCCCAACATTTTATTGAATCATAGAAATTTTCTTGAAGATGAGCCAACCCCTTCATTCATATAAACCACAGGAAAAAAAAACCCAAAACTTAAAAAAATAATTATTCATGCATCCTTGGTTAAACATAATGAAAAATAAACAATTTCTATAAGCTTTTACAGACATTAAGTAAGAATAAGACAAAAATCAAAATATCATGCAATGTAAAATATTTGGTGGTATTTTAGAAGAAGTATTCGAACAAAATGTTCTTCATCCTTCTTTACTTCAAATCTGCTTGTGGTCTCCATTTGGCTACAATACAATTTGACTTCAATAACCTCGTTCTCAATCTGAAATGAAACAAATATATTTAAAAGAATATTTTTAGATGTTAGGAAAGCAATAAATCTTTTTATTTCCCTAGTTATGTTAAATTAAATGCCCTCTTTTCTTTTTTGTAATTTAGTGAGCCAACTCAATTGTTGTGATAGGCCTGGGTTTTGTCCTAACAGCATCACTTACTGATGCTCATTTGACAGAGGTATGGCTGGATAGTATCATCTCATTGTTTCAACATCAAATTTCCTTTAAAGCAGAGGAATCATATTAGTACCCCTTCCTGCTTTTATGCTGCTAACATATCAGCTTTATAAATAACAAGTCTTTTCCTATCTACATTTAGAACCTATTTGAACAGATGAATAAGGAAAATCCACATTGGTTTTCATTTTAAAATTTAAAAGTAGTCACTGATTTATGCCTCTAATAGAGATAGAATGTTGTTTTAGAAATATTCTAGAGAAGCTGCTTAAAATTTTCATACTTTAATGGGTATTGCACATATTCCTATAGTTATAAAATAGTATATATGTATGCATGTAAATTTGAGTTTATTTCTTATTTTCTCTTTCCAAAATTCACAGATCGTAAGGGCTTGATCAATGCACAAGTCTTTTGTATTTCATAAAGTAGGTTTAATGGATGGAGAGGTCTATGGTGGCCGGTCTTCAGCATCAGGATTTTGGGTCCTTCTGTCATATATAGTGGCAATCTTAATGTATACCCTACTTTCCCTTTCACCAAAATGAGTTCTCGTGAATACATTAAATTCACAGTTTTAGAGAAGTCAAAAGCATCTGAAAAGTTTATACTTTCTCTTCAGTTTGATATTCTAGAGCTCCCACATTATACATTGTGTTATCTAGAAGCTACTTCCAGAAACAGTTAGCTTTAAGGGTAGATTTAGGTTCTTATCTTTTAATTTTAGTAGAGTTTGTCAAGTTATAATGCTATTTATGAAAACAGATAAATAACTATCTCAGTATAGGTGATAGCCTTTTATTTTGAAAGTGTGGGTTGGTTGATTCACATTTAATTCATCCAAGCAAACATCAACTTAAGACAACTTAAAAATAGTCTTATGTTTGACTATGGTTTCCAATCTCTGAATCTGAAAGTTAAGTAAAGGGAAGATTTTCTGGTGGTACCTAACAAGTGACAGAGGTTCAGTCCTTAACTCCAGATCTGCATGGCAAATGAAATCAGAATCTAATAGAGATTTTCAGTCATTTTAAAAAAGCAATGGCAGTGTTAGATAACTAACACTGATAAACAAAGTGTTTACTGTTGTATCAATAAGGGCATAACTCATTGCAGTACCAAAAATTCAACTCACACTATGCTTAGTAATTAGCATTATTATTTAAATTAGAAATAAATAAGCATAAAACTAGTTAAGTATGGTGAGTATCTACAGCTTTAAAACACATAGTTTCTATCTATTCATTCTGTTCCTGGTGTTATCCTCATGCTTTCATTTGCCTTACATCTATAACTCTTTAGGGCTTACATCATTAGCTTTGTCCTTTTTAACAAAACTTATAGTCAGAATTTCTTGTTTCTGTTAGTCCCTCTGTTGTTCTGTTAGTTTCATTTGTTTTGTAATCAATATAAGCTATTAATTCAAAAAGGCAGAGTTTAATTTTTTTGGAGGTAGGATCATAGGAATATCCCTCAGTGACCCAAAGAAAGTCCTTCCCGCTCTAAGGAATAGCCAATTCTTGATGGTGTTCAACAAACCTGATATTTTTGTGCAAAATAAGGTTGCACCATTTGATTCAGTGTCTCCTGACAGGACCTTGACATTTTACTCTTTTCAGTGAATTGTGACACAGTGATTTGTGTCCCCGTTTTCCATTAAAGTGCTACATGTTCATTAATATCTCAATACATTTTATCAACACATATTAGTTCATCACTTGTTGAAGTCTAGAGTTCAGTTAAAAATATTAACTTGCAAACTTTGTGATTACCCTGTTGGTATATAATTTTTTAGACACCTCATTTAGCTACTTTTAGGGAATATGCTAAGACAAGTTGTGCCATAATGGTAAGGACAACTTCCTTTCACTTGAGGTTCTTCAGGCCAGCTTCCAACAACTCTTTCTGATTCTGCAGCCACATTTTTTTTCAGCTTGATATTATGTGGTCACATCACACATTCAACAGGAAAAGTCCTGCATTTCATTGCCATTTTTATGCCAGCATCTCAAGACTATATTCTAATGAATTTCTCTCTCTCTCTCTCTCTCTCTCTCTCTCTCTCTCTCTCTCTCTCTCTCTCTCTCTCTCCCTCCCTCCCTCCCTTCCTTTCTTTTTTGACTTATTTATTATATATTGCCTGCAGGTATACCTACATGCCAGAAGAGGGCATGAAACCTCATTACAGATGGTTGTGAGCCAGCAGCTGTTTGCTGGGATTTGGTCTCAGGACCTCTGGAAGTGCTCCTAACCTCTGAGCCCTCTCTACAGCCCTCTAATGAGTTTCTTGATAATTGCTTGCAAATAAAAGTGTAATAACATAAAAAAGCAGGTATTTGAAAACACAAGAGACCAGAACAACTTTTGTTAGATCAAAGTTAAAGCAAAGCGTGTGACTTGAAATTGTAAAGGTGACTTAAGGATGTTTCTATGTTGTTGACAACTAACAAGGGCTGGTGGGTTAGAAATCACATTGGTATAGTGCAGATGGCAGAATTTTATGCTGATTTTGTGAAATAAAAAAAAGAGTAAAAAAAGTGAAAAAAATAAACTAATAAAAATCCGCAGGAAATCTACCGAGATGTGATAAATATATACGAGCTCTCAGGTCAATGCATATAAATCACATTCAATTTTTCTCTGACAGAATGCATTTGATTGCATATTGAAAGATATAGTTATAAATTACAGTAGTCATCTTCTGATGTCCAAACAGTGGAAAGGACTAAAAATAAAATACTATTCATATTTTATTAGTGAATGACCAATATTAATAAATTCAGTATTGATAAGGGTTATCTTCCTCTAGCCGGCAGCTGGATATGGTATTGTAGATTGAATCTAGTGTTCTCACTGAGTGTTTTTACCAGTGAGATAGTATCTGTCAGTCCCTAGTGTATATATATATCATGTAGGCCTCACACACATATTACCAAAACTAACCACATTGCTCTGATTTTTCTTTTGTAATAATAACTACTCAGACTAATTAGTTTTCTTAAATATACAAAAATAATTATAGCAACTATGTAACATAAATCAAGTAGAATAAGGAAACTTTGAAAACCTAGACCCTAAGAGAAACTCAATCCACAGCAGTTTGGAGGAGATACCCTCGGGACTCCATCTTCACCTTAGTTCAACTCTACTACCTTTAGTCTCTGAATCTTATTTTACCCTCGAGAACTGAATTTCTCTGAGAAGGTAAAAAATAGACAGAAAAAAAAAACAGAGAAGGAGTGAGAGAAAAAGAGAAAGAGAAGGAGAAGGAAAAGGAGAAGGAGAAGGAGAAAGAAGTTTGCTTAATAGTCTGGGCACATTTGGTTACTATGGAGATCACACTGGGTAACCGAAGAAAGAACCTCATAACCACAGACCATAAAAAGAGCAATAGCATCTTCACCTGACAAACTTAGATTCTGAATGTAATCCCTGATGACTGCCATCTGGATGCTGATACACAAGGCCATCCAAAATATTAATCTGGAAAAGAAGAAGGATGTGGAGAATGTAATGACATTCAGCATTTCTTATTTAGGAAGTCTACTGAAAACATTGAGAATGGATATTCTGGGTCCTTATTAAGTTATGAGAGGTGAAATTTAAAACTTCTGTGCTTTTGTTAATCTTTGTGATTTAAAAAAAATGCACTGTAATTAGTAGTAGTAGAGAGCTAGATTAAGTGTAGCATTGTAATCAGGTAAGTATAGATGTCAGTTATGTTTTTCTTGTAGGCCACTAGATGAATCTCTCAATTTCTTTATAGCTGAATGTCTTTATTTGTAAGAATAATTATTTCGTCACTTTAATCCCATATGCTTAAATAGGCAATAATATTTGTGAAGCAGCTGCAGAAAATAAATGATAGAAAACACACAGTTATTAGTATTTGTAAGAATGTGGATCAAGATAATGTGAAGGCCAACATGAACTAATATTAAAGGGTTACAGGAACAACACAGCACAAACTGAACTAACAGAAATTTGTTATCTTAGTTCTGGAGCCTAGATTTCTAAAATCAGGGAGCAATTTCCCTCTAGGACATAGGGTGTTTGTGACAAGTGCTTTTTTTCCTTGGTGTGGGTATGGATTTCTCTCTGTCTTTTTATATCATCCCTTCATCTGCATGTCCATGTTTACAGTTCCTACTTTTATAAGGATTAGGAGGATTGTAAAAACCTTACTTAAAGTGGATCATAAATGACAGTAACTAAGACACTTGGGGACAATATTTCAACTTCTGAATCTGTAGATATAAAATCTAATCCTTAGCTGCCAAATTAATAGTTGGAATGGTTGAAACACCATTTGTTAGGTGGAAATGCTGAAGCAAAGGAGAGAAGAGATTTTATATTGCATTACATGAGATAATTTACAGCAGTTATGAGACTGTCCAAATAGTTATTCAAATTGAGAACATTCACCAATTCACTCTTTCTCTTCCACTACCTATATCTCATTACCTCTCCTATCTTAGAGCTTTTTCTTTCAATCCCTTATTGTATTCCATAATATAAGCTATTAGTCTAGTTAGTGGAGTCACAGAGATGGACACAGAAGCTATTGTAAAGTAGATTAGATGTGTTTTGTTTAGCCTTAGAATTATAGTTTCAATTAATATCTACCAGTTATACACATGGTTATGTTTTGTATCATCACAGGAACAAACAAAGTGTTTAAAAGGCAAAGCTAGTAAAAGATGATATGTACTGCCTGTAAGATAGATAACCTCTTTTATATTTTGAAACATATTCTAGATGAACTGTGGAACCTTTAGTTATAGCAATCAAAGAGTCAAAGGACAATCAAGGTAAGTTATGGTTCTTAGAATCTTTCACACTCTGTTTCATAAAACCGGGAAGCATTATATAAGGAACATACGTGTAACAAGAAAGCTTAAGACAGCTAGAAGAGAGCATCAGCTTTGAAGGAGAGTAACTCCAATCTCCTCTTATGTGGAGAGAAATTTCTAACTCCAGGGATTGTTAGAATGACACAAGGCAATCAGCATAGCCACAGTAATATATATATGATAGGTATATATGAGGATGAATCATTGTGTGTTTGCATATATACATATATACATATTTATATTTATATATATACACATATGTATATATACATATATATGTATGTATATATTTACAAGTATATATATATTGTATGTATATACATAGACACATATAAATAGCCTTTTAAAAGAATAAAAATGTAACACTGCTCAGTGGAACTTAGTTTAATTGACACAGCATCAGTCTAATTGCAAAACTAGACTTGGAAAAGCTGCATAATAAACCATGGGTCTGAAAGAGTAGGTGCCTTCCAAGATATCTTCTGTGACTAAGAAAGGCAGGTTAAATTTCAGTTTCCCTGAGCCTAATTATGGCTTATTAATTATATAACCAAAGTTTATATGTCAATATGAAAGTAATTCAAATTGAAATTTTAAAATCAACCTCAAGGTCACATGTGACATTACATGATGCTTTAGGACTTTCAGGAAAAGTAAATACCTTATTAATATAGGGTTAAACATAGGGTTCATTATTTTAAATATTAAGTTATATGATAGGGTTCTACTAAAGAAAGTATCTCTGTTTCCAAGTTGTATTGATCAAAGTTGTGGTTTCTATCAAGAGTGATGCAGAGACATAATTTGACTCTTTGCTATTGTTCTTTGGTTTAGCATTGTTTGAGATAATGTCTTGCTCTGTAGCCAATGGGAACCTCAAACTCCTCTGGTGTTCCTATTTCCCCCTTCCAAGTGTTAGAATAACATCTGTGAACCACCATTGTAGCCTCCCTCAGCCCTGAAGCAGGCTGATCCAGACTTTGACCTTTCTGCCACTGAGAAGGAAATTACCTAAGGTGGAGCCTTCCGACCTAGATGGCTCTTTTGTTTTGCCACCTGCCACTGCTCTCTCCAAGACACTGCTACCTGCTGAGAAGCACCCAATACATTCTGGAGGAACAACCTATTCTGCACATCACCTACAGGCTGGCTCCAGACACCAAGAATGAACTGGCAAGGGATGGGCCATCCCCCCTTTTATAAGCACACACTCTTAGTAAACAGAGAGCCTTGAACAGAATCATGTCTTGGCTCCATTAACCTCTTGCCATCTAACTCTCTTTCAGCCCCAGCCTGCCTCCCTGGTGTACCCGGTCCTTGTAAGCCGCAGGCCGGCATGATAGATTGGGCTTTTGGTAAATGATCAGACAATGTGAGTTTGAAAATCGAATTCATTTAGACTGGATTAGTGCCCTCCTGCCAACACAAACACACACCTCAATGACCAGGTCTTTCCAATACCAATGCCTTGGCTATTATGGTCCTATCCGTATTAGTTTTAGCCTTTATCATATAATTTGCTGTGGCCTATAGGATATCAGCAAGTATGAAGGGAATTTAAGCTTTATAAAACTATGAATCACTATGTCAGAATTCTTGAATAACTTTTGATAAATGTTTGAGTGGTGAGGGTACTGTGGGCATGAATTTGCAGGCCATCTTGGACATTCTGGTTACATTTGAATTTGCAGTGTAGAGTCTAGTGGGACTTCCCATGCAAAAGGATCTCCTACTAACCCCCCACAAACTCAACAGTCATGAGAAATAATAAACTTTTGTTGCAATCAATTCAGCATTGGATTAATAAAGAGAAAATATGATTTGAGTTATTTATTCGTAAAATTTGCTTTTATACTGTGTTAAGTTTTGATAGCTTCAGAAGAGAAATTATTTCAAGAAGTGATGGTCTAATAAATATTCACAGTGGTGCTTTAGTGGTCTCCTAACAGGGTGTTTCTAGGTAAGCTAAATGAAAACTGCCTAAATAGCTCTCTGTGAAGAAAGCAATTTTTTTAAGAGCCATAACAATTTAAAAGCTTATAGGAGTGTTTTTAATCAGCTTGTAGCATTTGAATAAATGATACATTTGCCATAAATTTAACTTACAAGACAGATAATTCTTAGTGCTTATTCCTTAACATGAACCAAACAAGGAAAGAACAAAAATCAAAATTATGACTGTGTGTTGACAAAGTATTCAAATTGTAAAGTAATTTTTCTTATGACTCCTAAATCTGTGGTTCTCCTATTTATACATAATAGTTACATATGATAGTACTGAGTTAAAAAAAATAAAGATTTTGTTTAAAATTAATGGAAGATATCCACTAGATTACCAATTGTAAACCAAGGATACACCTTAATTTTTAGATTGATCTAAGTATCATGTTTCTATGTTTTAGATGTGTAGATTTTATATATTATAATTATATAATCATAAAATTAAATATTTTGTATTTAGTATATATTTATGTGTATATGTATCATATGTATAAATATAATTATATAACTGTATGTCATGAAATATAAAATAGACAAAGGTTTCTTTGTGTTGCAGCTATTCATAAATTAAGAAAGAAGTTGTAACCTAAAACATAATGCCAATGTAAATTCCATTATATCTAAACAGGTACACAGTTCTTACATTTTCTGTTTTTACTTTATTATAATTTTATTAAGAAATTTATTTCAAAATTATGTTTAAACTTCTGCCATGTTTTCACCATCCTTTTGAATTGTTCACTCACTAGCTGTCAAGCACTCTGAGATATTCAACTGATATCATTCCATGAAATTCAAAGTGTAATGGCACAGAGAGTAGAAAGTACCTTAGTTAGAGAAACACCGAATTATTTTCACAATGTAGATAACTATTCTAATTTTGGCATTCTGAGGGATGTCTTAGGAGCAGAATTGAATATGGAAATGGAGATCTAGGTGCTATGGCAAATGCAGTAATGGTTTATGTGGATGTGTGTGGTGTGGGCAAATATTTAAAAACTTTTGTATATGTTTCACAGAAGAAAGGTGCCAAAGGATAAGAAAGAAAAGATGAAAAATGAGCTCTAAAATCAAACTTAACTTGAAAATGTGTAAAGTCTTTCCTAAGGGAATGGGGAAATAGTAAGTCGGGATTGGTATAAGGTCTTAAGAAAGGAAGAGGTGATCAAATTTCATTTAGAAACACAGGGTGATAACATTTTCAAAGAGACTAGTAAAAGACGAATAGCTGACGAGGAACTGAACATGACAGAGCACAGGGGAAGGATAGATCTACAAAGCCAAAAGCATGTGAGGATGTACTCACTGCAGTGGAGTGTGGGAAGTGTAGTGCTGAGGTTAGCAGAGAGAAAATCATATATCCGATTTCCATATAACGTGTATATGCCATAGACCTGGCAAATTATAATCTAAGAAAAAACAAGTCCTGAGATACAGTTTCTTTTCATTAGACTGAACATTATGATCTAGTACAGGGGAATGCCAGAGCCAAGAAACAGGAGTGGGTAGGTAGGGGAGCAGGGCAGGAAGAGGGTATAGGGAACTTTAGGGATAACATTTGAAATGTATATAAAGAAAATATCTAATAAAAAAAAGAATCACTTTTGTGGCCTTAAGCAGAGAGAGAAATAGAAAGTGTGTGAGAGAAAGAATGTCAGCTTCTAGTCAGAAAGCTCTTTAAACATTTATTCTGGAGGAAGAAAACGCCTGAAGTGAAAAAAGCATGGCAGAGGGAGACATCAAGTTTAAAGAAATTTGATCAGAAAAGAAGTGGTAAGATAATAGAGAAAACAATTAGTGAAATAAACAATAAAGTGATCAAGGGCACAATGAAGACTAGAGCAAATGTTACTTCTATCCTATTTCTACCTCTCTGTCCATCCCTGTCCCTGCCCCTGCCTCTGCCCTTCCTTACTGTCATAACAGTAACTCAAGCACTCTATGGAAATTATCCTGATATTTCAAGATCATAATGCTTACAAAGTGTCACAATTCGAGAATATTAGAACTAAAGTCTATACCCCAGTCTTCAGACCCTCATTTCAGACTATCCTCTTTTGTAGACAATGGGGCCAATAACTACTTAATTAATGTTGGTTATTCATTAGTGACCTTTAGTTGACAAATGAGTCAATCCACTATAGTAATCAGTCAGAGCCAGAGTCAGAAATTAGATTTTCCTTTTGAATCTAAATTTTAAATAAGGTAATGTTTCTGTGCTCTAGGTCAGAGTGAGGTCGGATGAATTGTTTGATTTCAGAAAATATTAATCATATGCGGATCAATTGTATTTAATTATTTGAAAGGGTAGAATATTTAAAACTCTTCCATTATATTACATATTCTGGAATCATCCATGTAGTAGTTAATTTTATTTTCTGTGATTTGGAAGATGTTTAGTGTATTGATGTAGGAAGATTCTGTAGCTGAGTTCTGCACTTATTAGGCAGCCATTGGATCAATGAGCCCACTCTATGGTCTTAAGGTAGAATTTCATATTGTAACAAATACATAGAAAATGGCAAAAAATAATATATGGAGAAAGAGATAGACAATTAGTTAACTTCCTTTTGTCTAGGTAGAAGTTGACATGTGACAATTTTTATATTGAGGGGCGTATTATCAGGAACATTGGCTTTATTCTGCTATCAATTTAGGATTAATAAATGTTTAGTGCTTTTTATTTTGGACCTAAGTTGTATAGGATATGCATTATTCATGGAGAGAAATGTGGCACTATGAACAATTGCATAAACATCATATGTAGAGGATTTTAAATTTAGAAGTAGTATTTAGCCTTATGCTTCAGGAAGCAGCCTACTAAATCACACAAGGACTAAAGCTTTTGATAGACATTTATCAATCCGCCATACCATGCCTGCTGTGACAAGCTGTCTTCAGAAAGTGAGGATCCGTGAAGATAAAAATGTACTGGGCTTGCTCTATAAAAGGAAAGTCAGATGTAAATGCAGTTGCAGTGTAACCTGTCAATGTAGGTCTTGGACTTGTTAGAACAGTTTCTAGTTTAAATGTTCTAACTTCTGACAGATATGTATGAGTTATTGTGGGGAAAATATAGACATATTTGTGTCCATGCTCACTGTAACCAGCACATCTCCTCAAATTTCTCCTGAATTTGTTTGCAAATTTCTTCCCAACAAATAAACTTATATGGCCCCAAATGTTGATGCTATAATGCCATGCTCAATGTCTGTTTCTTAATTCTTCATAGTATTGGATCATTCTTTTTCTGCAGACACGTCTTCAAAAGAACTTTAATGTTTACTTTTAAGTGACTTTTATTCCCATTTATGTTATTTCACATAGAATAGTTAAGGTCTCTCAATTCCGTATCTCTTGCATGATAGCATATCAGAGATTCAAATTTGAATAGCCCTCATTATTTGAATATAACACTAATGAATAGTTTCCAAAACAAACAAACAAAAAAGCCTTCCATCAATTTGATTTTCTTAGGTATTTTGTTACGGAGATAAAAACTAAACCACTGCCATACTCAAAATATGACAAGTCCATCTTTCTAAAGTGTTCATATTCAAACCTCAGTTATCTTAGGGTTTTGTCTACCACTTCTTCAATTCCACCTTCCTTATGTCTTCTAATTTTGTTATGATTATATCATAATGTATGTTTCAACAATGCCCACTGCTTTTACCATACAGTTCTTTATTACACAATTCTTCCTCATCGTTATAACTATTATTAGTATTTTACATTTTTATTTTTGAGATTTTTCCCTCTTTCTTCAAACTCTCCCATATATTAGTCTCTATTTCTCTTTCAAATTCATGGCCATTTTCTTCATTGATTGTTGATATATATGTGTTTCTATTTGTCTTCTCTCCGTCTTTCTGTCTCTGTCTCTCTCTGTCTCTCTGTTTCTCTGTGTGTGTGTGTGTGTGTGTGTGTGTGCGTGCACGCACTCATGAGAAAGAGAGAGAGAGAGAGAGAGAGAGAGAGAGAGAGAGAGAATGTATGTGTGTATGTGAGATCATTCTTAAATACATACATGCAACCTGTTCAATTTTTACATTGTTACTTGTATGTATATGTTTTCAAGGTTGAGCATTTTGGCATGAGATAATCAATCGGTGTGCTCTTTCCTGAGGAAGATTTTTTTTTTCTCTTAGCTGCCTTTAGTTCTATAAACAAGGCAGAAGCCTAGTGACCTTGCCCCGTCCATGTTAGCATGTCATTTATGTTGTCCTTGTTTGGCTCTTGTTAGGCAGTCATGTTGTTGAGACACATTGAATATATCTTCTGACAATCCTAAGAAACAGGCTTACAACAAATTCTGTGTTCTTGCTCTTAAAAATCTTTCTGCTGGGCGTGGTGGCGCACACCTTTATTCCCAGCACTCGGGAGGCAGAGGCAGGTGGATTTCTGAGTTTGAGGCCAGCCTGGTCTACAAAGTGAGTTCCAGGACAGCCAGGGCCATACAGAGAAACCCTGTCTCGAAAAAAAAATCTTTCTACCTCTAATCAGCAATAGTCCCACAACATCTTATAACTAAGGCTTAGAGATCGATATTTTATAAATTATTTCATTTTTAAGATTAGAATAAACTTCTAAATGTGTCCTGTTTTTTTTTTCCTCCAAATCCTCTCGTATACCATTCCTTGCTCTGTTTCAAACCCTTAGCCACTTTTTTACATTAATTATTGTTACAAGCATGTTCATTGTTTCTATGTCATCACTACAATTGCTTCCTAATTTCCTGGGTTTTCTTCTGTAGCCAGAATATTCTGTGACAGAAACTTCCAGGGTTATTCTCTTAACATATAACCAATTACACCCATTTCCTACACAAAATTGGTCAATAGTACCTTGTATCACTCTAGGAAATGAACAGAAGTCATATGAATATCACTTATAGCTCTATAAGGTCTGGGGCTCTTTTTCACTTTTCCAAAGTTGAAACTCCTCCAAATTTGCTTCTCCTGAGTACTCCTTCCATACATATTAAACATCTATTTGGCGAGTACTCCAAGTTTTGTACTCTCATGAGGCTATTAACATTTGCTTTTTCCTTAGCCATAGCAAGTGGCACTACTAGGAGGTGTGGCTTTATTGGAATAGGTGTGGCATAGTTGGACAAAGTCTGTCACTGTATAGGTGGGCTGTGAGGTCTCTTACTCTCAGGCTCCACTTAGTGCAGAAGCTAGTCTTCTAGCTGCATATGGATCAAGATGTAGAAATCTTGGTTACTCCAGCACCATGTCTGCCTGCAGGTTGCCATTCTTCCTGCCATGATGATAATAGACCAAACCTATGAAACAATGACCCAGCCCAATTAAATGTTCTCCTTCATAAGAGTTGCCTTGGTCATCTCTTCACAGCAATAAAACTCTAAGACACTTAAATCTTATGTTATCTGGGAATAATTGTTTTGCCTCTCCATAGCAATACCAATGTTCCCAAGTACCAATTTATTTTCATCTTTTTTGTTTGTTCGTTTGTTTTTTTGAATCATGGTTTCTCTGTGTAGCCCTGACTGTCCTGGAACTCACTCTGTAGACCAGGCTGGCCTCGAACTCAGAAATCTGCCTCCCTCTGGTGCTGGGATTAAAGATGTGGGCCACCACTGCCCAGCCATTTTCATCTTTTAACAATATTTTATAGTTATGTATTTTCTTTTGCTTTTAGAAAACCATAGCTAAAACCCAGGGCCACAAAGTTATGACTACATAGCTAGAATGGAATTTTTTCACAGAAGCAAGACATTTCTATCATTTATTATTGTCCATTATCACTTAGTTCTCAAAATTATTTGATGAATTAATGTATACACACATACTCAGTCTCTCTGTCTCTGTCTCTGTCTCTGTCTCTCTGTCTCTCTGTCTCTCTCTCTCTCTCTCTCTCTGTCTCTCTCTCTCTCTCACACACACACACACACACACACACACACACACACACACACACACACACACACACACACCCTAATTGAGGAATACTATACAGCTTAAAAATACCCCCAGTATCTTGTAGTTGTGGTTTTCACTAAAAATAAGTTTAAAAATTCGATCATGATTTCTTCATACATGACTTTTAGCTAGAGAAGACAGTATTGGGTTTAGGTAGGCATTGTCAATGCACATTGTAATTCTTAGGAATATTATTATTGTTGTTGGACAATAAACACAGTGTTAATCTGTTGGCACTGGTTTCTCCTGTAGATTATTGATGCCTGATAATGATTTATGGCATGAATATTGCTTACTACCAAGAGGCAAAATATTTCTTATAGTAATTTCTTTGCTAAGATCAAAGTTTGACTCTGACTTTACAGACTGAACAACTTAGCACTGATAGTTAAGAACATGAATACACAAATAGACAAAAAGCAATTCTGCTGGTGTTACTGCAGAACAATAAAAGGTACAGGCTTTGGGTTCTCCATAGTAGTTTAAATACTAGTTTTTATTTTCTTATTTTCTTGAGTTTAATTATCTTGACTGTATAATGGCAAGAATAGCAGCATCAGCCCCATAGGGCTTCTTGCGGGATTAAGTGAAGCAATGAATGAAAAGTACTTAGGAAACCCCCAGAGGGAGCTCCTGAGGCAGCCTTTCCTGCTGTCACTCTCAACATTATTTTTACTAGATTCTGCCTCCCTAGGTTAATAACTTTCCTCTAATGAGCTTAATTTTCCAGATAAAGGAACGGTTAAGAAAAGAATACAGATTATTGTAAAGCAAGTCATTACTTTGGTTTGAGAATAGTTTGTTCTTCAAATTCTAACTAGAAGTTAAACAAACTTCTGCCCTTTGTTACCTGAAAAGTATACAGGGATGCTTTTGCTTCCGAGAAGAGGGAAAAAAATAACAAAACTTAAAATGTCAATTTAGAAAGGTTTTAAGAGTATGAAGGGAAAAGGGGGAAGGATCAGGTGTGGGAGGAGACAGAGACGGGGAGAAGTACAGACGGTTAGGAAATTGAATGGAGATGTATAGCAGTGGGAGATGGGGAACAGGGAATAGCCATTAGAAAGTCCCAAATGCCAGGAAAGCAATAGTTTCTCAGGACCTAACAGGGTTGATATTAGCTGAAATACCCAACAAGGAGGAAAGAGAGCCTGTAGAGACCATACCTAGAGGATAAGCACAGCCCTGGTTTGAAGGATGGGGCTACATACTCATCTCAAAAATAGCTGCATTTATAGCAGTAGATGGCCTAGTCGGCCATCATTAGGAGGAGAGGCCCTTGGTCTTGTGAAGATTATATACTCTAGTACAGGAGAATGCCAGAACCAGGAAGCAGGAGTAGGTGGGTTGGAGAGCAGGGCAGGGGGAGGGTATAGGGGGCTTCTTTTGGGATAGCATTTGAAATGTAAATGAAGAAAACATCTAATAAAAAAAAAAGAAAATATTAACCCAGAATTGCTCCTGTCTAAAGGAAATGCAGGTACAAAGATTGGATAGAGACTGAAGGAAAGGCCATCCAGAGACTGACCCACGTGGGGATCCATCCCATATGCAACCAGCAAACTCAGACACTATTGCTGATGCCAAGAAGTGCTTGCTGAAAGGAGCCTGATATAGCTGTCTCCTGAGAGGCTCTGCCAGAGTCTGACAAATACAGATGTGGATGCTTACAGCCAACCATTGGAGTGAGCACAGGATCCCAATGGAGGAGTTAGGGGAAGGACGGAAGGAGCTGAAGGGGTTTGCAACCCCATAGGAAGAACATCAGTATTAACAAACCAGAACCCCGAGAGCTCCCAGGGACTAAATCACCAGCCAAAGAGTAAACATGGAGGGACCCATGGCTCCAACTGCATATGTAGCAGAGGATTGCCTTATCTCTGGAATGGAAGGGGAGGCCTGCCTTTGGTCCTGTGGAGGTTCAATGCCCCAGCGTTGGGAGAATGCTAGGGCAGTGAGGTGGGAGTGGGTGGATGGGTGCCTGGGGGAGTACCCTCATAAAAACAGGGGAAGGGGGAATGGGAGATGGGGGATAGGATGGAGATTTGCCAAGGGAAAACCAAGGAAGGGGTCCGGGGGGTTAACATTTGAAATGTAAATAAATAAGATAACCATTAAAAAAAAAGAATAAAAGAACAGTGTTTCCTGTGTATCAGTGTTTTGGGTTCTAGCAAGGTGATATTGTATAAATGTTTATCATATACCAGGTATTTCTATAGAAGGATATCTCTGCCTCAAAAGTACCTCATGGGCTCCCAGCACTACTGAGCTCAAACAGGCTGATTCTTCAGAAATAACTTCAGAAAAATAATTCTCTTAAGATGAGCAACTTGTAATAATTAGGAATCAAAATACCCACATGACTATTGCAAGGACACATTTTAGTAGTATTTCCTTTTCTCACGATGGATCTCACACATTTTACCTCTAAACTCTTTTCTACAAATGAGTAAAAGTGGCATTTTGAGGTTATTTCTCAATTGGAAGAAAACATGTATGGGAAGATGATCTACCGTATTTGAATTGGCTGCATTTGAGTGTTTGGCTGGGTTCAATTTTAGTATTGAAGTATTTTTTATTATTTTATAAAAATTATGATTGTCATAACGTATAAATCAAGAAAATCATATATTTTTACAATTTGTCCTCTCTTATGTGTTAAATATCAGGTACTATATGAGCAAAAGTATTGTTTTATTCATAAAGGCCACTTCTAAGGTTGGAGAGACAGGTAAGAGCACTTATGGCTCTCACAGAGGACTTGGGCTAGGTGCCAGCATACAGACGGTATCTGACAGTCATTCCTCATCCCAGTTACAGGGGGATCTGGTGTTGTCTTCTGATCTGCAAGGCATACCAGGCATGTATGTGGCCTACATACATATATTCAGGCAAAACACTCATATGCCTATTTTTTTTTATTTTTATTTTTTTATTGGATATTTTCTTTATTTGCATTTCAAATGCTATCTCCTTTTCTGGTTTCCCCTCCAGAAATCCCCTATTCCTTTCCACTCTCCCTGCTTCTCTCTGAGTGCTCCCCTACCAACCCAACAACTCCTGCCTCCCAGCCCTGTCATTCCCTTAAACTGGGGCATGTAGTCTTCACAGGGCCAAGGGGCTCTCTTCCCATTGATGACCAACAAGGCCATCCTCTCCTACAAATGCAGTTGGAGCTATGGGTCACTCTTTGGTTGGTATTTTAGTCCCTGGGAGCTCTGGGGGTGGGGTGGGGTCTTGTTGTGATATTGTTCTTCTTATTGGGTTGCAAACCTCTTCAGCTCTTTCAGTCCTTTCTCTAACTCCTCCTTTGGGGACCCTGTGCTCAGTTCAATGGTTGGATCTGAGATCTGCTTCTGTATTTGTCAGGTCTGACAGACCTCTCAGGAGACAGTGATATCAGGCTCCTGTCAGCAAGTACTTCCTGGGATCCACAATATCATTCTGGTTTGGCGACTATATATGGAATGGATCCCCAGGTAGGGCAGTCTCTGGATGGCTTTTCCTTCATTCTACTCTTTGTCTACATATTTCCTCCTGTGAGTATTTTGTTCCCCCTTCTAAGAAGCACCGAAGTATCCAAACTTTGCTCTTCCTTTTTCTTGAGCTTCATATGGTCTGTGAATTGTATCTTGGGTATTCCAAACTTTTGGGCTTATCAGTGATTTCCCACTGGCATGCCACTACCATGCCAGTTCTATGCTTCAAAAGTCCCACAACCTTTTGTGGTGCACATCTGGCAATCCTAAGCTTTGCTGCTGTATCTTTCTCTCTGGAACCCAGTTGAACAGTCATATGAAGGAAAACACCACACAAACTTAGTTCAGAAGCAATGGTAACTCAATTACTGGGCACAACAACTAGAATCCTAATCTTGTGAGCCATATTAAATCTAAATCCTCCAGGGGCAAGTCTTGGTGGATCTGCAATTTGAAAAGGGAGACACTAGTAGATACATCTTGTCTTTTCTCTATCCCTGCCTAAAAGACCCTATCTCTCTTCTGCCTACTCTCTTCTCCTCTCCAACCCAGAAGTCCCACCTACTCACCCAGTGATTGGTCTCTTTATTCATTAGGGGATGGTTCAAAAGAAGTCACCTGAGTACATTACTCATTCTTCTTTCCAGGCAATCTCTCCTGGGAAAGCAGAATTAACATCAAAATACAAACAACACCAGGGCCATCCACAACACTCTTTCTCCACCTCTGCACCAGCATCTGCTGTCACCTGGGATTTTGATCTTAGCCATTCTGGCCTATGTGAAGTGAATCTCAGGGAAGCTTTAATTTACATTTCCTTGATGACTAAGGATGTTGCCTTTTGTCCATTTGAGTTTCCTCAGTTGAGAATTCTCTATTTCACTCTGTACTCCATTTTTTTTGTTTGTTTTTGTTTTTGTTTGTTTTTGTTTTGTTTGTTTTTGTTTTTGTTTTTGTTTTTAGAGACAGGGTTTCTCTGTATTGCACTGGCTGTTCTGGAACTCACTCTGTAGATCAGGCTGGCCTCGAACTCAGAAATCCACCTGTCTCTGCCTCTCAAGTTCTGGGATTAAAGACTTGCTCCACCACGCCTGGCTCCCATTTTTTAATAGGGTTATTTGGTTTCTGAAATCTTAACTTCTTGAGTTCTTTGTATATTTTGGATATTAGCTTTCTATCAAATGTTCAATTGGTAAAGATCTTTTCCCCATCTGTTGGTTGACATTTTGTCCTATTGACTGTGTCCTTTGCCTTATAGAGCTTTGCAATTTTATGAGGTCCCATCTGTCGATTCTTGATCTTAGAGCATAAGCCACTCGTGTTCTGTTCAGAAAATTTCTCCCTGTGCCCATGTGTTCAAGACTTTTTTCCACTTTCTCTTCTATTAGTTTCAGTGTATCTGGTTTTATGTGGAAGTTCTTGAGTACAAGGAGGTAAAAATGAATTGATATTCATTCTTCTACATGCTAACTGCCTGTTGAACCAGCATCATTTGTTGAAAGTGCATGTCAGCACTCCTGAGAGCCGAGCACTCTCCTGGCGGTATTTGGGTATTGAGAGCTATAGCACAGGATCAGCTCTGGGTGCTGTCACCGTGCATATATTTTTAAATTAAAACATTTTTCAAAGGTAACTCATGTGACTATAGAAGGGAATATTAATTCAGGAATTACAAATCAGATAAACATTTGTTTAGTTTTTAATCAAACATTTATTATATACACACTTACTCCTAGGTGCTATCAATATTACGCTTATTGTTTAGATTGCCATCACTCTCTTCTATCAAAAGAAATCGAAAAAGTTTTATCATAAAATTAATACATATACAATATGACATTTTTATATCACTGAATTTTAAAGGAAGCTATCTATATAAATGACAACGTGAAAATTGATGAACACAGAAATCAAATAAATTTGTTGGATTATTTGTACTGTTTATTATTAATACTAGCAAAAGTAAGACTTTCTACAGTATGTAATGAAAAATAATCATCTGCTAAACTCACTGAGCAGTATAGTATGACTTCAGACTTATAAGACACACCAAGGTTTATTATCATCTTAAAATGTGAATACTTGGAGGGCATCATCCTGAGTGAGGTAACACAATCACAAAGGAACTCACACAATATGTATTCACTGATAAGTGGATATTAGCCCAAAACTTAGGATACCCAAGATATAAGATACAGTTTGCTAAACACATGAAACTCAAGAAGAATGAAGACTGAAGTGTGGACACTATGCCCCTCCTTAGAATTGGGAACAGAACACCCATGGAAGGAGTTACAGAGACAAAGTTTGGAACTGTGATGAAAGGATGGACCATCTAGAGACTGCCATATCCAGAGATCCATCCCATGATCAGCATCCAAACGCTGACACCATTGCATTCACTAGCAAGATTTTGCTGAAAGGACCCAGATATAGCTGTTTCTTGTGAGACTATGCCAGGGCCTGGCAAACACAGAAGTGGATGCTCACAGTCAGCTAGTGAATGGATCACAGGGCCCCCAATGGAGGAGCTGGAGAAAGTACCCAAGGAGCTGAAGGGATCCGCAACCCTATAGGTGGAACAACATTATGAACTAACCAGTACCCTGGAGCTCTTGGCTCTAGCTGCATATTATCAAAAGATGGCCTAATCGGCCATCACTGGAAAGAGAGGCCCATTGGACATGCAAACTTTATATGCCCCAGTACAGGGGAACGCCAGGACCAAAAAAATGGGAATGGGTGGGTAGGGAAGTAGGGGGGAGGGTATGGGGGACTTTTGGGATAACATTGGAAATGTAATTGAGGAAAAGATGTAATAAAAAATATATATAAAAAAAGAAAGAAACAGGGCCCTTAATAAGTTATCCAAGCCAAAGTGGTCAACCCTATGTAACACCCACACTAACAGAACTAAATGGTCCCAATAGGCTAGGAGGCTATGACCTTGAGAAGAAGTTGCGTGACATGAAAAGAGTTGGTAGAAAAGAGGAAGGAAATGATAGAGTACTCATGTATTAAAGTTTTCAAATAAAGGAATATTAGAATAAAAAAATGTGAATACTTACGAGCAACTAGTATACTCAGTGATATTTGGCATTTTTTAGCATTTTATATATAAACCTGTGCTGGATAATGTTATATCAATACCTAGAGCCATCAGAAAAGAGAGAACATTCATTGAGGAAATAAGTCTGGCTGTAGGCAAATTTGTATGGCGATTACTTAACTAAGCAGGGCCCAACCCATTGTGAGTTGTATCACTGTGGACTGGTGGTCCTGCGTTCTAGAAGAAAGCCAGCTAGATAAGCCATACTAAGCAAGCCAGTAAGCAGCACTCTTCTATGGTGCCTGCATCAGCTCCAGCATCCAGAATCCTGCCCCATTTGAGTACCTATCCTGACTTTCTTCAGATGAACAGTGAGGTGGAAATATGAGCTGAAGTTTTTCCTCCCTAATTTGCTTTTGTTCATTGTGTGTCACCAGAGAAATAGTAACCTATGCAGGGCAAAGTCTAAATTTAGACATGCATTTAAGGCTTTATTTTTTAATTATTTGAAGCTGAATCCAAAATTATTTGAGAGTTTATAAAAGTGAAAATACAGTCATTAATTTCTGCTCACATTCAATTGAGCCAGTCTACTTGCATCTCCACAGAACAGAAGTATAGTGCCATATTCTCATTTCCATTTATAGAAACTGTAAGACTCAAGGTAGAATTCATTGAGTTTGTTTTGTTATCTCATTTTCCTTTGAATTAAGACTTGGGTTTGTTTGTTTTTCTAATTAAGTCAATTTCCTACATCTTTTAGTCTTTTGTAACTTTACCCAATGGGCAATTTCTGAACATCACTAGAATCTACCAAATTAAACCTTTTCACCTCATTTCTTCCAAGCCCATAGTTCAACATATTTCCAGCTCAAAACAAATTAGTCATCCTTCCTGTATTTCTACACTGACCACTGAGAAGTCCCAATAAGCAGTGATGAGGACCCTTGTCCGGTTTCTTTGATCAGCTTTCCAAGGAACTGATATTAAGTCTTTTGTATCCCATTCAGTTACTGGATGCAGAACACACCAGATGATCATTTGTTCCTCCCCTTACCTACAAGTAGCATTTTACCACCAGGAACATTCTCTGACAGTCTATTTAGTTGCCTTGTTTCAGCAAACTCCATTTAGAACTTGGATGTTTTTACATCATTAGAAAAAATTGCAACAATTCTTATAATATCCAACTAACACGTCTAGGCCATTCAAATAAGCAGTCCTCTTGGTGAGCATGGAAACAATTGTTCCATAAGCATTTACGCTTTTAATGTTTCCATTGGTAATAATTGGTATGCTATCAATTATATAAAATCTGTCAACCATGCTAGTAATCAGTTAGATAGTCCTAGAATTTGTGACAAAATCAAGGGAAAGATTATCTGAGCATAGTTAACACATAATATTTTATGTGGATGATTGTTAGCAGAGAAGCAAGGAAATTATCTTTCTGAAGTCATACATACAGGCCAAGTCAAAGAAATCCTTCCCAAAACTTTTTCCTCTATAAGGTACTTATTGTGTATAAGCAAATTAGGTAACAGTAATGCAATTAGAGAACAAAGCATTTAACTTCCTTGATTATATTTGCTTTATCTTGGACATAGGAGGCTTTCTTTTTTTTTTCCGGAATACAAGAATATACACATGAAGAACTGGAAAAGATGGTCATGGTATTCGAATAATGAGCAGTGAATAGGAGAATTATTTATGAAAGCTTTGTGGTGCCAGCTTGAAATTTTAGCTATTTCCAGACAGGCGACTCTGAACACACCAATAGTTATAGCTTAATTCTGAACATTTATAGGTTTCATAATAGTTTCAGATAAATGAATTCTCTTCTTGTTTCTTAATAGGTTCTCTCCTTTGAATATTTCTCGGACATTGAAGAGTCCTATTGTTAAAGGAAACAGAAGGAAATAATCACTAAAACACAAAGCTTTATCATAAGTAAAGACATATTCCAATTGCCTAATGGAGAAAATTTTTTTTCCTGAAATTAAAATAAATTAAAGAATATGTCCAATTACTCTTTGGTGTTTTTTTCTAATAATAAAATGTCAGGCATTTGTGGACAAAAAGACTATTTCATTATATAATAAATGTCCAGTCCTAAAATTATGAGTTCTACTTAAATGATTCCTCTCAAACTTGCTGGGTGCAGATAGTGCTGCAGTGGAACAAACAAAACAGACAGCATGTTTTGATCTACTTTGTGGTTCCTTCCTTGTGCATTTCTCTTTCCTTCTAATTATCTCTTCCATAGCTTCTAGGATTTAGTGTTTAGGCAAAGTGATATAAAGAGCAAATAATTCTTAGTACATAGACATTGTTATAAGCTGGCATTTATGTTTTCTAGAATTAGTGGGTTTAAAGGCTATTAATTGTGAATGTAATTTTATTTTTAATACAGTTTCTACAATTAGTATGTCTATATGGTTATGGTTGCAGGTTTGACTAGTACATGCTTTTCATAGAGATTTTTTTTGGAAATTTCCTATAGGTTTCTGTTTTCAGAATTTACAGCCTTATTTATCCTGGATCAGACTTGTGGGCAGTCAGTATCCTATAACTTCTGCTATTCTAAAGAGTGAATTTCTCCACTAGTCCTTTCTCCGCTAGCTCTGTTCTTAAGATCACGAAATTCCCATGTACCCTAACCCCTTTATATCTGACTGTTCCTTCAAAGTCTACATAAGGCAACTTTGCCTCAATATTCTGATATTATAGTCCCGTTATTCATATACATTAGGTATAAATACCAGATGCATTCTTCCCTCAAATTATAAAGACTAAAAAATTATATATAAATATAATATATATATTTATATATAATTTTATTGTCTTTATAACTATATTTAAAAAGCATACATGGAAAAATGCTTGTCACTTCATGGAAGTAGTGATAAGAAAGGTTTAAAACTACATATTGTTGAAAATGTAAATTTTCTAATAAAACAATATTGCCTGTCTCTAATTATCTGTGGATATAATGTCAAATATATAGAATATAGTTGGTAATTATGCTTGTTTAGTAAACTGACAGTTATGTGTTCTTTGTCAACATCTATGACTTCACTAGCCCTGGTTACTTGAGGCTTTTATAAAAAGATGTATAATAAGTACATTTGGAAATACTGTCCAATTTTTAGCAATAAGGGATCAGAAGAATTGTTATCTGTTGTCTGGCATCTTTTGTGCAGACAACAAAAATATGTATTTGCCAGTTAGGGCAATCATATATTTCATAAATGACTAACTTCAAATTCTGCCTGAGATCAATATATTTATTGAACAGCTGCACCATTTAAAAGCTGAATTCAGCTGGTAAAGACTCAACAAATCTGCATCACTGAGATTCCTCAAACAACCTGAAGGCAAGTGGTTCCTGCCTGTTTCACCTCTAGGAGAGGTCTCCTGAATGTTTCAGTTTCCTTATCCTCTCAGTCTCTTAGGCCCCTCTCATCCATCTAGGAGCCAATGCCTTAAGACCTGAGTAAAAAAACACGTATTATTTCTAGGCTGCTAATGAACAGGCAGTGCATAGAGTATCTAAAAGAACAAACACTGAAAAAGAAAAGCTTATACTAGAAGCTGACGTTAAAATTTAAGTTGATATTTAAATTTCAGGGAGTGAGCTTAGTTACTGAGGAAGAGGTAAGTAGAGTAGTAACTGTGATTTGAGGTAACAAGGATGTTCAACTCAAGCTACTATCATCACATTATCCCCCAGGACAGATCCTTGTCCTAGCAAATTTAGCCTTTATCCAGGCTGTATGCATTTCTCCTTTAAAATTGTGCATTGGGTCAATGATAACATTATCAGGGAAAAGAAGATGCTGGTAGCCCAAATCCCTCAAATCACTCCCTGGATGATAGTTTGAAATACAGGCAGACGTTTTGTTCAGTACAAAGAACAAATTGTGTCCATACACTCTGTATTAACCAGTGTACTAGGAAATAATGGACAAAAATACAGACATGACCTCTTCTCCTTAGGACATTGATCCATGGGAAAGACAGAAAAGTCGATTGGAATTCTCCTGACAGCCTCCTGAAAAGACATCACAGGATAGAATGTTATATTTCAAACCAACTTGCTATTCCGTCTGAAAGATAACTTTAGAGCGAGACAATGTGATAGTTTGAGTGAACAGTTGAGTTTCAAAGAGTGCTTTTTTATGATTTTTTTTTTTGAAAACTTGAGTTTCTAAATTATCTACATCATTTTTTTGTTAGACTTTTTTTAGCAATGAAGGGAATGAGGGTGAGGTGTTGGCACTACGAAAAGTCGATTGACATGTAATTATTTCTGTTTCCTATAGAAGGAATGACCATTGAAGTATACTTGTAACATCTTATGGCAGGAGTTGGCTAATTCCATTAAAAGGGATATGGATTCAATAAGGTGCTTCTGTGAAAGAACGAAAACCACAACATCATCATTTGATGGAATTCTGTCAATTTTTATGTTTAGTCATGGAAAATCTAAGAGAAATGTTTTCCATGTGAATTGACTAAAACATATATTTAGTAAGAAAACAACTTCAGAAAAATTGGCTACTAATATAAATTCAGGTGATACATGGTGAAATCGGAATTGGGTATTTCAAGTATTTGTATCTTGAAAGTGCTACTATTACTCTCTTGCTTAATAAAATCTCAAAGAATTTAGTTTGTTATTCTCTTTTATGTGTCTAAAAGTCCTCAGGGGCATTAAATCTCTATGCTATTGGGGGGGTTTTCTTTCTATATTTTTTAATTACTTTATTTTCTGTCAAATATTTAGCTTGGAAGGTAATACATACATTTTCTAAGAATGGATGCTTACAAATGATTTCTGTGATTTTACAATTAAACTAATAGTACTAGGGCACTGAAATTTATATTTAATTTTTAAGCATATAGTGGAAAAGTTAAAATGTTCACACATTATAAAAGCTGTTTGGTGAACATAGGACTTTAATTTAATGATTAGTTTGATTGCAATGAGAAAAACTAGTATCATGAGTGTACAACCTACTTGATATTTTTCACCCTAGCAATATAAAGAGGGCAGTTGATGTACAATAGGGAGACTAATTATCCAGCTAATGGAAAATAAAATAATTTTATTATTTCTTTTAATTATACTTATATAATTTAGTTAGTCTAAAGATTGACAATAATTTTTCAAAAAGGAGTTATTATCATCATTATTATTAGCATATTTAATCTCCTGCTAAGAAGTAAAGTATGATTTTTTTTCTTTGAAACTCTCTGTTTTTTGTTTTTTTTTTCTTTAGTATTCAAGGTGTTTGACATATTACTCCATCTATGTGGAACAGTCTAGCTTCCAGAAAACTAATCTGTTTATAGTTTTAAGCATTTGAAATTTTGATCAAGAATAACAGGTATGACTGGTTTTTTTTTTAATTTTTAATATTTTTATTACATATTTTCCTCAGTTACATTTCCAATGCTATCCCAAAAGTCCCCCATAGCGCCCCCCACTTCCCTACCCACCCATTCCCATTCTTTTGGCCCTGGCATTCCCCTATATTGGGGCATATAAAGTTTGCAAGTCCAATGGGCCTCTCTTTCCAGTGATGGCCGACTAGGCCATCTTTCGATACATATGCAGCTAGAGACAAGAGCTCCGGGGTTCTGGTTAGTACATCATGTTGTTCCAACAATAGGGTTGCAGATCCCTTTAGCTCCTTGGGTACTTTCTCTAGCTTCCCCATTGGGAGCCCTGTGATACATCCAATAGCTGACTGTGAACATCCACTCCTGTGTTTGCTAGGCCCCGGCATCGTCTCACAAGAGACAGCTATATTTGGGTCCTTTCAGCAAAATCTTGCTAGTGTATGCAATGGTGTCAGCATTTAGAAGCTGCTTATGGGATGGATCCCTGGATACGGCAGTCTCTAAATGGTCCATCCTTTCATCACAGCTACGAACTTTGTCTCTGTAACTCCTTCCCTGGGTGTTTTGTTCCCAATTCTAAGAAGGGGCACAGTGTCCACACTTTGGTCTTCATTCTTCTTGAGTTTCATGCGTTTAGTAAATTGTATCTTATATCTTGGGTATCCTAAGTTTTGGGCTAATATCCACTTATCAGTGAATACATATTGTGTGAGTTCTTTTGTGATTGTGTTACTTCACTCAAGATGATGCCCTCCAGGTCCATCCATTTGGCTAGGAATTTCATAAATTCATTCTTTTTAATAGCTGAGTAGTACTTTATTGTGTAAATGTACCATAATTTCTGTATCCATTCCTCTGTTGAGGGACATCTGGGTTCTTTCCAGCTTCTGGCTATTATAAATAGGGCTGCTATGAACATAGTGGAGCATGTGTCCTTTTTACCGGTTGGGACATCTTCTGGATATATGCCCAGGAGAGGTATTGCTGGATCCTCCGGTAGTACTATGTCCAATTTTCTGAGGAACCGCCAGACTGATTTCCAGAGTGGTTGTACAAGCTTGCAATCCCACCAACAATGGAGGAGTGTTCCTCTTTCTCCACATCCTCGCCAGCATCTGCTGTCACCTGAATTTTTGATCTTAGCCATTCTGACTGGTGTGAGGTGGAATCTCAGGGTTGTTTTGATTTGCATTTCCCTGATGATTAAGGATGTTGAACATTTTTTCAGGTGCTTCTCTGCCATTCGGTATTCCTCAGGTGAGAATTCTTTGTTCAGTTCTGAGCCCCATTTTTTAATGGGGTTATTTGACTTTCTGGAGTCCACCTTCTTGAGTTCTTTATATATATTGGATATTAGTCCCTTATCTGATTTAGGATAGGTGAAGATCCTTTCCCAATCTGTTGGTGGTTTTTTTGTCTTATTGATGGTGTCTTTAGCCTTGCAGAAGCTTTGCAGTTTCATGAGGTCCCACTTGTCAATTCTCGATCTTACAGCACAAGCCATTACTGTTCTATTCAAGAATTTTTCCCCTGTGCCCATATCTTCAAGGCTTTTCCCCACTTTCTCCTCTATAAGTTTCAGTGTCTCTGGTTTTATGTGAAGTTCCTTGATCCACTTAGACTTGACCTTAGTACAAGGAGATAGGAATGGATCGATTCGCATTCTTCTACATGTTAACAACCAGTTGTGCCAGCACCATTTGTTGAAAATGCTGTCTTTCTTCCACTGGATGTTTTTAGCTCCCTTGTCGAAGATCAAGTGACCGTAGGTGTGTGGGTTCATTTCTGGGTCTTCAATTCTATTCCATTGGTCTATTTGTCTGCCACTATACCAGTACCATGCAGTTTTTATCACAATTGCTCTGTAGTAAAGCTTTAGGTCCGGCATGGTGATTCCACCAGAGGTTCTTTTATCCTTGAGAAGAGTTTTTGCTATCCTAGGTTTTTTGTTATTCCAGATGAATTTGCAGATTGCACTTTCTAATTCGTTGAAGAAATGATTTGGAATTTTGATGGGGATTGCATTGAATCTGTAGATTGCTTTTGGCAAGATAGCCATTTTTACAATGTTGATCCTGCCAATCCATGAGCATGGGAGATCTTTCCATCTTCTGAGATCTTCTATAATTTCTTTCTTCAGAGACTTGAAGTTTTTATTATACAGATCTTTCACTTCCTTAGTTAGAGTCACGCCAAGATATTTTATATTATTTGTGACTATTGAGAAGAGTGTTGTTTCCCTAATTTCTTTCTCAGCCTGTTCATTCTTTGTGTAGGGAAAGGCCATTGATTTGTTTGAGTTAATTTTATATCCAGCTACTTCACCGAAGCTGTTTATCAGGCTTAGGAGTTCTCTGGTGGAATTTTTAGGGTCACTTATATATACTATCATATCATCTGCAAAAAGTGATATTTTGACTTCATCTTTTCCAATTTGTATCCCTTTGATCTCCTTTTGTTGTCGAATTGCTCTGGCTAGGACTTCAAGTACAATGTTGAATAGGTATGGAGAAAGTGGACAGCCTTGTCTAGTCCCTGATTTTAGAGGGATTGCTTCAAGCTTCTCACCATTTACTCTGATGTTGGCTACTGGTTTGCTGTAGATTGCTTTTACCATGTTTAGGTATGGGCCTTGAATTCCTGATCTTTCCAAGACTTTTATCATGAATGGGTGTTGGATCTTGTCAAATGCTTTTTCCGCATCTAACGAGATGACCATGTGGTTTTTGTCTTTGAGTTTGTTTATATACTGGATTACGTTGATGGATTTCCGTATATTGAACCATCCCTGCATCCCTGGGATGAAACCTACTTGGTCAGGATGGATGATTGTTTTGATGTGTTCTTGGATTCGGTTAGCAAGAACTTTATTGAGGATTTTTGCATCAATATTCATAAGGGATATTGGTCTGAAGTTTTCTATCTTTGTTGGGTCTTTTTGTGGTTTAGGTATCAGAGTAATTGTGGCTTCATAGAATGAGTTGGGTAGAGTACCTTCTGTTTCTATTTTGTGGAATAGTTTGTGAAGAACTGGGATTAGATCTTCTTTGAAGGTCTGATAGAACTCTGCACTAAACCCATCTGGTCCTGGGCTTTTTTTAGTTGGGAGACAATTAATGACTGCTTCTATTTCTTTGGGGGATATAGGGCTGTTTAGAACATTAACCTGATCTTGATTCAACTTTGGTACCTGGTATCTGTCTAGGAACTTCTCCATTTCATCCAGGTTCTCCAGTTTTGTTGAGTATAGCCTTTGGTAGAAGGATCTGATGGTGTTTTGGATGTCTTCAGGATCTGTTGTTATGTCTCCTTTTTCATTTCTGATTTTGTTAATTAGGATGCTTTTCCTGTGCCCTCTAGTGAGTCTGGCTAAGGGTTTATCTATCTTGTTGATTTTCTCAAAGAACCAGCTCCTTGATTGGTTGATTCTTTGAATAGTTCTTCTTGTTTCCACTTGGTTGATTTCGCCCCTGAGTTTGATTATTTCCTGCCGTCTACTCCTCTTGGGTGAATTTGCTTCCTTTTGTTGTAGTGCTTTTAGGTATGTTGTCAAGCTGCTAATGTGTGCTCTCTCTAGTCCTTTGGGAGGCACTCAGAGCTATGAGTTTTCCTCTTAGAAATGCTTTCATTGCGTCCCATAAGTTTGGGTATGTTGTGGCTTCATTTTCATTGAACTCTAAAAAGACCTTAATTTCTTTCTTTATTCCTTCCTTGACCAAGGTATCATTGAGAAGAGTGTTGTTCAGTTTCCACGTGAAGGTTGGCTTTCTATTATTTATTTTGTTATTGAAGATCAGCCTTAGTCCATGGTGATCTGATAGGATGCATGGGACAATTTCAATATTTTTGTATCTGTTGAGGCCTGTTTTGTGACCAATTATGTGGTCAATTTTGGAGAAGGTTCCATGAGGTGCTGAAAAGAAGGTATATCCTTTTGTTTTAGGATAGAATGTTCTGTAGATATCTGCCAGATCCATTTGATTCATAATTTCTGGTAGTTTCACAGTGTCCCTGTTTAGTTTCTGTTTCCATGATCTTTCCATTGGTGAAAGTGGTGCGTTGAAGTCTCCCACTATTATTGTATGAGGTGCAATGTGTGCTTTGAGATTTACTAAAGTTTCTTTAATGAATGTGGCTGCCTTTGTATTTGGAGCATAGATATTCAGGATTGATAGTTCCTCTTGGAGGATTTTACCTTTGATGAGTATGAAGTGTCCCTCCCTGTCTTTTTTAATGACTTTGGGTTGGAAGTCAATCTTATCAGATATTAGAATGGCTACTCCAGCTTGTTTCTTCATACCATTTGCTTGGAAAATTGTTTTCCAAGCAAATTCTGAGGTAGTGTCTATCTTTTTCTCTGAGATGAGTTTCCTGTAAGCAGCAAAATGTTGGGTCTTGTTTGTGTAGCCAGTTTGTTAGTCTATGTCTTTTTATCGGGGAGTTGAGTCCATTGATATTAAGAGATATTAAGGAAAAGTAATTGTTGTTTCCTGTTATTTTTGTTGTTAAAGTTGGCATTCTGTTCTTGTGGCTGTCTTCTTTTAGGTTTGTTGAGGGATTACCTTCTTGTTGTTTCTAGGGCGTGGTTCCTGTCCTTGTATTGGTTTTTTCTGTTATTATCCTTTGAAGGGCTGGATTTGTGGAGAGATAATGTGTGAATTTGGTTTTGTCGTGGAATACTTTGGTTTCTCCATCTATGTTAATTGAGAGTTTGGCTGGGTATAGTAGCCTGGGCTGGAGTTTGTGTTCTTTTAGTGTCTGTATAACATCCGTCCAGGATCTTCTGGCTTTCATAGTCTCTGGTGAGAAATCTGGTGTAATTCTGATAGGCTTGCCTTTATATGTTACTTGGCCTTTTTCTCTTACTGCTTTTAGTATTCTGTCTTTATTTAGAGCATTTGTTGTTCTGATTATTATGTGTCGGGAGGTATTTCTTTTCTGGTACAGTCTTTTTGGCGTTCTGTAGGCTTCTTGTATGTTCATGGGCATCTCTTTCTTTAGATTTGGGAAGTTTTCTTCTATAATTTTGTTGAAGATGTTTGCTGGTCCTTTGAGTTGAAAATCTTCATTCTCATCCACTCCTATTATCCATAGGTTTGGTCTTCTCATTGTGTCCTGTATTTCTTGGATGTTTTGAGTTAGGATCTTTTTGCATTTTACATTTTCCTTGATTGTTGTGCCAATGTTCTCTATGGAATCTTCTGCACCTGAGATTCTCTCTTCCATCTCTTGTATTCTGTTGCTGATGCTGGTATCTATGGTTCCAGATTTCTTTCCTAGGGTTTCTATCTCCAGTGTTGCCTCATTTTGGATTTTCTTTATTGTGTCTACTTCCCTTTTTAGGTCTAGTATGGTTTTGTTCATTTCCATCATCTGTTTGGATGTGTTTTCCTGTTTTTCTGTAAGGACTTCTACCCGTTTGATTATGTTATCCTGTTTTTCTTTAAAGATTTGTAACTCTTTAGCAGTGTTCTCCTGCAATTCTTTAAGGGATTTTTGTGCTTCCTCTTTACTGTCTTCTACCTGTTTACCAGTGTTCCTTTGTATTTCTTTAAGTGTGTTATTAAAGTCCTTCTTGAAGTCCTCTACCATCATCATGAGATATGCTTTTAGATCCGTGTCTAGCTTTTCCAGTGTGTTGGGGTGCCCTGGACTGGGAGAAGTGGGAGTGCTGGGTTCTGATGATGGTGAGTGGTCTTGGTTTCTGTTAGTAAGATTATTACGTTTACCTTTCGCCATCTGGTAATCTCTGGGGTTAGTTGTTGTCGTTTTCCCTGTTTAAAGAATGGAGCAGAAGCTGTGTTCCACTCACCAGCAGTCTCAAAATCCTGTGGCGGGGGTTGTGAGTAGCTGGTGGGTGTCAGCCGACCCTGTGCTCTAGCTACCCTGGTGCTGGTCAGGCCGGAAGAGGCCTGTGGTCCTACTCAGGCCGTTTTTCTGCTTCCCTAACTAATGCAGTCTCAGGTCCCGTGCGCAATTGGATTGGAGCAGAAGCTGTGTTCCACTCACCATAAGTCTTAAGATCCTGTGGCGGGTGTTCTGGGTAGCTGGGGAGTGTCAGCTGACCCTGTGCCCTAGCTACCCTGGAGCTTTTCTGACAGGAGAGGCTTGTGGCCCTACTGAGGCCGGATTTCTGCCTCCCCAACCAAAGCAGTCTCAGGTCCCGCGTGATTGGACTGGAGCAGAAGCTGTGTTCCACTCACCAGCAGTCTCAAAATCCTGTGGTGGGGGTCCTGGGTAGCTGGCGGGTGTCAGCTGACCCTGTGCTCTAGCTACCCCATTGCTGGTCCGGCCGGATGAGCATGACTGGTTTTACATGATGTCATCGAGTTGTTTGTAAAATCATAATGCAAGGGACTAGTGTGTAGGTTCTATCATGGGTGATGAGACCTCTGACTTCAAGTTTCAACCTGCTTGGCAAACATTTATATGCACAACTTTTGAGGGGCCTGATTTTTTTCAAGAGTAGTTGCTATTTTAATAAAGTGTTGGTCCAACATCCTTATCTTCTAAACTAGAAGATAGAAGATTTTTAGAAGTAAGTAAGGGACTTCTTAATAACTTGGGATATGAAGAAATTTCTGTATTATTGACCTGCTTTCATTTGGAAAGTGAACTTGTAATTTTGTATATTTGCTTGCTTGTTTGTTTATTCATTTGTATAGTCACTTACTTTACATGTAAACTGCAGCCCCCTCCCTTCTCTCCTTCTAGTACCACCCTCAAATCTCTGTCTACCCAACCTACCCATTTCTTTTTTTCCTCAAAGAAGTTGAGCCTCCCAACTCCATGGGTACCAACCTGACCTGGCACAAGTCATAGTATGATTAAGCACATCCTCTTCCACTGAGGCCAGACAAAGCAGCCCAGCTAAAAGGAAGGAATCCAAAGGCAGGCAATGGAGTCAGGACAGCCGGCACTCCAATTGTTAGGGGACCTACATGAAGAGCAAGCTGCAAATCTGCTACATATGTGTGGGGAGACTAGGTTGAGCCCAAGCACCCTCTTTTGTTGGTGGTTACATCTTTGTGAGCCCCCTGGGCCCAGGAGAGTTGACTTTTATGTCTTTTTGTGGTTTCCTTGACACCCCCAGATCCCTCAGTCATCCCTCCCCCACTTCTTCCACAAGACTCATTGAGCTCTGCAAAATGTTTGACCATGGATCTCTGCATCTGTTTCCATCAGCTGCTAGATAAAACCTCTCAAAAGACAGCTGCATTAGGCTCCTGTCTTTAAATATTAAGTACATCTAATGGATAGAAGTATAATAAGGCATATTAACTGGTACCTAAAAAATAGTCCTGAAAAAATACATATTGGCATTGGAGTTAAAAATGTATAACCCATATGAACTCCATAGGTATAATTTGTGAGAGCTTGAAAATTCAGATTATTTGTATGAGTTGTTTTAAAAATAAATCTTGTAAATAACAAGATTGAAGGAGAAGTTGATCTACTTTAGGTCACCATGTGTTAAACAAGCTCCAGTTTTCTCCTCATTGTTTTGATTACATAAAATGTGGGAAATTTCATAAGTGGCTAGATATTATCCCATCTCCCCCAAACACAATCTTTAAGTAATACAGTAAAGATATGCAAAGTCATATTCAGAGACTAAGACTGTACCTTCTCTTCAAACCCTGGAGGCAAGGCTCAGATCATGTGTTGTGATGAATGACCTACAGAAGGAACTTAGGAGAAAACAGTACACTTGAGGAGGAGCTGTTAAAAGGAATGAGCATGGTAGAGAGAAGGAGAGAGGCCTATGTGGAAATCCTGTTTACTTTAGTGACTTAATGTTTAACCTTGTACAACAGACTTATATTTAAATTTTCTTTTATGTTAAATAAGAGAAACAGTCTACACAAGTGAAATATAGTAAGTAAAAATTTGCATAGTTTTTTCATGTGTAGGGAATAATAAAACAATCACTGCTAATGGTAGTGACTTTTATTACATAGACTATACAAATAAAATATTTTTTTCAGTGCCAGCATATTGAAGAAAAAAAAAACTGTCTCAAAGTCCAAGGAGTGAACTTTAGGTATTTATATATGGATGTGTGTGCATGTGTGCTATCATGTTTGAAAATAAAATATGAACATGTGGAAACAATAAAGATTTGTAGTAAAGTTTTTTGGTTATCTGATGCTGCAGCATTTGCAAAACGATCACATTTATTTATTTTTCTTCCTTAATTTGATTTGCATAAGTGATGAGAACTTCAATTTTGGGTACTAGTTGAGAATAAAAATAACTCCTTTACGGTTGATGACAAAACATTTAGTTATCTCTAATTTCCAGACTGGAACTGATTTGCGGGTAGTGCTCTACTTTAAGTTAGTTACATAAGAACCAAAGCCATGCATCACATCAAAGTTTCTGTTGTTCTGGATACCTTTGCATCATGTCACCTAGTAGGGACAGAAATGGAATGTAGCCCTCACACTCACACCTTGGAGAGACACAACTGTCAAAGGAAAAACACATTGAATGGATATAGAAAACTTTCATTTTTACTCTTTCTTACAACCTGATGTTCTTTCATTGAAGTTCTACAATCTGTCACATAGCTAAAAATCTCTCATCAATTAACACAATGACAGAGCAGTACTTTTGTTTCCTTCTTTCTTTCTTTCTTTCCTTCCTTCCTTCCTTCCTTCCTTCATTTCTTCCTTCCTTCCTTCCTTCCTTCCTTCCTTCCTTCCTTCCTTCTTTCCTACCTTACTTCCTTCTTTCCTTTCTTTGTTTCTTTGTTTCTTTGTTTCTTTGTTTCTTTCTTTCTTTCTTTCTTTCTTTCTTTCTTTCTTTCTTTCTTTCTTTCTTCCTTCCTTCCTTCCTTCCTTCTTTTCTTCTTTTCTTCCTTTCTTTCTTTCGTTATTCCTTCCTCTCTTCCTTCCTTCCTTCCTTCCTCTTTCTTTCTTTCTTTCTTTCTTTCTTTCTTTCTTTCTTTTTTTCTTTCTTTCGAATTGAGTCCTGGCTATTCCATGTGTTAGGCAAACATTCTCCCACAGAGCTACAGCCTGCATCTCTTCTTTATATACTTAAAGCAGAACAAGCATATTAGGGAAAATCTGTGTTAAATGAAACTGTCTTGTATTCTCTCCTCTTTGGTCCAGACCAGTTAATCAATGAGCACATTTTGGTGACTGCATATGTCTCTCTACAGCAATCCACATATTTTCTGGAGCTGCTGATCCAAGACTGTGGCTTGGCTTGTCATGGTTAGATCTGTTGTATTATTTTGAATTTTCCCAGATATGAAGCTTGTTCTTGCTTTGAGCTTTCAGTGGTAAGTGATACTACCTCCGCACCTGAAATCCATTTACATTCTCAGCTGCCCATGGGGGTACAGCTCACTCTCAGCATTGTTTTGAAATGACCAGCTCCAAATCCCAGGACACCAGGCCATGGAGATATCTGGTGAATGGTAGCTGATTATCTCACAGATGTTCCAGCAGACACTTCCCAGCTGCAGGGCAGGAAATGGTATTTTCAAATAGAGATCTAACTCTCAGATACAGATGCCCTAGCTGATAACTGTGTCTCAGATAGTCAAACAAAAGCATCATCTAAAAGCAAAATATCTTCATGGAAACCATTCACCACAAACATTAAGTATTCCAGCTAATGAAAACTCATTCAAGTTTTTCTTTACAAACAATGTCAAAAATGTTATAAAGTTCAAAATACTTCCACTTAATTTTAATTTGAGTTGGGAATTTGGCTGACCTTACTCATTGGTTGTACAAATTTATGTCTTTTATAAAGTTATATGTTATTTTCCCTGTTTTTAACTGTTATTTTCCAACTTAAGGGAAACCTCAAAATTGTGTGTATGTTATATCTTTTGCATGCACTTTTATGCTTTCCCTGATTAAATACATTTGAGGAGATTTTTGGAGTTTAAAATGGAAGAGGGAGAAATGTTGCTAGTAATAGATAAAAGAGACTAATAGAAATAGTTTAAGAAAGAAACAACAAAAGTAGTGGTAATGTATAGACTGGTCAATAATTTGTGCAGCTTCCCGTAGACTTCTCCACTCCAGACTCACTTTCTGAAACCCTTCTCTGGTCTCACATGTCTTTATCTTGTTTGCAGTATTTAACCACATCTCACTGTGACACCTGCATATGGTGGAGAAACCATCTTTTTCACAACAGCTCTTGGGAGACAGTGCCAGGAGGGGTTAGTAGTTAGTCAATCCTTGTATACATGCAGATTTTGAAGTCAATCTAGGGCACATGAGATGCAGCAGTCAAACAAGAAGTTCTACTTTAGAAATTTAGCACAAATTTTCAAAATCCAGTGTGTTTTTATACTTCATATACTTCAACCATGATGCAGAATTTTTACTAATTAGAATGAAATGAAATGTTACCCAAGTAAAGTTGTACTCAACATGATTGCTTAAGCTTTAAATTTTGAATTGATTTTATTTATTAAGTTAAAATTTTAGTTTGTCACATTGAACATTTTCCACATTTTTAGATATTTCATGTGTCTTTCAATAGTGAGTTACAGAATGCAAGTCTATTTTTAAGATTGGAACTCAGTACTATGAATTATGAAAAAGTCTTTTGATAAATGTTCTTCCTCTGAAAAATTTCCTTGGTCCATATTCATTGTGTTTCATAATGTAATTCATTTGCAATTGTGTATTTTATTTTAATTTTTTAACTTGTTTTGACCCTGTCTTGTCTTACTTTGTTTTCTCTTCCCACATAATAGGTCTTCTATTTTCATGGTGTAGTCTCTGTCTCTCTGTCTGTGTGTGTGTGTGTGTGTGTGTGTGTGTGTGTGTGTGTGTTTGAGCCTAGGCTGATCCTTATTAACTCCGTGTTTCTGCAAAGGGGGCTAAAAGGAGAATTTTTGAGGGAATGCAGACTGGTGCTGTCATTATGGAGAACACTATAAGGTTATTTAGGAGACTAAATGCAATGCTGTCATATCATCCATCTAAGAGAACTGGGTTAACTGAGGGAATTTTAGTTGGCTCTGAAAGACACATCTTCTCATCTATGTTTATTGTGGTTCTCTTAACAATTCACCCTAGGTGGCTGTTAAGACATTAATAGATAAATTATATACACATGCATTTTTTTTTATTTTATATCTGTAACACTGTAACAACACCCCAATGCAAAAAGAAAATGTAAGTATCACATTTCAAAATCATAACATTTCTTTGTTTTATGACAACAGCACTTTCTACTTTATCAATGACAAGCTTATTGGTAGCATTTGGTGTCATTTGACAAGGAGAAAAAAGCTTATGAAATAACTTTTTCTACTACCTTCCACCCCTCCCCTTCTCTCCCTTTATTACTTTGAAATTATTATACTATTTTGAAGCCAATGGTGTAACAAATTAAAAATAAATAAAACATGGAAAATGAAAAAGAATATATTATCCAAGACCATTGAGCACAGCAAGGAAAGAAGAAGAGGATATGACATAGACCATATCCTTCACAGTTTGATGTTCTTTTATCCCTAACACCTTTCTGTTCTCAAGATTCTTACTTATGAAGCAAATTGTCCCCATTAATGTTAGTGGACAGAAATACCTGTCTGTGACCTACTACTTTAAAACAAACAAAAAACCACTATATGTTAACGTGTTATGAAAATTACATAAATGGTGCTATAGTTAAGTGTTTTTATTTGAAGATAAGACAAATATTTACAAGCATTATAACATAATTGTGGCCAGAGATATAGGTATAAGAGGTGAATATATATGTATACACACACACACACACACACACACATATATATATATATATATATATATATATATATATATATATATATCCATTAGCACCAAGAAATCCTTGAAAAATTTACAGAAAATAAAACCTGGTAGCTTTCTGTCAGAAGACAATTAATAGACATAATGAACAAAATATGAAAATATTAGTAGTGCCATTATAGAATATTAACACTTAGATTTCAACACTCTAAGCAAAATTAACATAGAAAATATACCTTACAATTAATATACAAGATTTTAAATGAGGCTACTTTACCCTCTGATAGAATATTAACACTTAAATATTAACACTCAGGCTTCTAAGGAAAATAACATTCCAGATATTAAATAAAGCTTTTTTGCATGTGAGAATATTTCATCAGTTCATGTTCTCTTTATTGAATAGAAAATAAGCATGGAGCTCATGTTGGTTCTACATACACACACATTTTCTGATTATTTTCATTATAAAAAAGGAGTCCTCTATATGGGTAAATATTACTTTTTTAAAAAAAAAGCTTTCAAACATAACTTAAAAGTTTATTTTGCTTATTCTCTTCAAACCATATTTGCTACTTAGCATTATTTAGTATGTTAGAACAGCTGCTCTGACTGAAATTACACTGCTTCAAAAGAAGAGCTGAAGTTGTTCCTGACCTTGTAATTGAACTGGCAATAGAACTCACAAGGTCTCAACATTGGGAGCTGTTGTTCTTCTGTAATTCTTCCAAGTCATGACCCTCACAGCAGGCTTTCTGTGCCATTTGTCCCTGCCTTGGACTTGGTAGGAACATTGCTTTCGGATGGACATACACAGAAGTGTGATGTCAACATACACCATTATGCTCATTTGCTTCAAAATCCACAGAGATCATGAGCAGCAATAACTGAAGCATGGACTCCTGTTTAGCTGTGTGGCTTCATCCTCATTTGCACTGTTTGCCGATAAATATTTATTCAGCCTGTGGCATGAAACCACCGGGAAAGGAGCCAGAACCCCGTTCAGCAGCTCTTTCCATGGTAGTTACTAAATCTCAAATATATTCCCTCGCCGTCAACCATCCCATTCCTTTGTTTCCCCACTTGGCCAGACTTTTGAAGAAAAAGTATGTATTTTCACTAAACAAATCCTGTGATCAAGCCACTATTTAAAATCTTTCTCCAGAGGCAGGAGGGATGGCTCAGTGGTTATGATCACATGTGCTTAGGCAGGGGATTTGAATTTGGTTCAGAGCACCTAGGCCAGGAGTCATGAAACTGTCTCTAGCTCCAACTCTATGGAGATTTTTCTGGCCTCTGAGGGTACCTGCTCACATGTACACATATGTATCCACACAAACAAGTAAATAAAATAAAATGTTAAAACCATATTCTTTTTAGGCCTATAGAGATACTTTAATAGCATGGTAGAAGAACATAACCAACTCCAGCAGGATGTCATTTGATCATAGCACATGGCTCCTCTACCCTGCCACACACATACACAGAGAAAAGATGATATAAAAAATAAAATCCTTCTATTTGACCATGGCTCTATGTTTCATTTTTACTATCTTTTCTTGAAAGACTTCTGGCTAGTTAGTCATGGATACATCTATCATCTCTTCCCCTTTTTCTCTTTTTCTCTCTCTCAATGCTCCCTTCTTCAGATACATATATAGATCATATACTCTGTATACAAAAGAATGATAATGTGGGAAGGATGGAGAGAAGGTAAGATGGAGGGAAGGAGATAGATAGATAGATAGATAGATAGATAGATAGATAGATAGATAGATAGATAGATGGACAGACACATATACATACACAGGAGAGGCAGAGAGAAAATATTTTCCTGACTTTTTTAAACTTAGGTTTAAACACATTTAAACCCTGTGTTGAATATACTTACAAAAACAACAGAGTATAATTTAATATGAGTCAGCTACAATGTGGTGTAATTTAACATAACAAGCCAATAAAACCAGCTGCCTCCTGAATGTTAGCAGCCCTACAAAGAACAGGTTCATTATTCTTTGCACACACATATATTTGGAGTCATCTACATGCCAGCCTGTGTCTTGTGTTGTATTGTGTTGGAAACATGGGCTAGCACAATGAAAATATATGCCTTGTTACCTTGGTGAAATTTAAATTAACATTATTCTACTCTTCTAACATCAACATATCATTAGGCACAGCCACATTCTTTTACCTTGCAGCACAGAACTGAAGGCTTATGCTTCCCTATGCTGTGTGAAGTTCTTCAAGGAGACCTGGAACAGATCATGAAGAGGAGGAGGGAGGCTTGTCTTTTACAATCATTTTTTCCGAGACATGGTGTCATTGCAGGGAAATCCCACAGTGGGTGAGACACTATGGTCAGAGGAGACACAAAATAAAGAGCATCTGAAAAGAATAAAACAAACAACAAACAAAAAGCTGTCACTGAGGAATGGGTGGAAGGAACAATGAGAAAAGGATGGGATGTAGATTGTTAGTCCTTTCAATTCATTTTGTAAACTCTTTCTTTGATGTGGACTTCAACGAAAGAATCTCTTTCATTCTAGTGACTACATCCAGAGGCTTGTTGAATACACTATAAGAAGCACATGTTCTAACTAGTAAATTCAAGGCTTTCTCCTGTGCCTGGTTAAAAAAAAACCATTGCTGCACACTATGTTTTCTCTTCAGTCGTTATAAGTCTTTTGCCTTTTACTAAAATCTGTGCTCTATTTTCTAGCTCAAATTTGAAAGCACTTTAAAGATGAACAATGCGAACATGACTTAAAGGCAGTCCCCACGAGTCAACTAAAGATTCTCTCTAAGGGAAGAGTGTCCTGCATAATGCTGGATACTGAGAGGTAAATGTGACCTGGTTTTACATCTGACAGTGAATTGCTTGCTCAGATGATACAGATCTGTCAGCCCTGACTTTTGATATTTTATCTATCTTATCTTTAGACGAAAACTCATCCTTATAACTGACAGATTTAACAAGGGGGAGAAAATTATTTTAAAGTGTTTTAAGCCCAGAACCAAAGCAAGGTAGTACTTTTGTATCCACTTTAGAGAGAAATATATTGAAAACTTGAAAAAGGAGCATCTGAGGCCAGAAAGATAGGGCAGACCATAAGTGCCTAGAGCATGAGTATGACAGTCTGAATTCTGAACCCCAGAATCCATGTAAAAAAGCCAAATGAATTTCATCACCTCTAACCTTTGCACAGGTGGTGCAGATGGATAGATTCAACAGATTCATCAGTTAATCATTTATAGCCAATGGTAAATGAATTTAATGAGAACCTATCTCCAAGATAAGATGGAGTGTGATCAAGGAAGAAACTTATATTCATGTGAATATACATGTGCACACACACACACACACACTATATATATATATATATATATATATATATAGTTACAAGCATATTAATATATTATATTTTATATTATTATGTCACACGGTTTGTCTCTGTTTAAAGACTGTAAGTGCCCCTCTTGTACCTGCAACAGTCATTATGTTCTGGCTTCTCAAGATGAGAAGCATAACTCCCAGGCATTTTCCATCAATGCTGAAGTGAGTTCTCTGAAAATATGCATCTCAATGTCTTTATTACCTATGGGTAAGGCAATACCTGGTACACATTGCTATTTGAATTTTAGCTCAATAACTTATATCTACCCACAAGGAAGAATAAACTCTTTACAAATTTTCATCTAATAAGATCTTAATAAAAGCCTGAGTATAGTAACTCTCCTCTTCAATGTTAGGTTAGACTGTGTTATATATAACAAGGAAGCACATGGTATTCTATGATACTAAACTTTCCAGGACAGATGTTAAACTGAAAATCAGAAGGAGCACAGTGTTATAAAAGAGATCTGTGTCAGACAGTCTGGTTTCCCATTATTTATGGGCCCATGACCTTGTGAATATGTCTCCCTACTGCTACAAACCACAGTTTCCATATCTGAAATATGAAGATGATTTTAGTCCTGAAATAATAATCTATGGTGAAAGAGTTGCAGCCACTAAGTATACCACTTTATATGTGTTTAACACGTATTACCTACAGTTGCTTTGCTAGATGAAGCTAGTTTAAACATTAGACTGTTGACCAGTCCATCCAGACAATGATAGAATTTCCCAGGCTTTCCAATTTATTAAATATTTACTACTTCTACACAGTGAGGAATACAAGATCTAAGTAAGACTAAGACTAATCATGTCTGTCTCTTTTCACTTCTTTGCCTGATACAAAGCATCCAACATCAGTTTTGCCTAAAAAATCTTACAAGTTAGCTCACGTCTTATCGTAAGAGAATCTTTACTCCTCCCTCTCTTTTTTATTTCTCTGGTTTTTGTATGATGTGTATAAAGGGGACTGTGTGTTTGTGTGTGTGTGTGTGTGTGTGTGTGTGTGTGTGTGTGTTCAGTCCTTGTCCAACCTTGTCTGAAGCAGGAACTCTTTGATTTGGGCTAATGCATGTGACTAGCTGGCTGGCACATGAGTTTTGGGAAATTATACCGTCTCTGCCTCCTGTGAATCTTCGATGTAGCACTAGGATTTTAAACAAATGTTGCCAATCCTTGTGGGTTCTGAAGATTCAAACTCAGGTCTTTATGTTTGGGTGGCAAGTACTTAATCCACTGAGCCACCTGTCCAGCTCTGGCTTCTCCTTCTAACAAGGACATCCAGTTAATTTTCCATTTGGCATCCAAAGTGATATTTTAAAGGAGAAAATGATACTTACTTTCTCATTTATATTTTGTGAGAATGTGTGTGAGCACATGAGTCTTTATATGTGTGCCCATGTGTGAATGTGTGCATGCCTTGGTACATGTGAGGAGGTCTGAGGACACTCATGGATTTCACTTCTCCCCTCCATCATGTGAATCAGTCTAAAATCCTCAAGATTGGAAGCAAGGGATTTTACCGGTTGGACTTGCATCCCATTTCTAACACATGCATCTTGTTGAATTACATCTTTTGAAATCCTTAAGTATCTTAAGTGATTTCCCTATACAAGTTCCTAGACCCTGAGTGGCTCAGTCTACACCAGATTTTCTCCCTGCAGTTAGAGCAGTTCTCTGACTACCTGAATCTTCTTCAAGCCTATTAGGTACAACAGGCTCTTCGGAGTCCAGTTGTTCACTACTACTCCTATGCCTCCTTCTGTTTGCAGGCAGTTAACTCTTATTCATTCATGGAATCTGGTCCTTCATGATAATCTTACCTAACCTCTCCTTTCTGCTCACACTCTTAGCTTACTGAATAACTAAAAGCACAGGGAAATATTTCATTACTTATTCTACTTTTCTTTTTTGGATGTCATCTATATTTACCAGAAAGCTTTATTTCATGTGTGCTCATTCTTAGGCTTGTGAATGTGAATCAAGTTACATTACTATGTCCTTTGTGTTTGCAATGTTTGTGCCCACAAATCATTTAATTTGATTTCGTCATTGTTGCATGAAGTAGACACTAGATTTATAGCTGTTTTGTAGACAGCAAATCTCCAGATAGTTATTACATTCACTGTCTTCTGAATCAAATTATATTTAGTGATAACACCACAGTTGTTTTCTATACAGGAAGATTCTTATATAATGCAGAGGTCAGCATTCCTCTAGGACAAAAAATATACTAGAGGAACATTAAAAAAAAGATAGTATTTAATCAAAGTTAGTCTTATCATTCAGAGTTTCACATATCTGATATTGTCTCTTATCTTTCAAGACACCTTATCAATAATGATATTGCTAAACAGAACCACAGTAATGAAATATTTTTAAAAGAGGAATGAAAGTGATTTAGAACCCAAGCAACCTGAATAACTGGTTCAATTATTTGCTTTTTTGAGTATCAAAGCTAGTTTCAGTTGCGAAATAAATCTTCTTTTAAAATATCCTTGAAAATTTTCCAACCTTCATACTACAAAGGAAACCAAAGGTAAATATCAGAAAATCTTTCACAAACGGACAAAAACACATGTTGACCATGACAGTTTCAATGTGGAAGGTCCCACATAATCTCTGATACTGAATATTTGTTTCCTGCTAGTGACAATGCTAAGTGGTTGGTATTGGATATATTAGAAATAGGGTCAGCTAGAGCAAGTAGGCCACATAGATGATGGCATTATGGGATATACCTGGATTCTTCGCAGGGGGGAAGGGGTTTATTTAAGCTTACAGATTAGGATTTATCACTGAAGAATATCAGTAACTCAAGACAGGTAGCTAAAAACATTATAAACTTAGGCAGGAACTTCAAGGAGAAACCATAAAGCAATGTTACTTGGTTGCTCAGAAACTGGGCTTCCCTAGCTTTAATGTTCATCCCACAAACACAAGCCCAGGGAATGGTGCCACTCACAGTAGGCAAGGGCCTCCAACATCAACTGGCATTCAGGATGGTTGTGTACTAGTCTGCTCACATGTTCCTCAAATCTGGCTCTTATTCTCTTCTTTCCCCTTTCTTCAACAGTGAGGTCTAAGCCTGGCATTCCACACACTCCTGAGCCCCACAGTGCCCAAATTAGGGAAGAATATGCACAGTGACCTGAGCGCTGGGAGCTCCGAATCCAAATAGATCTTTCTTCACTCAACTTGTGTTCTCTGGTATTTTGGTCACAGTTATATAAAAGTAACAATGCAATGAGAATAATTATTAAGGTTATTATTTTTATCTCCTTTCTATCCTTCTGTAAAGAGCATACACCTAGACATAGAATCAGAAAGGAAAGAAAGTGTGTTGTAAATATTTCACTTAAAATTTTGATTTCTGAAAGTTACTATAGCAATAAGGAATCCACTCAGAATAGCTGTGATAAAAATTCAAATGCTAGAGATGCATTCTGAACACCAGGAATTTTCAGAACCTTTGTCTGGATGACGTAAACAACTGCATTGAGCTCATAAACATCGCTACTACCTATTTGTATCTGTGACTGTTGTTTTGCAATGAGGACTGCCCATGCCAGGCTTGTCTTTGTACAAAGATTTAACTGAAAGTGGAATGGTATGTAAATGATGGTGAAATGAGAAGGGGGAACTGAAGGAAAGTAGAAAGAGCAGGAGGGAGGCAGAGACTAACAGTCTGAAGAGTTTTTTTCTTTCATATTTTTTTATTTTTCCACCAGATCTGTTGTAAATTATTACTCTTATATTGGTGGAATTAAGAAAGAAAGGCTCTGTATATTGACTTTTTAAACACTCACTTTATGTTTCTCTTAAAAGCACAGCCCATATATCTTGTGTTATAAAAGCAGCTGAAGTACTAGATTTATACAAAATCATTGTGGTAAAAAGAACAGATTACTTTAGTGATAGCCATCCCCTAAATACCTTGATTTTAGCCTTAGTTTTTAATTACTTTTTTCTTACAATTTAGCTTTGTGTACTTAGAATAGTTCTATGAGTAAGTAATTAATCTACAATTTCTGTTGGCGATTGCATTTTTTGACATTTTTAAAGTGCAAAATATAGGAAACCATAGTGTGCCTCTCTCTGTTTTTACTGTTATATTTGCATGTGTGGTTTATTTTTTAGAATCCAAATAACTGATTAGTTGAATATATTTTGATAAGTTTAAATGCTTTAATACAAAGGAAGTGTCTGAGCCTCTATGAGTAAAATCAGAAAAGTTGTCTGGCATTAGGCAATCAGATAAACTCCTTTTCTGTAGAGACCTATCATAAGGTCCAAGCAACAGGGTACTTCAGAAATGTAATTGTGGAAGGAAGTGGGGGTGGGCATGGGAGCTGAGAGGTGGAGGTGTCTGCTCAGGAGGCTTTCTTCCACTGGGTGTCACTGCTGATATGAGCCTGAGCCAAGGGAAAAATGTTCTTGTGGCAGCAGGATTCCCCAGACAGACTGCAAGTAGCTAGAGGTTCAGATCTTATCACCTGGAAATGCGCTGTAGTAACCATGTGGGGATGTTGAGCATTTAAGGAGGATAAGGGAAGTATAAATAACAATGGAATGTTAGAATTCCTCTCTATGGCTGAGGAAGCCCTGGAAATGATTACATTCTTGAATGGATTAAATGTTTTAATGGTATGTGTCTGTGTCTCTCACTTTAGCAAATCAAAATGTAAAACAAGGAAAATTATCTACAACAAAAACAAAACCAAACAAAACAAAGACCCCCCCCCCCCCCCCCCCGCCCCACTGAAAGTTGTGGAAATAGGACTTTGATATTGGAACCTACCTGAGGATTATTGTTGGGTATGTGTTCTTGAAATAGAAAGAGATCATGTCAGTGTTGTACAATTTACTTCAATCCTGTCCTAGAAATAGCTGCTACATGTCAACAACTGGGGGCGTCTTCCTATTTAGTTTGCACAAGTAGTAATTTGTCTGAAAACTCGATCTGTGTATGATCCAGTTTTGCTTTCTCTGGATTTTATAATTTTTTTCCTTTCATTTTCCATGTTTTAATTTTTAAGGCTATTATCTTGAAGAAACAGAGGACAGAAAGTGTGTAGAAACAGACGGTTTTCTGTTCAGAGCATTCTGGGACTTATCTGTGAAGTAAAGCTTTAATATCTATGCAAAGCAATGAAGGATAGATTTTGCAGTTTGGGATGAATAAGGAGACAGTGGTGGGATTTCCTACCAAGAGATGAATTTGGACAGTGAAAACTAGAAATAAAATTGTAGGAGTAGAAAAAGGAGTGAAATATGAGAAGACTGGGGAAGAGATGAAGAGGGGAAAAAGAACCAATATAGGAGGAGGGGGGAGAAAGCCTTTCTTTGCTTTCTTATTTAAGGCCGTTAGAAAAAAAGTACTTACATCATTAGCAAATGACACTTATGTCCTTTTTAAAGATTTTGACAATGTAACTCACATTTCTTTGACATTAGTCATTTATTAGAGTACACAGCAATGTAGGGTTGGGTTCAATAGAGAAAAGAGGGAAAAGTTTGGGGGAGAAGTAATATCAGGATCCATAATTATGTTCAAAGCAAAGCATGAGAAACAACCTAAGCACTAAATGTTAGAATTAAGAGTGCTATAAATTCTCTCATACTAACCTCTTGCAAGTATATTATCAGCACAGCTCTGATAGTTTTTAAATACTTCCGTCCAAAAAGTGACTTTATATGCTGTCCCTTTGCTAGTATTCTGGCATTTTGAAATCATTAGTAATAAGCAATGAACATAGCTCTCTGTAGGATTTCAATACTACACAAATCTTGTTTGCTGGCCACACAGCACATGGTAAGCACCTCATCTGCTTATATTAAAAGGCTAACTGGCAATCTTTCATGAGAAGCATACGTTCAGCAAGTAGGACTCCACCAAATCCACTAGTTTCCCCTCATTGGTCTTTACCTTTGACCACAAAACAAACATACCCACCATATGGAATACAGACATATATTTGGCACCAAGAACTTGCTGTAAAATGCTAAAATCATGAATCTTGGTCAATAAACAGTACCACAGACATGGTGCTTGCTCAAAACCACCTTTCTCGTTTTCAGAATTTTGCATAATATGGACTTTATGCTTGCCAGAGACTTTTTTCCCCTTTCTCAGCCAATTGGGATATTTCTGGTCTTAAACAATAGTGTGAAATGGCCTGGCCAGCAACTCCTATGGACCATCACTGCTTTTTAATGTGATCATAGTTCTGGAGTCACAGAGGCGTCATAGAATCCAGTGCCTTTTCTCCTAGTGTACTAAGTCATGATGTGGCATGTATTTAAAAGACTTTTCTTTTCTACCCCAAACCTATGGTTCTTAGATGACAGTATCCTGCCATTTCTTTAACACTCAGTTTTCTCCATATGAGGACACAGTTATCTTAGTTCTACATCTTAAATGGAAAAATTCTTGAGAGGAAAAAAAATAGATTTTCCCCTGCATATTCTCAACCGTAAATAATGTTGCAAACTTAATTGATGTTAAAACTTGTCCGGGTTGGCAACTATTTAGGTCTGATCTGGTTTTGGTTCAGGACTCTTTTCTATAAAAAGTATGTGTGTTTAACCAGTATTATATAATATATGGATAGCAAACACATGGATTTAGATTTGACTAAATGTCATCCAAGGAGTGGTGAAAAAATAATCCCAAAAATGTGAACGTTGTAAGCAAAAAATGAAGGAAGCATTCTTACCCACTAGCAGGAACTTAGACCTTCTGATTCCAGTGGCCAGATATGGAGGAAATCCTCTAGAGACAGGAGTATTATCTTTACTACTAAGGACTTTTTAAAGTGTATTACTAGAAGTAGAGTTGGCTGTGTTCCTAAAAGAGCTTTTGGTATACATGTAATTCTATTAAATGCCTTCTTTATTTTCTAGTTTTACATACTTTGTAATATTTTCATTTCAATTTCATCTTTCTTCAAGTTTTATATAATTGCTAGTATATATAGCAATAGGCTTCCTGTTTCATTGGTTTTTTTTTTTGTCTATTAGCAATTTATGTTAGGTGCATATACATCATTATAATAGTGATTAAATGCTTATTAAAATCATTAAGATTAAAACTTAATAAGGGAAATAGTTCTGAGATATCTTTAAATAATTTATGCATAGATTATATATATGGGATATTTTTCATATATTTTTAGGTATAGAATGTTTGGGTGTGTGTTTGCTGTAAGTAAATCTATGCATGTGAAATGAAACTGTATCTGAATGATTCAAAAATCCTAAGGACACAGACATGAAGGTGACCACAAAGAAAAGAAAATTGTATGCTTCACACAGCAACTTCGGGATTTGGCATACTGAACTATCCTACACATTGCCTGAGAGAGGGCCTATACATTCAATGAAATTTTCTGTGAAGCTTTATTTAGGACTGGTTAATATGCATTCCTATACCAACAAGAAAAATGAAGAATTACTTTAGTGTCCCTTAAAGAGACTTCATGATTTTTTTTAAATGAGCCTGTATTGCTGGGGTAAAACCAACAACTCTTCGTCTGTAATGTGAATATACAAGAGGGTTCATTGATATTTCATGGCAATTTAATGCATGCATAACTTGCGATCTGTAGTGGAGTGCTGCCCAACACATAATTTTCATTGACTTACTAACATTTAAACCAGACACAATTTAAATCTTTTAAAGTAGGTCAGCATAAGGGAAGAGACTTAATGCTTGTAAGTAGTATCTTAGTGGGGATAAACTTTAATTGCTTCTCTGTCAGTGAATAATTAGTACTTTCTGTGAGAAAGAAAATTATAACCAGTGGTATTATAACACATAGCTGCTTATTAAAGGGAGTTATAATAATTTCATTCTTTTCTACTTTATTTGATTAATTACTATTTAGGCTTTCAAATTTATTATATAAATGCTATAAAGAAAAGAAGTCTTACAGATAGTAATGTTAAGTATATCTTTCCACTTATTGGAATTTCCTAGTCCATAAAAGGAATAATAAACCACCACTGTAGTTGAATTTCTTCTTTCCTCTCTTACTTCTCTCCCCTCTCTTTCTTTCATCTTCTTTCTTACCCATTCTCTGTTCTTGTGATCTCTTTTCCTTCACTACTCTGTCCTGCTTCCTTCAGTCTTCATTCTTACATATGAAGGTACAGGCTCCTAATGTTGCTAACATTGGCTTGGGACTTAATATGCAGCTTGAACTCAAGATCTTCCTGCATTAACCTGGGATCCACATCACTTCCATTGCCATCCCTGCCCCCTCTGTGGTGCTATATTCCCTAAATTAAGAGACCAAATAGATATTCTCTATCTTTAGTTGCTTCTTGCCTCTTGGTATTAGGGTTGGTGAGTAACTTGTTATATCATGTTCAGTTGATATTGCTAGGTGGCCTGCTCTTTTTTGGAAGGGAAATAGAGGAATAGTAGGTATGGGGAAGAGTGGAGGGAGGAAAAATTGGGGTCTGGATATAATATATGAGAGAACAATAAATTTATAAAGAGGAGTAGACAGTCAATATAAAGGTTTTAATACTATTAACTAGTAGAATAGGTAGGCTGCTTCTGAGGCAATATTATTTACAGACAAGGAAGCAGTGCCAATTAAAGCATAACTAGATTTAAAATACAATAAAATTTATTAAATGGATTGAAAACATACTATTCTGTTATATTAAATTGTAAAGCAACATATATCATGAAAAGAAAACATATTTCAAACTTTAAGGACCACGGCAGCCTGCAAATATTGCAATAATGATATTCTGATCATTATCTATGTTAGTCTGGGTTCTCTAGAAGAAACTATCAGCAGATTGTTATGCTAATAATAGTTGTCTCATCTTATTTGGTCTGGCAATCCTACAAGAGTCATCTTTGCAGTAGAGATATTGATAACATACAATCATCTCAGTCTATAAAGCAAGATGCCTCAGAATTGCTAATTGATTGGTAAAGGATTGAGTGTGTTCCTAGAAAGTTGAAATGTCTTCAGTCATCAATACATTGATGAAAAGCTGAAGAACCTAGGCTTTCATGCCAGTGAAGAATGTTAGCAATCAAACAATAAGAAAGATACACTAACCTACATAAAAGCAATGACAGACAGAAAATCAAAAGCCGTAGGTTTCTCTTAAAGACTTTATATATCCTCCTGGAAGGCACTATACTTCCTAGGTATGTATGGGCCCATGGCTCCAGCTACGTATGTAGCAGAGGATAGCCTTATCTGACATCAATGGAAGTGAAGGCCCTTTGTCCTGGGGAGGTTTGATGCCCCAGTATAGGGGGATGCTAGAGTGGTGAGGTGAGAATGGGTGGGTCAGTGGAGGAGCACCCTCATAGATGTAAAGGGGAGGGAGAATGGGATGGGTATGTTTCAGAGAGGAGAATGAGCAGGGGGGTATCATTTGAAATATAAATAAATAAAATAATCAATAAAAATCAAATATTAGTTGATGTTTTAAGATCCCATGATTTATCATCCATACAACTCCTCTATTACAAGGACAAAACTAATCCATAGATGTGACATTCCACATGAAAAGGACCATACCTCCAAGCACCTAACATGGGACCCACTGTTTGATCTGATCTCCTGTAGTGGGGAAATAAATGCTGTTCTCTGACTTGAAGTCCATGGTACATTCTACAATTACATCATATTGCCTTTCTAGGATGAAGATGGCAAGAGATTATTTGAGGATAAAGTGACTGCCTATTGGTATACAAAATGGGTTGAGGCTTATACAAATGGATTCCACTTAAGAAACTTGGAAGATGATCAGAGCAAGCAGCATATTATGAATGAATGCCAAGCAGTTGATTATATTAAGAATTAAACTATTATCTGGTTATTTGTTATCAAAATTATATGATGCTATGTGTTGGCATATAACAAATTTCATGGCATTCATTTGTACATAGTGAATGACTGTATTATTTTGCATTGAATGAACTGCATTGATGTCATAACCACATTCTGGTTGCTAGGAGTGATAAATACTTTAGGATGTAGAAGAAGACAGTGTTGATAACTACTATCTGCACATTTCCCCCAACAAGGAGATTTGCGAAAAAAAAAACAAAAAACAAACAGTAGCTACAAATTTTAATACAGTTGATAAAGTATTTATACATTATCAATTTACAAAGAACAATGGTTTGGTGAAAATACAAATGTGATTGTATCTCATCAAGCTCACTGTCCTCTTCAGACATGCTATTTGAGTTATCCTCACCAATTATGATTTAAGGTCTAAGTTTTGTTTCCTGCTATGACATTCTTACTTTTCCCTTTATAGACATTATAGCTCAATGGAAAGCAAACTGATCAGGGGTATCACGCAGACAAAGCTACTTAAAGTCCCTGGATTGAAATTCAGCTGCCTCCTGGTTGACCATAGTGTGTGTGTGTGTGTGTGTGTGTGTGTGTGAGAGAGAGAGAGAGAGAGAGAGAGAGAGAGAGAGAGAGAGAGAGAGAGAGAGAGAGAGTGAGAGACAGACAGACAGACAGACGGATGAACAGACAGACAGACAGACAGACAGACACAGAGAGACTGAAACTGGGAGACAGAGAAACAGAGAGAAAGCACTTGGTGGTCAATTATAGAATAGCAAATTCATATCTGGTGGAAATTGTGTAAAATGATAGTGAACAGTAACTGGCAACTCATATTGAACTTGAATGTACTTTAAGATTATTGAAAGATGATTTGATAATTAGCAAATTTTTTCTCTGTTGTATAAGGACCATCTGAACTTGAGAAGCTAAGGGCAGTCAATTATTGCTATTTCTCCTTGGTCTGTTATTTCAGTCACCTCACCTTCATTTTTCTCCTTTACAGACTTTCTTGAGGGTTTCCTTCTGTGGTGCCAAGAGAGAGAATTAAGGGCGAATGATCCCCTCATTAGCTAGAACTTCAGCTAGGCCAGCTGGAAACTCCAGGCCTCCCCTGGAATCATAACTCATCTCCATAAGTGTCTGCCAAAGTACATCATTTGGACCTCCTTAGAGAACGAATGCTTAAGACAGTAGGATTATTTATATAATGGGTGTTTTTCCCACCGAGGTGAACATTCTAGGAACCCAAGACAAACACAGTAAAATCACATGCCACCTTGCTTCAGAAATCAAGCAATCTTTTGAGTATTATTTTATAAGGTGTTAGACAAAATTAATTGTGGGAGGAGATTGCAGAGAGCCATTGAAAGAGAGCCAAGTGGTTCACTAGACACATTTCCTATAGGACAGCACTTGCAGTTTGCATAATGAATTTCTTACTTTTGATTCTCTATGACAACAATACATGTCATAAATGGCTTAGAAGAAGGAGATACTTTTATTTTAGAGTCATGGATAAATGGGTTTGGAAATCTCTATCAAAGGGAAGGCATGTTCATGTTAAAAGAGTTCAAATCACTGTGGTAGGGATATATGGCAGACAATGTTTTCAACATGGCTGATACAGCCATCAGAAGTGTACCCCTAGTCATCTTCCCTAACCAGCTAGGCTATATTTCTTTTTTTCTCTTTTTTTCCAATGTTTTATTAGATATTTTCTTCATTTACATTTCAAATGCTATCCAGAAAGTCCCCTCTACCTTTCCCCCACCCATCTCCCCTACCCACCCACTCCCACTTCTTGGCCCTGGCATTCTCCTGTACTGGGGCATATAAAGTTTGCAAGACCAAGGGGCCTCTCTTTCCAATAATGGCCGACTAGGCCATCTTCGGCTCCATATGCTGCTACAGACCTGAGATCTGGTTTTTAAGGGTTCCACAGTCTTCCAATATAGTGCTACCACAACAGGTTAGAGGGAAGCACTCAAAACATGTTTTGTGGGGGACATAGGGACATTTCATTTTTAAGCTGAGACATTACATAATGTAGTTCCATTGTCTTAAGTGCTTTCAAGGCCTTCTTTGAGGTTTTACCAGTGACTAGTGATTGTTAGCATCATCTATGAAGAAAAATACATGCAACTTCAGTTTCCCATTAAATATTAGTTTTACATACTTCATGTGAACTCATATTTCAAAAATTCTCTATTTTTCTCTGAACCATGTCCAAATAAAGCAACTCACCAACAGCCATAGAACTTACACCCCACAACTAATTCTCTCACTGTGTAAAAAGAAAATTCTAGTTCTCAAACATAAGTGTGTGTCTCTCTGTCTCTCTGTCTTTCTTTTACACACACCCACACACCCATACTCCCAACCCTCCACAAAATAGCCAACAAACAAACAAATCTCAAATCTTTAACTATGTCAATAGTGCCATGGCATATCAGATCTTCTCACTTATTGGTTTGTGAATGATTTATTAGACAATGAAAATATTCTGGGAAATCTGCAAATCATATCAAACATGGCAAGGCTTATGTTGTGAAATTTATGTTTTTGTGAACCATTTTCCTTGTCTGTAATTCTCAAGCTTATTACACTCATCTGGAAGGCTTGTTGGAACACAAATAATGGCCTCACCCTGTGAGTGTAAGATATATTAGGTCTATGATGGGAACTGAGGATTTGCATGGCTGACAGGCCCGGGAAATACTGTTGCCTCTGGTCTGGGAACTAGGTTGTGAGAGCCACTCCCCAGACAATGATCTATACATGGTTTAGTTCTTGCTTGATTCAAGATGAGACAATGTAACTAACAGCCAGAGTTTGCCTGTGCGATGATGCCTTGAGATTGAGAATAATATCTGGGTTTAGTATTTTCCATGAACAAATTTAGACCTGCCCCCAAGGGATTCACAGTCCCACAGAATCAGAGTCAGGAATGACTGAAAAAGTCAATTGGTCAAATTCAATATTCAATAATAGAATACCCATAATGTTTCATCAAAATTCATTTATACAGATGAGTCCATGGAGACAATCTAATTTCCAGACAAGCAATAATATAATGATAAGACCCTGGAGTTCCAAATCAGAGCCCAGGATGAGTGTTTGATTGTATCATTTATTAGATAAGTATTTCCTGTGTGTGTGTAACCCCCTCTCTCTGGGAAAATTTGATCTCTTACCTATGAAGTAAGAATCATAATAATAGAATCAACATAACAAAAGTGTTATGAAAGTGAAATGAGGCAATCTATGAAAAACTCTTCATAGTTACTCCCCAGATTGGCTAGATATTTGAACTCATTAAAGGACCAGTATTTGAGTCACTAGTACCTTTGTTTTTGCTGATAATGCTACCTATACACTTTTTTTTCTTTTGTCTTCACACTCCATAGGTGACAAGGAGGCAACTCCAAGGCATTAATTGAGTCTTCTTTTAGAACAAAAAGATGGAAGATCACAGACTGTCTAACTGCTTCACTTGTAAATCAGACATCTAAACCCTTCATCTCACAGGTTCTGTTGTTAAGGAGAGAAGACAAAGATCTCAGCTATGTAAAGGAACCCCAGCTCTTCCCCTGTGGTCACAAATTCATGGTCTCATCTAGTACCTGCTTTCATGCAAGGAAGGAGTTATGTAGGATAAGCTTGAATGAATAATGCCAGGAATATCTTACCACCTCCTTCAAATTTATTAAAGCAAGGAATTCATTTTATTCAAACTTTCTTGGGACATTTCTCTGAAGGCTCTCTTACCTATCATGTTCCTATCATGCTGGGTCCTATGTCTCTCTAGTGTTTCTCCAATGTTTGGCCATATCATGACTCCCCATGATTGATTCCCCATGGTTGCAACTTTTCTCTTCACTAAAAACAGCTTGTTCTGTGAATTAGTTCTGTATTAGTACTGTCCCAAAACAATCTATAGCATCTCACCTGCTAATTTTATTATAGAAGGAGGTTAAATAATTTACCCTAAGCCATATGCAGGCGTATTGAAACACCCACATGCTCAAACTCTTTGCTCTTCTTTAGATAGCTTGAAAAACCTTGCCATCTTCCCATATTCCATATACAACCTATATTTTATCTCCTCCATTTATTACTAATATGTCCTCATAAGGTGGCCAATTGGATACCAGATCAGTGTTTTTCAACCTTCCTAATACAGCGACTCTTTAATAAATTCCTTATTTTGTGACGACACTAAAATGCATGTTATTATTACTATCTACCTAGAGGCTTTTTCATAAAGAACAAAGATATACAATTGTCCCTCCTTGGAGAATTACTCCAAATGGAATTGTCAATCATATGCATAAGAAGCCACCTCTCAAGACACTATTTGTTTCAAATTTTTAAGAAATAACATAAATACTACCTGAATATATAAATTGTGTAAATAGTCTTTTTGGCTATTGAGTACAGTTGCCTCATGAGAATATTTTCCTCAGCAATGGTCTCTGACCTCTCACCATTCTCTTTCTTGCAAGCACCTCAGTCCTCTCAAGCACCTGTGGTAAACCACAGGTCTTCTTCACTATGCTCTGTGTACCTTATCTGCATTTTTTGAAGATCACAGGACAAGAGAGCTGAAGGAGAATAGAGTAAGATTCTAGTAATGTTCATTTTTGTCTACTTGATCAGAATCCAGAGACTTTCCTCTTTGTTGAATACCTCAGTCAGTATTTCAAGCATAGGGTGGATAAAACAAACACAAACAATAAGACTGAAGATGATACTGGAGACATAACTGATTATAAACATGTATTCATATGCTGGACATGATTTTTTTTTAAAAATGATATTTTTCAAAGTCATTGCCTGTGAAATATGATTGTCTGTGTTAAATGCAAGCTTCCTTTTATCTTCTCTCTGGTATATGAGAACTATGTCTGGCTTATCAGATCTTTCCCATTTTGAGTTTCTGAAAGTAAATATTGAGGAAGTGAAATCTGAAAGGTACAATGCTCATGTCTGCAGTAAGAATATGGACAGATATCTATTCTGATTTATGTTGCGCGCAATTTTAAGAAAATTAATATTGATAAAGAATAAGATACCTGTGTAAGAGACGTCCATCTTCCTCAAGAAGCTCTGAGTGGCAGAGGTTTAATAGAAGTTTCCACAAAACAGAAATCCTGAGGACTGCTGTTCTGTTCCCCACATATTCTCATTTAGACCAGTTTAAAAAAAAAAAAAAAGGGCTCCAGTGAAAAAAGGGAGTGGCAAATAATCAGAACAATTGCATTGATTTAATGCTTTTTCTACAATCATATATGTGCAGTTTCTCAGGCAAAACTTTTAAGCAAAAGAAGAGAAATGAATGGATACCAAATATTTTCCTTTCAAGTAAGAAATATGCATGACCACTTCCCTTGCTTGACGCTAATTCAATTTTATAGGGTTAGCAAATATTTTTCCCTCCAAACTTTAATATCAAGAGGACTTTTCAATTTAGAAATAAATATATTGCATCTACCAAGGGCTTTACCTTGATTAACCTTCCTAAGTAACAAGGGAGATTGCTTGCTATGAATATGTTTGCATGTGAACTGCAAGCTGGTATTATTGACATAAGAGGTCATTCTGACGAGGTTCTAGCATCAAGGGAGGACAGTGGTGAAGCTATACTAATTGTGGCCATGAAGAGCATGTAAGTGTTTTCATTAAAAGTCAATACTCATGCAGATTTTCAATTCACCATCTGGCCCTCTTTACACTGATACTTAAAATTCAGAAAGCTGATTTAGTTACCAGATTTCTTCATCAATTTGTCATATATTTATAGGCTACCATTTTGTCATTCCTAGGAAATGCACGGTAAAGCCAAGTAACATGTTCCCAGTAGATAATTCTATATTTACTTACATGTTTTGAATCAAAATGATAGCATATTGCTCAACATAGTTTAATTTACTATTTTGTGTGAATGGATGCAACTGTTCTCTCAAACATACGTATGAATCACAGGCCTTTAAGAACATTTAGGATTTTATATTTAATACTGAGCTAAATTTATTTATACTCTTTGTCTATATGAAGGTAGTATGTGAATTACCGGCCTGATTCTCAGTCACCTCCTTGGAAATCACAAAGAATTTAGTAAGTAATTGCCTCCTAAACCTTTTGAGCATATCTAATATTGATATTTATTTGTAATTACTTTGTTAAAATGTGTAGTTTGTATTTGTCAATGGTGCTATTAATTTGTACTCCTTCTGTTTACATTTTATAATTGAAGCGGTTGTTTGAATCATATCTACTCTTCTTCTAGTTTAGAACAAAACATCCTGAGAGAATTGAAGACGGTAAGACCTGTACATTTTAGAAATAATTCTTACTTTAATGACAAAGACCTTGTTGGTACTTAGCAGATGAATAACACTGTCCAAAAATCCACAAGTGGTATGTACTAAGAGCTGGTAGAAGAGGATGAATACTTAAGTATTTTTTAGATTATAAAAATAATAACCACATTCATTCATGAATTTACTCTCATCAGTTTGATAATAAGATAATCAAGGTTTAAGAGAGAGAAATAATAGCCTATTTTCACAGCCATAAAACAGTTGATATATGATCAAAACCTATGTTTGGGGATTTGTAGTAGTATTTATTATATATAAATCCTGGCAGCAGAGCATACTTTGCTACCTACCACAACATTATGGGTTCTTGACTAAAAGACACACATACACACTGCCTTTATATTTTGATATGCCTTAATCAGCACAGTGGGGGGGGTCTTCTTAACTTTCTCATGGCTAATCCACCTTCCTTCAATAATTTTGAGTTATTACTTATTAAATCCTATATTCAATCTTGACTGCCCTGGGCCCAGTCAAGCAGCCCTGTTGGGATGCTCTCCCCCGGCTCCTGCATGGCAGCTATGCTGCCTGGCCTGGATCTTCTCAGGTATGGCACCTCCTCTCCTCCACTTCTCTCTGCATAGTGGATCTCCTCCCTTATTCTTCCTCCCTGTCTCCAGCCCAGGAATCCTAATAATCCTTCCTATGTCTGCCTTGCCCAACCACTGGCTGCTGGCATCTTTATTTACCAATCAGAACAAATTAAAGACAGGTTCCCAGAAACTAGGTGCATGTAGATATTCTTGTGCAAACAGTTTTGAGGACACAAAATAACATAATAATACCAGAAGCCACAGGGGCTGGAAAGCCTTTTCTCTATGGTAGAGTACTTGTGTGGTATGCACAAATCCCAGAATTCAATTTCAGTATGGAAAAATAAATAAATAAAAAGAACAGTTAACGTTTAATATTGAAACATTTAAAAAATACTCTCACATGACTTTACTGACAGAACTTTACAGACTCACAGAAAATGTTAATGCATTTTCATGTAATATTGTTTTTAGTAAAATTCAAATAAAGACTATACTATACTTGTAATTAAATCCCAGTAGTTTCAGGATCTGTTGCAATTCCCATCTAATTGTCCTGTGTCATGAATGCCTATCTGTTCCCATGGAGCAGTCATAGACTTTGTTTTGTTGACACATAATTTATTGAGCTTTAGGTAACCCCCAAATTCTGTACTCCTTTCAACATATAAGCCTTTAATCCCTTAAATTGTCTCTAATTTTTAACTTATTTTACAAACCTCATCAATATTTTTATTTGAGCTTATTTGGTATCAGCTGTTAGACGAAATCTGGTGTCAAATTATATATTTTGTTTGTTTCTATCACATGTTGTATTTTCAATATAAACATATAACATTGAATAATTAATATTTTTGTCATTTCTACCAAATGATTACAAAAAGTATGTGGTTAATAAATGCTAAAAGATTAAAAATAATAAATGGAAAATTATTGAGTAAATTTGTTCATTAAAATTATAAATCAATTATTAATGGGCATCATGAATAATGCAATAAATAGGTCAGCTACATTCCTGGCTGTTTACAAATGAGGGACAGAGATATAAATTTGTGGGACAGACCAAGTTTCACAAGGAGCAATCCTGATAGCAATCTGGAAAGAGAAAGGTCATGCCAGGAAAGGCATGCTATACTTTCAGCTGTCAGAATCCTGACCTATATCATCCACATCTCAGACAAGGATTTTATCGATAAGATAAGGTCAACAGATAAGATAGATGCCATCAGAAATTCAGTGTTCTTAAATATAGTTGATTTGATGTAATTTCAAAATGTGACAATTGCAACATATATTGGCAGTGTTTCTGGGATTAAGTTTGTGGCTTAAGTAACTTGGGCAAATGTTGGTGCTTATCATAAACAGTAGGAAAATGAATGCTAGTAAGATTCCATCAGTCTGCCTCCTTTCTGGCTTTAATGATGGTATGCCCTGATCGTGGACACAAATGCACTGGCCTATAATGGAGAATGACTCATTAGGTTGCCATGGCACAATAAAAATATTATGTAACCCAGACTTCACTGCGTATAAAGTGATTAAACAGTAATACTCTCAGCTACTGTTGCTTTGGGCAGTTTTGATGATGCTACACAGCAAGAGCCATGGTTGTTACCCAAATGGAGGATCTGTGTTTAGTTATGTCTCCATTAGGAACAGATTTTACCCACCAGAGAACCTTTAAAACTCTTTCCTTATTTAGAGGGGGAGAGCACATCATCAGAGCAGAAAATAACGTTTTCCCCTTTAGATAAACCCAGGGAGAAGGGAAAGACACAGAGGACTTAATTTAGAGCCACATAGTAATATGTTCTGCAGCTATTAGAGGGGCAAGCAAAAATGTTAGTTATCAATGTAAGCACCGTGTGTTTAAGGAAACAAAGAATTATTATGGTGGACCCAGAAGTAAAAGGAGAAAATAATCCAAAAATAAAAGTTTGCTCAAGCTTCACCATTACATGGACTATGCTAGGTTATACTTTATTAGTTATTACTTATTGTTGCTGTTATATATTTTTGTCATGCAGAGAATAAAACCAATGACAAGGCTCATGCTTAAAAAATGCCCTCTTAGCCCAATACACTGTTTCCAATTAAAAATTAATTATACCAGGCATATGCAAATCATGAAAAAAGAAAATTCAGCAAGTATCATTATTGATTATTCAGTTTGTATTTAACACAAAAGCCACATGATAAATCAAGATTCATCCAAACAACCACATTGGCCAAAATAATTTAAATGTAAAAAAAAAAAATCCCGTGACAGGGGAACAAGTACTCTTTAAAAAAGCTCTTAAAGCCCAAGAAAGGGATGTGAAACTTGGGAGATGTACAACATGCCTATACATGAGATACATGGGTAGTAAATAGGCAAATGTGTCACTGGCAAGGAAGTATGAAGTAAGAGTTCAAGAGAGGACAATTATCACTGTGTACATATTAAAACTTGGTATTCTGTGAAACAAGATGCTGTCCCATCTGGATACAGTTAGAAGAAAGGAGAAATATGCAGGGAAGGGTTGAAATATCTTGTTGATCACGGAAGGTTTCAAAATAATAGGTTAGCACTATATCCACAAGCCAATGCATACAGGGAAAAGACATAAATGATAGATAAGTTTAGCAAAATTAATTACAGAAAACAATGCAACCAAACAGCAAATTTACAGAGCCAGTCTTGGCATTGGTCATAGCATAGAGCCTCTCATAAATGCCTCTCTAGTGCTAGAGTTCTTGAATGTTGGTCTACAGTTTTCCTTAAGTTCATTAAGGGGCACTATGGTACTAAGATATCACATGCTATACCTGCCATTCTTACTGGTCATCTCAACCAGTTCAAGCAAGGAATATGAAAATAATTCAGGGTGATCAAAGCAGAATTTCAAAGCAGAATTATTTAACTTTGCAAAATAGAAATTGGAAGGGAAATCCAAAACTCAAGAGTTAAACCTGCCAATGAGTTGATAAGCTGTTGGATCAAAGACAAGGTAGTTATGAACTGATAGAGTAAATGGCTGTTTGCCCTGACAGTAAATGAATGAGACATCTGAAAGAGTTTTCTTGTATTCCACTTACTAGCATCATTGTCTACCAGTATTAATTCCAAATTGTGTCTTTCTCAGTTCTCTTCTCTCTCCTCAGTTTTCTTTAAGCATTATTTCTCTATTCTTGGAGAGCAAGGATATTTAGAAGAACCTTATCATGAGATATTCACTATTTTTATTTGATACAACATTTTAGCATGTTTCAGAGGCTAGGTTTGAACTCGGGATTACCATGTCTCTGACTTACACATTGTAGGAAATCCATGCCTGCACTAGTACACAGTGTTTGGGATATTAAATTTTATTGAATGTGTATTTTCCTCTATAGTTTAGTAGGAACGTTTTTATCATGCCTTACACATAGCACTACATTAACAATATGTATATGATATCATGTCTGCATTTCTATAATAAATCTCAGTAGATCATGGCAGAAAATCTCATTTGAAATTGTTGAATTTGATTTTGTAATACTTTTCATTCTTGAAAACATTTACATTTATTGTTTAGCAGGAATATTGATCTATAATCATGAAAATAAATAAAGTCATTACAGAAAATCATATAGATTTTGTTTTAAAAACTAGAAATAGAACTACCATATATACCAGCTATTGCATCATTGAGTACAGTTTAAGGTAACTGAAACCCATATTTAAACTAACATGTGTACTGGCATATTCATTTCAGCATTATTTATAATAGATATGATTTGGAATAATATAGTTTAATCTTTTGAGAAGAATAGGTTTAATAAAAACATAAAAACATGCTTTATTTTTTCTCACTGACCTGTCCTACAACAAATAGATTCTTACCTCATGCAAAATAGACTGACTACTATTTCCTCTCCTTCTACTCATTCCCATTTTTCCACCTTTTCTTCCATCCAGATCTACTCTCTTTTTGTCTTTCATGAAAACAAACAAACAAACAAACAACAAAACAGGCTTCTCAGAGATAACAACAAAATATAACAAAATAAAAATAACCTAGTATGGGCAGAGACAACTGGAATAGGTAAGTGTGGTAGTTTGAACAGTAATGGCCCCCATTGACTGCTGTACTTAAATGCTTGGTCCACATCAAGTGATACTATTTATAAGTGTGGCCTTGTTGAAGTAGGTGTGGCCTTATTGGAATAGGTATGGCCTTGTTGGAGGAAGTATATCACCGTTGGGGTTGGGGTGGGCTTTGAGGTGTCACATGCTCAAGCTATGCACAATGTAGCACACAGTTTCTCTTTGCTACCTGCAAATCAAAATGTTGAACTTTTAGCTCCTTCTCCAGTATCATGTCTGTCTGCATGCCACCATGTTTTCTGCCATGACTATAATGGACTAAATTTCTGAATTGTACATCAGAACCAATTAAATGTTTTCCTTTAAAAGAGTTACCATGGTTGTGGTGTGCTGCACAGCAATAGAAATGTTAATTAGGACAGTGGGTATTCAAGGGACAATGAGGAAACCTTGTGCACTAGAAACTTTCTGGAATTATGATGGTGACTGTAGCAAAGCATCCTAGTAATGGTGGATATAAAGCCTGAACTGGAATCTTTTCTTTTTTTTCTTTCTTTTTTTTTTTTTTTTTTTTTTTGTTGTTTTTCAAGATAGGGTTTCTCTGAATAGCCCTGGCTGTCCTGGAACTCACTCTGTAGAACAGGCTGGCCTCAAACTCAGAAATCTGCCTGCCTCTGCCTCCCAAGTGCTGGGATTAAATGTGTGCACCATCACTACCTGGCTGGAATCTTTTCTAACCTGGCAAGGCTCCCAGTGGTAGAACTCAGACATTAATTCAACCATAAAACCAGTCTTGACGGCAAGATGTGCTAGGACAATGGTTGTTCAGAGATTGGGAACATCCAGCCAATCAATGACTGGTCTAACATGAGACCAAGCTAGACACTGCCTGGATGGCTAGGAACTGGAAGCTGGATGGTTCAGAAACCTAAGGTAGAACCAAAACCAAGCAGAAATGCCAAGAGAGTGGGAGGGACAGAAACACAGAGACAGACACAGAGAGAAACATAAATAATTCTTAATGCATATGTGTGGTAAAAATTGCAAAAGAATATTTAGGCCCACTTCAGAAATTACTAGAAATTCTTTCCCAATCTTAAACCAAACAAAATTCATTTAATTGAGCTTAAGTTACCATATTTAAATATTAATTTTAAAAATTGAATATTTAACACAATGCACTCAAGATATACTAAATTGACACTTATATAGTGCTAAAGAACAACAGGAAGTCTTTAAAGGCTTTTGTTTTCTACCCTTATGCTTCTATAAGGACAGAAACTTTTGCACATATATTTTAAAAACTGCAAGCCTTACTGTACAATACTCAAAGATCTGAGTCGAGAGTGATAGTTGACTTAAGGTGGCCTGACAGCAGGCAAAGTGCAAAGTGTGTGCTCATAGCTGAGGCTGCTGAGAAGAAATGTTTGCTGTTATTCAAGAGGGATAAGTACTGAGAGACACCTCAGATTCATTATGCATTTGATGTCAAATTAAGTTTTGATTGCAATGTGTTTATAAACACTTAGTATTGCTAGATTTTGGGGACAAACAGTCAGAGATGCCACCCCACATTTTGTTAGATCTAAAAACCAGAGTTCTATGCAGCACAGGAAGTTGGTAAAATTGACAAGTAGGTGAATATTTCAAAATAACTTCCTGAAGAAATTTAAAGGTTTCAAACAAATGATAAATATTTGATGTGACAATGTTCCAGTGACTCTGATCTGACCATTACATATTGTACACATGTTAAATATTAATAACACACTTTATAGATATGTATGTCACTCACTGTTGATTAAAAATGGTTTCCATTTATGTGAAAGATTTGCTGCAAATTACGCTATTTTTACTGTGAACATTTTATAGCATACTATTACTATTATACTTCTATTCATATTCCCTAGAAGTGGCATTTGATTGAAGACAAATATGTACTTACTTTTTGGATATTTTCTATCATAAAATTCTTATGAGTTACATGTCTTCCTTTGTGTGTAAGTGTTTAAGACAGCAGTTTAGTGTTCAAATATATTGTATTAGCATTTTTCACTAAAATAATGACAGAGGGTATGGTATGCGTATGTGTCTCAAATGCAGCATTTAAACTGAGGCAGAACAAGTACAAAGTTAAGCTTGACCTACAGAGAGAACTAAGGCTAGCCTGAGCTACAGAGTAACCTTACTTCAGACCTCCAAAATCTGGGACTATAAATAAGTGGTGGAATGTTTTGCTAATTTGATCCTTAGCATGGGTCCCAAAATCTGGTCATCAATGAAAAAACAAAGGAAAGAAAATCCAATCACGGATTCTTAGTGAGACCAAGAGATTTGTGTAAAGAATTACTGATGGTTAGAATGAGATTTCTTTCTTATTTATAGCTTCTACATGAAGAAATGAAGATAGAAAAAGGGCTGCTTCTTTTTGTTGCCACAGTATACTGTCCAAGAGAACCTTGCATTCATTTTGAGGAAATTAATCACTGTATGCTCTTCACTTGTAGGAGCTAGCTCACTACTTAGTTTGAAAAAGAAAGGATGTTTAGAAATGATTTTAAAAACATAAAAAAAAAAGAAAAGAGAAAGAAAAACCCTAGAATATCTTTACAGTGAATTATCGTTATCTGGACCAATAGATAAAATCTTGAATGCTAACTATGGATGTACAGTGGTCCACAAGGGCTAACCCAAACTCAAACATGGATAAGACCATTCACTTCATGCAGAACTAGCCAAATATCCAGCCCTTTGAAGCCAGTAATTAAAGACAGCTTGCTTCTGGTCATTGCAGTGATTTACAGAATCTTTCATTTTAATTCATTTAATATGAACTGCTCTGGGTAAGTTATATTTCATGTGGCCAGAGCAATCCACCCAGCTTCCTAAAGCATTTAAATGTCACCATGTATATGAGAGAAATATAGCCACAGAGTTCTGTGAGGATTCCATATATGTATGAGTGAAATGCAAAGAGCATATGCTGAACTATAAATATGTTCATGTAAAGCAATCTAGTCCTCCTATGAGTGATCACATGCCAAGATATTTGAAGAAATGCAAATAAAACATTAGAAGTGTTCTTGGCACCTTGTAAGTGGTCAATAAATGTTAACTACAACAATAATATTATTGTTATTCTTTTCCTTCTGCTTCACCTTCCCTTCCTCCACCTTTGCACTCTCTTTCTTTTCCTGTTCTTTGATTATCTGGTAGTTACACCAAAGCAGCATTACATGTTCTTAATCTTCTACTTTTAAAACCAGCAATGATTAAGACGTCTGTGGACTTTTCCCATCCAGGCCCCTCCCAAAGCCAGTTTTACTTAAATTGGGTTTTTTTGTTCCATTGTTTTTGCTCATATGTACTGCCATATTTAAGGGTTCTCATCAAGAAGGAAAGCATAAATGAGAAAATATTTTTACCAACTATTTATTCATAGAGGGCCAATATCTAAAAATGTATAAAGCACTGAAAAACTGGACATCAAGGAAACAAACAACCCAATGATAAATAGGGAACTGGTGATCTACACAGAGAATTCTCAAAAGAGGAAAGACAAGTATCTTAGAAAGACGTAAAGAAATGATCAGCATCCTTACTCATTGGGGAAATGGAAATCAAATCTAATTAGAGAGTTCATTTTATGTCAGTCAAAAAGGTCATGATTTATAAAACAAGTGACAGCTCATGGTGGCAATGATGCAGTAAAAGGGGAACACTTATTTATTGGTAAGGGAGAGGTAAACTTGCACTGCCACTGTGGAAATCACTATGTCCATTCCTTAGGAATCTGGAATAGAACTCCCTTAGGACCCCACTGTACCACTATTGGGCATACACCCAAGGGAGTCCACAAACTACTATATAGACACTTGCTGTTCCATATTTATTGCTGTTCTACTCATAATAGCCAAAAATTGGAAAAAAAACTAGGTGACCATCAATAAATGAAAGAAAATATTTTACATTTACACAACGAAATATCACTCAGTCATTAAAAATATGAAATCATGAATTTCTCAGGATAATGGGTGGAACTAGAAAAAAATCATTCTGCATGAAGTTATTCAGACACGAAAAAATATGGTATGTATTCTTTAGTATATAGATGTTAGCTATTAAGCCTTCAACAAGCAAGCTACAGTCCAGGTAACCACAGTGGTTAAGTATAGGGTAAGGGAACAGGGGGAGAAACGGAGCTCCTTAAGAAGGAGAAATAGAATTATAGCTGTGGATATGCAAAGGGGACAGGAACAGGAAGATGGGGTGAAGATGGAGACAAGGGTGGGAATATGGGCTGGGATAGTTAAAATTAAGGGGCTGTACTGGCTGGTTTTGTGCGTCAACTTGACAAAGCTGGAGTTATCGCAGAGAAAGGAGCTTCAATTGAGGAAATGCCTTCATGAGATCCAACTGTAAGGCATTTTCTCAATTAGTGATCAAGGGGGAAAGGCCCCTTGTGGGTAGTACCATCTCTGGGCTGGTAGTCTTGGGTTCTATAAGAGAGCAGGCTGAGCAAGCCAGGGGAAGCAAGCCAGTAAAGAACATCCCTCCATGGCTTCTGCATCAGCTCCTGCTTTCTGACCTGCTTGAGTTCCAGTCCTGTCTTCCTTTGGTGATGAACAGCAGTATGGAAGTATAAGCCGAATAAACCCTTTCCTCCCCAACTTGCTTCTTGGTCATGATGTTTGTGCAGGAATAGAAACCCTGACTAAGACAGGGGCATTTAAGGGGTCCTTGGGAAATGTAATACATTTGAAGATTCCTAAAATATATACGTGTGTGAGTTTGATCTAAATTAAATAGATAATTAATAGGGGAGACAGAGCTCCAACTAGACAACTCTCACCACTAAGTGATGCTTTCAGTGCTGGGAACAGGTTATATCTATTATGTTGAATGTCAAAAGGACCCATGGGAAACTCCAAACAGCCCAGGCTATTGCCAAATCTATGGGTTGCACTTCACAAACTGACAGCAAGATTCTATTGCCTAAAATGACACCTATGCAAATAACTGGACATGGAGAAGTTGAGTTGGTGATATCTAGTGCCTTTACCCCTATGATCCAGTGTTCATAGTACTGGAAGGTACTCCTCATACTTGTAAACACAAAAACACCTATACATGGTGACTTGCTGTACGATGCAATGTTTTAAAAATGGCATAAAGCTTGTGGGAAAAACCAGACAATATCTGATTGGATTTAAGGCATCTCGAGATGGAACCCATCTTTAACTCAGACTCAGACTGTGGCCACAAGTCTGAACCCAGATAAGCCAGAGACCTAGGTGAAAACAAAAAGATTACTGTTTTGCTAAAGGAACTCAAAAGATTGTAGTAGCATGCATAGGTGTGTGCCAGACAGGATCTGAACCCTGATTTCTAAACCAGAAGCTATCTCAAAAATGTTAACTAATTACAGGTGAAAATAATTAGTTCTTTTCAAAGAATTCTCACTTGATTTACAAACCACTCTTAAGGTCAGATCCCATGAATAGCAATAAATGGTTACCATAAAATAAACAAAGCTAGTTTCTTGATTTCTAAATATTTTGTTAGGGAACTTTGTTCTCTTTTTACCTTACATGTCCTTTGCTTATATATTATAGTTCCATGTTTGCATTTTAATTGTACTCCTCAGAATACAAACATATGTGTCTCTCTATGTGTCCTCAACTCACTAGCTGGAACTTTGTTGTGCTCTCTTTTTCTTCTCTGACCCTATCCTCAACAGATCACAAAGACCTTCTTTCCCCCATTTCACCCTAATTGCCTAACCTTTAACCCCATCAGACATTCCTAAATGAACACACTAGCAAAACAGGCCAGAAAAGCAGGTACCACACACATCAAGCACACTTTTAGGAAATCCAGAAGCCAAAGAACAAAATACACACCCAACAAAGACCAACAAAGAGAAACTCAGAAACCAGCACCTAGGCCTTTAATTATCCCAAACCCAGATGTCAAGACACCAGCATAAAAACACAATAACAAACAAGGCAATATATCTCCAATAGAGCTCAGCTATCCTACCACAGCAGAGGATTCAGATCCCTAAATATTCCAACATAGCTGGAGCTCAAGAAAATGAGAATGATAAAGGCTTGTGAAGAGTAATTGCTTTAAAGAAATCTAGGAATTTCTTTAAACAAACAAACAAACAAACAAACAATATAAGAAAATAAATAAAACTATCCAAGACACAAAATTGAAAATAGAATCAATAAAGAAAACCCAAACTTAGGTAATTCTGGAAATAAAATATTTAGAAAATTGAACCAGAACTACAGAAATAGGCTTCACCAACAGAATGAAAGAGATGGAAGAGAGACTCACAGGTGTTGAAGATATAATAGAAGAAATGAACACATCAATCAAAGAAGTCAAATAAACTATTAAATCTAAAATTCAAACAACACAAAACATCCAGCAAGTCTAGGTCACTATGAAAAGACCAAAGCTAAGAATAATAGGTATAGAGGAAGAAGAGGAAACCCAGGTCAAAGTCCCAGAAGAGGTTTTCAACAAAATCAAAGAAGAAAACGTCTTTACCTAAAAATGGAGCTGTGTATAATGGTGCAAGAGGAATACAGAGGTAAATATAAAATAGATTTTACCTTTACAAAATCCGCTCATAGAAAAGAAAGAACATTAAAACTTGGAAGAGAAGAAGGCCAACTAGTATAATATATAAAGGCAGACCAAATAGAATTCCACCTGACTTCTCAGTGGAAACTCTCAAAATCATAAGGGTCAAAACTATATGCCACAGACACTAAGAAACCCAAGATACCAGGTGAGATTACCATATCATGCAAAGCATATCATCATAGTTAGAGAAAAATATTCCATGATAAAGACAAATTTAATTCAAGAATTATAGACTTACAGAAGACACTACTAGGGAAACTGCAACTTAAGGAGGGAAAAACAGAGAAAATAAATAATAATCTTAAGCAGGTAAAATAAAAAGAATGTAGGTGACTGTGGAAATAAATTGGTGCTTTTGGGAAATGGAACATTCAGCACTATAGAGAAATGAACTACTAAGCCATGGAATTCATGAAACAAACCCGAACTGCACATTAACAGGAAGTATACATATACTAATGAAAGACTTCCGGATAAGGCTACGTAGCACACAATTCCAACTAGAATCCTGTCAGTATTTTGAAACTGCAAAACTTTATAGAACCTTAAATATTTGGTGGTTTTAAGCGAATAGATAGATGAAAGAGCCAAAATATACATCTTTTGGAGTGATCAAAGTTTTCTGAAATAACTCTAATGGTTGTCAGAGATAATTCTGTATTTTCCAAGGCTCTAGAATATGCAGCATTACATGTGAGTTATATTAGTGATATATTTTGAACAATTTTAATATGTCAATTTAGGTTCAATATTTATAGAACATGTACTAAATTGGGAACTGTTTAAAACACAGTTGTGCCCTTACAGAGCTATCTGTGCAGCAGAAAGTATATGGAAAGCCTGAGTGTATCCAATAAATTTTCTCTGTAAGCCAGAAGCAATTCCCAGATAATTTCATTTAAAACTAAAGCTAAGGGTTGGAGAGATGGCTCAGAGGATACTGGTTTGGTTACCAACTCACATATGCCATATAACAAGCTTTTATGTCCCTTTCCAGGGCGTCTAACAACTTTTTTGTTAATAGCACTATCAACATGTAAGCACAGATATTTATTCAGGCAAACAGCCATACACATGACATAAATATAAATAAATCTTAAAACAGAAGCTGATGAAATAAGTAACAATAGTTTCTATGCAATATAAATTCCTCATTAAAATAGAAACAGTAATACTTTTTATTTAAAAATCCTATAGAATTAGCTATAAAATGCAAGAGGTTAAAATCAACTCAGAAATGTTATAATATTTCAAGAAACTTGTTTTTATAATATTTTGAAGAAACTTGTTTATTGAGTCATAGAGTAGGCATCAATGGTATAAGCATTAAAATTTCTGATAAAATTATGGTGCAGTTAATTTCTCACTGGTTAGAAAGACTGGCTACTCCTGCTGAGACTCCAGGTTTGTTTATTATCACCCACATGTTGCTTTACAATCTTCTAGAACTCCAGATCAAAGAAATCTAGTATCAGGTACTCAAGTGATCATCATACATACATGCAGTCAAAACACCCATGTGAATAAATATTAAAAATATAAAATTAATAATAGTTTTGGTAAAGTGGAATATAGAGCCAGGAGTCCTACCATGTGTTTTCTTTGGTTGGTGGTTTAGTCCCAGAGAGGTCTAGGGTACTGGTTATTTCATAATATTGTTCCTCTTATGGGGCTGCAAACCCCTTCAGCTCCTTGGGTACTTTCTCTAGATCCTTTTTTGGGGAACCTGTGCTCTGTCCAATGGATGGCTGTGAGCATCCTCTTCTGTATTTGTCAGGCACTGGCTGCTCTAGCTGCATATATAGCAGAGGATGGCCTAGTCAGTCATCAATGGGAGGAGAGGTCCTTGGTCCTGTGAAGGTTCTATGCCCCAGTATAGGGGAATTCCTGGACTAGGAAGCAGGAATGGGTGGGTTGGTGAGCAGGGAGAGGAGATAGAGGGTTTTCAGAGGGGGAAACTAGGAAAGGGGATAACATTTGAAATGTAAATAAAGAAGATACCTAATAAAATTGAATTATAGATTAGTTAGTAAAGAACAATTCCTCTTTGGTCAGATGATAGAGTATGATATTTTAAAAAGAAACCAGTAAAGGTACATTGCTTGTAAGTTTGAGAACATTCTATATGTGTAAAAGAAAATCTATTTGGTATAAAATAGAAATGCCAAAACTGACAAGAAGAGAATTTTCACTAGTTACTTTGCTTAATGGTATGATAAAACACAGGACAGAGGAAAATGCAGAAAGGGAAAGTCTATTTTGGAGCACAGTTTTAAAGTTTAGTTTATCATGGCTGAGGAGCAGCTAAAGAAGAGCTGGATGCAGCTGTTCAGATTGTATCTGGAATCCAGAAGCAGAGGGAGAGGAATACTGGTTTTTCACAAATTCAAGATGCGTCTTTCTAGATTTCCTTAGACTGACTCATAGGGTATTTCCGTGGAAATTCTAAACTCAATCAAATGGACATTGAATATTAATCATCTTAACTTTGAAGTGCTACCATACATAAGACATACATAGTTAAAAGTGTAAAAAGTATCATTTGATATACTTATATGGAATTTCCTGTACAAAAGTGCTCATCATGGAGCATTTTCAGAGCAATGAAAAATCACTTTGTAAACAGAAATATGGATTTAATAAGTAAATATTTTAGTTACTGAATGGACATCAATGAATGGAATATGTAGCAATAATAAACAAATGAATAGATGGCGTTTATGTGATGAAGTATTTACTTGAGTCATTACTGTTAGAAAATAATTTATGGGCTAGTGAGGGGGGCTCAGCTGATGGAGGTACTCATATCAAGCCTTTAGACTGCAGGTAGACCCATCCAGGGATCTACATGGTAAAAGGAAAAAAAGACTCCAGCATGTAGTACTCTGATATTCATGTGAAAACCAAGTCACTCAAACAAAAACAGGAAGTAAGTGGAAATGTTTGGAGGAAGAAAATTAGCTAGTAAAAACAATGAATTTATGAAATTCTTAGGCAAATAGATGTATCTGGAGGATATCATCCTTAGTGAGGTAACCCAATCACAAAAGAAGTCACTTGATATGCACTCACTGATAAGTGGTTATTAGCCCAGAAACTTAGAATACCCAAGATACAATTTGCAAAACACAAGAAAATCAAGAAGAAGGAAGACCAACGCGTGGATACTTCATTGCTCTTTAGAATAGGGAACAAAATGCCCATGAAAGGAGTTACAGAGACAAAGTTTGGAAGTAAGAAAAAAGGATGGACCATCCAGAGACTGCCCCACCCAGGGATCCATCCCATAATCAGCCACCAAACGTGACACTATTGCATATGCCAGCAAGATTATGCTGAAAGGACCCTGATATAGATGTCTCTTGTGAGGCTATGCCAGTGCCTGGCAAATACAAAAGTGGATGCTCACAGTCATCTATTGGATGGAACACAGGGTCCCCAATGGAAGAGCTAGAGAAAGTACCCAAGGAGCTGAAGGGGTCTGCAACCCTATAGGTGGAACAACAACATGAACTAATCAGTACCCCCAGAGTTCATGTCTCTAGCTGCATATGTAGCAGAAGATGGCCTAGTCGGCCATCATTGGGAAGAGAGGCCCCTTGGTCTTGCAAACTTTATATGCCCCAGTACAGGGGAATTCCAGGGGCAAAAAGTGGGAGTGGGTGGGTAGGGGAGCAGGGCAGGGGGAGCGTATAGGGGATTTTCGGGATAGCATTTGAAATGTAAATGAAGAAAATATATAATAAAAATTTTTTAAAAAAGAAAATTATTCCCAAGTACCTTTAATGTGTGTGTAACCATGCTTAGTACAAGAACAGCAGTGGCCTCCATTCAGTAATTCTTCTTTCTAAAATAACTGGTGACACAGGATTTATGAGAACATGACGGTGAATGAATTATGGGTGTGATGCAGCTGGCATAGTTTTAGCTTTTGCTTTTACTCTCTGACAGATCTCCGAGGACTGTCTGGCCTTAGAGTGTGGGGCTACTTGTTCCTGTGGAGATTTGATGACCCAGAAAAGGGGGATGCTAGAGAAGTGATGTGATGGGGAAGTCGTGTGGGGTGCTCAAGGAGAGGAGACCAGGAAGGGGATAACATTTGAAATGCAAGTACACAAAGTAATTTTTTAAAAGGAGAGAAATCTCTAATTATTTCATGATTTTACAAGGATGTTCTGTGTCAGGTTATAACATTACATTTTAGTAAAATCAGTCAGGCTAAATAAATATGATATAAATCAAATATTCAATGTGTTTTAGGAAATGTATATTAGCTGTATAGTTAAAATAGGTTTACTGAGATATCTTCAGTGATATCACCATAGTAGAAACGATTTTCCTTAAAAATTCCCACTTTAGAAATAAGCAGGAATGTTTTTTTCCAAAATATGACACGATAGCAGGAAAAGTTAATTGTTAGGGGAAAAGAAGGTTTTTTATTTGTTTGTTTTTGCTTTTTTTTTTTTTTTTTTTTTTTTACCTTTTAGAGACTCAAAGGAATGCATCTATCTCCTAGGCAAGGAAACCACATATGATACTTGAGTGCTTGAAGTGGGGATATTATACTGCTGAAATGTTTATCTGTAGCCTTAAATTTCAAAGGATAATTCCCATTTGTACATATGCTTTCACCAAAAAGATAAGCTACTGCAAACAAGGGGGAATTTTCGTGTCCAATAAAAGGTTCAATGACCATTTAATTTAATTACTGAATTGTAACAAATCTATTAACTACCTGTACACTGAGGAGGAATGTGAAAGGCAAGGAGGTGGTGTGAGTGATATTTACAGTTAATCTATTTGTTATTACAGAGAACAATTGATAGAGAAAATAATGGTTACTTATAACCCATATAAAATATGAATGTTGAAGGTGAGAAAGTTAAAGACTTTAGATTAAAGATTGCTTAAATAGATTAAGTAGATGAATCAACCAGGAAAGTTCCCAATGGCATTCCTTGGCTGATAGCTCCTTCCTGTATCTTGGAAGTTGGCAGCACAGCATCTCTAATCTGGTATCTGTCTCCTTGTGTTGAATTTGACCTCTGCCTTCATCCTTACACCATTTTCTGATTATGACTGAGACTCCGTCCTTTTAGAGGATCACTGTATAATTATATCATTTGCCACTTCCTTTATTTATATCTACCACCACCACCCCAGCCCAAAATATATCTCCTGACTTTCTTTCAAATTCATGATCTCTTTTCTCATTGTTATTACATGTGTATAAATATGTATATCTGCACATGTATCCCTAAACATAACTTACTCAGGATGTATAATGTTACTCATATGTACAATTTTGTGATTAACCATTTGATGATCATCAATTGGTTTTCTCTTCCCTGGAAAGGACTATTTCACTCTCAGCATTCCTTAGTTGCATTCAGGGTTTTGTTGTGTTCTTGTTGGGTTCTCTCTCTATCTCTCTCTCTCTGTCTCTGTCCCTCTTTCTCTGTCTGCCTCTCTCTCTCTCTCTCTCTCTCTCTCTCTCTCTCTCTCTCTCTCTCTGTGTGTGTGTGTGTGTGTGTGTGTGTGTGTGTGTGTGTGTGTGTGCAGGGCTGAGGCCTCATGGGTTTTCCCCATCCACTTTTACATTACATTTCATGGCTGGTATTGCTGCTTTTGTTCAGCTTATATATTACTTCTGATATTAGGAGATACTATCTCACAGAAAACTTCCTTGTCATCCAGCTCTTACATATTGTCTACCATCTTCTGTAGTGTCCCTTTCAGCATTAAGTTCAGGAATGTTTTCTAGATTGAGGGTATGCTCTAAAATTCCATATTTTGATTGCTTTTTTTTCAGTAATAGCCTCTGTCTTTTGTGAAGAGACATTTCCTGAATCTCAAAAATAAAGGAAAAACATATATTTATGTAAGTGTAAGCATTTCTGTATATATGTTTATAAATGTATATATTTATATTTACCTACATACATATAAAGTGTTCCTAGTCTTTAGAAATTAGAGAAGTACAAAATAAAATAATTACAAAATATTGTTTTACAACCATCAGAATGGCTATGATTAAGAAGACAGCCAATAACAAATGTTACATAAGATATGTGTGTGTGTGTGTGTGTGTGTGAAAGGTGAACACTCATTCATGGTATGTGTGATTAAAATCTGATATTTTAATTCTGGAAATCAATGGGGAGGATTCTCAACAAGCTAAAAATAAATCTACCTTATGAGCTAGCCATATCATTTCTTGGCTTATGACCAGAGAATTCTTCATTCTAATTCACAGATAATTGTTTAGCTGTGTTCATTCCTGCTCTATATCTAACAGCCAGGGAAAGGAAATTATTTCAATGTCCTTCAACTGATAAACAGATAGTGAAAACACATACACACACACATGCACAAACATGCCAACATGTACACACACACAATGAAATATAATTAAAATATAAAACATTAAATCATAAAGTATAGGACAGTGGATGTACATGGAAAGTATTATACTGAATGATGCTAAACAAAATTCGAAAGAAAAACACTATGTTCTCTATGATTTGTAATTTCTAGCTCAAAATCTTCAAATATAAGTGAGCTCTTGCCCCTCATCAAAGATTTTTTTTGGGAAGACAGAGACTGTTATAGAATACCTCAAGGTTCAAAATGCAAAGAATGACAGATCACAAGGTGTCAAGGAGACCTGAACAATGACAACATCAAGTATCTTGTCAATGTAGATGAGGAAAATTTGATGAGGACCTAACATTATAACTAGAGCATTGAGCAACTAATGTCTGCTGAGAATAGGAGAAATAATCTTCCCTAATTGATTATCTAATGGCAAATCAGATGAGGAACACTAAGTGAACTTAACAGGTTGTGTTTATATCTTTATATATAGTGTTATGGATATTTCCGTGATGATATTTGTAATGAAATAAACATTTTGTTCTTGATCGACAGCTTCAAATAGATTGTCTCCATAAGATGGGTGAACTTTATTTGATCAGTTGAATGCCTCAGTAGAACAATTGGTAGACCTTTCTTTAGAATTATTCTCTGTGATAATTCACAGAAACTTGGAGGTCAGCTTTTCCTGGCTCTTATCAGTCTACCCACTTTGGATTCAAAAATAGGATAGCCACTTTTTCAGAATTTATATTAACCAGCTCCCATAACCACTTAAGTCATGTCATTAAAATAAGAATATTTTATTTTTTCTTCCTATAGATAAATGTACCATATTTCCCTTCATAGATTAAAACTCACCTAAATGTTTTCCTACTGTTTAATGTTCCTTATGCTCACCCACAAAGCAAAGCAAAAATTTTAAATCCTGAAGCCTAAATATATATTTATATAAAAGCAAGTTATATGGCTAGAATGCATTATTTCATTAACTTGTCATTTTTCACAAACACACACACACACACATAAACACACACACTAAACAAAGCAAAAATATGAGACTTTTATTACTTCACTTGCCTTTGGAGAATTCACTTGCCCTAAAATTGTAAACAATAGTAATGATTTATTAGTTATATAAGTGAGCTGCTACACAATTTATTAGAGCATTGATTTTACCTTATTAGTCTCAAAGTATAAGAAAAAGTTGAATCTTAGATTATTCTGTTTATCATAAAATATTGTGTGATATGTAGGGTTATACACTGTTATCATAACTACATTATTAAGACTATCAAATCAAGGTCATGTCTCAAAACATGGCTTTACCAGCTGACCCATAAATATGGTTTGGAAACTGGCTAATTAACTTATGCCATTCAAATAATAATAGCAATGAAACTGATGTTAACACCGAGCTTCCCAATAGTCTGCTGTGGTCAGTTTCCAGGGAGAAGCAAGATTTAATTCCATGTGTGTATTTTTCAAAGCACACATGTTAATTTGAAAGCTGAGTAAGTTGCAGACATGTCTCAGGATCAGTGACTCAAAATGTGAGGACACGAAGCATGGTCCTTGAAAAATAAAGTTGGGAATCATTAATCATTTTAAAGTAAATGTTTCTCTCTCTGAATGTCTGCCAAGAGCCTGGACGGAGTGCAGACTCCCAGAAGATCCACTCCTGCTGATGACAAAGTGTTTGTTATACAGTGCTCAGCATTACAAAAGATCCTTTCAGTGCCTGAGATCTTGAAATGATGCCTGTTTCTGGGCTTTCTGATAAAGCTCACTATGGCTGGGCATTACTCTAAGTGATATTCAGATTTGAATAGATGGTGTTTCATACTATTACATGCATCAGTTCCATCCTTCATGCTGCATTGGAAAGTTCAGCCAAGCCAACTGCAGACAGTGCTGGAAGTTTCCTTGCCAAGGATGACATTGCTTCCTTTCCTAAACCTCTGGTGGATTCACAGACCTCCTGACTTATAAAAGAGCTGTTGGCAGTTCACCTAATGTTGGAGCCATACCTTGGCTTTCTTTCTTTCTTTCTTTTTTTTTTTTAATCATCAGAACTGGATAGACGCGAATGCATACTCTGAGCTACTTTGTGCACATATTGCTTCATTCATAATGTGGTTGTCACATAAAATTATCCGCCTACACTTTACCAGGAGGCATCGCACTCTGCCCTTCATCTATCAGGAGAAGGCTACTCTCAGGGTAAATTTGGCTGCTGTACAGGGCACTGCCTGGTTTGATCAAGAAAGTAAGACGACAAAGGCATTCAAGTAATGAAAGTTCTCCTAAAAAGTCATTTTACCTTGAAATGTTATGATTAAGCATTTTAATACAAAGTATTTTAGAGGTCGACATTTAAATAACAATTTTTTTTCATTACACAATGAGCAGAAAACAGTGTGTGCATTACCAAATCACAGAACTTCCAAAGTACCAGCTTTTATGTTGAAGAATAAATTTCTCACATTCATGATCCAAGCAAAAGACAAAAGAAGAGCAAATATACTAGTAGACATATTTTTCCTTTACATAGAGAATTTTGTTTTTGGTAAATAATCCAGAAGTAAGTTTAGCTCAGTAGTGTACAGAAAAGGGGAAGCCTTTTGACTGACCAGGTATGTCAAGATTGGTCTTAGATACATTGATTCACTTTGCAAGCTACTAAGTAATCTAAAAGTAAAAAAAAAAAAAAAAAAAAAATGAAAAATGAATTCCAACAAAAGTAAGGACAATTTGAGCACATACCTACTTCAAAACACAGGAAGAATCATAACCACACTGAGTTATGCCTGGCACTTCACTCTAAGCTACAATGCTCAATGTCAGGTCTTTAATGGAGAGATTGTTAAGTCTTGTAGTGTGAGAGTAATGTTCTCTGGCAGGCCTGGTTTCACCTTCTGTACCATGTCTGTTATTAGCAGTGTTTCATGATATTCTTGCTTTACCATGTACTAACAGCATTTCAAATCTAGGCTTCTATGGCTTCAAATAAGAGTCTTTATATTTACCTGATAGAATGTGTTCTCCACGTGCTCCTGCTAAAACTCTTCTCTACGGTTTTGTAAATTCACCTGCATTTGATATCCTTACAGAGCCCACTGCAATGATCCTGCCAATACGTCCTTGCTATGGAATAATGGCATCATTCTTCCTGAGATCTGGGACTGGGCTCCTGCATTTTCTTCCTGGTCCCATTTATTTTTTCAAACATTTCAAGTTTAATTAGACTTAGATTAAAATATAGCTAATCGACTTTCTTGGAAAATGATGTGTGTCTTATTCTGTTCCACACATTTTAAGTCTTTACATTATTCATAACAATTCTCCCATTAAAACTAACAACACTCATAAGTTTAAGAAAAACCTTAAATATGTCCAAGTGATGATGTTCAAGGGTAGCATGTTGCAAGTTAAGCAAACCATGGAGCCTAAGGGATTTAGAGAGTTGGTGTTTCACCTCAAACGAAAGCCAAGTGTTACTTGATGGAAAGATCAGCTAAGCAATTGAAATGATTGTAAGAAACATGCATGGTGTACAATGTGATAAAAGATGCCTCCTACAGCAAGCCAGGCATCTCAGAGCAATATTACAGAGGTACTCACATCTCTGTTCTTTGACATGAATATCAGGTGAGTTGCCTTGCATTCCATTAGGCCAGAGAAGAAACACAAACATACTTTAATCAGAGCTCAGTTTGACAGCAAATCCATACCTAAATTATTATTATTTGCTAACTATAAAAAGAGAAGATAAAAGAAAAAATCCCAAACAAACAAACTCAAGCATCCAATCAACCAAGCAGAAACTCTGAGCTGTAAATAAATTTCAAAGCAATTATAGCAATTATATAGAGCCTGAGGTGCCTTCAAAGAATCTATGCAAATCCTAAAAGAGAAGTTCCTTCATGCTAAACTTCAAAATATTCAAAGATTATTTTTAAAGTTGTAAGCAGCACAAAATTAAAAAATATATATATAATTAAGCATCTGAAGATTCAAGGCACAATAAGCTGAAAATCAGTGAAAACACTAGATAAGAAACATGCCCAAGAGGGGTCCTGATATTGTACACTTCAGAGATAGACAAAAGAAAAAAACATACTTAATGAAGTTTAAAAAATATACCCTTAAAACTTCCCTGTGGAGAAAAATGCAAAACTCAGCAAAAATGATAAAACAATAGAGGGAAGAATGGGGAAATAATAGTATTTTACTTTCAATGGAAAAATTTCAAAGAAAACTAAACATGGATGAATAGTGAAGAGGGAGTGGCCGAAAGCATTTTCTAGAAGTTGGTACATATAATCTCAAACATAAAATTATATGGGGAAGGTTAAGAGACAAAGAAAATAATGCTATACATTCCTAGTATGTTTAATTCATGTTCCAGAAAAATATGTAGTGGCTGAGATCCGTGAGTACTTTCTTCATTGCTTTTCACATAAAGTCTGCACTGATGAAAGAAACAGACTTGAGAATCCCAGAGGAACTCAAGAGTGGGAGAATAAAAACTACTCCAACTTTAAGTACTTTGAAAAGAGCTTTTAGACTATCAAAGACAAAGTGAACATTCTTACAAACCAGCTAGAGCAAACAATGAAACAGCTTTGAATCATTCTGCATAGCTGTCTACGGAAAGTAGGAAACTTAGTTTTATGTGATTTAACATTTAACATTATTATCTTTATTGCTACTGTATAACTCAAACTGAACACTTTTCACTTTTCACCAAATCTTTCAATTATAGTTACATACTGTATAAAAGTAGCTAGCACAATAACAACTGAAAAGATATAAGCCTTGCACTTAATTTGTTTGAACAAAGAATTATCTTTTAGTTAATACATTCAGACATGTATGTTCACTGTTCAATGCCATTCATTGGAGAGGCGAATTCTAAATAGTGTGTTGCTTTGACCTATTTATTCAACTAATTAATTATACATAATATATATGTAATATCTGTAATGTATTTGAGGATGTCAGAAATATTTGTACAATGTTTCATATTATATAAGGTAGTTACATATTTAACATAAAATTTATATATTATATTTAATATATATAAAAATATAATATATCATTATATTATATGTTAAATATTTATGTATTATTGATTTACATTCTCACCAAAATTTTAAAATTTCTAGAGAGATTACTTAAGTAATTAGATATATGAGGAGCTACGTGGCAGGCCCCTGGCTGTGTGATCATAAAATATGATGTAGCTAACAGAGATTAACCCAAAGGACAGTGAGAAGAAGACTGCTGGGTCAACAAATAATATCTATCATGAAGGACTTCTCCATGTCCAGCTTGTAGTCAGTACAAAAGAAAATCAAATGTGAACATGTTCATTGAAATGTTTTTTACAACAGGTCTTTACTTAACAAAGAGCGCACACTGAAGCTCCAAGAAGCCAGAAAGAAAACCAAGAATATATATGTGTGTGTGTGTGTGTGTATGTATGTATATATATATATATATATATATATTCACACTTATTAAAAGGAATAAAATCCAACATTCCTAATACCAATATTAGCAGCGACATAGACCTCAAGGAACTTACATTTGAAGCAACCTGGTAGAAAAGCCAGGTTGAAAGAAAATTTGGATGTTTGAAATGAAGCAAAATACTAATAATGTCTCCATATAATTCAGTTCTTTAGACTGCATTCTGTTAGAATGCTTGATTTTAAAATGTGAGTTTGCCTTGTGAACTGAAGTTTCATAAAAATCTTTAAGTAAACTTTGACTTGGGATAGGACAGCATTCCCAGAAGTTTGTGAAATGTCCCTAGATGTACTTCTGACATTTGGTAATATGCATTTATTATGCATTTATATGGGGCAGAGTTATTAGCATTGGTGATTAAATAATCTAAATATCAATCAACTCTGAAAAACATGGAAGACAGTCTGTGACCTGGAAGCACCTAGCTCTGTTGCATTACAAAAGTCTGTTTTAGTCTTGCGCCTGAACACAGAGCTAGCATTTATTGGTCTTGACCATGCCACACACCAGTAATGTTGGCCAACTCTGACTAGAATCAAATATTCAGCCAAGATTTTATTATTTATGCAAAAAACACAAACAAGTATATCCATTTGAACATATGCAAATTTCCCCTGGTTCATCTAAATGGTAAACACATATGAATAGCAAATAATTACATTAAAATAAGTTTACTTATTCTTTTCATTAAATATTTTATTTGTGTTCCAGTTTTACACATTTTTAAACCCGAGGAGACATAAATATTTTCTGGAAAATGGAATTGTGAGCTACTAAGTAGCCCTGTTTATGGAATAATGTCAAGAGAAAGCTGTATACATTCAATACTACAGGCATAAATTTCTGTTTTATAAAATGGGAGTCTAGATTATTCTTGCATCTATGGATTTTCATGACTAATATAAGGAAATAGTTGTCAGGTCAGCAACAGTATTCAAATATGTGGTATTTGAAGTAAAGGTTGTAAAAGCTGTATCTTTTTTTTTTTTTTTTTTTACTGTATATTTTTTTCGTTTACATTTCAAATGTTAACCCCTTTCCTGGTTTTCCCCTCACTCCCAAACTCCCCTATCCCCTCCCCTCCCCCTGCATCTATGAGGGTGCTCCCTCACCCACCCACCCACTCCTGCCTTCCTACCCTCACAATTCTCTACAATGAGGCATCAAGCCTTCCAGGACATCTTCTCCCATTGATGCCCAACAAGGCCATCCACTGCTATATAGGCAGCCGGAGTCATGGGGCACTCCATTTGTACTCTTCGGTTGGTGGTTTAGTCCCTGGGTTTTCAATGGAGGAGTTAGAGAAAGGACTAAAGAAGCTGAATGGGTGTGCAACCCTATAGGAAGAACAACATATGGAAGAATTAATCACAGTCAGCATACTTCAAAATTTGGGGAAATTTTTGATGAAAGCAACCTTCTATATTCCCCTCGTCATTTGTGTCATGGGTGGGTTTTCTTCCTTCCTTCCTTCCTTCCTTCCTTCCTTCCTTCCTTCCTTCCTTCCTTCCTTCCTTCCTTCCTCCCTCCCTCCCTCCCTTCTTCCCTCCCTCCCTTCCTTCTTTCCTTCCTTTCTTTCTTTTGTTTTCACTGACATTTTTTCTGACAATCCCCTAATCTAAGAGCTCTAGTCATTTGGGTTTTTTGTTTGTTTGTTTGTTTTTTTCTCACTTGCCTTTGTTTTTCTGAGACATGGTCTTTTATGTTGCTCTGGCTATCCAGGAACTGGTGATATGCGTCCTAACCTCTAGTCCTACCCTCTCTAGTGATGAGATTACAGTCAGGTGCCACCATGTCGGCTTCTGCAAGGTATTTTGATAATACTACCAAATCTCTGATACTAAAGACTATAATTTGATTGGACTTTCTTTTTATCTGACTTGAAATCTAGTATCTTCACATAAATTTCAATTAACTGAGAATAATCAACATTTAGAAGGCATGGGTGAAAAAGAGGAATAGTTTAGGAAAAATAGTGAAGACAAACTTTGGGGGATGAGAATTTAAAAATGTATGCAGTTTTCATATTGAAATTTGACTTATTTTGTATCTTTACTTGTATTTATTTTTGAAAAAATGTTTTGAAAAAATTAAATTGCTAACTCTTAGACAAGGGGCTATGCTGGAAGGTTGTGGGGGTGTTGTGCTCTTTCTGGAAAGTAATTTTTCAAGCAGCCTTAAGTGAATGAGTGTTTTTCAGTCATTCCCAGTAGATGGCGCCAGAGAGAAGTCAGCAGCAGCATCTTGAAATAACAGCAGTTGTATTTTCTAAGGTCCCAGCCTGTGATTCCTGGCAAGACAGTGAGCAGAGGGAGAAAAACAGACAGTTTTATAGCCTCTGTCACTCTTCTTGGCAGAACCAGAAGACCCTCTGGTCTACTGAACTGGAGGATTCCTTTCCTGTAGAAACATTTGACGGCAGCCAAGTGACTGCGAGTCCCAAGACCCTTGAAAAGGACGTCCTGCATCACTCTGTGCTGGAAGGCCTTTCCACGTCTGTGACTGATGACTGGCAGCTAGATGAAAATCTGTACAGCTACTCTGTGTTTGCCAGAGAAATCTACTACAGCATTTCTTATAGACAACTAAAACAAACAAAAACTATGATTCATACCTAGATCGTGAAACACTATTTTTGCTCGTAATATAAGAACAACCTGTACAAATTAAACAGTTTAGGGATTTTCATCCTTTTCCCAATTAACCATTTTCTGAGACTGAAAGAACACAATAAAGAATTGGGCAAAAAGGAGTGTAATAAAATGTTTGAGCTAATAAATATTAAGTTCGTGTCAGTGTTCTTTATAGTGATGGAATGAAAAGGCTGGAAAGCTGTCTCTTCCTCCTGTCCTACTGCACCACCTGCCAATTACTGAGGAAATTTCACGGTTTCTTAAATGTCCTGACTTCTGATCTCTATCTTCAGGAGTCAGAAACTGCAGAGCTATATACAGAAAGTACAAGTTTACCCTTTCAGTATACATGGCACAAACATATATTTCACAGATGTCATATGGATATGTATATGTATGTGTGTGTTTCAGAATATCTGTTTTTTTTATATTAGATATTTTCTTCATTTACATTTCAAATGCTATCCCCAAAGTCCCCTATACCCTCACCCCGCCCTGCTCCCCAGCCCACCCACTCCCACATCCTGGCCCTGGCATTCCCCTATACTGGGGCATATGATCTTCGCAATACTCCTAAGGGCCTCTCCTCCCATTGATGGCCAACTAGGCCATCCTCTGCTACATATGCAACTAGAGACACAGATCTGGGGAGTACTGGCTGGTTCATATTGTTGTCCCTCCTATAGGGTTGCAGACCCCTTTAGCTCCTTGGGTACCAGAATATCTGGTTTATAGTAGCAAGTAATTTAGAATTTCTGTGATACAAGTCAGTCAGATGTGACAGAAAGAGCAAAGTAATATTAACTTAAAAAGTGGTCAGATCATGGAAGACTTTAATAAAGCATGTAAGAATCTGTGCTAATTCAGCATTGTCCAATGGGACCTCTAACAATGATGGACTGACTGGTCTATAATCTGTAGCCACATAAGGTTATGGAGCAACTGAAAAGCAGCGAGTAGGACTGGGGCAGTTAATATTTGCTTTGCTTAATTTACGATTAGATTTCACTATGTGCTGAGTCATTGCTGTATTGGCAAGTGATGAAAGACACTGATAGTTCCTCAGCTGTGGAAGTGAATGACTAGGCTTAACGTAAGTGTAAGCAAATGAACTGAATGGTAAGCACTGTGGAACAGGGACCTGGGATGTACTTAAAGTGAGGATCTTTCAATATCATTATGTGTTTACTTGCAGTTACATTTAGGTGAGTCAGTGATCCAAATGCACTGGCCAAGTGAGTGTGGAAGATCACATTCCCAGTATACTTCAGCATGAGAGGGAAATTACCAGATTATCTAGCCTAACTTTGCATTTTACACACAAGGAGATCCGTCATTTATATTTGGAATCAAAAGATACTATTTGGGAAGCAAAGATTCTCATTCAAACAAAGGAATCCCTACATCTAAGAAATGTTTTCCAGCAAGCACACTGATCTGACCAAAATGTTTCAAGACTATTTCCTTACTGAATTCTGAAATTGTCTCAAAACAATGAAAGAACTGAAGCCCAATTAGGACCTGGGCTCAAGTGTCAGAGAAGAAAGTCTGTGGCAATACTCAAATCTGGCTTTCACCTTTCCATCGCTTGTAGATTTAAATGCAGTTAAGCAGTTAAGGTTCCTTTTAATTTTTTTTCCCTCTCTGAATTAGCTGCTCTCCTATTTATCCAACAGGTGTGCTTAATGACACATTTTTTTGGGGTTTAACAATAGACTTATAGTCTGAGAGCCAAAGGAGAAGTCACTTAGGAGGAGCCTCTGAATTCTTTGACAGTTATCATGGAAGAAAGCATTACTGAATATGCCTTCAGTTGCTGCCTTTCCATTTACAATGTGTGTTTTACTATTGATTGCAACATTGCAAATTTTTACAAAGTTAGATATCTAATGAAATTATTTGATAATGCATATGAATCTAAAGGTCACAGATACTGTAGTTAAACTATATGTTCTGGGTCAATGTCAAACTGAAAGTGTGGGCAAACCTGAATTCCCATTTGTTGCTTGGGTCCCCTGAGTTCATTGATGTTCTTGGCAGAGCTCAGATCCTTGTGATTGTGGAACCAGAGCTCTCAGCTTCCACAGGCAGCTGATTCTCTTTTTTGGGTCAAAACAGACTCAATTGGTGTGGAAATTTAATTACATCTGCAAAACTCCATCATCCTTGTAATGAAACATTACCACTGAAGTGACATCTCATCGCATTCTCAATCTGTCTAAGATTTAAAAGGAAAGCTTGCACTGGCCACTTGCAGCAAAGTGTGGATCATGTGGGCATCGTCTTAGAGTTCTGTCTACCATATCCAGCCCCAACTCTACATTCGTATCTCTATTATAATGTTGAATTTTCCTCATTTAACTATATATGCTTATACATTTATCTATTCAAGCAAGTAACGTTATGTGAAGGATTGAAGTAAGATTTTTTTTTATGTAGTTACAGTGTAGTTTCACAGAAAGAGGCTAACTTAACCTTTTCTATGTTAAAGACAGTACCATGCCCTTAAATCTTATATACATATAGAAGTATCATAATATGTATATGAACTCATATTAAAATATAAACACACACAACTAATTACCAAGGTAGTAAATCTGAAGTTGTTGTGGTAGGTAGCAAAACAAGAAAAAGTGCATGCTGAAATCATTTGTCAGCTCCTCATATATTGAAGAACTGATGTACTGTGATCATGACAATGGTTTTAGAGAGGAAACGTAAACCACTGACATAAACACAGTAAAAGGAAATATAAGTTTAAGAAGCAAAAATTAGCAACTAGAGATATCATGCATAGCACTGCTGAGTTTGAATGCTTGTGTAAAGGAAGTTTCTTAAGCCCAATCTGATCCTTCTACTTTTCTTTCTCCTATGTTCATTTTTAGTAATACATAAAAATATGCTTGATGAAAAACATACAGAAATTGCTTAACAAGTGTCTATGTAAAGTTTCAAGGTATCCACTTCATTTCAGAGTAAGGTAGGTGTAAGCCAGAAATATGTGGAAGACTAGATTATAGGATAAAGCATGTATATTGTGTAGTTGTAATAAGAATGACAAATATGGAAAACTAAGGTAAAAAGTTTATGTACTAAGAAATAATCCTTCATTTCTCTGAAGCATCCTTCAGAAGCTATGGTTAAAGGAAGCACCGATGATGCTCCTCATGATCACTGTTAAGGCTCTTCTTAATTTCTACAACCATTATTAGACTGAAGTCCTAGCAAGCTGCAAGAAGGAAGATACTATGCTCAACTGGTAAGGAGGTGCACAGGATAGTGGAAGAAGAGACTTAAAATGGTATGTTTCTATGCTGTGAAATAAACCAAGACCAAAACCAACTTTCTCGCGGGAGGAAGAGTTTATTTGCCTTGCCAGCCCCTGATCACCATCTCTATAAGGGAAACTAAGAACTAGACGCAATCTGGCCAGGAACCAAGAGGCAGTCACTGAAACAGGGGCCATGGAGGAATGTTGCTGACTGACTCATTCTCTATGGCATTCTTAGTCTCCCTGTTTCTCTGTCTGTCTCTGTCTCTCTGTCTCTGTCTCTCTGTCTCTGTCTCTCTGTCTCTGTCTCTCTCTCTCTCCTCCCTCCCTCTCTCCCCCCTGTCTCCCTTCTTCCTTCTCTCCTTGCTTACAATGGCTATCACCTACAATGGGTTGGGCTCTTCCACATCAATCACTACTACTACTAAAATAACAAACAAAACAAAACAAAACAACAACTTGTAGGCCTGACTCTAGGCCAATCATTTGCAAATATTTACTCAATTAATGTTTCCTCTTCCCAGATGAGCCTAGCATAGCATATATGAAGTTGGCGTGAAATAACTAACATGGATGGAAATATTAGAAAGAATTGTTTTATGAGTCTCTGGAAAAGTATTTCTCCACTTAGGGGTAGTGACCCCTTTCACAGGGATCTCATTTGAAATATTCTGATTATCAAATATTTACATGAGGATAAGAAAACAGTAGTGAAAGCCGAGCAGTGGTGGCACACGCCTTTAATCCCAGTACTTGGGAGGCAGAGGCAGGTGGATTTCTGAGTTCGAGGCCAGCCTGGGCTACAGAGTAAGTTCCAGGGCAGCCAGGGCTACACAAGAGAAGCCCTGTCTTGAAAAAACCAAACCAACCAACCAACCAAACAAACAAACAAACCAAACCAAACCAAACCAAACCAAACCAAACCAAACCAAACCAACCAAACAAACAAACAAAAAAAAAAAAAAACAAAAAAAACCACAAAACTCCCCCAAAAAGAAAGAAAAAGTAAACAGTACTGAAATTACAGTTAAAAATAGTTTTAGGGTCAAAGGTCACCACAACATGAGAAATTATATTAAAGTGTAACAATGCTAAGAAGGTTGAGGAACACTACTCTATGGAAATAGCAAACAATTAATTGGAAAATACATACTCACATATAATTGTATATGTAAAAATATATGAGAAAAATACTTTTGTACATATGCATGGTTATGAATACTGAGAGAATGATTTTCTGTGGATTTTCTTGTCAAATTGTTAACTTTCCATCTTCACAGGGCATGGCTATACTAGGAGACTCCATAAAAGTCTCCTGATTTCGGATATACTGTTCATTATGCAGCAGTCTGTGGATTTCTTCTTGACAGTCATAGACAACCTAGCATTTTTCTTATTTGTTTGTTGACCCAGGGGCCTAAAGAGCCCAGTCAACTGGGCAACTGTCTTAAACTCCAGTCCAGTGGAGTGTTTGCTCCCTACCAGATATATATCTCACAAACATATATTTGGAACTAAAACTTTTAGTACAAGATCCACATATACTTATACTGTATATGTATTTATAACACTAGTTATAATGTGTGAAAATTCTTCTTCATTAGCTTATTGAATGTGGTGGTTTGAATGAAAATGGCCTCCAGAGGCTCATATATTTAAATGCAGGGTCCTAGTTTGAGGAATTGTTTGGGAAGGATTAGAAGTTATGGTTTTGTTTGAGGAAGAGTATCACTGGAGTGGGAACTGATGTTTCAGAAGCCCAAACCAGGTCCAGTTTCTTTCTGCTTGCTGCTTGTGGATCAGGAAGTAAAGCTGACAGCCAGTGATCTCGTGCCATGCTTGTCTGCTTTCCACCATGATGGCAATGGACTAACCCTCTAAAACTGTTAACAAGCTCCCAGTAAAATACTTGCTTTTATTGGACATTTTTTCTTCCTTTTTTGGTGATGGCATCTCTTCACAGAAACAGAATGTTATATAAGACCCTGGGTAATAATGTTGCTACCTCTTGATCCTGTAGCCTGTGGATCCTAGATAAATTAAAATGACTATGAGATGCATTCTCATTCACAGGCTAAAGAATCTTGCTTCAGACTAGCAGGCTCTGCAACTGTCTTTCCAAAGGAAATTATCCACCTTCAATCAAGCCAGATACTTTAACAAGTAGAAAGTATGCAAGAGTAGAGTGTTCTATCCAAATGGGCTCGGACTCACTCCTGGACTTCATTAGCTATGAAGTTCCTTGATCACATATGAATCAGATCATTGTGCTTAATAAATATGTGGGGATGTAATTAAAAAGTAAAGAGCAACACATGAAACACTGTATAGTTGGTAATATAGTCTGTACTTTCATGGATATTTTGGCACAAGCATTGATGCAATGAAGATATATTTGTACTTTGAGTATATAATATCTATGGGTAAAATACTGCTTCTTCTCCAGTGTGTCATGTGTATGAGGGATTTCTCAGGAGTTGCCTTTTTTTTGCTGTCTTTGAGACAATACATTTGACTTCAGCCACTGTGACTATTAGCTGCCATTGAGATTTTCTCAGGCACTGACAGTTTGCTTCTGGCTCTATTTCCCTTGTTTACTTGTTTCTACAGTTGTTCTTCTAGGTAATGAGTTATCATTGCATGAGGAATTATTATGACCTCTCATATTACTTAGATATATAATATAGGTAGTATATATGTATCTGTTCTTTGTTCTTTCAACTAAGTTATGAGGTCTGGAAGGCAGGACACAAATCAATTTCAGGTTGAGATTTCTCATAATAAACAGCACACTGATTTTCATAAAGAGGTTTCAAATTTAATACAGCTAACTTCCAATTATGGAAAATAGTCTGTTTCTCAATGCTGTGAACTGAATGAATATGTTCTCATGAATCAATTTTCCATTATTTTTTTTTGAGAAAAGAATTACTAATTTCATGGCACCATCAAATGCTTAAATTCGTAAGATACCAGGAAATATTTATATATGAATAGCAGTTAAATATTTAAACCAGTTATTTTCAGACCATGGTGTATAAATTATATATCTTTTGAACAATATATTTGTTTTGAGCAAACATCATCAAAAACAATCTCTTCTTTGGTAACTGCTGTGCTCCTGAAATACTCATGTAATTCTGAGCTTGGAAGTCATGGAGCCAACCTACTGATCATTTTAGTCCTGAGGCTGAAGTTTCCTGTGAGGACATTAGAATTTATAGGAAAAACTATGATACAATCCTATTTTTCTGCTTCTTCATGGATTTTGCTTATGGAGGATGTAACGTTCTAGAACAGATATGTGACTGTTCTGTCTATGTGTCTATATCTCTATAAATATATTTTTGTAATGTTAAAGTTTAATTTAGAAACAAATGAACACACTAATAGTAAAATTCTACACACACAACTGAAGAGAAATAGTTCTTCAGATTGCAGTCTATTTTGAATGAGCATTCTGTTTTGAATCAGATAAATGAGGTTTTACTAAACATAGCTTTTTCTAGAGTTCCTCAAAATAAGAAAGACATATTTGTACAAGACTTGGCAATCGAAACATGCTGACAGACTATTTAAAACATATTTGTAGAGGGCTGAATTTTTTTTTAGCTATTGGCACTGTTTTCTGGACATTTAATGTATTTTACATTTCTTATCAAAGTATACTCTTTTTTAATACAATAATTCCTCAAGCATTTGTTTCAGACACAGAAACTTTTTTTTTAAATGTAACTCTGACAATTCTACATTTGGAAAAAAATGAAGAGAATGATTTTCTTTTTTTCTCTCATTTGCTTTTCAGATGGCTGGCAGGGAAGCTGAGTGATATTTTCTGGCAGCTAAAGTTAATCACTGTGAGCTGAGGAGATTTGAAATAAGTCGGATTACCTTTTGGTGACTGAGAAATCCAATGACATACAACACACTTATTATTAATAAACACTTGACAAGGTAAGCTTGTGTGTAACTGATGATCCAACATTGTCTTAACAGCTTTACATTCTATTTATTATCACGACTAGTAGTACAATTATTATTATTGTTATTGTTGTTGTTTATTGTGTGTGTATGTACATGGGCACTTACAGCCAGCACACATACTTCCTCCCAAAATAAGAAAAGTGATAATCAGATCATTGCTTTCACTACTTCATATTTCCACCTGTTTCTAATATACCTGAGACTTTACTCTGGTCTCTGCTAAGAATGCAGTACTTTTAATGCTTCTCTTTCCATCTCACAGTAATAAAAGCATAGTGAAGGAACACCAAGGCCACATGATTTGCCATTGTTTAATGGTTCTATTTACATCTGCAATAGCTTTTAAATATAAAGAGTTTGATCAGGAATTTAATTTGAGGTATCTTAAAAGTAGAAAAAACAGGACAAGAAATCCTGTATTAGACATGCTATACTCACATCTTCGATGCTGGGTGGCTTAATTTTATTCATTGTATTATCTGTTTGTTATCTTTCCTACAAAATAGTGACAGAATATTCATGAAAGAATTATGAGATCTATTCTCCAAAGATTGAAAACAGTGAAAATAAAATAGCAGGATAAAGGCTGAGAGGGAGTACTCAATTGCATATAAAAGAAATCAAAGGATCTAGTTTCTAGCCTTGGTTTTTCCAGATTTGTGATCTTGTGCTGAAATAATATCTCGGACGACACTTTTTCATGTGTCTTATGAATGCAGTAACTACATAGTTTCCCAAATCCTCACAAACATGTTATTTTGTAACTCTATGAATAAAAGAGGCTCATGAATCTGTAATGGATAGCAGTCTGAAGTTAAGCTGTCTCGGGCTGAGGGTAGCTGCCTTTGTGCTGTAGCGTTGACTTTTTCTATTTCTAGGCTGGTGCTGAAGTACTTTCTGTATTCATGAGCCTTGGTCATCTTCTTGGAAATTCTTGCCAAATTCTACTCTGTGAAAAGACACAGTCCACTCATCATGAGGACTCTCATGGTGTGTGGTCTCCCCTACCTGGAATGCATTATTTTCTCTGCCACCATATGTCTTGAATAATTTGGCAAAGCTTGCTTTTAGCTCAGGCTTGAAAACAGCTCTTAGACATTTGTGGCCTCTGCCCAGCATGTCTGTACATTCTAGCATTTCTCCATTAAAGAAAATCAACATCCTAGGATGTGTCTGAAAATATAAATTCTGTCTTGTATAAAATATGAAACTTAGGGATTTTGATAATCCCTCCTGATAATTATACCTCATTTCTATGCTTCTATTTCCCACATCAAGATTTGAGTGCCTGAGGTATTTGTTTTAGTCCAAGAAAGTATTTAAGTATTCTAACTTTTTGTTGTTGATTTAAAACATTGAAACTTATCATACCTGTTCAAAGATGAATGAGTTTGTTTGTGCTGCACCTGTTCATGTGCATGTGTGCTTGTGTGCATGCATGTTTGTGCATGTGCTTGTGTGTGTGTGTGTGTGTGTTTGTGTGTGCATGTGCACATGTGTGTTTTCATTTCATTGTAGAGACAGAAACTTGCCCCTTGGTTATCTTCATCATTCATGACTCAGTCATTTTATTTTTGGTTCTTATCTTTCATCTTTTAGAAAGTTATTTTTTATTTTCTCTTCTCTTCTCTTCATTCTCCTTATCTTTATCTTTACCTTTCTTCTCTTATTCCTGTCCATCAACTTCCCCCTTTTCCTTTGACATAAAAAGGACACACATGTTTTAAGATACACAACCACATTAACAGCAGGAAACTTGGTAGGTTTCAATACTAGGCACAATTTCTCTCAAGCTGAGCAGGCTTCAAATCCAATAGAGAAGTATTGGATAACACCAAAATATGAATGCCATGATTTCACACTTAGAGATGGCTTCACATGCTAGCCATGGTTTTGGATCATAGCATTTCAAATAAATGGAGATATTGGTTGCTTTCCTTCCTTGGAGAGGAAAGAAAACAGAGGGAGGGAACATTCAAGGAGGAGAGAATGAGAGCATTTGGAAGCAGAAAAGAAATGGGGAGAAGAGATCTGATCATATTTCATTTTACAAAATGGAAACAAAACTGAAAACAATCACAGCCAAAAATTCATTATCATAATGATTGTATGAAACCATGCATATGAAATATCCTTTGGCTTATTATATAATGTGGTTGTTTATGATTTACAAAATTCATGTAACTATTGGAGGACTTGGTTTACCCTTTGCTTTGTTGGTGTGTTCCACTTCATGGCATAGGCTCATATTCTTATCATTTTATTGAAGAAAAAAGTGGTAGAAATTGGGAAGAGAAAGAGAGAAAGAGAAAGACACAGAGAAAGAGAGAGACAGAGAGGCTGAGAGAGGCAGAGGGAAAGAAGCTTAAAACCAAACTGTTATTTATTACCCATTAAAGAGCCCATTTTATCCACAGAGCTACAAAATAGCCTGTTTGTAAGGACTCTGGAAACTGTCCTTAATTCAGCTATTTCATTTTAGATGTCTTAAGCTTTTAAAGAATAGATTCATAATCATTCCATGAATATTCTGTCACTGTTTCATAGAAAAGAGAGGGAGTGAATTATACAGTAGAGGAAATGGAGCCACCCATGCTGGAAGCTATATAGAAATCATGGCTAGCTAATACAGACTTCCTTCTCTTATCTTATCTACTAAGATACCACAAATATTATTCATGATTGAATTCTTTAGATTGTACATGTTAGTGCAGAATTAAATAAAACCACTACATAATGGCATAGAAGGTGGTCTTAATGTTCCTTCATCATGCCCTTATCACAGTGCACTAGGTATCAATGTGCAATAAGGAAATATCTACATATGGTGCATGTGTTGTAGAATTTGAGTACTTTGGTCAATGTAATGAGAAACATCTGGAAATTTTAAGGTAGAGAAAAGTAGATCTGATTTCTCTTGTTTAAAAGAAAACACTTTTCTAAGTTTAATTAGCAGACATATATTTTAAAATAAATCCAAGATGTAATTGTGGGTATTAATAGAGTGCTGCATGCAAAATGCCATATGATAGTGTGCATCATAATTAACTCAGGATAAACATTCCTTCTCCCCAAACAAGTAATTTTTTGAAGGTGTCCATGTCCTTCTAGTGCATATGGGATATAAGGTGTTGTCAGCCTTACTTATGATAGAATTTATCCCTCCAATTTCAATATCTGTTCCCCAATCTGCTCATTCTCTCTTCTCATACTTCTCTGAAGTCTCATCACTATGATCCATTTTTTTCCCCTGTGGTCAGATTATCTTTTCTTAAAAGATATTCAAATTGCTGAGGAAAGGGAAAATCAAGTAAGTGACTGAAGCGAGGCAAAGGAGCAGAGAATTAGCAGCAGGAAGCAGAAGCATGGACTCTGAAGACACACTTCAGTTTGATTCAGGGTGCAAAGAAGAAAGGTGTGGCCGTGACCAGATGTGTGATGGAGCTGAAGTGAGGGGGTGTGCCTGCCTTTGTTTCTTACTCTATATCCAAATTCAGAGTCAGCTCCCTAGGATGCACTTACCTGATTTTCTGTGTGTTGACTCTGAAAGAGGGGAATGTGTTTTGATGTTGGATAACAGTGAACAGTAAACAGGACATAGTCTGCTAGTCATAGTTGTCCAGCCATTTCATTAAGGCACAACATTTTTGCAGAAGTCTTTCTGATGCCAACACACCAACAGAGACATTTAATTTATCTTTATTATCATCATCCACTTTAGGATTGTCCTAAGACCTATGACACTGGCCATTGCTTTTGCTCCACATCCAAGAAGTATTTATTTCTGTTGATCTTGTTGGCTTGGTGTAAAATACTTCTGAGATTGGCATTCCCCAGTGACTAAGTGGTAAATTGCGCTGTCTGGAAAATTACTGTGAGTTCCACTGTGGTTTTGGTTCAGTAGGTTTTTATGTATTTCTACAAATTTTGTACATATACCCAGAGGCTCTTTGGCACTGGCCACATTTCAAAATTCAAGAGAGTAAAGCATGAACCAATGACTGGTTTCCACTTTTAAATTCAATGTTTTAAATACATTGAAATACATATATAAAGTTTTTATTTTTTTTAAAATTTGGAACAGAGATGATTTGGAAAAGATTTTATTAATATTACATAAAAGGGGATTTTTCTACAACTTATTTCAAGATACATCTCTTAGGTCACGAGATAACATATATTGAGTCTGAATCCTAGAACCTACAGGAGGTGTAGTTAATGTTCTAGAAATTTGCTTTGTATATCTATCAGTGGCTGGAAAAGGTCAACTTTAATTGGTTTAACCTATTTCTGGGACAACTCTCAGCCTTTAGTCGACTTGAGCTTAGCAACAGTTGAGGAAATCAAAACAAATATTTGTTTGGAAATAAAGGCAAAATTTATTTTTTAAAAATAGAGAGCAGCTCTTTAAAGAATATAAAAAACTCTTCATGTTAATTTATTTTCCCTCCCATGTGACAAACTGAAATAAACCACCAGAAAAATCAAGCCAAATGACCTTTTCTATTGAAAATAAATTTTACAGTGAGATAAAACCTAATAGTTCTCATATGAATAATTAGTCCCCCAAATTAACTGTAAATCACTCAAATAAATTAATGTCAACTATAGTATCATATAATTATTAGTGAAAGAATTTAAGTATTCAGAATTCTGAATCATATGTCATGAAATTTGCCTTTGACCATGAAAATGTGGGCTTTATTCAGGAAGTTATAATATATGCCTACACACAAGGAATGGTGGAATTTTAGTAAAGAAGGGTGGTGTGTTTGTGTGTGTGTGTGTGTGTGTGTGTTTGTGTGTGTACGTGTATATGTATTGCATGTGGTGTGTATGTATGTGTGTGTGGTGTTTGGTATGTGTGTATGTGTGTGTGGTGTATGTTTGTGTGTATGTATCATCATGTTATCTGCCACAATAGAAGTAGTTAAAGCTCCTAAAGTAGCATGGGAGTGTGATGCTTAAAATTCCTGCTTCTACTGTTCTCATTTCATGGGATCTTCATTTTGACCACTGATTTTTCATGTGCTAATAGATGTCAGCAAGTCTTGTCTGCTACCATGTTGAAATGCTATTAGGATTCTCATGTTTTGCTTGGTAATCCCTTGAAATCTTTAGACCAAGAGAGCTGTAAAAGTCTGAAATGTTTTTCTAAGTGAGGGTTTCCAGAATTGGTCCTTTGGAGAGAGCCACCCACTCAGATATTGAATACCCTCTTGGTGTAATGTGGAAAAAGTGGTTGGTGAAATCTGGCCCTTCCAGCAAACTCCCCCAGCCCTGCCTTCCATGAAGGAATGAACAAACAGACAACGTTATTGTACAGAGGGAGACCCACCCATGAGGATCACACCATCAGTTATTTAAGTGAATGGAAACTTCTCAAGTGAACTGATGAAATGCGAAAGCGTAAACAGGTTACACCCTTCCTCTTTCAGTCACAAGGCCACTGGGCTGTCACTTCTCCACAGTGCTCCCTCCCTGTCTAGCAAAGGGCCTACTTGGCTTTCAAACCATGTCCCTGTCTGAGCTACCACTAATCATACCACTCTTGACTCACCACCAGAAAACCCCACAGACTGGCTCTATCCTGTTTGTGGTGCAGCTCTGTTATTTGGAGAAAATCAATTCCACGGCATTTGTTCCCCCTCCGTCTGTGTCGTTTTCCCGACTTCCTTACTTTTCTTTCTTTCGGTTTTTAATTATCATGCTTCTCTTAACTTATCCTCTTTAAATCTCTAGGGCTATTTTAAAAGGAGGCTTGCTCACCAGTTGCAACTCTCCAAGGTCTCATTTGGAAAAACTAACCATCCCCGTCTGTGCTGGAGCTGCCAAAAGCCATCATGAGTCATGTTTTTGACCCATTGACAGAAATACTTAATATGAAGAGTTGGCCTTTCTCAGAGTCGTTCAGTAACTGCCTTCCCATCCTGTTGATTCCAGCTGTCTGATAGGATATAGCATTTGTCCAGTGTAGACTACCTTGCCTCTAGTTCCTGCAAATTTCTGTTGTATCCATTACAGCTTGTTAAAGCATTCTGATTGAGTGGCTGATATGGAACTTGTATGAGTGGCTGTCAGGTTCCATTCTAACCACAAAGGACCACATTTGCAGTGTTTTAAAAGTTACTGCCTCTAAATTTAACTGAATTCCACACACTAAATGTGGGATAAGTAAACTTAGGTTTAAGTAATAATAAAGTTCATAAAATATTGAGTTAAGGTAATTTCTTTCTTATTAGTATCACCATTAAAAAAATTTGGGTCAGCAGGAAAAGAGTGATTCCCACTACTCATTAGTTGCTTTATCTAAAATTTTAAAACCTCCAAACTTGCCTCGAAGAAGGATTCTAGAAGAAACAACAATGGTTCATTTATCAAATTACTAAAGTTTATCAGTTTAGTTCAACTGGATAAAGTAACACATACATAGACTAAAACATACATTTCTTTTTTATTTCAAAGGATCAACTTAGCAAAGCAACTCTGAAGTTCTGTTGCTAAGAAAAATAAAGCCTGAGAAACAATCATGGTGGAATCCTTATGAACATGGACCCATGTTTGAAATTGTCAGGTACAGGTAAATTAAGACTCAGTGGTGATGTAATTCGGTCTGATCTTAGCCTCTGCCCTTTAGTGGATGCAAATATTGCAGAAGTAACTGACGTATGAGAGATGATTCATTGGCTCATGTTCCTGTGGGCTGAAATAATAGTAAGGATGGAGCAGTAAATAAAAATAGCATGAGAAAAAGAAGGAGGTCAAAGGTGGGAAGAGATGGGCACAGTAGGAGGAGTAATCAGAGGAAATAGGAAAGACAATAATGATGTTTAATTTGAATTCCAATGTTTACAGCAGCATGAAATCAAATCTGAAAAGACTGCATTAGTACTGCCCCGGCACCATGTTGACTGGGAATAGAGACAAGTGTCTGTCATCCCAACTCTCAAAAGGTAGAGGTAATAGACTCAGGAGTTCAACATCAACCTCACCTTTGTAAGGATGTGAGGCTAACATGGCCTACCTTGTCTCAATCAATAAATAAATGATTGTATACACGCAGTATGCATGTATAATGTTGTATTGTGGACTGCTAGAGCCTCTCCATTTTCCACAACTGACATTTTATACATACTAGTTATATCTTCATTTCTAGACCCTGGCAATCAAGCTTGGATCCTTTTGTTGTTTGAGTCAGTGTCCAAGATATCACATTTAAGTGGAATCGCATAAAAGTTCTCTTGGTGGATTATTGCACATATCTATGATGTTCTCAAAATTGTCCATTTATTCACTCATGTGTTATTTCCCCATCACCGTGGTTAAATCATAAGACATTATATGAGTATATTGTTCACCTCATTAATATACTTGATGGAGTTGGAGTTTATGACTATTTCCCAGGCAAGGTTATTGTGAATGGCTCTCTACTAAATTTAGAAATCCTAATACCTCTTTGAATCCCGACTTCAGTCTTTTACTGGATGAATAGAAGTTGGATTAAGCAATCATTTACAAGTTTAATTGGTAATTCATTAAGTAATATATGTACATTTTTGGGTGTCTGCCCACTTTAGTAGGCTTAGTATTCCTACCAGAACTTTAAAAAATCTCAGCTTTCCCAACAACTTCACCAATACTTGTCATTTATCTGGAAATTTTAGCATTTCTAAATGTGAGGTCATGTATCCTCATGCTTTTGACTGTCATTTTGGTTCATTAAGAATATTTCATACACCTGTTGAGCACTTGTGTACCTGTTTTTCTTGAAATACCCAATTTCAGCTGTCTCTACAATTTGTTTAAGTTTTGGAAGGTATGTTTTTGTATTTCTAAATATTCAGGTAATTGATGACTCTTTTAATAGATGTAACATTATAACATGTACTCAGTTAGAAGCTATGGTTTTGCTTTTGTATTTTACTTTGAAGCAAAAACAATAAAGAAAACACAAAGGGAGGCAAACCTAGAGATGGACAACTTAGGAAAGAGATCAGGGGCAACAAATGCAATTATCACCAACAGAAAACAAGAAATAGAAGAGAAAATCTCAGGGTTAGAAGAAACCATAAAAAATATTGACAAGTCCAGTCCGTCAAAAAATACAAAGTGTAATAAGTTCCTAACCCAAAATACCCAGGAAATTCAGGACACAATAAAATGATCAAACCTAAGAATAATAGGAATAGAAGAGGGTAAAGAATTCCAGCTCAAAGGTCCAGAAAATATCTTCAACAAAATCATAGTAGAAAAGTTCCCTAACCTAAAGAAAGAGATGCCCGTCAACATACAAGAAGTCCACAGAACTCCAAATAGATGGTTCCAGAAAATGAAATTCTCTTGTCATATAATAATCAAAACACTAAATGCACAGAACAAAAAGAGATATTAAAAGTTGAAATGGAAAAAGCGCAAGTAACATATAAAGGCAGACTTATCAGAATTACAGCAGACTTCTCAACATAAACTTTAAAAGGTAGTAGATCCTGGACAGATGTTACCAGACCCAAAGAGAGTAAAATTACCAGCTCAGGATATTATTATACTCAGCAAAACTCCCAATCATCATAGAGGGATGAAACAATATATTCCAGGACAAAAACAAATTTAAACAATATCTTTCTACTAATCCAGCCATACAGAGGATACCGGAACCAAATCCACAACACAAGGAGGATAACTACATCCAAGAAAACACAAGAAACTAAACAGATCACAACAAACCCAAAAGAAGAGAATTATGTAGACATCATACCACCTCCAGCTACAAAATTAACAGGAACTATCAATTATCTGTCTTTAATAACTCTCAACATTAGTGAACTCAATTCCCCAGTAAAGAGACACAGGATAACAACTGGATACACAAGCATATGCATTTTGCTGCATACAGAAACACACCTCTGTGACAAAGTCAGACACTATCTCAGAGCAAAAGGCTGGAAAAAATCTTTTCTAGCAAATAGTCCCAAGAAACAAGCTGGAGTTACCATTCTAATATCCAATAAAACATATTTTTCAACTAAATGTAACCAAACGAGTTGGGGAAAGACACTTCATATTCATCAAAAGGAAAATCTACCATGAGGAAGTTTCAATTATAAACATCTATGCCCCAAATGCAGGAGAACTCACATTTGTAAAGGAAACTTTACTAAACTCAAAACACACATTGAACCCCATACAATAATAATGGGATACTTCAACACCTTGCTGTCATCAATGAACAAGACATTGAAACAGAAACTAAGCAGAGACAGAAGAAACTAACAAAAGTTATGAACCAAATGGTTGTAATAGATAGCTATTAAATAGAGACATAAGAACATAACCTGAGGAAATTTAAAAAGTCATCAAAACCTACTACAAAGGCCTAGACTCTAAAAAACTGAAAATACTAGATGAAATACATGATTTTCTAGACAGATAACAGGTACCAAAGATAAATCAATGACAGGTGAACTGTCTAAACTGTCCAAAACCCCTTAGAAAAAAGAAATTGTCATGAAAAACCTCCCAAACAAAAAAGAGTCCAGGGATAGATGGTTTTAAGGCATAAATCTACCAGACCTTCAATAAAGAGCTAAAAGCAATACTCCTCAAACTATTACACAAAGTAGAAATTGAAGGAACACTACCTAATTCATTCTATGAAACTATAGTTATGCTGCTACCTAAACCACACAAAGACCCAACAAAGAAGGATAACTTTCCAATCTCACTTATGGATATTGATGCAAAAATATTCAATAAAATTTCTGGAAACCTATTCCAAGAGCACTCAAAACCATCATTTACCACAGTCAAGTAGGCTTTATCCCAGGGATTCAGTGATAGTTCAGTATACAAAAATCCATCAACATAATACAGCCACATACACACACACACACACACACACACACACACACACACACACACACACACATATATATATATATATATATACATATAAACTTAAGTAAAATAAAAACATGGTCATCTCATTAGATGCTGAAAAAGCCTTCAACAAAATACAATAACCCCTCATGTTAAAAATCCTGGACAGATCAGAAACTCAAAGCACATTCCTAAACATAATATAAAGCAATATACAGCAAATCAACAGCCAACATCAATTAACTGGAGAGAAACCAGAAGCAATCCCACTACAATCCCAGACAAGAAACGGTTGCCCACTCTCTCCCTACCTATTCATTATATTACTTGAAGTTCTAGCTAGAGCAATTATACAACAAAAGGATATCAAGGGAATACAAATTCAAAAGGAAGAAGTCAAAGTATCATCATTTGCAGATGATATGATAGTATATATATAAGCATCCCCCAAAATTCCACCAGAGAACTTCTATAGCTGATAAACAAGTTGAACAAAGTGGAAGAATAGGAAATTAACTCAAACAAATCAGTATCCTTCCTTTATATAAATGATAAACAGACTAAGAAAGAAATTAGTGAAATAACACCCTTCACAATAGCTGCAAATAGTATAAACTATATTGGTGTAACTCTTACCAAAGAAGTGAACGCTCTGTAAGATGAGAACTTCAAATCTCTGAAAAAAATAAACTGAAGAAGGCTTCACAAGATGGAAAGATCTCCCATGCTCATGGATAGGTAGGAGTAACATAGTGAAAATGGCCATTTTACCAAAACGAAGTTATAGATTCAATGCAATCCCCGCCAAAATTTTAACACAATTCTTCACAGACATTGAAAGAGCAATTTCATATGAAAAAAAAACAAAAATCCAGGAGACACAAGACAAATCTCAACAATAAAAAATGACCCCGGGATCACAGGGAGAACCATCATCCCTGACCCCAAGCTTTCTTAGAGAGCAATAGTGATAAAAACTGTATGGTATTGGTAGAGACAGATTGGTTGATCAATGGAATAGAATTGAAGACACAGAAGTAAATCCATATACTCATGGACACTAGCTCTTTGACAAAGAAGCCAAAAACATAGAGTGGAGAAAAGAAAGCTTGTGGACCTGGGTACCAGAGGTTTTTCATGGAGATCTCTTGCCAGGCAGGTCTGGAGTGAGGGTTCTGGCGAAGCGAAGTACAGGCAGAGAGACAACTATCTCTGCAGTGTCTTCCAGGTCACTAGGTAACTCCGAGCTGCTCTACACTGAGAAGATCTCTTTCCAAGTGTTACAGCTCTTGGAACAAAAGATTCAGATGACAGAGTAGTTCTCAAACACCTTTAATTCCCTGGATAGGATTTAGATACAGTTTTGGGAGTGAATCAGGGTTCCACAGCAGGTACCTCTCATTGGCTTAGACTGAGAGTTTGGAGGAAACCTTATTTGCATGTGGGAAGGCTTGGTGCTGCTCCTATGTGACTGATAGCCACACAACTCTCCTGAGGAGGCTGTGGGGGCGGAAACTTGGACAGGAGCCAGGTGTCCAGGAGACATGATCAAACACTTTCTGTCCCATGTAGGTGGAAATCACCATCCATCGAGTTCCCAGGGTTCCAGACCTTTGCTCGACTGGAGACCAGGCTGTCTGTTCGCAGCCCACTGCCCCACACAACCACTCTGGAAATCAATCTGAAGTTTCCTCAGAAAATTGGAAGTAATTCTATCTGAAAAACTAGCCATACCACTCTTGAGCATATACCCAAAAGATGCCCCACAATCCCACAAGGACATGTTTTAAACCATGTGGCATAGCAGCCTTATTTGTAAATAGACAGAAGCAGCAAATAACCCAAATGTTCTCAACTGAAGAATAGATACAAAAAATGTGGTTCATTTACACAATAGAATAATATTCATCTATTAAAAATGAGCAAATCATGAATTTTGGAGGAAATTAGATGAAATTAGAAAATATCATCATGAGTGAGCTACCCTGGGCTCCAAAGGACGTGCATGGTACATACTCACTGATAAATGGATATTAGCTAAAAAGTACAGAATATCTAGGATATAACGTACAGACCGTTAAGAAGTATAACAAGCAGAAATGCCCAAGGGACAAGGCCTCAACCCCATTTAGAAGGGTTAGAAATAATTATGAGAGGCAGAGGGAGGGATGGACCTGAGTGGGAGAGAAGAGAGGGAGGGGAAAAGGATAGCGGGATTGAACACTGGGGGATGGGACAGACAAGAAGTCCAGAGGGATAAGAGAAAAAAATGGAAATAAGCAGCCTCGAGGAGTGGGAGGTGGTGGGGAGCCTCTGATGAGACACTCTCCGGACTCATTAGGAGTGACCTTAGCCAAAATGTGCAGCATTGGGGAAAGGGAACTCAAAGAGCCCACCTCCAGTAGATAGATAGGGAGGGCTTCAAGTGGAGAGACTAGGTTGCTAACCCATGTCAAAATTCCTGACCCAGAATTGTTCCTGTCTAAAAGAGCCGCAGGGACAAAAATGGAGAAGAGACTGAAGGAAAGGAGGTCCATTGACCCACACAACTTGGGACCCATCTCATGGGGGGCAGGCACGAATGTCTGACACTACTATGCTATGATGTGCTTAGAGATGGGAGCCTGGCATGGTTGTCCTCAGAGAGGCCCTACCAGTAGCTGACTCAGACAGAAGCAAATGGTTACAGTCAACCACTAGACTGAGGTAAGGCATTCCTGTGGAAGAGTTGGGGGACGCATTTAAGAAGCTGAAGGGGATGGCAACCACATAGAAAGGCCAGCACTCTCAACTAACCCAGACCCCAGGGAGCTCCCAGAGACTGAGCTACCAACCAAGAGCATGCACAGGCTTGTCTAAGGCCCCTGGCACATATGTAGCAGAGGTCTACCTGGTCTGGCCCCAGTGGGAGTAGATGCATTTAATCCTAGAGAGACTTGAGGCCCCAGGGAAGGGGGAGGCCTTATAGGGGATGGAGGCATTGCACCCTTTCGGAGGCAAGGGGAGGAGGAATGGAATGAGGAACTGTGAAAGGAGGATTGAGGGTGAAATGACTGGAATGTAAATAAATAAAATAATTTAAATTAAAAAAATTCCTAAAACATCTTCTTAAGATAGTTTTTAAATTTTTTAAAAAATTGTGTGTACATTTGTTTTCCTATCTGTAGGTATGTGTGTAGTTGTGTAGGTGTGTGGGGAGAATGGAAGAAGGTATCAAATATCCTGGATCAGGAGATACAAGAATTTATGAATCAGCCATATGGGAGCTAGGAACTAAATTCAGGTCATCTGCAAGAAATATAAGGCCTCATAATTGCAAAGCCACCTCTCAATCTCTGTTAAATATAGTTTTTAATAATATAGAACACAAATAATTGTTGCATTAGAGTAAGATGTATTTGTGTATATTTAAACAGAAACTACTATAATCTTGTCAGCATAGAAAATGTACATGATGATACTATGATAAGAATGTATTAAAATCAAAATTCTCTTTCTTTTCCTTCTGATGACTTACTCAGTAGTGTGTTATTCAATCAACTTATAATATCTTTAATCTTAAAAAGGAAGGGTCTTTGTTTTACTTTCTTTGTTTTCCATAGCTTTCATTTCCTGCTAGATCCATACAAACCTTGTAAGCATAGTCCTCAATAGCCTTCAAAATCTTATTGTCTACTTTCTGGATCTTATAGTCTAATTTCAGTTTAGTAAAGTTATAGGATGCAAATTCAGCAAATAAAAATCATGATGTTTCCAAATGTGTGCTATAAATAACTCAGAGAGGACATTTACAAAGCAATTGAGCTTACAGGAAGATCTAAATGGGTTAACAAAGGAAGCAAAGGAATGGACACTAGACAGTTAAAAAATACGGATTGTAATATTATATCAAATGTCACTATGAACTAAAAACTATCCGTCAAGTCACTGTAATTCCTATAACAGTTCCAACATTGATATTGTTCTACATATGGAAAGCCAATCCTAAAATTCATATGAAATTATAAAGGTTTCTGAAAAATGAAAAAAAAATCTTTGAAAATCAACCAAGATGTCACTTATTTGAGGTAGAAGGGACAGCTGGAGGCTGGATGTTGGACATTTAGTGTGCTAATGTGCTCCTGCCAGAGCTTCAGACACAAATTCTAGGGAAAAGCAAATTTAGAGGATTCAATGGATTCAGCACAGAATGGCTATTCCTGCCTCTATACCCCCTGTTTCAGTCTTCTAAAAAACGTTCCCAATCCTCCTTGGGATTATGATTAGAAAGCAGAACAGTGGAGACACCATAGAAGTAAGGGGTCAGCAGGATCACACTGGTTCAGGCCAATGCCTTTGCTCCTGTTCATGACACCTGAGCCAACTCCAGTCAGCCTTAAAGTAGGCTTCTTAAACAGTTCAAAGACTTGATTCCTGGTTGTCCATTTTAAGAATCTTTGTACCTCCCATGTTTATTGTCAGAGTCCTAGCCATGTGGAATGAAATTTCAGAGGCTGCCACTACATTCCTTTTTTGCCTGGTGTGCTGACTGCTAGCTTTCTTTCCTTTCCTTTCAGCAATGGTCAGTGGAAGATTTCATGACCATTTTTTTTTTTTTACTGTCTTTCCAAATAAGTAGTGTAGGGAAAATATTCTCAACAAAGATTGATGTTAGAGTTAAATAAAGATCTAGAGTATTAAAAACAATAACAAAAATGGTGGACTCATGTCTGATATTTGATTTTATTATAAGGTTACAGTCCTCATTATTATGGCTCACATAGATGGACTTACATATCAATTTGATAGAACCGAGGCAATAAATAAACACATATGTAGGAATGACTGACTTTGACTAAGTATCAGTTCTAGTCAATGGAAAAAAATAGTACCAAGAGAATAAAATTTTTATTTGAAAAATAGTATTAGTTGAAACTCTCTTATATCATATGAAAAAAATTAGGCCAACATTCTAAAGGAGGATTGAAAAATCATAATTTTTGGAGATTTCACAGTTGTAAAACATTTGTAGCAGTGGCCTTAGATACAGTAATAATAGTTGTGGACCCCAGTAAGGGATGGGGTCACACATGCACTTCAAAAATAATAATCCAGAATTCCTCCTATCAAAAAGAAATGTAGGTACAAAGAGTAGAACAGAGTCTGGAGGAAAGGTCATCCAGAGACTGCCTTACCTAGGGATCCATTCCAACTGCAGATACCAAACCCAGATACTATGGCTGATGCCAAGAAGAGCTTGCTGACAGGAGCCTGATATAGCTGTCGCCTGAGAGGCTCTGCCAGAGCCTGACCAATGCAGATGTGGATGCATGCAACCAAACATGTCTGAGCTCTAGGACCCCGATGGAGTAGTCAGGGCAAGGACTGAAGGAGGAGAAGGAGTTTTCATTCCCATAGGAAAAAAAAAACATTATCAACCAACCAAATCCCACAAAGCTCCTGGAGACTAAACCACAAACCACAGAGCACACGTGGGGCGGGGGGGTGGGGGGGGAGGCAATGGCTCCACCTGGATCTATAGCAGAGGACTGCCTTATCTAGCATCGATGGTAGAGGAGGTGCTTGGTCCTGTGGAGGCTCAATGACCCAGAGTAGAATCATGCTAGGATGCTGAGATGGAAGTGGGTGGGCGGGTGGGGAAGCACTCTCATAGAAGCAGGGGGTGGAGGAGGGAATGGGGGTTTGTGGAGGGAAAACTGGGAAGGGGGATAACATTTGAAAGTAAATAAATAAAATAACCAATTGAAAAAACAATTGAGAAAAAAAGAACAAATTAAAAAAAATACTATTTTTGGAGAAAATATTTTTTTTTGTTGAACAGGGTTTCTCTGTGTAGCCCTGGCTGTCCTGGCACTCACTTTGTAGACCAGGCTGGCCTTGAACTCAGAAATCTGCCTGCCTCTGCCTCCTGAGTGCTGGGATTAAAGGCGTGTGCCACCACGCTGGGCTGAGAAAATATTTTCTAATAATATATCCACTAGTATATGTCCAATATCTGACAGATATATAAATATATTCTCAAATTCCAAAGCAATGAGAAAACAGTACAAAACAAACAAGCATGACAGATTTGTATGGATATTTCTCCATGCAAGATGGATAAATATTCTTTAAGCAAATGCAAAGCTATTCAATGTCTGTCTTGATCTATTCGTGTTTTTATAGCTGAATACCATATCCCACACCTCATAATCATCTAACCCCAACTCTAAGGGGATTAATGTCCCTGGTCTCCAAGAACATCTATGCCCTGGTGGGCTAACTCATACAAATAATAAAAAATGACATAGACATTTAACATTAAAGAAGATCTAAAATTTTGAGCCTCGGTCACTTTTCTTTCATGCCCCTGTTTATTACTGTCTTTCCAGTACTCAAGCCTAATGCTACATTCTGTGAATGTCTCTTGTTCTATGAGAAGCAGGAGACTGGGAGAAGTTAGTGTATTCTCCATCACCCTTGTTTTATAATGGTAGTGAAGTTCAAAATTTAATTACCAGTTTTCACAACATATGTATTGTCTCTGCTGTGTGATATGATGTATGACCTTTCTTAGCTTAGCAGATTATTAGACACCTGCTTTTGGATTCAAAATCATTTATTAAACTTATAAGTATTATGAAAACACTGACACATAATAAATGTACTGCATAAAATGCAAGATTTTTTAAAATAAGTTGTTATTATTACAATAAGGACATAATGATGCAAAGAATGTACTATATTCTTCAAATACTTTTGTTTTCTCTTCATTACAGCTCCAAAATCGATTACTTTTACAGAAAGAATAATTTCATAGAATTTATGTGTACAGTAACTCACAAGATATTTACTGTGCATCCATTTTATGCATAAATAAAGCGAACATCTCATAACATTTGCATCATCAAATAAATGACGGAGGTGCTTAGTTATGCTTTGAGGATTTATTTATCTCTAGCTACCTAGAAAACTTGGGAGCTACAATGAACAGGAAAAAAAAAGATTTCTTTGGATTCTGTTATTTTCATACACACGAGTTCTTAGAAAAATCTTTGGCAAACAATTTTAAAAAATCCACTCTTAGATTTTAATAACACTAGTGTGAGATTGAAAAGTCTGTGCACAATACAGAAGATGTCTTGTGCTGTAAACCAACACTATTAGAAGAACAAGAGCCTTTATTAGCAATTTAGATGGCTAGCAATCCTTTTGGTAATTTCCCCAAGTCTACTTCCTTACTTTCTTTCTCCTCTTTCAATCTAATCTTAAATAAGAATTCTTGGCCCCTGGGATCAAGGTCTAGCAGAGAACATGGATCGGATCAAAACATCTACCTGGTTCTTTACTTTTAGCTATTCCTGGCTGGAATTCAGTTATGTATATGATACATGTGTAGTTCAAATTCAATGGGATTAAAAAATGTTTACTTCAGAAGAAACACTTGTTGATTCCTAATTGATATGAGTAGAGAATATCAAATATTTATGACTCATGGAACTTCACTTGATAATATTTTACATACAGAGAGGGTATTCATCAATCTGAATTACAGAAAGAGGTAGTTTTAAAAGGATACAAAGCCATTGATGTCCTCAAAATCATATTTGTGTTTTTTTTTCTTTTGGCACCTTTTATGAATTAAATGTTTTAATGAAAAACATCAATTGTCACATTCAGGAAAGACTCTGTCACCTCACTTTACCACTGCATATTTAAGCATGACCTGCAGTGTGGATGGTAAAATCTGTTGTTAAAATTTGTCAATCTCTTTTTCTATACTTCTGGTCTTTCAAAAGCTATAAAGGAATTTGCATTTATTTCTCTTTACGTTGCCCTGATAAAATACTTTGATAAATGCAACTGAAAGGAATAAAGTTTTATTCTGGCTCATAGTGCAAGGGTATATTGGTGGACAGTGGAAGTCATCAGGACCTGGAAGGAACTGGTCAATATGTATCCATAATCAGGAGACAGAGATCCACAAAACCAAGATAGAGTTCAACTCATTTTCTCCATTTTTTTTACAGTCCCAGGGTATTCTGCTAAGGACTTCTCATCCCCTGTCAGGAGGCTTCTTTTTTCTTTCTTTTACTTTTCTTTTCTTTTCTTTTCTTTTCTTTTCCTCTCTCTTCTCTTCTCTTCTCTTCTCTTCTCTTCTCTTCTCTTCTCTTCTCTTCTCTTCTCTTCTCTTCTCTTCTCTTCTCTTCTCTTCTCTTCTTTCTCTTCTCTTCTCTTCTCTTCTCTTCTCTTCTCTTCTCTTCTCTTCTCTTCTCTTCTTCTCTTCTTTTCTCTTCTTTTCTTCCATTTTAGATTCAGCCAAACCACCAAAATCAAACCAAGAAGTCAACAACCTAAGCAGACCCATAACAAATGAAGAGATTTATATAGTTTTTAAAAAGGCATTTTAATATAGAAGCCATCTAGGACTACATGCTAGCTCCCCAAATCTTGCTCAGCCTGCTTTCTTATAGAACCCAGGACCACTAGCCCATAGGTGACACTACCCACAGTGGACTGGGTCATCCCCAATGAATCTTAATCATAACCTAGACAAATGCCATGTAGACTTGCCTATTGTCCAATTTTAGTGAGGCATTTTCTTAATGCAGATGACTTTAGCTTGTGTTAAGATGTCAGAAAAACTAAGAACAGAGTAGGCTTACTGTTTCATGACACCTTTGTATCTAATTTGCTTTGTCTGGGACAGAGACTTCCTCTATGTGACAAAAAAATCTCTCCCTTACACACATGAATTTGAGTCTTTTTTTCTTATGGACACTTAAAGAGATAGGAGTGGAAGGCAGAGAAGGTCTACCCAAATCCTAGTAAGTTCTACCATGCTATTTTCAGAAATTGCACTTCAGAATATGCAAAACTGAATAACTTTTGTTCTTTCTTAGTTGTATGCCACAATCAAGTATGCAATTACACACACTTATTCAAAGTCTTTTGAAATTATGTCTAACATATTCATATTCTTCATTTTACTTCAAAGAGATAACATAAAACAAACAAACATAAAGTAGGATTTCTCTTGTTTAGCACGGTTCTGTCTTCAATTCAGCTGTTGGTTTAGTTTATAGACTCCAGAATAAACCACATTCATTGTGGTCTGTGCTTTTCTTACATATGATACAATATAATTTTTTGTGTGTCTGTATAATATCGTGTTTAGCAAAACATCAGTCTGTTAAGTTGTATGTTTGATTTTTCTTGTACTTATTTTATGTAATTTAGTTGATATTTCTCGGGAAGCTTGATTTGTTTCTAAGAAGGATTTGTATTTATTCATAAAAGCACAAAAAATTCATGCCCTGAAAGCTGATATTTTATATAATAACTCTTTAGCTTCAAAAAAATAATAGACCTAAGAATTGAAAGTAATATATCTATCAATTCATTCTGGATAAGATGAAATAATATTTCATGAACATAATAAATTATATACTGGACAACAAGTTGAAGCCACAGCAAAATTAATGCAAGGCAAAGCTTAGGTTTAAGGTTATACTAACATTGTCATTTAAACTACTTACCTAAGATCATGTCAGACAAGAGAAAATAGACAAAATTAAACTTAAACTGTATAGTTATGTTAATATATATATATATTACTTTTTTCTCCTTACATATCTTACTCTTTATAGTATATCTTACTCTTTCTAATTTTATTGATTAGTATCAGAAATATTTGACTTAGTAGAAATACGGCTTATTTTAAAGAGATAGAAAGAATGAAATGCACAGTGACCTTATATATGCTCAGTGAAAAACTAAGAAAGCCTTCAGTAGTAACCAAGTTGATGATTTACTTTACTAAGTGTACTGAATATTAGGAAAGTGTGGAAGACATCTACCAAGGCCAAGCAAGCAAAGCAGAACACATAAACTCATGTTAATTTTGGTAAGAGTATTTTGTTGTAGATCGTATCAGTGTAGAAGTTTGTTAAAAATGCCTGTGTCAAATACTTCCTTTTGCATGCCAAATAGTCTTGTAACTATGCCTAAATGAATAACCATGGGTGTATCTCAATAGAGATTTCAATGCCACTACAGGATAAAGGCTGAATGTGGCCCAAGGAAAAATCAGTCCACTTCAGGTAACAAGAAATATCTAGTATCGTTTTCTCTTGTGACTAAAGACCGCTATGAATCTGTTTAACTGTTTTTACTTTATAATACATCCCAGTCCCAATTCTTACTATTTTTTACTTTTAATATTTAATTAATATTTTAATATCTTTTGCATCAAACACTACCCTTCCTTTGAAAATCATGATTAGTATATTGAGATTCTTATTGTTTTCTCTGTAACTAGAGTTGTAAGAGAAATCATCTCTGATCATTTGCCAAACTATTTGTGGTTTTGAAGGAATGAAAGTGTTGAGACAATAAACCCTGTTATTTAAAAGCAAAACAGTTCTTTCTGTGGGTGATTGTAATTTTCTGAATACATTTGATTTTCTTTCTAACTTGGTTTAGGAAGAAACAAATAATATGAGCTAAGAGATTTTGTTTGGACATTTGAGACATACTAATATTTTCACTTAATATGTGGTTATTCATAGTAGCTTTAAGCATCATACATGGGTTGACGATCTCTTTGTATGACAATTATGCCTTAAATAGCTTTCCCAATGGACATTCCTTTGACCTTAATGTATTACCTAGCACTACGGGTTTGGCCTGTGTACCTGAGCAAATTCCATTTGCAGTTTTCAGCTTTAAAAAGACCCCCATTTCCCTTGAGTAGATGAGGCATGAACAGAATTTTTGTCTTGCCTCCTTCCTTCACATTTTCTGATCCCCAAATTTGTTGTTAGCTCCCTTTCTTTGAGAACCCTGTTGTGTAAGTCCTGCAGGTCGGGGCACATCACGACCATGCTTTTTCATCCTTTCATCTTCCCTGATTCGTCCCCAACTTCCCTCTCCTATAGATCTACTCACCTTCCATCTGCTAGACAGAAAGGACTCAATTGTCCTGTAACTGGGAGCTTTTTGCCTGGCTACAAGAGATGGACAGTTAGAATGCATATCCTAAATTGCTTACTAGGAGACCTCTGTAGGATCAGTCTCATAGATTCTAGGACATTTTCACTGCATGAGCTTTCCACATCACTCCACAAATGCTCCCTAAGTCTAGCCATTTCTCCTCTCTTCCACCACTCTCTCCCTTCATCACATCTCTCCTTCCCAATTGATCCTTTCCATGCCCATCCTCACCAGTTCCCAGTCAACTTAACAAAATCTATTTCCTTTTCCAGAGATATCCATGCATTCCCCTGCTCCAGATACCTCCTCTTTACCGAACCTCTCTGTACCTACAGAATGTAGTTTTCTGATCATTTACTATTTGTAAAATCAGGAAGAAAATGTACCCCATTGAAAAATAATATATTTTCGTACATAGTGAAATATTTCTAATTTTATTACTTTGAAGCCCATGTTAAGCTAATGATCAATCCTGTGTGAGCAGAATTCTCATTTGGAAATTTCCAGGGAATTTTATTGAAGTGGAAAACCTAGCACTATTTTCCAAAGTTATTTACAAAGAAATCTTTTTTTTTCTCCTTGTTTCCCTAGAGATATATTCTTGTTCCATATATTTCTTCTCTGTCTCTGGGCCTCTTATAATTTGATTTCTTTCTCTTGAGTACAAGACCAAAAAAGTAGCTAAAAATCATATGCTTCTAAATATTGTCATGAATAGTATGCCAGCTGATCATAGAACTTTTATCATACTCTGTTTCACCAGAGTACAGCAAATTCTTATTATTCACAGTAGTTATTTTCTACAGTGTCTCTGTAAACACTGAATTATCCAGCCCTGAACCATTGCTCCTAGAAAAATACAACAACTGGAGGTAGGTCTGTTTTTTTGTTAACTAATCAGCATAAGCATTAGTTTTGTGCATATTTTTGCATGAAGTATCTCTATAGCTATAGGTATATTGACTTTGAACTCAAATTCATAACACTAACTGCTTTCCTAATAGAATTTATCTGTAATGCATGTGATTTTATCACAATACATACAAAAATCTTATCATTCTTAAAGAAATAAAGGGTTTCTATGCATTGTACTTTATGGACTATTTTAGCTGTCAAAATCCCCAATACAAGCACAAAATGAAAACAACAACAACAAAAAAAAAACAAAAAACAAAACAAACAAACAAACAAAAAAACCAAGCAAAATCCAGAACATTAAGTAAGATACAAAAAGACACTTGTGTATAGTATGAGTACTTATATGAAAAGGTGGAGAGTATGCTCCCATAAAGAGAATTAAATATATTTTGTCACTGTTTTGCATGGCTGGAAGACAATGACAAGATTCTAGATGCTCCTTTTGAGGCTATAAATGCATTTTCTGAGCTTGAGTACACAGATAGATAGCTTGAAACAATGATGGTTAAACTCAACTTAATCTCCCTTTTCCCTTTCAGTTACTCACTTTCTAGTTTATTTCAAGATTAAATTATAATCATGACTATAAATAAGTCAATATTTTATAGTTTCATTTTCATGTTATTGCTCTTAATTAATTTGACAAACCATCAATTTATATTTACACTGATTTATTGAAATTTATCAATTCTTAATTTGCTGGTTTGCATATTTTATTTGTTAAATAAATAGAAGCTGACAAAGACTTATTATTGCTGACATTTGTGTGAAAGTGTCAATTCTCACAAAGTATCATTCAGAAATTCAGAAAATGCATTCTTAAATTGCCTTACTTCTAAGTGATATAAATGTTTGCTAAAATCATGATTAGTAAGTATCTTAGTTACTGCTATTAACAGACACCATGACCAAGGCAAGTCTTGTAAAGGACAACATTTAATTCGGGGTGGCTTAGAGGTTCAGAGGTTATCATCAAGACAGGAACATGGCACCATTCAGACAGGCATGGTACAAGGAACTGAGAGTTTTACATCCTCATCTGAAGGCTTCTAGCAGAATACTGGCTTTCAGGCATCTAGAATAAGGTTCTTAGAGCCCACGCCCACAGTGACACATTTACTCCAATAAGACTACATCTACTCCAACAGAGCCACACCTTCTAAGAGTGCCACTACCTGGGCCTAGTATATACAAACCATAACAATATGTATATTATTTTAAATAAAATATTTAAAAAATTTGTACTATCTAAATCATGAATAAATTATGCCATGATTGAGTGTTCTTCACACATTGAAATATTATGTTAAAATGTAAATTAATTTGAAGGGAAAATCTGCCATATCACTTTTTACCTAAAGAAATCTTAAAACATAACAACAGTAAAATCTTAACCAAAATACTATCATGTGTTATTTTCAAATAATATCTGTGCCTTGGTAGACCCACAGAGAAAAAGAAAAAGATTTTGTCTTCCAGGTCACAAGTAAGTGCAGGATACTTCTTGCCTAATAAGCTTGAAACAAGCAGACTTGGTTTATAAATGAAAATCCTCAAACTTATCAGGACTATTTTATTCTAATCTTTCTCCTCAAGATTTCAGAGCTGTTAGAAGAAGTAAAAGGGAGTAGTTAAATACATTTATGTCCTGGTCTGAAAACAAGATTGATTCTGTGTAACCACATAGTGAGAAGAGGAAATGGCTCTAGTAAATTGTCCTCAACATGCACCTAGTGACACACACATGCACACAGATACACAGACACTCAGACACACAAATACACACAGACACAGTCATACACACACAGTCTCACACACAGACTCATATACACAGACACAAACAAACAAAATCACACACATAAACAGACACACACAAATAGACACATACAAAACATACAAAAACACAATCACACACATAGTCACATAAACCCAGGCACACACACACAAATACACACATGTACAGACACATACTCAAACACACATATTAAAATGAAATAAGACAAAAGAAACAGGATTACCAAAATTATTTTACTTGTTGTTGATATTAATGTATTTATTTTATAATGCTATGGAATGACCAGACATCATATTCCATTCTAAAATAATAGGAATTAAAAAGCCTTGTTTTGTGTTCCCAGGTAGTTCAAATTCCAAAACCATTATTGGTCCTTAATTATTTGAGCAGTTTGGCAACATGTAGTTTAGTCCAGTCAACAGAACTCATCAGAGAAGATTCTTTATGCAGTGTATGTGGTTGACACAGGATAACAAAGTTATCACAAGTGAAATTAAAAAAAATAGAGAACAAGTGACAATGGATTCCTCACTTGCAAATGGAACATATGTATCTGATACCCTCTCAGTTCAGAGCCCATGAGGAATGAGAATTCAAGAGTCCAAGGACCATAAGTTCAGAGTAAAACTACCTTCTAAACATGATAGGGCCACTATATTTGTGAAATCACAGCAGCAGTGGTTGCCTGCACAAGATCTACACAAAATGAAGAAGGCCAACATTCTAGCAGTTGATCCTCTCTACCTGTAATTGAGGAGGTTTTGGCAATTGGTGGCTTCTGGAGAAGGAAGAGTCAGCTTTTGTTAAAATTATGGCTTGCAGACAGTTGATTAAACTTCAGAAGATTTACCTCCATCCCTTTTACTTCAGTGATAACTAGCTAATAATCATTAAGAAAATGTAAGTTAACATAAGAAGGAATGCTAAACATGCAATTGCCAGAACTGATAAAAATTCTCATGACATGTGTTGATAGATCTGTGTGTTATTCCAGAACTATATGCATTGTCTATATGCATTGTTTTAATGTTCGCAATGAGAGATGCATATTTTACAAGGCATGGTAGTAGCACTGGACATAAGAGAGCCTTTGACTCAGTTTTTGAAAGAAAATTAAGTAAAAAATATTCAGACTCAGGTACAACTTGATAGAAGGGGAAATGATTTAGGTAAAGAAAGGAACAGCATTGGTTAAGAGAGACTAGGGAACTCGGTGGTAAAGAGGTTAAAATACCTTTCATTTAGCCTAAATCTAACTCTTTTTATAGCATGAGCTAGAGTATTTTTTAATTGGGTATTATTACATCTTTTTAAAGGAAAACTCAGATGTTTGGGGGTAAGATTCAAAGGGTCTCAGCTGCCAGTTTGAAAACGTCATATCACCACCGCTTCCCTCTTCACTGTGTATGCATTACAGATTTCATGTTTGCACAAGAGTGGAAAGGTAACCCAAAAGTCACTGAGCAGTACAAATTGGACTTGATGGGTTTTATAGAGTGAAGACACAGAGTTGAGCAGGTAGGCGAGATTGAGGATATTGGAGGAGTTGCATTAAGTCAATATGATCAAAATGTACTGTATACAATTTTCAAAGAATTAATTAAAAACTGTCAGGATATCAAAGAAGGGCACAATTCACACATTGTAAAAGTTGGAGTATAAATCTAAAAAGTTTTATTCTGAATGAGAAAGAAGGCATGAATTAAAAGTTGAGAATCTATTTCTCTTTTGTCCCTCTGATGGTCCTGAACTACATCACTACTCTACTAAAACTGAAGAGAGTTTATGACTCACTAATTAACTCTAGAAGTTTATGGCTAAAGAGAATGTATATAGTTGTGTATAAATATATGAAATAGAACGCATGATACTATCCTTACATTCTGTGTATTGTCAGGATAGGTTTGTTTCCCATCTAATTGTGATCAAAATGAGAGCTTTGATAAAGCCTGAGAGCAATAAAGGGGAGGGTTGGTACAGAAAGCCAAATGGTTACTAATTTTCACTTCTGAACTTACTGTAGTGAGGTGATATAATTTTCTGAGTGAATAGATCAGCATGTCAGGAATAATCTGCTTGTTTTCTTTAATTAAAATGTCAATGTCATAAAAGACAGGAGTTGCTGTTCGGTGCCTGGGATTGTTGACTCACTTCTAATTCTGGGTGTTGTCCTTTTCCTAGGGAAGTGTTTCTCCGGTTAATACTTTTTTGGCTGGAGTACCAAGCAGAAAACTAACCATTTTTGTAAAGTCAAAGTAAAAGAGATTCATGTTTTTTCATTCCAATGGATTCTGGGAAACAACATAGATAAGATTCCCTAGCTTCATTATGGTTAATCAAGCTGTGCCTTTTAATCATGGCTTGAATTTTCCTGATTACATATGTTAAACATCATCTTTATTCTTTTTTTTTTTTAAAGATTTATTTATTTATTATATGTAAGTACACTGTAGCTGACTTCAGACACTCCAGAAGAGGGCGCCAGATCTCGTTACGGATGGTTGTTAGCCACCATGTGGTTGCTGGGATTTGAACTCTGGACCTTTGGAAGAGCAGTCGGGTGCTCTTACCCACTGAGCCATCTCACCAGCCCCTTTATTCTTTTAAATATATTTTATTTCTTGGGTCCCTGATCAACCTAGCATTTCTTATTATCCTTAAGACCAAAACACTGATTAAACGTCTACTTCTCTTCCCTATGGTAAAATTGCATATTCTGGCTATAACAATGGAGTACCATCAACCTAGGTCCCCATTTTCTTTTTTTTTTTAATTAGGTAATTTCCTCAATTACATTTCCAATGCTATCCAAAAAGTCCCCAATACACTCCCCCCACAGTCCCCCATTTTCCTAATATGGCAGGAATACGATCGCTGCCATATTTTAAGTTCAGAAGGTAACCGTAAACCTTCTCAGAGCTTTGTAAAGATAATATACAACCCATACATTCTAAATACTTAGTATAAGCAGACCCCATGTATTTGATTAATAAATGGCTAATGAATATGTATCTTACAGACTTCCTCACCTAACTATCACCTCCATGTACATGGAAACATTTATGTATGTTCATATATATGTATGTATGTATCTATCATCTATCATTTCTTTCTTTCTATAATCACCTGCCTATCTAATCTATCTATGATTATCTACCTCCCATCTACCATCTATTTCTATGTAAATACCTTATGTGTCTATGTACATTTTGCAATCGATGTAGAATGATAAAAAATGAACCATATTATAATCAGATACAATGATAAGTTTCAATACTTCAAGACCAAGTATAATATCTAAATCGAGCTAAACCAAGACTATTGTCTTAGTCAGGGTTTCTATTCCTGCACAAAAATCATGACCAAGAAGCAAGTTGGGGAGGAAAGGGTTTATTCAGCTTACACTTCCATACTGCTGTTCATCACCAAGGAAGACAGGACTGGAACTCAAGCAGGTCAGAAAGCAGGAGCTGATGCAGAGGCCATGGAGGGATGTTCTTTACTGGCTTGCCTCCCCTGGCTTGCTCAGCCTGTTCTCTTATAGAACCCAAGACTACCAGCCCAGAGATGGTCCCACCCACAAGGGGCCTTTCCCCCTTGATCACTAATTGAGAAAATGCCTTACAGTTGGAGCTCATGGAGGCATCTCCTCAACTAAAGCTCCTTTCTCTGTGATAACTCCAGCTGTGTCAAGTTGACACAAAACTAGCCAGTACAACTATTCTACCAAACATTCTTTATTCTAGTTAAATCATTGAAAAATATTCCTGAATTTGAGACATTATATTAATGTGATCAATAATCAGTTTGCTATAATAGTGGATCAGATCTTAGTACTGCTACTTAACTATAACTTAGTATTACAAGATTAATTATTCTCCTTTCTTCTTTTCACTATTTCAGATTTCTTGAAATGTCAAAAAGAAAGAAAATATTCTCCAAATTTGTAACATATTTTATTTTAGTCTCTGTCTGACTCGCCAGCAAGAAAGACGCCACACCAGGATCCTTCTGTAACACGTTTATTGGGAGAGCATTGACTGCGTAGGCGAAAGACCCTGAGCCCCAGAACTGGCGCTGCTTATATAGACCTAGGAGTCCACACCTGATTGTTTTGCCCTCAGCACCTCATTCATGTGCCTCCGGTCAGGCAATGACTCAGCAAAAAATTCTATGGCACATGCGCACATTGGTTGTTTACCCATATTCATGGGCGTCAGCTTATTGAAACCAGCGCCATTTTGTAATGGCATTTGCAGCTTCCCACATCTCTTCTAATGGCATTTGCAGCTTCCCACAAGTCTCATCATAAGTAACTGTTACAATCCTTACCTTCTTAAGTTTAGCAATATTTTGTGAGATATCAATTCTGTTACATTAATAAAATAATGAAAAATACAAAATGTACAGTTTATTATTGAAAATACTTGTCATTAACTATTTCCTAATGTTTTATTTATATAGTTTTCTATAAGTATACATAATGCTTCAGAAAGGGTAATAGTGGGAACATTTAAAGGAGTCTGAAGTATGGGTAATACTGAGGGTATAAAAAAAAAAAGAAAAAGAAAAAAACTGTTGGAAAGCTGTCTGAAGCCACTGCTTTAAACATACTCAAAAGTGACTAGTGCATAAAGATTCAGGAATCTGGCTTCAGAGTTTGCACCTGTCTTCCAGAGTGAAATTTGAAATGATTTTCAGAAAAAAAAAATACTCCAACATGCAACATTGTTATTAAATTAGATTGAGGAACTATCACTGAATAGCACTAAAACATCTATGAAACCTAGGTATATACCAATTTAAAAGGTGATTGCCAATACCCTGGTAGCTCATTGAACATACTTTAGTATTACCAATCTCTAAACTAAATTCATATGCATCATGCTCTTGTTTTATAGATATACCTTCTTCCTGTGGAATTGTTTCTAAACTTATGGCTAAAATTTGTGTGGAATATGATAGCAGATATTTACATTTGAACAAGAAAGTCAATTTCACTCAGAGAAGTCAACATTTTATACATTCTGTTCTTCTGGTATTCTGTGTTTATGATAGTGATACAAAAGAAAAAAATAACCTATCAGTTAAATTTAGCAATATTTATGAAAAATGTTGTTATCAAAATCTCTTGGTGTGCTTTATTTCAATGACCGTTTAATAAATAGATACTCCATAATTTATCAGTATTGTCTTTTCCTTTTAATTTAAAATGATGTGAAATGAATATGCATTTAGATTTTATTCTCAGAACTTGGAGTTTTTATCCTTTTCTACCTGAATATATATGATATGATGGGGATGGGTGGTGGGAAACTCCAAGCCAGCTACATGCTTACCAAGACAAATGTTCAATACCTTATATATACCATACACCCACCCAAGTCTTTAATTACTGAGATATTGAATACTTTATGAATATGCTCAGTGTTTGTGTGTGTTATTCTTTTTTGAAAACACTATTGTCACAGTTTATCTTTGTAAAAAGTTCTCAGGTTTAACAAGGAGATATCTCCTGTTTTTTCTAATCTTTTAAAAGAATTCAGTCATTTAAATTTGTAGAGTTGGCTACCCTGCAATGTTTTAAATTTGTATATATTATATGTTTTTACTCAAATTTTTTCAATTTAAATTAGCTCATGAGTTCATAATGCTACTCTAAACTGAGGAGACTGCAATGGGAGATTCATGTATATTCAGTTGGAATGTGGACATAGAAAAGGGAGGATGTTTCACTATACTAAATGACAGCCCAAATGTCAAAAATCCTGCTTTATTATCTTTGCTCCAACCTAAATAATTTAAAAACACTATTCTTTTTTTTTTTAATTTATTTTTTATTAGGTATTTTCCTCGTTTACATTTTCAATGCTATCCCAAAAAGTCCCCCATACCCTACCCACCTACTCCCCCTTTTTGGCCCTGGGGTTCCCCTGTACTGGGGCATATAAAGTTTGCAAGTCCAAGGGCCTCTCTTTCCAGTGATGGCCGACTAGGCCATCTTTTGATACATATGCAGCTAGAGACAAGAGCTACGGGGTACTGGTTAGTTCATAATGTTGTTCCACCTATAGGGTTGCAGTTCCCTTTAGCTCCTTGGGTAATTTCTCTAGCTCCTCCATTGGGGGCCGTGTGATCCATCCAATAGCTGAGTGTGTTCATCCACTTCTGTGTTTGCTAGGTCCCAGCATAGTCTCACAAGAGACAGCTATATCTGGGTCCTTTCAGCAAAATCTTGCTAGTGTATGCAATGGTGTCAGCGTTTGGAAGTTGATTATGGGATGGATCCCTGCATATGGCAATCACTAGATGGTCCATCCTTTCGTCACAGCTCCAAATTTTGTCTCTGTAACTCCTTCCATGGGTGTTTTGTTCCCATTTCTAGGAAGGGGCAAAGTGTCCACACTTTGGTCTTCGTTCTTCTTGAATTTCATGCGTTTAGCAAATTGTATCTTATATCTTGGGTATCCTAAGTTTCTGGACTAATATCCACTTATCAGTGAGTATATATTGTGTGAGTTCCTTTGTGATTGGGTTACCTCACTCAGGATGATGCCCTCCAGGTCCATCCATTTGCCTAGGAATTTCATAAATTCATTTTTTTTATAGCTGAGTAGTACTCCATTGTGTAACTGTACCACATTTTCTGTATCCATTCCTTTGTTGAGGGGCATCTGGGTTCTTTCCAGCTTCTGGCTATTATAAATAAGGCTGCTATGAACATAGTGGAGCATGTGTCCTTCTTACTGGTTAGGACATCTTCTGGATATATGCCCAGAAGAGGTATTGCGGGATCTTCCGGTAGTACTATGTCCAATTTTCTGAGGAACCACCAGACTGATTTCCAGAGTGGTTGTACAAGCTTGCAATCCCACCAACAATGGAGGAGTGTTCCTCTTTCTCCACATCCTCGACAGCATCTGCTGTCACCTGAATTTTTGATCTTAGCCATTCTGACTGGAGTGAAGTGGAATCTCAGGGTTGTTTTGATTTGCATTTCCCTGATGATTAAGGATGTTGAACATTTTTTCAGGTGCTTCTCAGCCATTCGGTATTCCTCAGGTGAGAATTCTTTGTTCAGCTCTGAGCCCCATTTTTAATGGGGTTATTTGATTTTCTGGAGTCCACCTTCTTGAGTTCTTTATATATATTGGATATTAGTCCCCTATCCAATTTGGGATAGGTAAAGATCCTTTCCCAATCTGTTGGTGGCCTTTTTGTCTTATTGACGGTGTCTTTTGCCTTGCAGAAGCTTTGCAATTTTGCAATGAGGTCCCGTTTATCGGTTCTCGATCTTACAGCACAAGCCATTGCTCTTCTATTCAGGAATTTTTTCCTTGTACCCATAGCTTTTCCCTACTTTCTCCTGTATAAGTTTCAGTGTCTCTGGTTTTATGTGGAGTTCCTTAATCCACTTAGATTTGACCTTAGTACAAGGAGATAGAAATGGATCAATTCACATTTTTCTACATGATAACCACCAGTTGTGCCAGCACCATTTGTTGAAAATGCTGTCTTTTTTCCACTGGATGGTTTTAGCTCCCTTGTCCAAGATCAAGTGACCATAGGTGTGTGGGTTCATCTCTGGGTCTTCAATTTTGAAAAATATTATTCTTAATTACTCCACAATGACTACAACACTCAGAGAGTGTGAGCAATGGGCCTAGTCCTGATAGCACTACAGCAGCTAAATTTTAGACATGGAGAATTGTTGATGGTTGAAGAAGAGAGAGAGACTGGAAGACAACTTTGGTTCACAGGGAGTGTTAGCACCAAGAGAATCTGCAATGAGCATGGTTTCAAACAGGGAAGATGTACACAAACTTAAAGTAAGGATCAATAAAACGCTGTTAGCGATTGCTATTTAATATCTATTAAATTGTCAATTTTGTACAACAATCACTCTTGTGTATTTATTTACAAGATAATGGAAAAAATAATTACAGAAGATTCAGATAGTTTTTCTCATGCTTTTTTAATGTAATGAATTTCCAGTTGTCAGTTCTAATGTAACTGTGTTTTTTCTGTGAAAATGAAGTGTAATCGTGTCTCACTGTAGAAAGTACCAATAAACTATAATTAGTTGGATAGGATGACATTTTAATTGTTGTGATTATATAATATAGAAAGATAGGGCCGGGTGTGGTGGCGCATGCCTTTAATCCCAGCACTCGGGAGGCAGAGGCAGGCGGATTTCTGAGTTCGAGGCCAGCCTGGTCTACAAAGTGAGTGCCAGGACAGCCAGGGCTATACAGAGAAACCCTGTCTCAAAAAAAAAAAAAAAAAAAAAAGAAAGAAAGAAAGATAGGCAGGAATATTTTCTTCATATTCCGTGTAATTGTAAGTTTTTGATCATAGAGTTAATAAAGAAAATTTTAAAGTAAGTTTACTTCAATCTCTTCCAGACAGAAACTATTTAAAAATTAAGATAATCACAGTTTGTGAATATAACTGGATAGTTTATTAATAGCTGGGTATAATCACTTTTATCCTAAATCCTCTAACCTAAGTATTTTCTTTCTAGAGAGTTTTGTTAATTTCTTGTTTTTAATTTTTTGTCCATTTACCTCACTTCCCTTTATGTCTGCACTGGGAATTGAAGCCAGCATTAGACATACATTCCATCTCTTGAATTTTATTCTGAATATTTTACTTTTATTTCTATATTTTCTAAACAAGAGATGCTTATTAAACTTCACAGCAAAGACATGGACTTACTGCACAGCTCAAGTAGATATCCAACTAGTAATGTCTTACTTCAGCTTGCAGTAGAGCTGTGATAAGAGGGATGCATGCTTTGCCTACTTAATTTCACTACTTAAACATGAAAAAAAAAAGAAAAACAATTTGAGTAATTGTCAAAGAAAAACTTACTCCTTTAAATACTGGCATATAAATGAAGAAGTTCATCATTCTACTTTATTATACAAGCAACTATGTAAACATGGTATTAAATCTATATAAAAGGGAGAAACTAAGAGTAGAGATATAAGATAATAATAACCTCTGTTTAATTCATTATTTCTTGTGCAAAAAGAATACTTGATTTTTCTATCTGCTTATGTGAATGTAAGCTAAATCTGCTATGTAGTTCTTATCAGTGAAAAAGGCAAATTTTAGATCATGTTAAAATTGATTACATTTTGTTCTCCTCATTGGACCTTAAAGACAAGCTAAAATCATCCAAGTATACAGGCTCTGATGAACAAAGACACACTTAGAGGGAACCAGCTGACCCCTCTAGATGTCATATGTAAAATTTATTATGTAAGGCCATTAGTATTGGGGGCTGGATATTATGCCACCTAACACCAATTTTTCTGACTCATGTTACTGTGACTTGCACAGCATGTAAAGCTGATAAGTGTCAGAGTTGTAGAGAAAATCCTACTTGGATTTTTGGGTTGGTAATCTATGTTGTACATTCAGTTGCCATATCCTTTAGTATTACAAATTAATTCAGAAGTCAGGTAAAGACTCCAAAAGTAAAAGTCTCCCAGAGCTAGCCATTTTTCATATTCTCCCTGTCAAATGACTTCTCCTTTTGTCCTTACGCAATATACTAAGAACGCCAAGTGACTGTTAATTAAGTTTCTAGATATAGTTTCTATTCCTAAGGGAATAGAGAGGATAATTTAAAATGTATGTTTTATTTATTTATTTATTTATTTATTTATTTATTTATTTAATGTGCATGCCTGATAACTGCAGAGGTTAGAAGAGGGTGATGAATCCCAAGAACTGGAGCTATACAGGGTTGTTAACTTCTCTGTGGGTGAACATAAGACAATAGCCTAAATCTTAACCAGCATGCCTACCATTGAAAATAATACTGCAGTCAACAAGGGAATGATAATAACTTCTGATGTCTTGATTTAAATTCTTTTAGATACTTACCTAGACATGAGAATGCTGAGTCCCACAATAGTCCGGTATCTTGAGGCTTCTTCACATTTTTCTGTTTTCTGGACAAACTGTACCATTTACATTCCTAAAAACAGTGTACAAAGGTGAAAGTTCTGTGATATTGCAAAACACCTTGCCAGCAAATGGTGTTTGACAAGGAGAATTCACAGATGGGAAAGAATCAGTTTGGATTCTCATTGTAGACCATGCATAAAAAGGAACTAAATTTAGATTAAAGAAATAAGTGAAATTTATATATTTTCAAGTATGCGGTTATAAGTGTGTAATAAATTAGTATTATAAGATGTCCATAATTCACTATGTGTAAATATGCAATATAAGAAAATGTGATTGTTATAGTGTACTTAACTTGATGCCTCTTTAATAACACATTTAATATTGTTTCACAAAATAGCAAAACTTAGGGATAAATAAATATTAATGCTGCTTACAGAAAAGCTCATAGTAGATATGTGGTTCTGTAAATGTAAAAATACAATTATCATGGACTTTCCTAACATGTTAACCTATATGAGTCTCTCTTTTTGATATTTTGGACTTTGTATCAAGTACATGATATAAAAGTACAATCAAGACCATCTCTGCCACAGAAGAGACTAGCAGGAAGAAGAAAGAAATGGAAAACAGGGTGAGTGAGTGAGTGAGTGAGTGAGGCCAGATGACCTTCTGCACCTGAGTGACAATATCATTATGAAATTCACCACTATGTGTTATATACCATTAAATATTTTGTGAATGATTTTCAGCACAGATGCCTAAACAAAACATAAGGCCTTTGTTTCTGGTACTGGTACTTTGAGTCATAGGAAACAGGGCTTGTTTCACTTTACATGGAGAAATATATGGACGAGAGTTGTAGAAAAATTATCCCAGCATTCTCAAGTTACTGTCATATTGTGCCAGGACTCTGAGGATTCTTCTTTTGTTTATAACAGAAGAAAGGGAAGCACTCCACACTATAGTAGACTTAATCAAAGGTTCATTCAGTGTTAAAATTTAGGGATACTTCCCCTCTTTGGATTGAGTTTTGATAACTTAGTTTATTGAACTAAAACAGGATTTGGCAAGTATAAGGTAGTTATGGTAATGTAGGTTAATGGTGTTAAATATTTGGGGAACATTGATTTGTATCATGGTAACATATGAAGATGGTTATCTAGAAACAAATACCCATCATAAAATGCATAATTAAATCTAATGTCCTATAATAGTCCCATTATCCATTCTTTTCCTTTTAGATAAAAGTACTTAGTAAATTTCTGTACAATCTTTGTAGGGAAGTAAACAGTCATATATAAAGTAGGAAAGCATAACAGATAATATTAATTCTCTTTCCTTGTAAACACAATAGCTAATATTAATAGATGACATACTCTTGTGACAGGAATTTGGGTGTACATTTACAGGCAGTGCCTACTTATTCTGAACAATAATTTCATAAAGAAAGTGTAATTTTATTATCCACCAATGTATGCAAGAGAGAACAAGTAAAATAGGGGACTGGAGAGTTCTAGAAAATAATCTCTTACACTATTAGGCAAAAAAAAAAAAACCTTTAATTGTGTTCAATTTGACAGGCATAATGTTTTTATTAGAAGTTTGCATAGCTTTCCAGTATACTGAAAGCACTTCATTTCCAAAAAATATGTATTTATTTTTAAAATGTATATAACAAATATAAACATAACAATTTTTTTCATTTCTATTGAAATGGTTTGCTATAACTGAGAAAGAGTTTTATTGTACTTTTTCTTCTTGAATCTGCCTCTATCTCCAAATCTTGCCATAGAATATTGAACTAATGAGTTTTTATAAATTTGTGACACGTCACTAATTCTTCTACTGTACTTTTGCATAACTTTTGTTGCCCATAAGTTTAAAAATGTTTCTGTAGATGTCACTATGAGTTACATTTATATGATCACAACATTTTAAATATATATAATTTTTATGTAATATATGTATATAGTATATACATACTAACATTTATAATTAATATACAGAATTTTCCTCTAGAAAATATACATAAGGGTAAAAATATTTCCAAATTTATTAGAATATTTGTGGATAAATTATATACTTTCCTACAATGCTATAGAATCTAGCATGAATTCTAGTTTTTTTTATATTTGATACAAGTATGAGTTGAGCTTTTTCAAATTATAGACATACAAATATACAAAATTACACAACTAAACACAAGGTAAATTTTGTAAGATTAATATCTCTTAGTAGATTAAGGAGATTTTTATATTATTAACTTGCATAGGACCTTTTAATTTTATCCAAAGCCAATATTCAATTCTATATCTGAAAATGTGTTTGTCCCTATTTTAAGGTAATGCCTTTTCCAATGTTTTATAGAATAAAAAATAAGGTACTAATATTTGAAGATCCCTGATACTACACCTTGCACTATTTTATTTAGAAGCAAATTGTTTAAGCTATACTCATAAAAATTGCATTGGTTACTATTTGTTGATGTGATAAAATACTATCACCAAAGCAACTAATGGAACTAAAAGTTTATTTTAACTTATAATTCCAGATGGTAAGAATCTAAGGCAGATGAAATAGGTAGGAAAAATGGGTGGAACTGGATGCTCAATGCCTACACCTTGAGGCATTTTGATGTGCCACAAGCACCAAGTACCTGTACAAGAGACAGTACTGAAAGTGGTGAGTCTTTGGAACCTATAAGATGATCCCTGGTAGCATGTTTGCTTGAACTATCCCAAATCTCTCAAACAGTCCCATTAATTGTAGACTGGGATTTTAAGTTGTAAAACCTATTAAGGACATTTCTTATTAAAGTCACTATAATTATTAAAAATGTTGATAATTTTAATAAATATGAACCATTAGTACACATTAGGATAAAATAAATTTGGTTCAAGTGATTTGTTATTATCCTTTTTAATACTCATATTACAACATTAATTTTAGAAAGTTTATGTATGTACTTATTTTTCAGTTGGTCTATTTTTACAACAAAATATTGACATGCCAATAATCATTCTTTCCTTTTATCCTGAGTCATTAGGTACAGAAAGACAGAAAGAAACAAGATACCAGAAAGTCTCTGAAACAGTGTTCCAAGAAATAGCTGTACTAGCAAGACAAGAACAATGGCAACAAAAATATGATGTTAACTTTGAAAGGTGAAATTTTCATGGATCCCCATGCCCACACAATGAACAACAGTCAACTAATGACTGCAAAGAAAGAACTAGCCTCTCCCAATGATGAGCTCTTTTTTTTTAATTAGGTATTTTCCTCATTTACATTTCCAATGCTATCCAAAATGTCCCCAATACACTCCCCCCCTCCCCTACCCACCCACTCCCACTTTTTGGCCCTGGTGTTCCCCTGTACTGGGGCATATAAAGTTTGCAAGTCCAATGGGCCTCTCTTTCCATTGATTGCCTACTAGGCCATCTTTTGATACATATGCAGCTAGCTCTCTTAATGGCAATAAAATACAACATGGCTGGCCTTGAAATCAACATATAAAAACAATAAAGATGAACTCACTGCATTACATTTACATACTTGTGCAAAAAATATAATGGTAATCAAAGCAGAAGATGATATATTTGTATTTTAATAAAAATGTACACATATACAAAATGCACAAACATAAACAATAATGAATGGGTTGGGGGATTAAATTGTTATGGGGAGAATTAGGGAGAGGAAGGAGTGAAAACTATCAAAATGTCACATGCATATTTGAAACTCCTAAAAGATTACTAAAGTTATATTAAAGAATTATATTAAATAAAAATAAAAAAACTGCCAATCCTGTATCAGCTCTGGAATGTACACAGTTTCTAGTGTTGCCTTGGACCTTGTGGAGACTCAAACTGAAGTGAGTTGTGAGCACAGTATGGACAAGGCCATGGTTGAGTTTGCTAAAATGGATCGAGAACTAAGCCATTATGTTAAGGCTGTCCAGTCTACAATCAATCATGTAAAAGAAGAGCGTCCAGAAAAAGTACCAGATTTAAAATTACTGGTAGAGAAGACATTTTTGGCTTTACAGGATAAGAACTCTGACGCCGACTTTAAAGAGAATGAAAAGTTCATGCAGTTCAAGCAAAGGCTGAGGGAGCTGAAGAAGCAATATGGTATTCATGCAGACAGAGAGAATGATCTGACAGAGGAGTTGACGAAGATATGATTTTCATCTGCCCCATAACACAGCTGGAAATGAAGAAGCCAGTGAAAAATAAAATGTGTGGCCATACATACGAAGAGGAAACCGTTGTTCGCATCATTGAATCCAAGCATAAGAGGAAGAAGAAGGCCTGTTGCCCAAAAATTGGCTGTAGCCACACAGACATGAGAATGTCAGATCTCATTCCGGATGAAGCCCTGAGAAGGGCAATCGAGAGCCACAACAAGAAGAAAAAACGCCACTCCGAGTAGGAACAAGCCACCTGCCCACAGGAATGTCAGCAGCCTACCTCCCCGCCAGCCACCAGAGTGAGGGTAGCCAGCGATAGGCCTGGCCAAGCAGCGCTGTTTGCGGTAACCCTTGAAGGCTAATTGTAATTGAAAGCATTTTTTAAGTTACACAGTAAAAACACAAGTACATTATATTCTTTATTTTCAAGTGCTCTGAAATTTTAAATAAAACTTTGATAATCCTCAAAAAAAAAAAAAAAAATCAGTGCGAGCTGGGCATGGTGGCTCACACCTTTAATCCCAGCACTCGGGAGGCAGAGGCAGGTGGATTTCTGAGTTCGAAGCCACCCTGGTCTACAGAGTGAGTTCCAGGACAGCCAGGGCTACACAGAGAAACCCTGTCTTGAAAAACCAAAAATAAATAAATAAATAAATAAATAAATAAATAAATAAATCAGTGCGATGTAATGAAGACTGCAAATAACCTGTTATTCCCCATCCCTTAAAGTTTATTTATTTTTATATACTTTAGCTTATATTTGATTGCAAGATTTATATAAACTACAAAGCACTCTATTTTTTTCTTTTCTTTTTTATTAGATATTTTCTTCATTTACATTTCAAATGCTATCCCCAAAGCCTCCTATATCCTTCCCCCACCCTGCTCCCCAACCCACCAACTCCCACTTCCTGGCCCAGGCATTCCCCTGTATTGGGGCATATGATCTTCACAAGACCAAGGGCCTTTCCTCCCATTGACGGCCAACTAGGCCATCCTCTGCTACATATGCAACTAGAGACACAGCTCTCAGGGGTGGGAGGGCACTGGTTAGTTCATATTGTTTATGAACTATTGTTAATCAAGGAGCTAGAGAAAGCACCCAAGGAGCTAAAGGGGTCTGCAACCCTACAAAGTACCACATAGATGAACTTGTATCGAGTTCCAATATCTTGAATTTTATTAATTTTATTAATGCAGAATAATGCACAGAAAAAGTGCGCCTCATTCTTTGGTGTCTATAATTATCACAGATCTATTATTGTATACCAGATGAGAGATCTTTTTCTTTCACAGAGTTTTTAATATGCAAATAGAGATTAAGCCTCAGGAAATAGTATAGGAATATAAATCCTCAGATAGTCTTACCTACATTTCAATGTCGTAAATTTTACTGTAGTGAGGTCATGAATTTTAAAGCAAGGTTTTGTCTTCAACTCATGTTTTGGCTTTCTTTGCTTCTTTAGTTTTCTTATTCCATTTCATATTAATATAATAGCACAACATTATTATATGATAAACATTTTGGATTTAGTCATTGGGGAAACCTCACAATTTTGTTTTAAAAACATTAATCATAGTAATTGCTCAAAACTTGTACTGTATACTGAAAATAATCTGGTTGCCTCTGCCAGTGGAATGTCTATTTCTCTCTTGAGAACAGTGCTGTAGAAAGGTCAGAACAATGCTGGAAGAAGGTCCAGAGTATAATTACTGTATCATATGTCTTAATTGGACAGCACAATGTTGTTCGTGCATTAGCATCAATGGATGGTTCTATAACTAAAGATATTGAATTTATTGTTGGAATTGAGAAATATACAGATTTTTGTGAGGGAATACACAGAAGGAAGAATTGGGTTCAGAAAAGGGGAGATGGAGGAAAGTTTAGGAATAGTTGTTGACTATTTAAATTTTCTAGACTAGCACAACATCAGCAAGACTAAAATTACAACCTACGTACTATATTGAAGATTAGAAAAACAAGAAATATTTTCTAAACTATGCCTTTCCTGTGTTGAAATCATGAAGATTGATGTCATTCTGATCTCATGAAACTAGGTTTTGAATTTTTCTCCATCAATTTATCAGTAATATTTTATCCTATTGGAGAGACACTTTCATAATAAAAGTCCATGAGATACTTGAGTCATGATACTTTATGCAATATATGGTCTGCTGATACTTAAGGATACTTATGGATGTCACATTGAGAGGACTGTGGTGTCTTGATTTTTGCCCATGCATATCACCTAGTGAGCATTATCTTTTTCTAACTCAAGAGAGGCAATATAAAAATGTCTCATGTCTTGTTTTACACTTAATACAGTCACACACAGGAGTCAAATGACCAGTGAGAAACCTGCAGTATGAGGAATGCGTAGAAAGAACATTGTATTATCAGTAAAGCCTGTGATAAAAAGTTTATAGAATTTATTGGTTGCAAGCAATCTTCCATAGCAGTTAGGTGGGTGGTGAAGTAAACAAATGAAAAACAAACAAAAAGGTTAAAATGAAACATTTTATGCAGAATGCTTTGTTGTAGATGAACTAAAAGGGAGTCCATCATGGTGTGGCCTGTAAACCACTTACTGTCAACTATTTTACTAGAAACTTCGTTTAAACGTTATCATTAATGGGAAATGCTCAGTAGTTGATTTTCTTTTGAATGGTGAAAGAAAATATTGCACAACAAATAAAACACGGAAGCTCTATGATTGTAGTAATTATTGAATTTATGACAATTATTGTAATAATAGATGGAATTTAACTGGAACAGAATGTTGAAAAGTTTTGATAACTTTTAACTTTTGTATTTTTGAGGTCCAGTACCAGGAATTGAACCTATACCCTTCTATGTACTCTGCAGATGTTTCATTGCTTGCTTAGCCTTATTTTCATGATGGAATTTATTCATTAAAGCTTTACTTTTCACTTTTCATTATGTGTGTGTGTGTGTGTGTGTGTGTGTGTGTGTGTGTGTGTGAGTATATGTGTTGTACATGTACTGGACAGGTACCTGAGGAGGACAGAATCACATGTAGTCTCTCCTGGAGCAGGTCATATAGACAGTTGTAAGCAGCTGCTTGTTGTGGGTGCTAGTAATAAAATCCATGTCCTCTGGAAGAAGTATGTACACTCTGCCATTGGCCCCCAAACTTTTATTTTTCAAACAAATATTGAAGTGTTTTATATAAAAAGCCTGATCATAATTTATGTTTACAATATGAAAAATTTGGACATATCATATATTTGTGATAACATTACTATAGCCATGTGGTCATCAACCTATTTATCTGTTATTAATTTAAAATGATTTATTGTATTTCTCATCTTTCTTCTCCATTTTTTCATTTTCTTCTGTTCTCTCACTTCTTTTTCTCCTCCTCTACTTTTTTGTCTTAAACACACATACACACACACACACACACACATGAGTGAAAGAAAATCTAATTATACATCTTTCCACTTTAAATATAGATGCTTTCCATAGAACACATGGAACACATCTTTAAGCCTGATTCTATTAAAATTTCAAATGTTCCATAATTGAAAACTTTGGACAATTTCTCTCCTTAGATTCCCTGGAAAACCCAAGATATCCACAACAAACATCAGACTAAACAGACTTAAGCTGCTGTGCTTGCTGCTTTTCTGACAATTATGATGGAAACTGAAGCAGTGTGAATCTGGCATAAAACGAGGAATATAGAGACACTCAATGGGATACTGACCCTAGCAGTAACTACATGCAAATGAGGTAATCTGATCTTTGATAAAGGTGCCAGGACTGCACAGTGGGGAAAGATGAGTTTCTTAACAATAATACTAGGAAAATGTATATTCACATGCAAAAGAATGAAGCGTTACACTGTATGATACATAAAAATCAATTCACAATGGTTTAAAGATACAAGAATCAAAGTATAAAGTTCCTGAAATAGAACAGGAAAGAGTCTTAACATTGATTGACTCAATAGTTGTGCTGGTAGAAGATCAATGTACAGGTAAGAAAGTTAAAAATATAAAATACACAAGGGAGAATACATCAAGTTCAAAGTTACTTCACCACAAAAGAAACAATCAATGAGGTTAAAAGAGCACATACAGAATGGAAGAAAATATGTTCCAACCACTTGTCTGACAGATGGCTGATATCCTAGGTTCATAAGAGTAATTCAACATGTTTTAAAAATGTGAACAGAGACTTCTTCAAAAAAGCAAAAAATATTTGACTAGCCAGCAAGTGTACAACAGAGTCACAGATATTCTTCTTCTAGATATTCTTAAGGTAAAGCAAATCTAATGTACGATGATATATTGACTCATATTAGTAGGGTTGTTATCCTTTAAAATGCAGGAGAATGTGGAGAATGTAGAACACTGGATATTGTTAAAGGGTATTAATTAATTAATAGTGAAACTTCCACAGGAAAAGAGAGCTGTTAAAATATTAGAAGTACCACATGATTTTATAACCTCATTTGGGGCTATTAATCAAAACTCATTGATATCAGTATGCGGAAAGGACATCTGAATTCATGTCCTCTCAGTGTTCAATCAGTGCTGTGTTTTGGTTTTGTCACTGTGACAAACTAAATGAAAGAGTTTATAAGAAAGAAATATTTAATTTGTGTTGCACTTTTGTAGATTATATTCCATCATCCTTTGGTTCATTATGCAATCAGTCAGAAAAGGAATTTGTAGTGGAAAGAGCTTGTTGTCTGTTTTGTGATAAGGAAGCAGAAAAGAGATAAATACAACATATGGAGAGGAGAGGAGAGGAGAGGAGAGGAGAGGAGAGGAGAGGAGGGGAGGGGAGGGGAGGGGAGGGGAGGGGAGGGGAGGGGAGGGGAGGGGAGGGGAGGAGGGGAGGGGAGGGGAGGGGAGGAGGGGAGGGGAGGGGAGGGGAGGGGAGGGGAGGGGAGGGGAGGGGAGGGGAGAGGAGAGGAGAGGAGAGGAGAGGAGAGGAGAGGAGAGGAGAGGAGAGGAGAGGAGAGGAGAGGAGAGGAGAGGAGAGGAGAGGAGAGGAGAGGAGAGGAGAGATAAAAACGAGGCATCCCAATGTCTCATGCAACCCTCAACCACATGTCCTAATTTCATCCTACTGGGACTCCTTTCTAAAGAAAAAGTTTTGTGAACATAAACTTATTATATATCATAACTAACCCTTCAGTATACTGTAGTGTATTCATCATATTTTCCCACATGTATGCAATATTTTGGTCACATACACACCCTCACCCTCTCATGTCCCTCTCCTACTCTCCTATTCCCTTTCCTTTTCACAACTAACACATCTAATGTCATGGAAAATTTTTGTGACAGAATGAGACTTACTAAGTTTGTTCACATGAATATCAACAGCTGAAGTACGCTCTACCACTGGAAAAAGTCTCCCCAACCCTTGGTATTTATTATCTTAATATAAAATTTTAGGACTCGTTGAAGCTCAATGTTTTCTTCCCATTTTGAAATCACTGTCCTGTCAACCCCAATCTTGTTCAGTATTGTGTGGGAAATCAGAGCTGCTATGGGCCTCACATCTTAAAACTTCTAATATATTTCACCAATGACACAGGTTAGTACTAACACATGGCTTTTGAAGGACTTTTCAAATCTGAATTATACTAAATATTAGTTATTGTACTCAAAGTATTCAATATCAACTCACTAGCTGTACATGCAATATGATTCTTTCCAGCCATAAAATCTAACATTTCTATAGACATGGAAGAACCATGTCAAAACTGTATAAAATGTGACAAAGCAGTTTCAGAAAAACTTATCCTACTTATATGATATTTGTAAATATTTTAACTCACACAAGCATAAGTATGTATAGTAGAATGGTACAAGTGCCACAGATTTTATATTAAATGTGGTATAAGACAATGAGAAAATACTGGAGGTATTTATGAGGAAAATTTTCTTTTTATTTAATTTTATTTTAATTAGGTATTTTCTTCAATTACATTTCCAATGCTACCCCAAAAGTCCCCCATACCCATCCCCCACTCCCCAACCCCCGCCACTCCTACTTCTTGGCCCTGGAGTTTCCCTTTACAGAGGCAGATAAAGTTTGCACGACCAATGGGCCTCTCTTTCCAGTGATGGCCGACTAGGCCATCTTCTGATTCATATGCAGGTAAAGACACGAGCTCCGGGGGGTTACTGGTTAGTTCATATTGTTGTTCCACCTATAGGGTTGCAGATCCCTTTAGCTCCTTGGGTACTTTCTCTAGCAACTCCATTGGGGGCCCTGTGATCCATCCAATAGCTGATTGTGAGCATCCACTTCTGTGTTTGCTAGGGCTCAGCATATTCTCACAAGAGACAGCTATATCAGGGTCCTTTCCGCAAAAGCTTGCTAGTGTATGCAATGGTGTCAGCATTTGGAGGCTAATTATGGGATGGATCTCCGGGTATGGCAGTCTCTAGATGATCCATCCTTTCATCTCAGCTCCAAACTTTGTCTCTGTAACTCCTTCCATGGGTGTTTTGTTCCCAATTCTAAGAAGGGGCAAACTGTCCACACTTTGGTCTTCATTCTTCTTGAGTTTATTGTGTTTTGCAGATTGTATCTTGTATCTTGGGTATTCTAAGTTTCTGGGCTAATATCCACTTATCAGTGAGTACATATTACGTGAGTTCTTTTGTGATTGGGTTACCTCACTCAGGATAATGCCCTCCAGATCCATCCATTTGCCTAGGAATTTCATAAATTCATTCTTTTTAATAGCTGAGTAGTACTCCATTGTGTAAATGTACCACATTTTCTGTATCCATTTCTCTGTTGAGGGGCATCTGGGTTCTTTCCAGTTTCTGGCTCTTATAAATAAGGCTGCTATGAACATAGTTGAGCATGTGTCCTTCTTAATGGTTGGAACATCTTCTGGATATATGCCCAGGAGAGGTATTGCGGAATCCTCCAGTAGTACTATGTCCAATTTTCTGAGGAACCGCCAGACTGATTTCCAGAGTGGTTGTACAAGCTTGCAATCCCACCAACAATGAAGGATTGTTCCTCTTTCTCCATATCCTCTCCAGCATCTGCTGTCACCTGAATTTTTGATTTCGTCATTCTGACTGGTTTGAGGTGGAATATCGGGGTTATTTTGATTTGCATTTCTCTGATGATTAAAGATGCTAAACAGTTTTTTCAGGTGCTTCTCAGCCATTCAGTGTTCCTTAGATGAGAATTCATTGTTTAGCTCTGAGCCCCATTTTTAATGGGGTTATTTGATTTTCTGGAGTCCACCTTCTTGAGTTCTTTATATATATATTGGATATTAGTCCCCTATCTGATTTAGGATAGGTAAAGTTCCTTTCCCAATCTGTTGGTGGCCTTTTTGTCTTATTGACAGTGTCTTATTTTTTAAAATATTTTTTATTATGTATTTTCCTCAATTACATTTCCAATGGTATCCCAAAAGTCCCCCATACCCCCCCCCACTCGCCTTGCAGAAGCTTTGCAGGAGCTTTGCAATTTTATGAGGTCCCATTTGTCAATTCTTGATCTTACAGCACAAGCCATTGCTGTTCTATTCAGGAATTTTTCCCCGGCGCCCATATCTTTGAGGCTTTTCCCCACTTTTGCCTGTATAAGTTTCAGTGTCTCTGGTTTTATGTGGAGTTCCTTGATCCACTTAGATTTGATCATACTGCAAGGAGATAGGAATGGATCAATTCACATTCTTCTACATGATAACTGCCAGTTATGCCAGCACCATTTGATGAAAATGCTGTCTTTTTTTCCACTGGATGGTTTTAGCTCCCTTGTCAAAGATCAACACACAGCCATAGGTGTGTGGGTTCATTTCTGGGTCTTCAATTCTATTCCGTTGGTCTACTTGTCTCTTGCTATACCAGTACCAGGCAATTTTTATCACTATTGCCCTGTAGTACAGCTTTAGGTCAGGTGATTCCACCAGAGGTTCTTTTATCCTTAAGAAGAGTTTTTGCTATTCTACGTTTTTTGTTATTCCAGATGAATTTGCAGATTGCACTTTCTAATTCGTTGAAGAATTGAGTTGGAATTTTGGTGGGGATTGCATTGAATCTGTAGATTCCTTTTGGCAAGATAGCCATTTTTACTATATTGATACTACCCACCCATGAACAAGGCGGGTCTTTCCATCTTCTGAGATTTTCTTTAATTTCTTTCTTCAGAGAATTGAACTTCTTATCATACAGATCTTTGACTTCCTTAGTTAGAGTCACACCAAGGTTATATTATTTGTGATTATTGAGAAGAGTGTTGTTTCCCTAATTTCTCTCTCAGCCTGTTTATTCTTTGTGTAGAGAAAGGTTATTGCCTTGTTTGAGTTAATTTTATATCCAGCTACTTCACCGAAGCTGTTTATCAGGTTTAGGAGTTCTCTGGTGGAATTTTTCTGGTCATTTATATATAATATCATAACATCTGCAAAACGTGATATTTTGACTTCTTCCTTTCCAATTTGTATCCCCTTTATCTCCTTTTGTTGTCAATTGCTCTGGCTAGGACTTCAAGTACAATGTTGAATAGGTAGGGAGAAAGTGGACAGCCTTGTCTAGTCCCTGATTTTAGTGGGATTGCTTCCAGCTTCTCAACATTTACTTTGATGTTGGCTACTGGTTTGCTGTAGATTGCTTTAATCATGTTTAGGTATGGGCCTTGAATTCCTGATCTTTCCAAGACATTTATCATGAATGGGTGTTGGATTTTGGCAAATGCTTTCTCCACATTTAACTAGATGATCATGTAGTTTTTGCCTTTGAGTTTGTTTATATAATGGATTACATTGATGGATTTCCATATATTAAACCATCCCTGCATCCCTGGAATGAAACCTATGTGGTTAGGATGGATGATTGTTTTGATGTGTCCTTGGATTCGGTTAGAGAGAATTTTATTGAGTATTTTTGCATCAATATTCATAAGGGAAATTGGTCTGAAGTTCTCTATCTTTGTTGGATTTTTCTGTGGTTTAGGTATCAGAGTAATTGTGGCTTCATAGAATGAATTGGGTAGGGTACCTTCTGATTCTATTTTGTGCAATAGCTTGGGAAGAACTGGAATTAGATCTTCTTTGAAGGTCTGATAGAACTCTGCACTAAAGCCATCTGGTCCTGGGCATTTTTGGGTTGGGACACTATTAATGACTGCTTCTAATTCTTTAGGGGATATAGGACTGTTTAGATCATTAACCTTATCCTGATTTAACTTTGGTACCTGGTATCTTTCTAGAAATTTGTCCATTTCAACCAGGTTTTCCAGTTTTGTTGAGTATAGCCTTTTTTAGAAGGATCTGATGGTGTTTTGGATTTCTTCAGAATCTGTTGTTATGTCTCCTTTTTCATTTCTGATTTTGTTAATTAGGATGCTGTCTCTGTGCCCTCTAGTGAGTCTGGCTAAGTGTTTATCTATCTTGTTGATTTTCTCCAAGAACCAGCTCCTCGTTTGGGTGATTCTTTGAATAGTTCTTCTTGTTTCCACTTGGTTGATTTTGCCCCTGAGTTTGATTTTTTTCCTAACATCTACTCCTCTTGGATGAATTTGCTTCCCTTTGTTCTAGAGCTTTTAGGTGTGTTGTCAAGCTGCTAGTGTGTGCTCTCTCTAGTGTCTTTTGGAGGCACTCAGAGCTATGAGTTTCCCTCTTAGAAATGCTTTCATTGTGTCCCATAAGTGTGGGTATGTTGTGGCTTCATTAAACTCTAAAAAGTCTTTAATTTCTTTCTTTATTCCTTCCTTGACCAAGGTATCATTGAGAAGAGTGTTGTTCAGTTTCCACATGAATGTTGGCTTTCTATTATTTATTTTGTTATTGAAGATCAGCCTTTGTCCATTGTGATCTGATAGGATGCATGTGACAATTTCAATATTTTTGTATATGTTTAGGCTTGTTTTGTGACCAATTATATGGTCAATTTTGAAGAAGGTATCATGAGTTGCTGAGAAGGTATATCCTTTTGTTTTAGGATAAAATGTTCTGTAGATATGTGTTAAATCCATTAGTTTCATGACTTCTGCTAGTTTCACTGTGTCCCTGTTTAGATTCTGTTTCCATGATCTGTCCATTGATGAAAGTGGTGTGCTGAAGTCTCCCAATATTATTGTGTGAGGTGCATTGTGTGCTTTGATATTTACTAAAGTCTCTTTAATGAATGTAGCTGCCCTTCCATTTGGAGCATAGATATTCAAAATTGAGAGTTCCTTTTGGAAGATTTTACCTTTAATGAGTATGAAGTGCCCCTCCTTGTCTTTTTTGATAACTTTTTGTTGGAAGTTGATTTTATTCTATATTAGAATGGCTACTCCAGCTTGTTTCTTCAGACCATTTGCTTGGAAAACTGTTTTCCAGCCTTTTACTCTGAGGTAGTGTCTGTCTTTATCCCTGAGTTGGGTTTCCTGTAAGCATCAAAATGTCAGGTCCTGTTTGTGCAGCCAGTCTGGTAGTCTATGTCTTTTTATTGGGCAATTGAGTCCATTGATGTTAAGAGAAATCAAAGAAAAGTAATTGTTGGTTCCTGTCATTTTTGTTGTTAAAGTTGGGAATCTGTTCTTGTGGCTGTCTTCTTTTAGTTTTGTTAAAGGATTACTTTCTTGCTTTTTGTAGGGTGTGTTTTCCATCATTGTGTTGGTGTTTTCCCTTTATTATCCTTTGAAAGGCTGTATTTGTGGAAAAATATTGTGTGAATTTGGTTTTGTCAGTGAATACTTTATTTTCTCCATCTATGGTAATTGAAAGTTTGGCTGGGTATAGTAGCCTGGGCTGGCATTTATGTTCTCTTAGTGTCTGTATAACATCTGTGCAGGATCTTCTGGCTTTTATAGTCTCTAGTGAAATGTCTGGTGTAATTCTGATAGGCCTGCCTTTATATGTTACTTAACCTTTTTCCCTTACTGCCTTTAATATTCTATCTTTATTTAGTGCATTTGTTGTTCTGATTATTATGTGTTGGGAGGAATTTCTTTTCTGGTCCAGTCTATTTGGAGTTCTGTAGGCTTCTTGTATGTTCATGGGCATCTCTTTCTTTAGGTTTGAGACGTTTTCTTCTAAAATTTTGTTGAAGATATTTGCCGGCCCTTTGAGTTGAAAATCTTCATTCTCATCTACTCCTATTATCTGTAGGTTTGGTCTTCTCATTGTGTCCTGGATTTCCTGGATGTTTTGAGTTAGAATCTTTTTGCATTTTGCATTATCTTTGATTATTGTGCTGATGTTGTCTATGGAATCTTCTACACCTGAGATTCTCTCATCCGTCTCCTGTATTCTTTTGCTAATGCTGGCTTCTATGATTCCAGTTTTCTTTCCTAGGTTTTCTACCTCCAGCATTGCCTCACTTTGGGTTTTCTTTATTGTATCTACTTCCCTCTTTAGGTCTAGTATGGTTTTGTTCATTTCCATCACCTGTTTGCTTGTGTTTTCCTGTTTTTCTTTAAGGATTTATAACTCTTTAGCAGTGTTCTCCTGTATTTCTTTAAGTGAGTTATTAAAGTCCTTCTTGATGTCCTCTACCATCATCATGAGATATGCTTTTAAATCCAGGTCTAGCTTTTCGGGTGTGTTGGGGTGCCCAGGACTGGCTGAGGTAGGAGTGCTGGGTTCTGATGATGGTGAGTGGTCCTGGTTTCTGTTAGTAAGATTCTTATGTTTGCCTTTCACCATCTGGTAATGTCTGGAGTTAGTTTTTATAGTTTTCTCTGGTTACAGCTTGTTCCTCTCATGATTCTGTTAGTCTCTATCAGCAGACCTGTAAGCCTAGCTCTCTCCTGAGTTTCAGTAGTTAGAGCACTCTCTGCAGGCAAGCTCTCCTCTTGCAGGGAAGGTGGACAGATATCTGGTGTTCGGACCTGCCTCCTCACAGAAGATGAAGCCCCGAAACAGGGCTTGTCCCAGAATCTGTGTAGCTTCTGCAGTCCACACTTTCACCTGCGCAGACTAGTCTCAGTGGAGTCCGGAACCAAGATGGCTTCCCCAGATGTTGTGGCAAATCCCTCCCAAGCGCAGTGGACACCTCTCCTCTGGCAGGGAAGATGTCCGGGTGTCTGTAACCCAAAATGAGGTCTGCCCCAGAAGCTCTGTGGCTTTTGGCTGTCCCAGTAGCTGTTAGCTTCTGCAGTCCAGACACTCACCTGTGCAGACCAGTCTCAGAGGAATCCGGGAGGGAATTTTTCAATATCATCTGTCTCACCATGTTATCCATTCCCCTAGTTTGTTCTTTTATAAGATAGGTGGCTTCTCTCCCTCAAAAATGTAATATTTGGTACAATCTTATTGATAATTTCAAAAGAATGGTTTTTGAGATTTACAATTCTGCCTGAAAATTAATGTGATTAGCTATTTCTTGTGCTGATTAGACTAGTTCAAGGGAAAACCCAGATAGATGGCATCAGTTGTCAACTTGACACATCTTGGAAGAGGACCTCAATTAAGAAATTACTTTGATGAGATTTGTTGGTACCCAACATGTAGGGCATTTTCATGATTGCTAGTTGGTATAGGATGAGCCAGCCCAATATGGGTAGTGTCATCCCTAGGCATTAATGCTGGGCTTCCTAAGTATAATGCCTGTTCAAGCCAGGGGAACCCTGCCAGAAAACAGAGTACCTACATAGTCTCTGTTTTAATTATTGCCTGCAGGTTTATTTTGGCTTCTCTCAGTGATTGACTATAACCGGTAATCCAAACAAAATCGTTCATCTCCTAAATTGCTTTTTGTCAGTGTGTTTGTTTGAATAGTAAAATGGCCCCATAGGTTCATATATTTAAATATTTGGTCCCCAGTTGGTGGATGTGTTTGGTAGGAATTAGGAAAGATGACATCATTGGGGAGTAGCTGTGAGCTTTTTAGAGGAAGTGTGCCACTGCTGATTTTCTAAAAGTCCACACCTTAAAATCCCAGTCTCATGTGTTCTGCTAGCTGCCTACAAATGCCATCAAAATGTCGCTCCTTGGCTCCATCCTGCCTGCCTACCTCTGTTTCCTACCATGTTGTTCACCAACTAAGCCTCTGAAACTGTACGCAAAACTCCTATTAAATGTTTTATTTTATAAGTTGTCTTGGTCATGATGTTTTCTCTCAGCAGTAGAACAGGAGCTCAGACAGTTGGGGTTTGATAGAGCAACAGAAAAGCAAACTAGAAAAGGTGGGAAAGTAGTATTTCCAGATACTGTGATGGAGGGTAGTTGTAAGATAGATTGCTCCTGGGTCATAAATTCCAAGGAGATATACCTATATCCAGTGTCATCTTCATTTGGTGGCTGAGAGTACAGGCGAAACAAAATGGTAAGACATGAATGATTATCCATCAATCTTCTGATGACACCATCTACTTTCAAATATAGCTCACTTTATCAGGCCTTTTATTTTGAAGTACTTAGCCAACAGTTACTGTAGTTGTAAGGTCTTTTGAACTATAACTAAGAGCTATGCCAATGGGATTTCAATAGTTCAATATACATAAATGGTTCAATATACATGTATATTCAATGGTTCAATATACATATGTGTGTTTCTTTATGTTTTTTATTTTACCAATATTTTATCTAAAACTGTATAACTTATATGCACCATTTTATCTATTTTTATCATGTATACCATTTATTTATATACCTAATCTTATTAGTTTTCTTTATCCAGATAACACTGACCAATACAACTAGTGACAGAGTGTTAGATTTATACATTAAATTTAGACTGGATAATTTAAGGCTGGCAAGTTTTCTAAAATAAAAACTCCAAACAGATTGATGCTATGCTTCCATAGCCAGAAAGCAGTGTCTAAAAACTAAAACAACCTTTCCTCTTCACACAATGTTAATTTATTTCACACATCTTCATATTCTTTTTTTATAGCTTTTTTTTTCAAGTTTTTAATACACTCAATAAAATCCAATTTCTACTTTATTTAGTAAGGTGAAAAATCAATTCTCAATTTCCTCCATTACTTTTGAAAAACAAAATAGAAATGAGGATAGTGGGTGAGGATTTCCATCTCACTTAAAAAGCCCTTTTCCTATGCAAACTCTCATTCATGGGAATACTAATAAAGATATATTTATGTAGGAAAAGTCTTTGTTGAGATAATTCTTCTCTAATAATGAAGCAACATTCAAATATCAGTATAATATGATTTTGAAAACAACACAATTCACTTGTATCTGTAATACCATTAAATGTACATGGAGAGGAGCAACCTCCATTGGTATCTGTGTGCATGTTAAATCCAGTGAACCATATGAGGGAGCTAATACCCTCTGTATCTTTGCTCAATGGCCACATTAGGTGAGACTTGTATTAATTTCTGAGATAGATTTTCTTGTATTCAGTATTATTATTTTATTTACTACACAGTCACTAAATTGATAAATATTAACATTTTATACCTGACTTTTTTTTTTTACTCCTTTCCAATCCTCTCTTGCTGTTTATATGAAGTGACAAATACCACACCCCCACCCCAATGATTGTTAATGGACTAGTTCTTTCTGTTTTCTAGCTCAAAGGGTATTTCCCCTGGGGAAAATCATGGTTTTGCTAATCATTGCTGGAGCACTTTACTGCTTTAAAATGCTGTCATGGGGCTTTTAGGTGGTGTCTGTGAAGAAAACTGACAGAAGATTTGAGGCAGCAGGAACAACCTTCATTCTGAGGACAAAGCTGCTGCTCATTATGAGGGATCTTTGTGAAGTAAGCTAAGAGATTTCTTCTTCTCCCTGAGGGGTCCAACAAAGGAGTAGTAAAGGACCTTGAGACTTTACATCTTTTATGGACAGAAAGATAGGCATCTGGAAGGAGATTTTAAGTAAATAAGGAAAGCTATGGTGTAAGTATGCTAAAAGCATGGGTCTCATGATCTCTTTCCACCATTCACCCAGTTCCATAAACTTGGCAATGATGAGAAGTAGGTGATGAGGGCCACATGACCCAGGCATCTTTTAGCACTCATGACAGCAGCTGAGTGAACAGATTTGGAAAGGTCAATTCCTTATTTCCCTTGAAAAAAATATAAATGTGTTGTTGTATGTCAACCACATTATAGGCCAACTGCTATATAAAAGATCTTTATACTAATCATTTAGATATTTCATATTGGTTATGGTTGTGTGTTCAGGATTAACTTTGAGTAAGGAAAATTAGGGAACTTGAAATTACACACAAACTCATTCTCATAAGCTCAAGTTCTCAGAAGTTTCTCCTTATTCCTATCTACTTTCTTATAAAGTTCCTAGTGAGGTCTGTCGTTTATAAATGTCGTCATAGCCGGGCGTGGTGGCACACGCCTTTAATCCCAGCACTCGGGAGGCAGAGGCAGGCAGATTTCTGAGTTCGAGGCCACCCTGGTTTACAAAGTGAGCTCCAGGACAGCCAGGGATATACAGAGAAACCCTGTCTCGAAAAAACAAACAAACAAACAAAACAAATCAAAAAATGTCATCATACGAAACCTAGCTGGAAATGCAGAAGCCATCCCCCAGGTGCACTTTTGAGCCTTTTGTTGGGGAAAAGATCATATCTGGAAGGGTGCTTGCCAACAGCAGTGACTGGAGCAAACCTGACACAGGTGGCTTTAGTCCACACAGAGACTGATGCTTATGGGTTTTCTAGATCCACTGAATTAAAAAATGTACACACAACAGAATATGTGGATAAGATGTGTCCTGCCCACATTCCAGATTATTATATTTACTATGAACAATTGAGCTGTTCACCTGTCCGGGACCCACAGAACGATCCTTGAAAAATAAGTTGATATTGGGCAAAAGGCTCAGAATACCCACTATACAACCTACAGACCATGTGAAGCCCAAGAAGAAGGAAAACCAAAGTAAGAATGCTTCAGTCCTACTTAAAAGTGGGAACAAAATAAACACAGGAGGTAGAGTGTGATGGTTTGTATATCCTTGGACCAGGGAGTGGCACCATCTGAAGGTGTGGCCTTGTTGGAATAGGTGTGACCTGGTTGGAATGGGTGTGTCACTGTGGGTGTGGGTATAAGATCCTCACCCTAGTTGCCTGGAAGTCAGTCTTCCACTAGCAGCCTTTGGATGAAGACATAGAACTCTCAGCTCCTCCTGCGCCATGCCTGCCTGGATACTGCCATGCTCCCACCTTGATGATAATGGACTGAACCTCTGAACCTGTAAGCCAGCCCCAATTAAATGTTGTTTTTTTATAAGACTTGCCTTGGTCATAGTGTCTGTTCACAGCAGTAAAACCCTAACTAATACAGAAGTTGGTACCAGAAGTGGGGTATTGCTGTGATAGGCCTGACCATGCTTTTATTTGAAAGAATGTGGATTTTGGGACTTTGGATTTGGAAAGCAGTGGAATGCTTTAAATGGGGCTTAATGGATCATCCTAGTAGGAATATGGAAGACTTTGTTGCTGGGAGTAATTTGAACTGTGTTGACCTGGCCCAAGAGATTTCAAAGGAGAAGACTTTCAGAATCTGGCATAAAGACTGGTTTTGTGGTATTTTGGTGAAGAATGTGGCTACTTTTTGCCCTTGTCTGAAAAGTTTGCCTGAGGCTAAGGTGAAGAGACTTGGATTAATTGCATTGACAAAAGAAGTTTCAAAAAAGCCCAGCAGAGACTTTGTTCTCTGGTTAAGTCTTATGAAGAAAAGTTTGAACAAGCATAGCAAGCTTAGAAAGGAAAAATATAAAATATATGGTTTGAGTATTAAAGGAGTACCAGGAAGTGAAATGGAGCAAAATCTTGTGTTCTAGGAGATAAAGATTAAGGGAGTAGGACCTTGGGGCAAGATCCTACCCAGCTAAATTAGATCCAGGCATGGTGGTACACACCTTTAATCCCAGGAGACAAGCATGCTGATCTCTACATTCAAGGTCAATGTACAGAGCAAGAACCAGGATAGCCAAGCTTAGGCAGTGAAGGATTTAGAAAACATAAAGCTAGTGATAATGTAATAATACAAGGGGATCATGTTCTAGTTCCTGTAAGCAGCAGAACTCGGCAGCTTCAGCCATGTGGCTCTGGCTCTAGAGTTAAGAATGGAAGGAACTACTGGGAAAATTGATGCTGGTTAGCTGGAGCTAAGGAATTAGTGATGATTAAGAAGAGACCAGCATTGTTGAGGTGAAATCTTCTGGAAACTGTTTTCTGGGAGCACAAAGAAGCTGTGTTCCAGAGATACCCAAGGTTGTACCTCATGCTGCGGCTGGACTTGGTAATGTGTAAGAGTCACTCAGGTGGTACTGCTTGTGAAGGAATGAAGGGATCATGCAGAGAAGCTGAGGCTTAGCACTGTGAGAGGCCAGGGAAGCCCATTGGAGAAGGTGAAGCCTCAGCTGTAGTTGATGGCCCAGGATTGAAGGGGTCATGCAAAGGATTTGAGGCTTGGCACCCTGAAGAGAGCCTATGAGAGGCTATTGGTGAAGCCTAGTTGGAGTGGAACACCCCAGTGTATTGGAGATGTCAGTACCATGGGATGATCACCAAGAACAGCAGCCGTAATGGAGTGGATCAACCTGAGCATAGAGTGCTACAGAGGACAGAGATGGAGAAGTGATGCCAGTCCTTAGGAGGAGTCCAAAAGATCAAGTAGAATCCCAGACACTGAAAGAAGAAGCTGTAACATTGAAATTGCCTTGGAGACTCAAAGATGTTAAAGATGCCAGAGCCATGGGATACATGCTGAGGAAAGCTGCTAACAGGGAGTGGAACCAGCCCAGGAGGAAGCAGTTTGTTGCAGTCAAAAAAGATGAAAAAGGAGTGGAGATCTGAAGACCACTTTGACATCAGCCATGGAGATGCAGAGTTTGGAGTTTGCCCAGCTGGTTTCCTGCCTTGCTTTGGGGATTACAGTTAATTAAGTTGAATGAATCTCAGAAGAGACCTTGAACTTTGGACTTTTAACATTGTTGCAACTGCTATAGACTATGAGGACTTTGAAAGTTGCAATAAATGCATTTTGCATTATGCTATGTTTAAGTATGGCCCCCATAGACTCATGTTTTTGAACAAGTCTATGGGGACCAGGGAGTGGAATGTGATGGTTTGTATATCCTTGGACCAGGGAGTGGCACCATCTGAAGGTGTGGCCTTGTTGGAATAGGTGTGACCTGGTTGGAATGGGTGTGTCACTGTGGGTGTGGGTATAAGATCCTCACCCTAGTTGCCTGGAAGTCAGTCTTCCACTAGCAGCCTTTGGATGAAGACATAGAACTCTCAGCTCCTCCTGCGCCATGCCTGCCTGGATACTGCCATGCTCCCACCTTGATGATAATGGACTGAACCTCTGAACCTGTAAGCCAGCCCCAATTAAATGTTGTTTTTTTATAAGACTTGCCTTGGTCATAGTGTCTGTTCACAGCAGTAAAACCCTAACTAATACATAGAGGGTGGGAGGGACTTGGCAGGAAGAGAGGACAGAGAGGGGAAAGGGGGGCAGGATCAGGTATGGGAGGAGAAGAAGAACAAAGGGTCAGGAAATTGAACAGAAGTGTGTAGCAGTGGGGGATGGGGAGCTGGGGATAGCCACCAGAAAGTCCCAGATGACAGGTAAACAGAGGTTCCCAGGACCTACTGGGGATGACATTAGCTGAAATACCCAACAAAGAAGAGACAGAACCTGTAGAGACCATATCCAGAGTTTAGGTACAGCCCCCAGTTGAGGGATGGAGTCACCCACACATTTCCAAAATTTTAACCCAGAATGTCTCATATCGAAAGGAAAAACAGGGACAAAGAGTGGAGCAGAGACTGAAGGAAAGACCTTCCAGAGATTGCCCCACCTGGGGGTGCATCCTATATGCAGACAAAAAACCTAGACACTGTTGCTGATATCAAGAAATGCTTGCTGACAGGATTCTGATATAGCTGTCTCCCGAGAGGTTTTGCCAGAGCCTGACCAATACAGATTCAGATGCTTGCAACCAGCCATTGGACTGAACACAGGGATCCCAATGGAGTTAGGAGAAGGACCCAAGGAGCTGAAGGAGTTTGCAACCTCATAGGAAGAACAACAATATCAAACCACCAGATTCACCAGAGCTCCCAGGGACTAAACCACCAACCAAAGAGTACACATGGAGGGGCCCATGACTCCAGTCACATATGTAGCAAAGGATAGCCTTATCTGACATCAATGGGAGGAGAGGCCATAAGTCCTTTGAAGACCCAATGCCCCAGGGTAGGGGAATGCTAGGACAGTGCATCATAGAAGCAGGGGCTGGAGGGGGGTGGGGATGGGAGAATTGCAGAAGGGAAACCAGGTAAGAAGATAACATTTGAAATGTAAATAAATGAAGTGACCAATAAAAAAGGAAACATTACATGAAGGATTCTTCCTCCAGAACAGGATTTAGTGGTCATTGAAAGGGGAGAGGTTTTCTCAATAGTGTGTTTTCTCAACACACTATTGTTCTTAATAAAGTTCTTTATTCACCTCTCCTCCTTCCCACTCCTTGATTTGTTTGGTCTTCAGTGAAACAAATTTTGTGAAGTTAACATTTATTTTTTTATTAAAAACATTATTACTTATTTCACATCTGGTATTTCTACTTCTCTATAAGCTAAGCCATTTTTAATATATTTTGTTTTTTTATTGAAATTTAATTGCATTAGGATGAGAAAAGATACATAATTTCAATTTATCTCAATTTTTTAACATTTAAAAACATAGAGTAAATAGACATACATCACATTCTTCTTTCCATTTTGTATCCTATATCAACCCGAAGACCCCCTGCCCTTCAATACCTTTCATTTTTATCATATTCTTTAAAATTTATAAAATAGTGTAACAATAAAAATGAGTATTATAAAAGTTGTTTGATATAAAACAACAATCAATTGAACAGTCTTATGTAGATGCTTGTCTACCACAATACTGAAAATACATATGTTTTTCTCAATAAATTTTAAATAACTCCAAATATATTAACTGTATGATATTTTAAAATAATATATCATTTTTTTAAATGAACATATATAGATAAAGTCAGTTTGTTTGTTTGTTTGCTTGTTTGTTTGTTTTGCTCTTAGTAGAGCTTTAAATCTTGGCTCTTACTGTAGCACAAACACAAAATAAGAACAATTTTTGGACATTGCAGTTCATTGTATTAAGGCTGTTCTTCAATGTCCTTCACATTACCAAAGGAATTTACCTCCATAGTAGATAAGCTAAGAGTTGACAGTTCTACTGCGTCAAAGGAATGAATTGTGGGCATGATTTTTGGATACAGATTTTCTGCTATGGTCAAAGCTATTTGACTTGAGTAATTATCGTCATTTTCAGCCCGCAGGGAACCAGTTACATTCATTTAAGAAATGGTGTGTGTATTAATATGGTCTACCCAATGAAGTCATTAATTGTCTCAATGAAGAATAGTTCTGCTTGGAGGGTGGCACAGGCGTAAGGTGAGGGTAAGATTCTGGTGCATTGGCTGTGATGGTTTTGAAAAGCATACATCTCAGAATAAGAGTAACTTATAAAGTCTTCAAATTTGATACAATAACTATAAATGATAACCAAAGCCTTCAGTTTCACTCTTTGCTTTTCTCTTACAAGCCACTTCCCAAATTAATTGAGTTTCTTTTGGCTGTATAAATAATTTTGAAATATGTAAGATGTTCTGAAAACCATAGTAGAATGTAAAAACATCAAATAAACAATCCTACTAATAGAGAGGCTGAGATAGGAGAAGCATGATTTCAAGACCATTTTGTGGCACACAGCAAGACGCTGTCACACACAAACAAGCAGAAAGTGTATATGGGTTGTACAAAATTGGACCTATTTCTCCCATTACCAAATTAGAGTCCCCTGGATGACAGATAAATTTCTAATTCCTCATAGTTTTGAATTTTGATCGATTAGGATATGTTGGTAATATTAATTTTCACATTAAGAGATATTAAGGAAAAGTGATTAATAGTTCCTGTTAATTTTCTTGTTAGAGGTGGAATTATGTTTGCGTGGGTTTTCTTCTAGGTTGTAGTTTCACTCCGTGTGTTGGTGTTTTCCATCTCTTATCCTTTGTAGGGCTGGATTTGTGGAACAATATTGTGTAAATTTGGTTTTGTCATGGATTATCTTATTTTCTCTGTCTATGGTGATTGAGAGGTTTGCTGGTTATAGTAGCCTGGGCTGGCATTTGTGTTCTCTTAGGGTCTGTATGACATCTTCCCAGGATCTTCTAGCTTTCATAGTCTCTGGTGAGAAGTCTGGTAAAATTGTTACTTGACCTTTTTCCCTTACTGCTTTTAAATTTTTTTCTTTGTTTAGTGCATTTGATATTTTGATTATTATGTGACAGGAGAAATTTCTTTTCTGGTCCAGTCTATTTGGAGTTCTGTGGGTTTCTTGAACATTCATGGACATCACTTTCTTTAGGTTAGGGAAGTTTTCTTCTATAATTTTGTTGAAGATATTTACTAGCGCTTTAAGTTGGGAATCTTCACTCTCTTCTATACCTATTATCCTTGGTTTGGTTTTCTCATTGTGTCCTGGGTTTCTTGGATGTTTTGGCTTAGGAACTTTCCTTTTTGCATTTTCTTTCACTGTTGTGTCAATGTTTTCTATGGTATCTTTTGCACCTGGGATTCTCTCTTCTATCTCTTGTATTCTCTAGGTGATGCTTGCATCTAAGACTCCTGATCTCGTTCCTAAGTTTTCTAACTGCAGGGTTGTCTCCCTTTGTGATTTCTTTATTGTTTCTACTTCCACTTTTAGATCCTGGATGCTTTTGTTCCTTTCCTTTGCCTGTTTGATTGTGTTTTCCTGTAAGTCTTTAAGGGATTTTTCTGTTTCCTCTTTAAGGGCTACTAGCTGTGTTTCTTTAAGGGAGTTATATATGTCCTTCTTAAAGCCCTCTATCATCATCATCATGACCTACATTGCTTGGGATGAATGGTGAGTATCAAGTGCATGTCTGTGTTCGGGCCAGATGAATACTGTAACCTAGGGAATGTATGCACTCTGAATTTTATAGACACAGAAGGACTTTGAATGTGATCCTTTGCCAGAGAAGCCATGTAGCTGGGTTAAAATTCCTCCACATATTTAAACATATTTAACTATTACTGTATTGATTATATAAATGAATATTCTCAGTTTGTACTTGGCACAAGTTTTGGTACCAACAAAAGCTACTTGAAACCTATAGTGTGACTTTATCTACTGAGGTGTGAATAAATGCCCACTCAGTCCATTTAGGCAACAATTACAGATCAAAGAAACAATAGCACCCATGTTTAGCTTGGCTCAATGATGGCACTACAGTTTTTTTAATGAATGAGGATGAAAATTTACTTATATGAGTATGGCTAACTCAAAGGCAGGTTGGACATGCCCATGCCCAGCCCAGCATGGGTGAGAACTACAAAAATCTATGCCCTAGAAGCAATATGTCAAATTGTTTATGATCACTATGAACCTTAAGATGGGGCAGAATTGTGTCTTACTAATTTGGTTACATTCTAATTTTCCTGAGGCTTATAATTTTCCTTAGGTTTCAAGGATTCTAATTCCTTCCTTCGGAGCCAAATGTTTTAATTTAGAGAAAGTATTTACACAATATCTCTGTTTTCAAGTGTGTGTGTGTGTGTGTGTGTGTGTGTGTGTGTGTGTATGTGTGTGTGTTCATAGGTCAAAGATAAATGATACTTAGAAAAATAGTTATACGGATAGATGAATGGTATAATTAAGAGCTGTTTAATCTTAAAAGTGACTGTAAATTCATTCTTAATCATTTAAAAATTTAAAATTCTAATTTAATTCTAACGTTTTTCTTTTCTCATTTCTTCCCCTTGCAGGTTTCTTTAAAATTCATGACCCCTTGATTTTTACTAGTTGTATTTCATCTATTTAGAGAGAGCCTTTTGCTTTTGTTCTATTGTTTTTTTTTTAAGAAAATATTCGTAACTATTATTGTTGTTTAATTTCCACTTACCATTTAATATGTATAATTGACAAATTGATAAGCATATTATTTTGTAAGATTTTACACTAATCAACATGACCTTATATGTCTACATGAGGAAAATGTGCTGGGAATCCTCATAAAGGTGAATCACCTGGGAGAAAATTGATGAACTGCATTTGTAATATCCAACTTGATTAATGTGGGTCTTTATTCTTCATATGCAATATTTTGTGCAAAGGTGACAAAAAACTTAAGTAAAATTGTTCTACTGTAAGTTTTACATTTGACATATTAAATGGGGTAAAATATAGACTAATGTATAATAATGGTAAACTATTATGAAAAATGGCAGTTAATGATAGAACTTTTATATGCTTGTGATGGTTTATATATGCCCAGGAAGTGGCAATATTAGGTATGGCCTTGTTGGAATAGGTGTGTCACTGTTGGTGTGGGCTTAAGACTCTCACCTTAGCTGCCTGGAAGTCAGTCTTCCATTAGAAGCCTTCAGATGAAGATATTGAACTCTCAGCTCTGCCTATACCATACCAGCCTGGATGCTGACATGCTCTTGCTTTGACGATAATGGACTGAACCTCTGAACCTGTAAGCCAGCCCCAATTAAATGCTGTCTGTAGGCTTGCCTTGGGCATGGTGTCTGTTCACAGCAGTAAAACCCTAACTAAGACAGTGCTTAATACATTTTGCATATTATCAGCAAAATAGAGCTCAAGCTCAATTAACTGCAGATTTAATTTGCAGCATATAGATATGATTTTTCAAATAAGTATATCCATATAATTCTTGATATCTATCTTATTGTAATCTGTATTTTTATGGTTGAAGACACTGAGGAATTGAGGCATATATACCTTGACTATAATTTGAGATATTTGATGCAGATCTCATAATGATTATTTCTGAGTCTAGGTTGACTAAGACTAAAAATATACAATTTCTACATTGGAGGTAATAATGAACAGATTGAAAACTTAATGCACGGGAGAACATGTTTTCTACTTTCAGGAATTCTACACCTATTTTTTATAATAGATTTTTATATCTAGCTTTTCATGCATAATGTATTTCCTGTATTGCTTTGTGGGTGTCTGAGAAATGCACATTCTGCTGTATTTTGAAAGTGATATAGAAACGATATTGCTCTATAGTTGTTTAATAAATTGAATACATTTAACCATTAGTTTAACAAAATCTAAAGACAAGAAGGTTCTGTGGACATGCCTGTGGGTGATTATCTTGACTAAATTCCCTGACATGGAAAAATTCACACAATGTGGGTGGCAACATTCCAGAAAAGGGATTCTTGACTATATCAATGGAGAAAGGAATGTGAGCAGCAGCATGAATTCATTTCTCTCTGTCTTCTGCGTCCTCTTCTTTTTTTTCCTCCTTCAGTGTGTTCAGGTATCACTGCACACGGGGCTGCACAGGTGGAGCACAGTCTGGAACAGTTGGGATCTGTGGCATCCCAGTCCAGCTGGAAATGAGTGTGGGATGGTGAGGGCTTCACCAAGGATTTTAGGTTACAGCACTTTTAGGTGAAATAATGAACACAGCTCTCCTATGATCATCAGTAAAACACCAGATGTACATACACTTTATTTGAGGTGTACAAGGGCTATATATGAACCTTGGAGAGTTGAAAGGGGTTTTACAGGTGAATGTAAAATCATTACCTGGAGCTTAACATACTGTAAATGTCTCATGGAATGAACAGGTATTCCAAGAATTGCAGGTACTTCCTGGGTAGATTTGTAAAGAAGAAGTTCACCTTGTAGGTTTGTCAGTGACTATGATAGAGATAGTTCCTGAGATAGAAAGTTGGTGTTTGGGCTTTTGAGATTGGTCAGAGAAGAAGAAGCACCACTAAGAAAAGAAGAGTCCTCAATTTTGTATCGAGCTCAGAGGAGATATCAGGACAAAGGAAGAGTATGGCCTTAAGTAACAAGGTACAAGACTTATCTTTAATTTTTAGAAATACACTTAACAGGATAATTCTCCTTCAGTCTCAATGGTGCTTTTTTTTTTTTTCTGTGTGGTCAGCTTGGCTAGAAATTTATCAATTCTATTAAGTCCAGGAAGGACATCTGGATGAAAAGTTAGCATGTTGTATGATTGTGTCATCCAGGCATGCCAGAAGTTATACTGATAAAGTCTTAGCAACATGACTACAGAAACATGAGCTGAACAACAGCAACAAGCATGCTAACATAAATGAGGAAAGGTCACAAGTCCTTAACTGTACACAAAGAACTACCGACAACTAAAGAATGCTTATAATGAGAGAAAGAGTCTTCCCCAAGGAAGAGCACACTAACTGGTTATCCAATACCAAATGTCCTCCTGGAAACATGAAAGTAACATTATAAAGACTGAGCAGGTTGTATTTCTGTACTTAGTAATATGCAAACACACACGTGTATATAAAAAAATAAATAAAAATGAGGCAATGAATTTAAAGGAGAAGGAGGGGCATATGGCAGGATTTGCAAAGAAGAGAGGGATATAAAGAGTCATACAATTATGCACATCCTCAAAAACTAAAATGAAAAATTTTATGACATGAAAGACAGAATCAACTTCAGTATAATCAATGTTTCATCCCCTTCTCAGTGTGTGTGTGTGTATGTGTGTGTGTGTGTGTGTATGATGAGTCAACTTCTGCAACTTTGTATCCTTGAAAGTTTTATATTAGTTTACCTAGTTGACTGAAGTAGACATTCATACTGCTGTTTTGAAACTTTTCTCATGTATTACATAATGTTCTCACTTTTTCCAATACATGTTGAAATAACTGTATGTTATATATTTTGATTTGTCACAGTTTATTTTTATGTCAGTACAAGATACTGTCTAGCCTCCCATGTGGCTTGATTAATGAGCCAACATTATTTGAAAATTGGCTTAATTAATTTATATTTATTATTAAGTTTTAAAATACCTCATGAGATAAGAAGGCAAGTAATCTTTGTATCTTTAAGTATTTAATGTCATGGCAGTCAGTTTTATCATCAGATATAATGAACGTTTCTTTGGACTCTTTTTGAGTATGTGCACCTAAAAAATTTATAATTTTAATATTTATCCTATTTATAAATTCCATTTTGTCCCATTTTCTGTTGGTTATGATTAGTTCAAATTTCTGTTTGAGGTAAATGCTTTTTTGGCTATGTTGATTATTAAAACATCCTTTATTTTCCATCTCTATTTGGGAATTTTCCAAACTTCTTTTTAGTTTTAGTAACCTTGCTTTATAATGACTTAAAACATGTTTGTTAATATACATATTTAAGTCATTACATATTCTGAGAGAAATGATCATTTTAATCATGTGTCACCTTCCTCTCTATATATGGCCATTCTTTCATCCCAGCTATTTCATTTCTGTTAGAATTCCTAGAGCAAAAGTCCTGGTCTAGGACACTGGTAAAAAACACGAATAAACCATTTTAATCATAGTTGATTATTTATCAATATATATTGAGGTGTAAGTCCAAGTGGCTATCTCTACCTTTCAGGGAGTATAATGTGACCATACTGCAACTTTCCATAGCTTCTGTTGACTCTTTTCTTTTTATTATTTGTCTTATGACAACATACATTACTATTCTTTTATTCTATTCTATTTTCAGTTTTCTCTTTTATTCTTTTCTCATACATTATATCTTGACACAGCTTCTCCCTCTTCCACCCTTTCCAGTCCCTCCCCAAAACCCCCTCTTCCCCAAATGTATTCCTCATCCATTTCCCTTCAAATAAAGGGGGGCTAACCTCCCAGAGAAAGCCAGGAAACAGCCTAGCAAGTTAAAATAAGCTGTTGCACAAACCCTCATAACAAGGCTGGACAAGACAATGTAATAAGAGGAAAATGGTACCAGGCAGATGCAAAAGAGTCAGAGACACCCATACTAACACTCTTGTAATACTTACAGGATCACAAAGTTATACAACCATGAGGTACACTCAGAAGACATAGCTTGACCCTCATGGTGTCCGTGTTTGTTGATTCAGTCACTGTGAGCCACTATGAACCTTACTTACTTGATTTTATGGGCCATATTTTCCTGGTGTCCTACTCTTCCAGATCCTACAATTATTCTTTGCCCCAATTTTCTGGGGTTTCCTTGGCTCTGATTAATTTTTATCTGTGGGTCTCTTCATCTGCTCCTGTCAGTTGCTGATCAAATGTCCTCTGATGACAATTGTACTAGGCACTGACTTATGAGTATTAAAGAATATCATTAGGGACTTAAATCTCCTCTGATAACAATTTTATTAGGCACTGACTTATGAGTATTAAAGAATATCATTTGACTTTTTTTTTCTCCAGTCATGTTTGGTACTATCCTGAATTTCTTGGCCATTCTGGCAGTATCAGGCTTGGGCTTCCTCTCGTAGTGTGCACATGAAGTTGAATAGCCAGAAGCTGGAAAGAACCCAGATGCCCCTCAATAGATGAATGGATACAGAAAATGTGGTACATTTACACAATGGAGTACTACTCAGCAATTAAAAACAATGAATTCATAAAATTCTTAGGCAAATGGATGGACCTGGAGGATATCATCCTGAGTGAGGTAACATAATTACAAAAGAACACGCATGATATGCACTCACTGATAAGTGGATATTAGCCCAGAAACTTAGAATAACCAAGATACAATTTGCAAAACCCTTGAAACTCAAGAAGAACCAAGACCAAAGTGTGGATACTTCATTCCTTCTTAGAATGGGGAACTAAATACCCATGGAAAGAGTTAAAGAGACAAATTTCGGAGCTGAAACATAAGGAAGGATCATTCAGAGACTGTCCCAACCAGGGATCCATCTCATAAACAACCACCAAACCCAGGCACTATTACATATGCCAGCAAGATTCTGCTGACAGGACCCTGATCCAGCTGTCTCTTCTGAGACTATGCCAGTGCCTGTCAAATAAAGAAGTAGATGCTCACAATCATCTATTGGATGGAACACAGGGCCCCCAATGAAGGAGCTAGAGAAAGTACCCAAGGAGCTAAAGGGGCCTGCAGAGCTGTAGGAGGAACAGCAATATGAACTGAACAGTACCTCCCAGAGCTTGGGTCTCTAGTTGCATATGTAGCAGAGGATGGCTTAGTTGGCCATCAATGGGAGGAGAGGCCCTTTGTCTTGCAAAGATTATATGCCCCAGTACAGGGCATTGCCAGGGCCAGGAACCAGAATTGGATGTGTTGGGGAGCAGGGCAGGGGGATGATTTATGAGACTTTTGGAGAGGAAACTAGGAAATGGGATAGCATTTGAAATATAAAAGAAGAAAATATCTAATAAAAAAAAAAAGAAGCAGTCATTGGTCAAGCACTCCTACAAGTTCTATGCCAGCATTACCTCACCATAGTGACAGGCAAGACAGAGTGTAGGTCAAAGGTTTGGTGGCTGTGTTCATGTCCCAAGGAACCTTGCCTGGCTATTACTGGAACATTTTGCGAGAATCACTCCAGAGATTTTTCCACTGAAGGAGGGTTCTATTTTTCCCCCACCCCTGCCAAGTTTCTCAGTTCCAGTCATCTCTACAACAACTCTCTCCTTTGGTCTCTGGCCCTCCCCCCACATGTCTGATCTTTCTTGTTCCCATCCCTACATCTGCCAATCTGCCCACAAAATGTATTCTATTTCTCCTTCCCAGGGTTGAATGTACATCTCCCTTTGACCCTCCCTTGCTATTTAGCATTTCTGTGTCTATGAACTGTAGCATGATTACTCTTTACTGTCAGGAACTACAAAGGGGGGCCCTGGGGAAGGTGGGAAGGGGAAAAACCCACACCCCACCAGAGTTTTACGTATTCTCTGGTCTGTCAGGCATGGGAGAGCTGCCGTAAACTTTCCACTCAGCCCTGGGTGGGCATTCAAGCTTCTGACCTACTCTTCAGTGGGTGGCCAAGGGGCAGCCCTACCTGGGAACCCTGGAGCTACTTTGCTAAAGCCACCAGGGTTATAGGAGAGAGGGATGAGGGAAATGGTTCTCAACACCTGTGAGAGTGCCCACAGCGAATCTTGACTGGAGCACAGGAAGGCCTTCTAATGGGAGATTAGAAACGCTCATTAGATGGTCCATCCTTTCGTCACAGCTCCAAACTTTGTCTCTGTAACTCCTTCCATGGGTGTTTTGTTCCCAATACTAAGAAGGGGCAAAGTGTCCACACTTTGTTCTTCGTTCTTCTTGAGTTTCATGCGTTTAGGAAATTGTATCTTATATCTTGGGTATCCTAAGTTTCTGGGCTAATATCCACTTATCAGTGAGTACATATTGTGTGAGTTCCTTTGTGATTGGGTTACCTCAATCAGATGATGTCCTCCAGGTCCAACCATTTGCCTAGGAATTTCATAAATTCATTCTTTTTAATAGCTGAGTAGTACTCCATTTTGTAAATGTACCACATTTTCTGTATCCATTCCTCTGTTGAGGGGCATCTGGGTTCTTTCCAGCTTCTGGCTATTATAAATAAGGCTGCTATGAACATAGTGGAGCTTGTGTCCTTCTCACCGGTTGGGACATCTTCTGGATATATGCCCAGGAGAGGTATTGCTGGATCCTCTGGTAGTATTATGTCCAATTTTCTGAGGAACGGCCAGACTGATTTCCAGAGTGGTTGTACAAGCTTGCAATCCCACCAACAATGAAGGAGTGTTCCTCTTTCTCCACATCCTCGCCAGCATCTGCTGTCACCTGAATTTTTGATCTTAGCCATTCTGACTGGTGTGAGGTGGAATCTCAGGGTTGTTTTGATTTGCATTTCCCTGATGATTAAGGATGAATTTCATGATGTCATTGTTTTTAACAGCTAAGTAAATTGCCATTGCATAAATGTACCATATTTTCTCTATTGATTCTTTAGTTTGCGGACATCTAGATTATTTCCAGTTTCTGACTATTATGAATAAAGCTGCAAAGAACAATGTTGAGCAAGTACAATTGAGGGAGAATGGGATCGATTATGTATGCTATCATACATACATATCATACTAATCTGAAGGTAATGATACATTGATATCTTCCAGTCCAATTTGTACCATCTTTATCTCCTTCAGTTGTCTTATTGCTCAAGCTAGACCTTCAATTACTATATTTAATAGATATGGAGAGAGTTGAAAGCCTTGTCTTGATCCTGATTTTGGTGGATTGCTTTGTGTTGCTTTCCACTTAATTTGAAGTTGTCTACAGGCTTGATGTAAATTGCTTTTTTTATTTTTAGATATATCTCTTGTATTCCTAATTTATCCAGGATTTTACCATGAAGGAATATTGAATTTTGTCAAAAAGGGTTTTCAACATCTATTGAGATGATGATGTAGTTCATTTTCTTTCATTTTGTTTACTTTGTGGGTAACAGTTGACTGATTTTCATATGTTGAACCATCCCTGAATCTCTGGAATGAAGCCTACTTGACCATGGTAGATGATCTTTTTTATGTGTCCTTGAATTCAGTTTGCAAGTATTTTATTGAACACTTTGCATCTATGTTCATGAAGGAAATTAGTTTGTAATTGTCTTTCTATGTTTAGTCTTTGTATAGCTTGGGTGCCAGGGTGACTGTGGACTCAGAAAATGAATTGGGCAATGCTCCTGTTGCTTCTTTGTATAATAATTTGAAGATTATTAGCATTAGATTTTCTTTAAAAGTATGGTAAAATTTAGTGCTAAAATCATCTGGCTCTGGGTTTTTGGGGGTTGGGAAAATTTTAGTGACTGTTTCTATTTCCCTAGGGGAAAAACATCTATTTAAATTGTTTACCTGAAAGTGATTTAACTTTGGTAAGTAGTATTGATTAAGAAAATTATGCATTTCTTTTTCATTTTTCAATTTTGCGTACATATTTCTAAACAATGACCTAATTCTTTGGATGTCCTTTCTGTCTGCTGCTATGTCCCCCTTTTTGTTTCTGACTTTGTTAACTTGGATATTATTTACCTGTCTTTTAGTTAGTTTGGCAAAATGCATGCTATCTTCTTGATTTTCTCAAACAACCAAATCTTTGTACCCACGATTCTTTGTATTGTTCTGTTTGTTTGCATTTCATTGATTTCAGTGTTCAGTTTGATCATTTTCTGCCATCTAATCTTCATGATGAGCTTCCTTTTTCTAGTCTAGAGCTTTCAGGTGTGCTGTTAAGTTGCTAGTATAAGATATCTACAATTTCTTTTTGTAGTCAATGAGTGCTATGAACTTTCCTGTTAGCACTGCTTTCATTGTGTCCCATAAGTTTGTGTGCATTGTTATTTTATTTTCATTGTGTTCTAGGAAGTTTAACATTTCTTTATTTACTTCTGCATTGACCCAGTGATCATTTAGTAGAAAGTGTATTCAGTTTCCTTGATTTTACAGGCTTTCCATTGTTTCTGTTGTGAAAATGCAGTTTTAATCTCTGGTAGTCTGACTGGGTGCAGTGAATTATTTTTATCTGTTCAGACTTGCTTTATGACTGAGTATGTGGTCAAATTTGGATATTTTTCTGAGGTGCTGTGAAGAAGGTGTATCCTTTGTGTTTAGATAAAATGGTCTGCAAATATCTTTTAGGTGGACTTGATTCTTAATCTCTGTTAGCTCCAGTAATTCTCTGTTTCGTTTATGTCTGAATGACTTAGCTATTGAGGAGCATGGGACATTAAAATATCTATCAATGTGTGAGGGACGATGTGTGATTTAAGATTTAATAGCATTTCCTTTACAAACACAGGTAGCCTTGCATTTGGGGTATAGATGCTATGATTTGAAATGTCATCCTAATAAACATTTCTTTTGATGAGCATGAAGTGTTCTTACATGTTTCTTTTGATTAACTGTGGTTTAAAGTTTATTTTGTTAGATATTACAATATATTACAATGTTACAAATTGCTTCTTAGGTACACTTGCCTGGAAAATCTTTTCCACTGCTATACTCTTATGTAATGCCTTTCTTTGATTTGAGATGTATTTCTTGTATGTGGAAGAAGATCCTTTCTTTGTATCCATTCTGTGAGCCTTGGTCTTTTTTTTTATTAGGGAATTGAGTTTGTTGATATTGAGAAATATTAATAACCAACCAATTACTGTTAATTCCTGTTATTTTGATGTTATTGTTGTTGCTGGTAGAATGTTTATGTCTGTCTGTATCAGTGTGTGAATGCACATACACACACATGTGCACTTTGCTTCTTTTGGTTGTACTGACATGAGATTATATTTTCCCTGTGTTTTCTTGGGTGTAGTTAGCCTCCTTGGATTGGAGTTTTCCTTCTTGTATTTTCTGGGTAATTCCAACTCTAGCAAGTGATTTTTCACTGAGCCCTCTTGCCAAATCTCAATTTAGTTTTAGTTAGTCCTGAGTATGTTGACTTTGGGAGGAGGGGGTTGTGGGTTGGCTGGGTAGGCACTGAGGGGGTGTTGGCAGTTTACAGGGAGGGGGATTAATTGGGCTTCTGGCCTCTGGCAAAGCAAGAGGCTTCTGATGGAATTGTGGACTTGAATATGTTGATAAGTAGTTGGGGAGCTGTTGAGGGTAGGCTGGGCAGGCTCTGAGGGAGTGTTGGTGGTCTGCAGATAGGGGTTTATCTGGGGTTCTGGGAAGTGCTATGACCCCTGGTAAAGCATGGAGCTTCCAGTAGTAGGGTGGATCTGGATATACCTATTAATAATTTCTATTTTTAACTTTTTGTGTTAAATATGTTTTATTTAATAGTTTATTTTAGCTTTAATTTTAAATGCCTTTCTCTGTCCTCTCATTTTGTTATAGCAGGAAACAAAAAAGTCTGGAGATAGGAATTGTACAGTGACTTTCTTCATGTCTTATGCACTATAGAGCATTTGGTTTGACTCTTTTAAAGAATTTCTTGCAATTACCTGACGCAAGCAAATTGCTTGTTCTAACATTCTACATATCCTGGATATAGAGTGGTGTTAGTTTTTCAATGTTGTTATAAAACATTCTGGCAAAAGCAACTTAAGGGAGTTTACTTTGATTTCCATATTAGAGAGAGAGAGAGAGTTCATCACTGTGATAAGTCACGGCAACATGGAAAAAAAGTCAGTGACAAGAACACCTGCATTCAGGAAGCACAGAGAAAACAGGAAATGGAGCCAGGGTAGAAAATCCCTATGTCCTCCTGCAGTTAATCAAGTCCACCTGCATGTCACCACCTTCTAAAGCGTTCATAAGCTTCTCAAATACTGCCACCTGCTGGGAACCAAGTATTTGGACATATTAGACTGTGTGGGGAATTTCATACATAACCCCCCCCCCAATATAGGAGGGAAGCAAAGAGAAAGATTAACACAAATGATAATATCTCTTGGCTTCCCTGTTCTATAGAGAAAACTTCCTGCAGCTTTTATATAAAGAAATTTGTAAGAGATCTCATGAATCTCTTTTCACTGCATCCTGTGTGCATTCCTAGGTTTATAGAAGTCTCTGAGTTGAGGGGGGAAAAGAACCTTTCTATTTAGAGGAGGGCCTTAAAATTTTAATCTCTGTCTTCCTTCCTGCTGGCACAATATACTTTTAGAGTTCTCAAATTTCCCATTTACTCATTCAACTTGGGATTTATAGATGGATTCAATGAGAAAAACAGGGCAGGTTATACATCATCTATTGAACACCACCTGACACTTAAAAGAAAACTTGAATTTTTATAGTGAAGTCCATCCATAACATGTAAGACTTGTAATAATGTCACAATTTCAAGTTTAAAAATAGATTGGCTTTGATGTGAAAATGGTATTCCGTTCAAATTATGATACTAAAGGGTCTATTTTTTAAAAAACAGACTTATATAATAGTAAGACTATGTTAACATGGAGCAGTCTTACTGACATCTACTGACTGTGCTGCAGTTTTCATAAAGTTGGAAAATTTAAGTTGGTTAAATGCAGGTTTGCAATTTGAAAATAGCCACAACTGTGTAACTTGTATTTTTGTTAGATACAGTTCATATTATAACCCCAAATTTTAAATGGAGTATATACTCACAGGTAAAACAATAATCTAGCTATAAGTTGTGAATGCAATAGTAGAAAGGTAGCAGTTACTTTTAGTCTCAGACACCGGTAAAATTGAATTACTAAATAAGCTACATGAGAAAGGTGAAACAAAACTAACATCATATTAGGCAAATTATAGTGAAGTATTTAGTTTAAAACTGTAGTTTAGATATGCATAAAAGTATGTAAACACTTAAGAATTTTACATTACATAACATTTTGGTGACATGAAGTATTTTTATGTATTAGACAAAGTACTTTAATTTACATGAAAAATAAAATATAAAAATCAAATATTGTATTTATTACATTTTTGACTAAATGGCTTATTTTCCTATGTCCTACATTTATGAATAATAAACACTGGCTCTCTTTGGAATATTTTATTCCAATTAAAAAAAATTAGCAGTAATTATACACTGCCACATTTGGCCATTATACTTGCAGTGGCTCATTTTCATTGCCAACCTGACTAGATTTAATGTACTCCAGGCACATGCTTCTGAATATGCCTACTGGAGTGTTTTCAGAGAGGATTAACTAAGTAATAAAGATATACCTTGAACATGTATTACACTGTGGCCTGTGGGTTCACTTTTAATAAAAAGGGAAAAAAAGGAAAGCCCACTGAGCACAAGACTGCACAGGCAAGGTAAGCAGCTCCCTCAGTTTCCTAGCCCTGTGGCTTTCACAACTTGATGCAGTGCATTACTGGAAAGCACAAGCCCAAACTAACCTTCCTTAAACTGCTTTTGTTAACTGTTTCATCATAGAAATGAGAAATTAAGTAATTCAAAACTCTATAGGTATTATTCAAAAATTTTTCTCCCTTTAGCTTCTTCTATTTAGAAGGTGCGTACCGACTGCGTATCTATCAACTCTAGGCCAAATTTTGTGGTCTTTCTATAATGCTAGAATTTGTGCTAAAATATATCTCTATGATTCCTTTATCGAAGTCTGTTTGCATCTTTTCAGCTTAAGTGTGTACTTATGAGCATTCGTGTGATTGCTTTCTTCTTAGATGTTGTCTCTACCCACTTTATTATCCTTCTTGTACCTTACTAATACACCATTACTCTAAGTGGATGCTTAAATGAGGTTGTCAGTTCCATATGAATCAAAAGTTTACTGCTCTATTCATTACCACCAGGGACTTGATGTTTGCTTGTCTTACATGGGGTGCTCAACATTGTATTTTGTGAATTAATCCCAAGGTTTTGTCCATGACTGAGAAGCTCTCAGCCCCTGAACTAAATAAAATTCAGTCCTTAGTGACAACAACAACAACAACAACAACAACCACAACAACAAATTGTGACCGAGTTGCGCTGTGTCTCCTGCTTGACTCACAGATTGCTATGTAGTTTAGAGTAGCCTGATGCTCAGAGATGCATCTGCCTCTGACTCCTGACCTCATTTAATGATTCCCTTAAATTTGTGGTTCAATTTACATATATTGTTTTTCTTAACGTGTGCAATTGGTATAAATATATTAATCTAATAATGACGCACATTGTGGGACAAATATAGAGTAGTGCCTATGAGGAGAAACTGGAGTATAATAGTGAAAGAAGAAAAATTGTCTCCTGCTCCCTGTCTCTATTGCATTGGAATTACTTGCCATTTATTTATTTATTTCCTATATTGCACAAAAGGTAATATTTTAAAACTACTCTTTGTTTTAGTTACTAAATTAAAAAAATGTCCTTAGCCTTAAGTTAGGGGAATCTCAAGAATAAGTGTTTTTATTCCACTGTAGAATTATTGACAGATCTTCAGTAGGAAAGGAATCTTTTGATGCCTGCTTGGAAAATTATTCAAAAAGAAACAGTAAAAAAAGCATTTGCCACATACACTCCACAATTTAAATTTGTTTCTCCCCCAAATTTGTGATCATGCCCATTTTGTTATCTTGCACAGTCTCTAAGAGTTATTGAGTTTTGTTGACCTATTGTAAGCACCAGAGAGATATGAAGATCCTGTCAAGTGAATTCATCCTGCCATGCATAAAGTGACAAAGCAACACAAAACAGCAGGCAGTGTCTGACACAGTGATTATTGATTAGGTAACTATGAAGTTTGCAAAAATGAGGTACATGCCTTCCCAGGGATGGTAGATAGATTAAGGAATATCTCTACTCTAAAGGAGAGAATTAGTTTAGAAAAACAATTACAGGGATATAGTACCACTGTACTGGTAGATAAAATGATAAACTATCTAGATTCTCTTGCTTTCTTGTCTTTATAGGATAATTTATTGAGAAACTATTTCTGGTGAGCTGTTTGCAATATCCTTAGAATGCTGTTCCACAAATTTACACAAATGCAACCTATTCTTTTGATAAAGGACCCTGTATTGGCTGCTTTAGTGTGTCAACTTGACACAAGCTAAAGTCATCAGAAAAGAGGCCTCAGTCAAAGAAATTCCTCCATGAGATATAGCTGTAAGGCAATTTTCTCAATCACTGAACAATGGGGGAGGGCTCAGTCATTCCTGGGCTGATGGTCCTTAGTTCTATAGGAAAGCACGCTGAGCAAGCCAGGGGTAGCAAGCCAGGGGTAGCAAGCCAGGAAGAAGCAACCCTCAATAGCCTCTAGCTCCTTTGTCCAGGTTCTTGCCCTATTTGAATTCCTGTATCCACTTCCTTCAATAATGAACAATAACATAGACCTGCAAGTTGAATGAACCCTTTCCTTCCCAACTTTCTTTTTGGTCAAGGTTTTTGTTGAAACAATAGGAACCCTAACTAAGACAGACTCATACTATACCTAATGAGGACAATCCATTGAATGACTTTCACTGACACCCCTTCAGGGTAGTTAATGATGCATAGATGCCATGCCCCTAACCATAGTTGTTCCAAAGAGACAATAAGGGTTGAAGGAAAAGTGCAAAAGATTAATCAATTTGCAAAAGATTATTCAATTTTATATGATGCAAATACAAATATGCAAGTGAATAAATAACGGTCTAAACTATTGATATATTGCAATGAGCTCTCTGTGTAGTTGTGCTGGTAACTCGACTTCTTTCCAGGGAAGTCAGTGGACAATGGAACATATAAGGGCTTTTTGCAGATTGCACTTTATTCTTTGTGAATAAACCACAAGATAATTCCTCAGATGAACCTAATAAAGTGTTTATAGTTAACCAGCACTCTCAGAAGCTAACTGGTACTTCCTGCATAACCCTATCCTTACTGGAATTTGCAGGTTTATTATAAAACATCCCAAAACTCCCTAACTTTTACCCTAAAAGTAAAATGTACAGTCTGACATATCAGTATCCTATTTATCACTACACAGATCTTCATAATCTTTTTAGTTTGTTGTGTAATTCACAGAAAATGTCATTAATGAATTCATGAATCTTTGTAGGGTTGTAGGGCTCCATCTGCTCACTTGGAAAGGCAGAACTCGGGAAGTTTGACTGTGCTTACTCTATGCCACCACTGGGACGGGTGCAGGGCTGTAGAAAAGTGGTAAGACACAGCTATTGGGGTGTAAAATCGCAGCCTGAGAAGTTGGAGATGGTTCTGAAGTCCCTGGGTCTGTGACAAGTGGTGTTCTCAGGCTCTTGGACATGCAGGCGCTGAACAGAGAACAGAGTCTGGGTCTCGCAGGCTGGATACAGCATCTAGCCCAGGGCCGGGGGCAGGTGGTGGGGAGCGCCAGCTTGTTTCAGCAGGGATGGTCCTTGGCTTGAGAGGTGGCAGGCTTGGTGGTGGTTGTGGCTGGGAACACAGAGAGGCCTTCTACAGGAGATTAGGATGCAGCTCTGTAGGCAAAGGCCTTCGCGGCTTCCCACAGCAGATCTTGATGAAAACAGTCCATGGTACTAGATAGTTCATTGTGGAAAATGGATGCATAAAACCATACCCCACTTCTCAGTGTGGGCTTGAGATTAAGTACTTATTGAGGCGAGGAAAGGCTGGGAATGGAGCTTATTGGCTAAATCCTCTGGGCTTCTATGTAACTCATTAGCATGACAAACTCTGTTTAGGGTCTACATAACCCACATCTCTTTTATGTAAGAAGAACAGCACGTGTTTCAAGTCAGGAGTCTGGCAGGGATCTGGGAGTCACCTAAGCCTTAGGTGTGTGCCCACTGATTCTCCGGGTCTGGACCTGCTCTACCTTACCAAACTTCCTGGCATGGTTTTACGTCCCACAGATCTTAATACAAAATATTCAGTCAGTTTAGACATTAGTCTATCATATTACTGTCTCATCTATATTTTGAATGGCATATACCAAGCTAGCTGATTATACTTCTATGAAAATTATATACTCAGTTTCTTGTTAAGCATTGGTTGCTTTGATGCATGGCTAAAAGTTCGACCTGCCAGGAGCATAGTGCAGATTACCTAATTCACCGCTGCAGTTTCTAGCCTTGAAATAAAATCTATGGTGAATGCACAGAGATGTAAAACATTTTAAAGAAAGCTTCAGTTCAAAACTCACCAAGTCACCGAGTCATCTGATTGACTGCTAGAGTTCCCATGTGGTCTGTGAAGTGCCACTATGATGAGTCCTCAGGTTGGAGGCTGACATTAATCCTCTGCTCCTTTCCATTACAGTTAATTGAGAATTTGACACTCTCTTATTTGGTTTATAATTTTGAAAGTGTGGAAGGATTAGAAATCTTTTTGACATCAAAATTTTTTTCTTATTTGACTCTAATGGAAAGACTAAGAAATAAATTTCTTACATTAATAGAAAGAACTCATCAACATGCAAGAAAGGTGGTAAGAGTGAAGCCTGTAGTATTGAATCTAGAATCAGAATAAATTTCTGTGTATTCAAGATGACACACATCACATTCAGACATATATAAACAAACATATGTACACACATACACACTTATACACATACAAATATATGGCTATACCTATCTTCATATACCTTTACACACATGCTGCCAGACAACACAGGGGAGAGATTTAGAAACAACTATTGACTCCTGCACACACACACACACACACAGATAGACACACACACAGAGGAGAGAAAGAGAGAGAGAGAGAGAGAGACAGATGCACACACACATACACACAGTGATGGACACACATACACATAGGCATACACACTAGTTCTGTGTACTCAGAATATTAGGAGTGATGGTATCCCAGTAGCAACAAATACCTAAGATATTATTCTCTAATGCTATATTTTGATAAAAGAACAAGTGTCATTTAAGATAAAAGAAGAGTGATGGTTTAAAAAAGTAGCAAGGATAATACAACTTACCCCTGTACTTGTTCATGGTGTCAGAAAGTACACAATACAAAAGAAAAGGATGGATAGCATTACAGTGATACTTAGCTAACCTACAAGAAACTTACTAGACAAAGTTGTGACAAATTAAGTAAAAGTCTTATTTTTGTAGTATAGTACCAAATTAATAAGAATATTTATTATGTAATTCATCACATATATGAATAAGTGAAATATGAAGTAAAGTCTTCCATAAATATCCAACTATTATATAATATATAATATATATATATGAACGAAATGAAATCCATTTTCTAGATCTTGAGTATGAGATGTGCATACAAAACTCATTCAAAAAAGTAAAGAAGAAAGTGATGCTCTGAAGAATGACACTGATGAGGATAGGTTAACCCAGTTGACATTCAGTGTGATTGGTCAGAAGTTCTCAGGCAATCTCCAGCAAAAGGACAACCAAAAAACTCTCCTAGTCCAAAGTTCTTCTAAATTTCCAAAGTCAGGAACACATGAAACAAGTAAGAAATTACCACAAACCAGAGAAACAGAGGTACAAGAAATTAGATGGAACCTGATTTTTCTTATAGGATCCTGAAAGAAAAAATATAACTTAAGGTGAAGATGTGATGGAACTGAATAAGGCTGGGATTCTGTTCACATCTGGACAGAACCACAGAATGCATTGTTTTGATGAATGCCATGGAATGGTTAAGGAAAGCAAGTGAAGAATCCATTCAGACTCCCAAAAGTCCTCTGCTGTGTATGTGGTGGGGGCCTCTTATCAGCTGGTTATGCTGCCTGGTTGGTGATCCAGTGTCTGAGACATTTCAGGGGTCCAGGTTAATTGAGACTGCTGGTCCTCCTACAGGGTTGCCCTATTCCTCGGCTTCTTCCAGCTTTTCCTTAATTCAACTACAGTGGTCAACAGCTTCTGTACATTAGTTGGGTGCAAATATCTGCATCTGATTGTTTCAGCTGCTTGTTGGGTCTTTTGGAGGGCAGTTGTGATAGGTCTTTTTTTGTGCGTGATCCATAGCCTCAGTAGTAGTGTCAGGCCTTGGAGCCTCTCTTTGAGCTGGATCCCACTTTTGGTCTGTCACTGGACTTTCTTTTCCTCTCCATTTCAATCCCTGCAGTTCTTTCAGACAGGAACAATTATGGACCAGAGTTTTGTCTGTGAGATGGCAAGTCCCTCCCTCACTTGATGTTCTGTTTTCTGATGGATGTGAGCTCTACAAGTTCCCTTTATCCACCATAAGGCATTTCATCTAAGGCCCTGAGAGGTCTCTGGTACATTTTGGAGGGTGCCCCAAACCTCCTACCTCCTGAGGTTGCCTGTTTGTTTCCTTCCTTCCTTCCTTCCTTCCTTCCTTCCTTCCTTCCTTCCTTCCTTCCTTCCTTCCTTCCTTCCTTCCTTCCTTCCTTCTTTCCTTCCTTCTTTCCTTCCTTCCTTCCTTCCTTCCTTCCTTCCTTCCTTCCTTCCTTCCTTCCTTCCTTCCTTCCTTCCTTCCTTTTTGATTTTTTTTCAAGACAAGATTTCTCTGTATAGCCCTGGCTGACTTTGTAGACCAGGCTGGCCTCGATTTCAGAAATGTGCCTGCTTCTGCCTCCCGGGTGCTGGGATTAAAGGCGTGCGCCACTACCCAGGCTGTTTCCATTCTTCCTGTTGACCCTCAGGGCTTCAGTGCCCCACCCCATCCCCCAATACCAGATCTTGTTCACCTCTTCCCTCTCATACCCTTTCCCTCCCATATCCCTACCTCTCTCAGCTCTTATGATTGCTTTCTTCTCCCTCCCAAGTGGGTCTGATGCATCCTTACTTGGGCCCTCCAGCTTGTTGAACATTTTGAGTTCTATGGTTGGTATTTGGGTATTCTGTACTTTTTTTTTTTTTTTTTTGCTAATATCTACTTATTAGTGAGTACATACCATACATGTCATTATTTTGGGTCTGAGTTACCTCACTCAGGATGGTATTTTCTACTTCCATCCATTTGCCTGCAAAACTCAGGATAACCTCATCCTTAGTAGCTGACTAGATTTCCATTGTGTAAATAAATCACATTTTCTGTATCCATTCTTCTGTTATGGAACATTTAGATTGTTTCCAGTTTCTGGCTTTCATAAACAAGGCCACTATGGACATAGTGGAACATGTGCCCCTGTGTCATGATGGGATATCTTTTGAGTTTATCCCAAGAGTGGTGTTGCTGGGTCTTCAGGTAGATCTATTTCCAATTTTCTGAGGAACCTCCAGATTGACTTCTAGAGTGGTTGTACCAGTTTTCAATCTCACAAGAAATGGAGTAGTGTTCTTATTTCTCCACATCCTTGCCAACATATGTTGTCACCTCAGGTTTTGATCTTAGCCACTCTGACTGGTGTAAGTAAGGTAGACTCTTGGGGTCATCTTGATTTTTATTTCCCTGATCACTACGGACTTTGAACTTTAGGTGCTTCTCAGCCATTTGAGATTCCTCTGCTGTGAATTCTCGGTTTAGTTCTATAAGCCATTTTTTGATTGGGTTGTTTGATTTTTTGGTTGTTAGCTTCTTGAATTCTTTATATATTTTGGATATTAGACCTCTATTGGATGTGGGGTTAGTGAAGATTTTTTTTCCCAATCTGTAGGTTGCTGATTTGTCGTAATAACAATGTTGTTTGTCTTACAGAAACTTACCAGTTTCATGAAGTCCCATTTATCTATTCTTGATCTCAGAGCATGAGCCATTAGAATTCTATTTTGGAAACTTACCCCTGTGCCAATGAGTTCATAGCTCTTTCCCACTTTCTCTTTTATTATATCCAGTGTATCTGGGTGTTTGTTTGTTTGTTTGTTTGTTTTTCGAGACATGGTTTCTCTGAATAGTCCTGGCTGTCCTGGAACTCACTCTGTAGACCAGGCTGGCCTTGAACTCAGAAATTCGCCTGCCTCTGCCTCCTAAGTGCTGGGATTAAAAGCGTTTACGACTACACCTGGCCCAGTGTATCTGGTTTTATGTTGAGATCCTTGATCCACTTGGACTTGAACTTTGTGCAAGGTGACAAATATAGGTCTATTTTCATTCTTCTAGATACAGACAGCCAGTTAGACCAGCACCATTTATTGAAGATGCTTCATTTTCCATTGTATATTTTTGGCTCTTTTTTTTTTTTTTTTTTTTTTTGTCAAAGATCAAGTGTCTTTAAGCATGTGTTTTTATTTCTGGGTCTTCAATTCTATTCCAATGATCAGCATGTCTGTTTCTATACAGTTTTTATCAGTATGTTCAATGGTACAGCTTGAGGTCAGGGATGGTGATTCCCTCAGCCATTCTTATATTGTTAAGAATTGTTTTTGCTATTCTGTTGTTGTTGTTTCTTTTTTTTTTCCTTTCCAGATGAATTTGGAAATTATTATTTCCATGTCTTTTAAAAACTATGTTGGGATTTTGATGGGGATTGCATTGAATCTGTAGATGGCCTTTGGAGGATGTTCATTTTTACTATATTAATCCTGCCAATCCATAAGCATGGGGATCTCTCCATTTTCTGATATCTTCTTTGAATTTTTCTCAAGAGACTTGAAATTCTTGTCATACAGGTCTTTCAATTGTTTAATTAGAGTTACCTCAACATATTTTACAATATTTGTGTCTATTGTGAAGGAAGTTGTTTCCCTAATTTCTTTCTCAGACTGTCTATCATCAGAAAAGGAAGGCTACTGATTTATTTGAGTTAATTTTATATCCATCCACTTTGCTGGATGATATAAAACTTTATCAGCTGGAGAAGTTCTGTGGTAGAATTTTTGGGGTCGCTTATGTATACTATCATATCATCTGTGAATTGTGATACCTTTATTTCTTTTTTGCCAATTTGTATCCCCTTGGTCTCTTTTTGTTGTCTTATTGTTCTAGCTAGCACTTCAAGTACTATATTGAATCAATATGGGGAGAGTGGGCATCTTTTCTTTGTCCCCTATTTTAGTGGGATTACTTCAAGTATTTCTCCATTTAATTTGATATTGGTTGGTTTCCAGCAAATTGCTTTTATTATGTTGAGGTATGTGCCTTGAATTCTTGATCTCTCCAACCCTTTTAACATGAAGGGGTGTTGTATTTTGTCAAATGCTTTTTCTTCATCTAAGTAGATGATCCTGTGATTTCTTTTTCCTTTGAGTTTGTTTATATAGTGGATTCCATTGATGAATTTTGACATATTGAACCAACCTTGCATTCCTGGGATGAAGCCTACTTTGTTGTGGTGAATGAAGGTTTTGATGTGTTTTTGGATTTTGTTTTCAAGAATTTTATTGAGTATATTTTGCATCGATATTCATAAGCAAGATTGATCTGAAGTTCTGTTTTTTGGTTGGGTCATTGTGTGGTTTAGGTATCAGAGTATTGGTGTCTTCATAGAATGATTTAGGTAGTGTTCCTTCTTTCTATTTTATGGAATAGTTTGAGGAATATTGGTATCAGGTCTTTTTTGAAGGTCTGAAGGTCTAGTAGAATTCTGTACCTAATCTGTCTGTCCCTGGAAAACTTTTTTTTTTTTTTTGGTTGTGAGGTTTTAAATTACTTTGCATTTCCTTATAAGATATAGGGTTGTTCTGATAGTTTATCTGCTCTTGATTTAACTTTGGTATATGGTATCTCTCTGGAAAACCATCCGTTTCATCTAGATTTTCCAGTTTTGTTAAGTATAGGCTTTTGTAATAGGATGTGATGATTCTTTGAATTTTCTCCATTTCTGTTGTTATATTTCCCTTTTCATTTCTGATTTTTTTTTTTTTTAATTTGGATACTGCCTCTGGGCCATTTAGTTAGCTTGGCTAGGGGTTTACCTATCTTGTTGATTCTCTCAAAAAAAAAATCAGCTTCTGGTTTTGTTCAGTTTGATTATTTTTCTCTTTGTTTCTATTTGGTTGATTTTGGCCCCAAGTTTGACTATTTCCTGCCTTCTACTCCTCTTGGGTGAGTTTGCTTCTTTTGGTTCTAGAATTCCCAGGTGTGCTGTTAAGTTGCTAGTGTAAGATCTCTCCAGCTTCTTTACCAGGACAATTAGTGCTATGAATTTTTTCCCTTAACACTGCTTTCATTGTGTCCCACAAGTTTTGGTATGATGTGTTAATATTTTCATTAAATACCAGGAAGTCTTTAATTTCTTTTTTTATTTATTTCTTGATTAAGTTGTTGTTGAGTAGAGAGTTGTTCAGTTTCCATGTGTATGTAGGCTTTCTGTTGTTTTTGCTGTTATTGAAGACCAACCTTAGGTCATGGTGATATGATAAGATACCTAGGATGATTTTAATCTTCTTGCACTGGTTGTGAGTTGTTTGGTGACCAAGTATATGGTTGAGTTTTGAGAAGATACCACGAGGTGCTGTTGGGAGAAATAATAATAATAAAAGAAATTGGCATCATCCAGTACTAAACCCAGCTTCTCTATGCCTCAGTGGTCTGGCCAGTCATTCAGCTCTGACTCAGAGCTCCAAAATCTCTCTACCCAGCTTGCTAAATTCCCATTGGTGGGTCGTTACCACATCAGCCCCATGCTTCAAAAATCCCACAGCCTTTTGTGGTGCACTTCTGGTAAACCCACACTTTGCTGCTGTACCTTTCTCTCTGGAACCCAGTTTAACTGCTGCATGAAGGAAAACACCACACAAAGTTAGTTCAGAAGAAGTCACCTGAGTATGTCACTCATTCCTTGCTCCAGATAACCCCTCCTGAGAAAGCAGAATTAACATCAAAATGAAACATCACCAGGGCCATCCACAACAAGGTGCTGAGAAGAAAGTGTATTCCTTTGTTTAAGGGTGAAATGTTCTGTAGATATCTGTTAAAAATGCATTTGGTTCATAACTTCTATTAGTTTCACTGTGGCTCTGTTTAGTTTCTGTTTCAATGACCTGTCCACTGGTAAGAGTGGGATGTTGAAGTCTCCCACTATTATTGTGTGGAGTTCAATGTGTGTTTTGACCTTTAGTAATATTTCCTTTATGAATGTGGGGTGGCCTTGCATTTGGGCATAATTGTTCAGAATTGAAACTTTCTCTTGGTGGCTTTTCCCTTTGATGAATATAAAATGTCCTTCCTCATCATGCTTTATAACTTTTTGTTGTAAGTCTATTTTATTGGATATTAGGATAGCAACTCCAGCTTGTTTCTTGGGACTATTTGCTTGGAAGACTTTTTCCATCCTTTTACTCTGAGATAGTGGCTGTCTTTGTTATTGAAGTGTGTTTCTTGTATGTAGCAAAATGTTAGATTTTCTTTGTGCATCCAGTCTGTTAGCTTATGTATTTTTATAGGTGAGTTGAGTCCATTAATATTGAGAGATATTAAAGACAGATGGTTCTTGTTGTTTGTTTTGTAGGTGGCTTTATGTACTTGTGGTTCTCTACTTTTGGCTTTGCTGTGAGAAACTTAATATCTTTTCTTTAGTGTAGTTACCTTCCTTGTGTTGTAATTTTCCTGCTAGGATCCCCTATAGGGCTGGATTGGTAGATAGATAATGTGAATTTGGTTTTGTCGTGGAATATTTTGTTTTCTCAATCTATGTAGATTGAATTTTTTCCTGGGTATAGTAGTCTGGGCTGGCACTTGTGTTCTCTTAGAGTCTGCATAACCTCTGACCAGGCATTTCTTGCTTTTAGTTTCTCTGTTGAGAAGTCTTGTATAATTCTGATAGGTCTGCCTTTGTATGTTACTTGGTCCCTTTCCCTTGCAGCTTTTAATATTTTTTCTTTGTTCTGTGTGTTTAGTGTTTTGATTATTATGTGATGAGGGGATTTTCTTTTCTGGTCCCATTTACTTGGTGTTCTATAGGCTTCATGTACCTTTGTGGCCATCCCTTTCTTTAGGTTGAGGAAGTTTTCTCCTATGATTTTGTTGAAGATGTTACAGGATGGTTGAGCTAGGAATCTTCATTCTCCTCTATTCCAATTATTCTTAGATGTGGTCTTTTCATTGTGTCCTGGATTTCCTGAATATTTTGAGTTAGGAGATTTTGTTATTTTGTTTTGTTTTTGTTTTTTTTGTTTGTTTGTTTGTTTGTTTTTGTTTTCTTTTTTTTCATTTTGAATTTTTCTTTGACAGTTGTATAAATTTCTTCTATGGCATCTTCTACACCTGAGATCTTCTCATCTATCTCTTGTATTCTGTTGGTGATAGCTACATCTGTAATTCCTGACCTCTATCCTAGGTTTTCCATTTTCAGGTTTGCCTCCATTTGTGTTTTCTTTATTATTTCTATTTCCACTTCTAGGTCTTGGACTGCTTTATTCAATTCCTTCACCTATTTGATTGTGTTTTCCTATATTTCTTTAAGGAACTTTTTTGTTTCCTCCTTAAGGGCTTCTACCTGTTTACCTGTGTTTTCCTGTACTTTTTTCACTGAGTTATTCATACTCTCCTTACACGAGAATTCTATTTTCTTCATCAGATTGGATTTTAGGTCAGCTTCCTGATTTTCAGGTGTATTAGTATATTCAAGACTTTATGTGGTTGGAGAACTGGATACTGATGATGACTACATATGTTGGCTTTTGTTGGTTATGGTCTTGTGCTTTCCTCTTGCCATCTGGTTATCTCTGGTGTTTGTTGGTCTGCATACTCTGGAGTCTGCCTCTTTTGTCTCTGGGTGTTTCAGGTCTCCTGGTAGGTCTATGGTCCTGACTGTGGCAGACAACCTATGCATCCTTCTAACTGGGGGGTTCTTCAGAAGGGGAGAGAAGGTGCTTATCTGTAGTCCCTGCTGAAGTATCTCATTGGAGGCCTTCAGACTATTGTGTCTTCAGAGGAACAGTCAAGCTGTTGTCCTGTGTGAGGCTGTTCTCCGGGGAGGCGGGGGACTATGAACTGTGGTTTCTATTTCCTTGTGTGCAGCAGAACTCTAGGGTAGCTTTCAGTCTGCTGGGTCAGTTGCCTTGCATGCCACAGAGCCCCCACAAGGTCTTCAGGCTGTGGAGTCTGTTGCCCTGTTGCCCTGTGTACAGAGAACCTCCTGGGATTTCTTCAAGATGTGGTGTCTTCAGTGGAGCCAACAAGCTGGCAATCAGATTTTCAGTTGGTTAGTATGCACTGAATCTCCTGGGATGCCTTCAGGCTGTGCTATTGGATGTGCTGTGTGCAGTGGATCTCCTGGGATGCCAGTTGCCCTGTGTGCATCAGATCTCCTGGGATGCCTCATGCTGTGATGTCAGTTACCCTGAGTGCAGTGGATCTACTGGGATGTCTCAGGCTGCAGTGTCAGATGCCCAGAATGCAGCAGATATCCTGATACCAGATCAGGATATGATATCTTCAGAGAAGCAGACTAGTTAGCAGTCTGTCCAAGCAGAAAGTACCAGGCAGAAAAGGGAGTGGTATTCAGTGGGCATGGGTCTTGGGCGATGATAGGTCCCAAGTTCACTGGGCTCCAAGTGGCAACTGTGAGACTTCAGGAGGGTTCTTATCAAATGCTTTGAGTTCAGGGGATCTTCTGGGATGCCTCAGGATATAGCGTCTTTAGGGGAGCAGGCTAGCTAGCAGTCTGTGCCAGCAGAAAGGACTGGGTAGAAGGGAAGACTTTTCATCTCACTTAAAATTTTATGAAATTGCAATAATGGAAAGATCAATGAAGTTCATTTGCTTTTTAGAAGATCATTAAAACTCCAATTTTCTTTTGGGTTTACAAACCTCAATTTTCTTATCCAATTGGAAATAGACCTGGGAAGAATTGTCTAGTAATTATAGGTTCTCTCTCTCTCTCTTTTTTTTTTTTTTTCTTTTTCTCAAGCTGCAGGTTCTGAGTATTTTCGTTTTGTTTTTTAATGTTTTTTCATTTATATGCTTTTGAGAAGCAACTTTATGAAGAGTATGTCCCTCTATATGTATACTTATGTGATTCTTAATGGAGATGTCATTATTAAGGCCCACTTGGTATTTTAAGTACTTAGCTTTTTCCTCATTCATTCATTCATTCATTCATTGAACATCCTGGCTGCTGCCTCACCTCTTAGTTCCCTCCTCACAAAGTCTCTTCCCTTGTTACACTTCCAATTCTTCTCTGAGAGGGTGGGGTCCCTTGAGTATACCCTGAATCTGGCACATCAAGTCTCTGCAGGGTTAGGTGCATCCTCTCCCACTGAAGCCAGTTAGGGGCATTGATTCACAGACAGGCAATAGCTTGTTCAAGACCCACAAAAAGACTGAGAGCTCCACATATGCAACATATGTGCCCAGAGTCCTAGGTCCAGTCTGTGTATGTCCTTTGTTGGTGGCTCAGTCTCTGAGAGCCCAAGCTTCCAGTTTGACTCTTTTGATCTTTCTGTGGAGTTCCTATCCCCTTCATGGCCCTCAATCCCTCTACCAAGGCTTTCATTGGACCTTTGTCCAACATTTGCTGTGGGTCTCTGTCTTGATATCAGTCAGCTGCTGGGTGGACCCTCTCAGAGTACAGTTGTGCTAGGCTCCTGTCTTCAAGCATAACAAAGTATCATTAATAGTGTTAGGGATTGGTGCTAGCCCATGGGATGGGTCTCAAGTTGGGCTGGTTATTGGTTGAATGTTCACTCAAACTCTGCTTCATATTTGCCCTTTCATTTCTTTTAGACAGGACAAACTTTTGGTTGAACGTTTTGTGAGTGGATTGGTGTCTTTATCCCTCTACTGGGAGTCCTGCTTGACTATAAGAGGTGGCCTTTTCAGGTTCCATATCCCAGCTGTTATGCAAATCAGCTCAAGGCATCTGTAATGACTCCTGGGAGCCTCCCCGATCCTAGGTCTCTCGGACACTTCCTAGAGATTCTTCCCATATCCTCACTCCTGGCAGCTGCATGTTTGCATTCATTCTCCTGGCACTCTGGCCCCCTCTCCTGTCTCTCCCTACAGTTGATCCTGACTCCCACATTTCCATTACCATCTTCTTTGCCACACAGTTCCTTCTCTTCCTCTGCCTCCTGTGACTATTTCATTTCCCCTTCTATGTGATAGTCAAGCATCCTTTCTTGGCTCTTCCTTCTTATTTATCTGTAGACACAGCTATACTGCTTCTGAGCATATAGATAAAAGATACTCCATCATACCACAAGGACACAAGTTCTATTATGTTCATAGCAGCTTTATTAGTAATAGCCAGAAACTGTAAACAATTCAGATGTCCCTCAACTGAAGAATGAATACAGAAAATGTGGTTCATCTATAGAATAGAATACTATACAGATATTAAAAACAAAGACATCATGAATTTTGTCGCCAAATAGATGGAACTAGAAAATATCCCGAGTGAAGTAACTTAGGCCAAAAAGGACATGCATGTAGGATACCCATGCTATAGTACCCAGACTAATAGAAGCTAAAGTTCATAGTTTTTTTCATAGTAGTTATGTCTTATAGCTGTAAATGCATTCATTTGACTTAGTAGATTTCACCTTGAAGCCTAGAACATTCTGGCTGGTCATTTTATAACTGTCAAACATCAGATGTAACTACCATGATTCATATTCTTTTGCATTTTAAAAGATGGATTGAATCATAGGCCTATGGGCCTATATAGAAAGGTCTTTTATACTAGAAATCTCCTCTCATACCACCTCTGTCATAGTCTACTCTCCTTCCTTTGACAATCAAATCTAAACATTAATCTCTTTAATATCATTCACAGTGAAGAACATCAATGTTTTTCTATACATAATTATTGCAGTTTCATTAACATTCACTGTATATGTGCATGTGTTATTGCCCCCAGTCCCTCTGTGTTTGTGTGTGTGTGTGTGTGCGCGCGCGTGCACAATCCATGTGGCTCTAAGTATTCAGTTCTCAAGCCATGTGAATTTGTATTTAATCTCTATGCCTTCCTCTTTCTTGGCCTGAAGTTCAATAAAGAGAATTCCAAATACTATTAAGAAGGAAACTACTTGGGCTGCAGAATGAATACTGCTCACATATATTTTCCACTAATATTTAGTGCTCTTCTTCTCAGAATGGCTCTTCCATGTGTATACTTTTCCCTGTAAGTCATGAAATCTCAGGCAGATCTAGTGGAGAAATGGTAAAAACAGGAACATGTCTTCACCCCCACATTTTTGTTTGTTTATTTGTTTTTTACAGGTTCTATGAAATAGCTTTCCCCATATTTGCAATATTGCTTGCTTTCTTAAATGTCAAGCTGTATTTGCATTGTTGGAGTCCATAGGCTACCGGTTTTAAAACATTTGCTTATCTGCTGCCAAACTCTCCATCAATTAAAGAGATTTAATTAGTACAGTCATTCACCATATTTTTACCAAATATAAGTGTAAAGCTGCCTTTGTGAAGCAACATACTTAACTGTACAACTACAAAATTAGAATTAGGTCATGCACAAAGGTTTTGGAAATCATGAGAAAATAACCTCTGCTTTTCACTATCCATACACAAAATGAAACTGAAAAGGTTTTATTTCCCAAAGCTATTGCAAAGTATTATAAAGTTTGTTCAAAAGCAAAACCTGACATACTGCAGAAATGAGCCTTGTTCATCTTGTTTGTTCTTCATGTTATAGTGTTTGCAATATACCAAAAATTAGACAGATTTTAGATTTGGTTAGTATTCATAGAAGTCAAGTTGGTAGAAACCAAGAATTTTATAAAAACCCAAAATTCATGTTATTATTATTACTATTATTTTAATAGCTTCACATTTAAAATCATAAAAGTATTTGGTAACATTAAAACTTTAATTGGGGGGGGGGGGGCCCGGGCGTGGTGGTGCACGCCTTTAATCCCAGCACTCGGGAGGCAGAGGCAGGCGGATTTCTGAGTTCGAGGCCAGCCTGGTCTACAAAGTGAGTGCCAGGACAGCCAGGGCTACACAGAGAAACCCTGTCTCAAAAAACAAAAAACAAAAAACAAACAAACAAACAAGAAAAAACTTTAATTGGCCACCAATTGCAATTTCTGAAATAAATTTATGATATAACATTTACTGAATATCCTGTTATGTGAATCTTATTTTTTAACTAAATGTATATATTCTATACATGAAAAATTTATAATTCTCACTTTAAACTAAATACTTAAATATGGGCAAAATCTGCCCTGCCTGCAAGATGTGCTGTGGCAATGGTGATCTAGAGTTTATGAGTTTGGCAAGCCAATGACTTGTCTAATCTGAGGCCCACACTACATGAGGGAGCCCATGGCTGACATTGTCTGTGCGGCCAGGATTTAGAAGCTGGACGGCTCAGAGACCAAGAGTAGAACCAAACATGACTGAGAAACAAACAAACAAAAAGACAAATAACAAAATGTCAAGGAAATGATTCCTAATCATGTTCTGCTATATTCAGAGGACCAGTACCTAGCCCTATCCTCATTAGATAGGCTTCTTCTAGCAGCTGATGGAAGCACATAAAGAGATACAGAAACCAACATCCAAACATTAGACAGAGATGAGGAAACTCACCTAAAGATGAGGTGAAAGGATTCTAGGAGCTAGATGGGTCAAGGAACACTGGGAATCTCTGCTTGTGGAATCAACTAAGTGGGGATCACAGGGACTCACAGATATTGAAATGACAACCATGGAACTTTCATGGGTCTGCACCAAGCTCTCTGCATGCATGCTGTGTGTCTTTAGCTTTGAATTTTTGTTGGACTGCTAGCAGTGTCTCTGACGTTTTTGACTGCTCCTGAGACCTTATTCTTTGTACTGGATTAGCACATTCAGCCTTGCTATGAGGATATATGCCTTGACTTTTTGTTTGTTTTTATTAATTATTCAACTTTTTATTAATTCTTTGTGAATTTTACATCTTTCACTCCCAATCCCACCTATCTCCCTGTCCTTTTGTACCTGCCCTGTGCTCTTACAACCACACCCACAAAAGAAAAAAAGATCTCATTATGGAAGCTTTACACTTTAGTGTCACAGTGTATCCCACAGTATACTCTTTTTGTCCACACTTTGGTTTATACTGCCTTGCTTGCAGCTGTACATTGTCATGACTCATTAGTCTGGATCAAGGCCTCTGACTTCTGCTACACTATCAATACTGGAACTTTACCTGGACTTCTCTTAGATATCCTATTGTTGCCGTGTGTCATGGAGATCCTGAAGCTTTGGATCTATAGGATAGGCCCCTTCATGTGCTCCAGCCATTCCCAAATGGGGTAGGCCAATTCAAAGTCCTGAATCTGGGCCTGGGAGGTAACTGACTTGACCAGATTACCAGCTCTCCTGTGCCCACACAAGCAGGGTAATTCTTGTATTAGTCAGGGTTCTCTAAAGTCACAGAACATATGGGTAGTCTCTATATAGTAAGGGGCTCTGTTGATGACTTACAGTCTGTAGTTCAACTTTCCAACAATGGTCAGCAGCAGAACTAGCAGTTGCTCCGTCCCACAAGGCATGCAGGTGAAGAAGAGAGAATCTTCCTTCTTCCAGTGTCCTTAACAACCCTGGCTAGAGAGACCAGTGCTGCAGCCAGCAAGGGACAGAGCCAACTCTCTCACTCTTATACCCCTCTGTGTGGTCTTGTTGGCCAGAGAGTGATAACCTCCCCCTTTCCTGTCATCTATGGCAGTTGAGAGAGCTGTCTCTGACCCTCACCAGCTACAGCACTTGCGAGATCTTTAGGGAGGACATTTGAAATATAAATAGACAAATAATAAATAAATTAAAGAGTTAATTTATGCCCCAGTACAGGGGAACACCAGGGCCAAAAAGTGGGAAGGGGTGGGTAGGGGAGAGGGGGGGAGGGTATGGGGGACTTTTGGGATAGCATTGGAAATGTAATTGAGAAAAATACGTAATAAAAAATATTTAAAAAAAAAAGAGTTAATTGATTCTGATCCTATTAAATCTATGTGCAATGAATTCAGGCTCTTGGTTTTGCCATGCTGAATGCTTAACCAGTTTGATTTTAGAGTGTCTTTCCAGACACTTCTGAAGTAGCTTTTTACTATAGGCTTGCCCATAAGTGTCTATGAGTCACTAAGAAACATGACACCTTTATTGTTAATTAACACCACTAATTGACAATATTTTCTTCCAAATCTAGAAATTATAAAGAAATTATTTTCATGCTATTCTCTTTTTGTAATTTCAAGATGTATTCAAATTAGCTGTTGACATTTCTTTGAATTAATCTGCCCCCCAAAATTGGGAATCTGCATGTCCAAATGCTGAATGTCCTTGTCCCCAATTGGTTTTTGATCAATCAATAAAGAGCCAACTGCCAATGGTTGGGCAAGTAGATCAAGGGATGCTTTTAGATTTGTATAGGCTAGGAAATGGGAGAAGGAAGCACAATCACCATAAATGAATAGGATTAGATTTAGAGCTACAGAAGAGAATTTCTCCACTTGGAAAGAGAAAATGGCCCCATGGTAGGGGCTGTCCAGAAGGTAATAGTGGAGCAAAGATAGAACATAGATTTAGAAGATGTTGAGCCAGGAGTACTGGAGAGAAATGTATGCTAGTAGGGCAGAGGATTTCAACTGCCCAGCATTTGAGCTAATCAAAGCATATTAAAATTAACTTCTCTCTCTCTCTCTCTCTCTCTCTCTCTCTCTCTCTCTCTCTCTCTCTCTCCATATCTCATGCATATGAACACATGCACATACACTTTTTTACTCATTCACTTACTCACTCACTCTCTTTTCTCTTGTTCATATTAACTAGGTAGGAAATACCTTTAGATCTCATGATTGGATAAAAATGAAGGATATAAAAATTTCACATCATCTACTTTTAGAAAATTGTTATATCTTCAGTTTTCATGAGACTGCCAATCAAAGTATCTGAAATCGTTTTCTTTCTCATTAGCAATAACAATATGATTGAACAATTTATTATGTGTTCTTACTACTTATTGAAGCTTATCATATTTATTTGTCTATTTGAACTCTTCTGTAAGCATGTGTTGACATACCATTGTGGCTTTAATTTTCATTTCTTTTTGCCATATTATATTGAGCACCAAATTCTAATATTTATTTACAATTTGTATATCTTATTTAAGGAGAAAAATGTTCACATCTTTGAAGTTCTTTGAATTTGTGTTTTCTTCAGAGTTTTAACTCAAAGAATAACTGAATCACTACATTAGTAAGATGTGGGATGAAGTACCATGTAGTTCAGAATAATTAACTTAGCCTTCCGGTCCACTGCAGAACCAGGGTTCCAGGGTTCCTGGTCCGGGGAGTCTCTGGACACCTGAAAGGACCCACACAGAATCCCCAACGGGATCCTAAGACCTCTGGTGAGTGGAACACAGCTTCTGCTCTCTGGTGAGTGGAACACAGCCTCTACTCCAATCCAATTGCACGGGACCTGAGACTGCATTAACCAGGGAAGCAGATAACCCAGCCTCATCAGGGGCACAAGTCCCTTCCGGTCCACTGCAGCACCGGGGTTCCTGGTCAGGGGAGTCTCCGGACATCCCCAAGGTCCTCACAGGACCCTCCAAGGGATCTTAAGACCTCTGGTGAGTGGAACACAACTTTGGCCAGGAGGCAGGTTCGAACACCAGATATCTGGGCACCTTTCCTGCAAGAGGAGAGCTTGCCTGCAGAGAGTACTCTGACCACTGAAATTAAGGAGAGAGCTAGTCCCCCATGTCTGCAGATAGAGGCTAACATAATCACCTGAGGAACAAGCTCTAACCAGAGACAACTATAACAACTAGCTCCAGAGATTACCAGATGGCAAAAGGCAAATGTAAAAATCCTACTAACCGAAATCAAGACCATTCACCATCACCAGAACGCAGCACTCACACCCAACCTAGTCCTTGGCACCCCAACACAACCGAAAAGATAGACCCAGATTTAAAAGCATATTTCATGATGATGGTAGAGGACATCAAGAAGGACTTTAATAACTCACTTAAAGAAATACAGGAGAACACTGCTAAAGAGTTACAAGTCCTTAAAGAAAAACAGGAAAGCACAACCAAACAGGTAGAAGTCCTTAAAGAAAAACAGGAAAACACATCCAAACAGGTGATGGAAATGAACAAAACCATACTAGACCTAAAAAGGGAAGTAGACACAATAAAGAAAACCCAAACTGAGGCAATGCTGGAGATAGAAACCCTAGGAAAGAAATCTGGAACCATAGGTGCTAGCATCAGCAACAGAATACAAGACATGGAAGAGAGAATCTCAGGTGCAGAAGATTCCATAGAGAACATCGGCACAACAATCAAAGAAAATACAAAACGCAAAAGGATCCTAACTCAAAACATCAAGGAAATCCAGGACACAATGAGAAGACCAAGCCTATGGATAATAGGAGTGGATGAGAATGAAGATTTTCAACTTCAAGGGCCAGCAAATATCTTCAACAAAATTATAGAAGAAAACTTCCCAAGCCTAAAGAAAGAGATGCCCATGAACATACAAGAAGCCTACAGAACTCCAAATAGACTGGACCAGAAAAGAAATTCCTCCTGACACATAATAATCAGAACAAAAAATGCACTAAATGAAGATAGAATATTAAAAGCAGTAAGGGAGAAAGGTCAAGTAACATATAAAGGCAGGCCTATCAGAATTAACCTGATGTTTCACCAGAGACTATGAAAGCCAGAAGAGCCTGGACAGATATTATACAGACACTAAAGGAACACAAATTTCAACCTAGGTTACTGTACCCGGCCAAACTCTCAATAACCATAGATGGAGAAACCAAAGTATTCCACGACAAAACCAAATTCACACATTATCTTTCCATGATTCCAGCCCTTCAAAGGATAATAACAGAAAAAAAAAAAAAAAAAAAAAAAAAAAAACAACACAAGGATGGAAATCACACCCTAGAAAAAGCAAGAAAGTAATCCCTCAACAAACCAAAAAGAAGACAGCCACAAGAACAGAATGCCAATTCTAACAACAAAAATAAATGGAAGCAATAATTATTTTTCCTAAATATCTCTTAATATCAATGGACACAATAACCCAATAAAAAGACATAGACTGGCTACATAAACAGGACCCAACATTTTGCTGCTTACAGGAAACCGATCTCAGGGAAAAAGACAGACACTACCTCAGAGTGAAAAGTTGGAAAACAATTTTCCAAGCAAATGGCCTGAAGAAACAAGCTGGAGTAGCCATTCTAATATCGAATAAAATCGATTTCCAACCCAAAGTTATCAAAAAAGACAAGGAGGGACACTTCACACTCATCAAAGGTAAAATCCTCCAAGAGGAACTCTCAATTCTGAATATCTATGCTCCAAATGCAAAGGCAGCCACATTCATTAAAGAGTCTTTAGTAAAGCTCAAAGCACACATTACACCTCACACAATAATGGTGGGAGACTTCAACACACTACTTTCATCAATGGACAGATCGTGGAAACAGAAATTAAACAGGGACACAGTGAAACTAACAGAAGTTATGAAACAAATGGACATAACAGATATCTACAGAACATTTTATCTTAAAACAAAAGGATATACCTTCCTCTCAGCACCTCACGGGACCTTCTCCAAAATTGACCATATAATTGGTCACAAAACAGGCCTCAACAGATACAAAAATATTGAAATTGTCCCATGCATCCTATCAGATCACCATGGACTAAGGCTGATCTTCAATAACAACATAAATAATGGAAAGCCAACATTCAAGTGGAAACTGAACAAAACTCTTCTCAATGATACCTTGGTTAAGGAGGGAATAAAGAAAGAAATTAAAGACTTTTTAGAGTTTAATGAAAATGAATCCACAACATACCCAAACCTATGGGACACAATGAAAGCATTTCTAAGAGGGAAACTCATAGCTCTGAGTGCCTCCAAAAAGAAACTGAAGAGAGCACACACTAGCAGCTTGACAACACATCTACACACTCTAGAAAAAAAGGAAGAAAATTCACACAAGAGGAGTAGACAGCAGGAAATAATCAAACTCAGGGGCGAAATCAACCAAGTGGAAACAAGAAGAACTATTCAAAGAATTAACCAAACTCGGAGTTGGTTCTTAGAGAAAATCAACAAAATAGATAAATCCTTAGCTAGACTCACAGGGCACAGGGACAACATCCTAATTAACAAAATCAGAAATGAAAAGGGAGACATAAAAACAGATCCTGAAGAAATCCAAAACACCATCAGATCCTTCTACAAAAGGCTATATTCAACAGAACTGGAAAACCTGGATGAAATGGACAAATTTCTAGACAGATACCAGGTACCAAAGTTAAATCAGGATCAAGCTAACGATCTAAGCAGTCCCATATCCCCTAAAGAAATAGAAGCAGTCATTAATAGTCTCCCAGCCAAAAAAAGCCCAGGATCAGATGGGTTTAGTGCAGAGTTCTACCAGACCTTCAAAGAAGATCTAATTCCAGTTCTGCACAAACTATTCCACAAAATAGAAGTAGAAGGATCTCTAACCAACTCATTCTATGAAGCCACAATTACTCTGATACCTAAACCACAGAAAGATCCAACAAAGACAGAGAACTTCAGACCAATTTCCCTTATGAATATCAATACAAAAATCCTCAAAAAAAATCTAGCTAACTGAATCCAAGAACACATTAAAACGATCATCCATCCTGACCAAGTAGGTTTTATTCCAGGGATGCAGGGATGGTTCAATATATAGAAATACATAAACGTAATCCATTATATAAACAAACTCAAATACAAAAACCACATGATCATCTCATTAGATGCAGAAAAAGCATTCGACAAGATCCAACACCCATTCTTGATAAAAATCTTGGAAAGATCAGGGATTCAAGGCCCATACCTAAACATGAGAAAAGCAATCTACAGCAAACCAGTAGCCAATATCAAAGTAAATGATGAGAAGCTTGAAGCAATTCCACTAAAATCAGGGACTAGACAAGGCTGTCCACTCTCTCCATACCTATTCAACATTGTAGTTGAAGTCCTAGGCAGAGCAATTCGACAACAAAAGGAGATCAAGGGGATACAAATTGGAAAAGATGAAGTCAAAATATCACTGTTTGCAGATGATAGTATATATAAGTGACCCTAAAAATTCCACCAGAAAACACCTAAACCTGATAAACAGCTTCGGTGAAGTACCTGGATATAAAATTAACTCAAACAAGTCAATGGCCTTTCTCTAAACAAAGAATAAACAGGCTGAGAAAGAAATTAGGGAAACAACACCCTTCTCAATAGTCACAAATAATGTAAAATATCTTGGTGTGACTCTAACTAAGGAAGTGAAAGATCTGTATGATAAAAACTTCAAGTCTCTGAAGAAAGAAATTAAAGAAAATCTCAGAAGATGGAAAGATCTCCCATGCTCATGGATTGGCAGGATCAACATTGTAAAAAATGGCTATTCTGCCAAAAGCAATCTACAGATTCAATGCAATCCCCATCAAAATTCCAACTCAATTCTTCAACGAATTAGAAAGAGCAATCTGCAACTTCATCTGGAATAAAAAAAAAAAAAAACCTAGGATAGCAAAAACTCTTCTCAAGGATAAAAGAACCTCTGATGGAATCACCATTCCTGACCGAAAGCTTTACTACATAGCAATTGTAATAAAAACTGCATGGTACTGGTATAGTAACAGACAAGTAGACAATGGAATAAAATTGAAGACCCAGAGATGAACCCACACACCTATGGTCACTTGATCTTTGACAAGGGAGCTAAAAACATCCAGGGGAAGAAAAACAGCATTTTCAACAAATGGTGCTGACACAACTGGTTGTTAGCATGTAGAAGAATGCGATTGGATCCATTCCTATCTCCTTGTACTAAGGTCAAATCTAACTGGATCAAATAACTTCACATAAAACCAGAGACACTGAAACTTATAGAGGAGAAAGTGGGGAAAAGCCTTGAAGATATGGGCAAGGGGAAAATTTCTTGAATAGAACAGCAATGGCTTGTTATGTAAGATCGAGAATTGATAAATGGGACCTCATGAAACTGCAAAGCTTCTGCAAGGCAAAAGACACCATCAATGAGACAAAAAGGCTACCAACAGATTGGGAAAGGATCTTTACCTACGCTAAATCAGATAGGGGACTAATATCCAATATATATAAAGAACTCAAGAAGGTGAACTCCAGAAAATCAAATAACCCCATTAAAAAATGGGGCTCAGAGTTCAAAAAAGAATTCTCACCTGAGGAATACCGAATGGCAGAGAAGCACCTGAAAAAATGTTCAACATCCTTAATCATCAGGGAAATGCAAATCAAAACAACCCTGAGATTCCACCTCACACCAGTCAGAATGGCTAAGGTCAAAAATTCAGGTGACAGCAGATGCTGGTGGGGATGTGGAGAAAGAGGAACACTCCTCCATTGTTGGTGGGAATGCAAGCTTGTACAACCACTCTGGAAATCAGTCTGGCGGTTCCTCAGAAAACTGGATATAGTACTACCAGAGGATCCAGCAATACCTCTCCTGGGCATATATCCAGGAGATGTCCCAACCGGTAAGAAGGACACATGCTCCACTATTTTCATAGCAGCCTTATTTATAATAGCCAGAAGCTGGAAAGAACCCAGATGCCCCTCAACAGAGGAATGGATACAGAAATTATGGTACATTTACACAATGGAGTACTACTCAGCTATTAAAAAGAATGAATTTATGAAATTCCTAGGCAAATAGATGGACCTGGAGGGCATCATCCTGAGTGAGATAACACAATCACAAAGGAACTCACACAATATGTACTCACTGATAAGTGGATATTAGCCCAAAACTTAGGATACCCAAGATATAAGATAAAATTTGCTAAACACATGAAACTCAGGAAGAATGAAGACCAAAGTGTGGACACTGTGCCCCTTCTTAGAATTTGGAACAAAACACCCATGGAAGGAGTCACAGAGACAAAATTTCGAGCTGTGACAAAAGGATGGACCTTCTAGAGACTGTCATATCCAGGGATCCATCCCATAATCAGCTTCCAAACGCTGACACCATTGCATACACTAGCAAGATTTTGCTGAAAGGACCCAGATATAGCTGTCTCTTGTGAGACAATGCCGGGGCCTAGCAATCACAGAAGTGGATGCTCTCAGTTAGCTATTGGATGGATCACAGGGCTCCCAATGGAGGAGTTAGAGAAATTACCCAAGAAGCTAAAGGGATCTGCAACCCTATAGGTGGAACAACATTATGAACTAACCAGTACCCCGAAGCTCTTGACTCTAGCTGCATATGTATCAAAAGATGGCCTAGTTGGCCATCACTGGAAAGAGAGACCCATTGGACATGCAAACTTTATATGCCCCAGTACAGGGGAATGCCAGGGCCAAAAAAATGGGAATGAGTGGGTAGGGAAGTGGGGAGGGGAGGGTATGGGGTACTTTTGGGATAGCATTGGAAATGTAATTGAGGAAAATACGTTATAAAAAATAAAAAAAGAATAATTAACTTGGTAGAAACAACAAAGACAATTAAGTAGAGCCTTCAAACACAACAACATTTTCAAACACACTGAATCCTCACTCTTTTCACACACAAATCAGTGGGTCAATAAAGGGATGACAAATGTAGATGAGATATGGGTTAGAGAGAAAAGAAAGAATTAGGTCCTATAGGGAAATGGATAGATACAAATCGAAATGTGGATGAATCCACTGACTTCCAAGTGTCAATGTGTTCTTAACATCTAACATGGATCTGATATCCAAGTGAAAAACAAAACAAAACTAACTACCTAACTAACTAACTAACTAACTATCCAACTACCTAACATCAAAAACAAAACTCACATGAAAGAAATAAAGCTAGATACTGATATTACACTAAAAAAAATCAGTCTAATGCACTATAGATGTAAATAGAAACGCAAAATTAAAGAACACCTAGACTGAGAATTCGAGTTCTTATAGAGAACTTTACCTTCTGTGCAAGCTTCTGCCAGGCTGAGGAACTTAGGCAAACCTCTATGACATAGTGAGGCAGGAATGTTGCAAGTCTAGAGCCAAGTTTTCTCATGGCATATTTTTCTTCCTTCATAGTCATCTATTGCCCTCTTTCATATGAAACCTCACATCTGTGTGACCATTAGGTATATCTTTTGGAATGTATGACTAGACCCCCAGTTTTCATAGAATGTTCCAGAATTATTTCCCCAGTGTGACTCAACTTCAGTATCACATTGTACAGCTCACTCCCACACCAGCATATTTATCTTGTTATGCTTTGCTGCATTTATGTTTATACACCACTAGTTCCCCCTACACTTCACCTCACACTAGGTTAAGGTGTTTTTGGCAGGGTCTAGGCTTTCTCATTTTCTTTCCAATGGAACTAACATATTTTTGACTCAATATTTATCATTGAATTACTGCTTGAAAACCCAGTATATTTTAAAATGTATTGAGATAATGAATAAATCCATTTATATTGTCATGTAACATATTTTCCAAATATTTATTCTTCAATTTATGTTAAAGAGACTCTCATATACTATCAATAATGTACTTTTCCAATATTAAGTACATACTTAAACACTTTTTTCATGGTGTATACCCAAGCAAAGTCCAAAACTTAGAAAGTATGATCCTTATTATAGATGAAGCAGGAAACAAAACCATGACAAATAAGTACGTACACACACACACACACACACTCATACACACACTTATACATACACACTCACACACACTCCTTATGAACCATTTTCCTTCACAATTTCTTATCCTGTGTGGAACTATAAACACAGTTTTATTCTGCATATTCTTTGTGGGTAACATTCAGCATGATTTTAGCTTCAGATCCAGTAAATTTTCAAAAGTCAAGAAAATTTTGGATGAATTCCTTTAAAATTCTCTTATATTCATATTTCAAACTTTTCTTTCATGTGCCTTCATTGAAGAAAGAAACCTATTCAGGTAATGCATATAATGTTTGCAAAAAATGTTCTCCAGAACATCCTAAATTCTAAATAATTCATGGTCAAGAATGAAGAATTTGGATACTGGCAGGTTTTTGAAATACATAAGACACAATCTTGGTATGATTGCACATCCATGAGAATATATTGAAGGCCAAAAGATGAAATTCCAATTTGAGAGAAGTTTGAAAGGCAGGTAAACTGGGGTGATAAGAATGGCAACCTTTGATTTGTGAAGTCACACTCTTAAAAGGAGTTCTAGCAAATGGTAATTTCAAAATATATGCTAAGGAAGTTGTTCCTCTGCTCAATCATTTGTGGAAATATTTAGCTAGTATTCTCATGCCTAAGGAATACCTGCCTTCATGTTTAATGGTATCTCCAGCATTTTACACCTTAATAATTTGACTTCTATTTCACAGCACTTTCCACAATTTCCCCCTGGCAAACTTCTATGCCTATATTATGTTTTAGAGAATGTGACATTGCCCAACTCAGTTTCCTTCTGATCATTTTTCTTTCTTATTTGTCAGTGTGCTTGGACACTCAGCTAACATGTTGTTTGCTTTTCTGTTAACTATGTCCCAAAAGGCACACAGAAATTTCTTTCTTCTTTTCTCCTGGTGAGTAGTATTACATCATGTAATTTGGTAATACTTCATCATAATAATACCAAAAGCTGTGCAGAACACGTGCAAAAAACTGGACTGTGTTATTTTTAGGAGTGTGCCAAACATGCATGAATTTTATGTACTTTGTTCTGGTTCAAAATTCCTGGTAGATCCAAACAGTTAATATTATATACAACATTAAACTTTCTGGCATTTCATGTTACTATAAAAGACTATGTATTCATGTAAAAACTCAGGTACTTGATCAAATTTAATTTCAGGGTTTTGTTATTGAATATGTGAAAAGCAAATCTGAGTGTTCTGAGTAATGTAACTTCAATTATAACCTTTTGTGTACTGGGGATTGTTTGCTTAGTGTTTATTGAGCTGCCCACCTTAGGGATGTTCTTGAGTGACTTTGGAAATCCTAGTCTTTTCACTTTAGCAAGGCCTAGTAAGTTAGTTAATTTGTAAGAAATGACATCAGTTGAATTTTCATGTATGAAGAAAGAGATTTGTTCTTAAGTTGCTGTCAGATTTCTAACAGCTCTTAGAACATGTAGTATATGTTAATGCCCATTTTCCTTCTTTCTATTTAGATCATCAAGACATACAACTACTATAAATAGACGACTTTTTTCAGCTTTTCTTCTATCTAGATATAACCATATGACTAGTGTCAAGGAAATAGGATATTCGACCCATTTGATATATCAGGTACTGGAATTCTTCCTCTGCTACTATTGTTTACTCTCTCCTTAAACTAATTCCTACAGATAAGAGTGACTTTGATCTATGAGCAACATACCTTCCCAAAAGATATAACAATGAAAATAATAGTTCCATGAAATCAATAAAATAACTGACTCCATATACTAATATCCATTTATTGTCCTTAGACAATATTAAAATATTTTAACAAAAAATTAATTTGGGGCAAAATTACAGCAAAATATAATCATGTTTTGTATGATTATTAGATGGTGACTATATGCTTACCTTTTTTTGAAGCCAGCCAAGACACTAGCCCAATTTTCCATTGTCCCAGTAGTTTTTGGCTTCATGTCATTTACTCACTGATCAGCAATCTGGGAATTGACAGAATTGCCATGTGTGGAAACACAGATTTACTGTAATTATAGGTCAGATTCCATGTGTTCTCTCCTAACAGTTCAATACGAATGCCTCAAGGCTACCATAATAGAGTTAAGTGGCAGCTGCAGCTTTATTGGTAGCCCTTCATGGGAATGATCTGACGTTTGCCATGTCATCCTTACTTTTGGGAACCATATATTTCGCTTCTCAGATTGAAATGTATAAAAATGGATTCTAATGTTGGGACGTTTGAGTTTCCTAGGTATAAAAAATTACATTCTATTAAAGTGCCTGTAAGTTGCCTTATTTAGTCTTTCTAGGCAACAGCATGTAGCTTGCACAACTGTCTTGTTAATGCAAAGAACGGTCATTTTCCCCCATACCACAATTATTCAGATAGGGTCAGTATTTGAAAAGTCTTTTGAGATTTCTAAAAATAATTCTGCTACAAAAAGTTAACAGAAGAAAATAGCTATGTGAGTACATAAAGCAAAACAAATACTTATATCTATAGGTCCAGTGAACAGTTGTGAAAAAATGATTTACCTATGTAATTTAGAGTTTCCTATATTTTGTCTTACAGCATAATCCTCTGAAGAGTTAATTGATGTTCTGGACACCACAATAGGAAATTCTACTTTTGTGGGCAAATATAGAATTTAATAATGTTGATTTCCAACAAGTACTCAAATGACATTGCTATTGTGTGTTCAAGTGTTACAGTTAAGAGCCACTGATAAGTCATAAAATTAATAATCACAGTATTGCAGGAGACAAATGCATATAGTGTGAGATAGTGTGAGATGAGAATATAGTTTTTTTTTGGAGGATCAAAGCACATTTACTGGTTGAAGAGACAATTTCCTTGGCTGTGTGAGAGGAACAACCAAAGGACACGTTCCAAGTAGAATAAACAATCTGAGTGGAAGTCGTGTGTATATTGGGTATATCTCAAATCAACTTGGATGAAGTATACTCTTTGCAAGAGAGAGAGATTAGGTTAAAATATTGTAATTTAAACTGTGGTGGGATTTAGCAGGAGCCATAGAGAGTACTAATCAAACACAGGTATAGAGAATAGAAAGTTCCATGGGTCTTGAATTCAGATTAGTAAAGTTCCCTTAAAAGATATATCTGGTTTTCTGATCTTGAGAAAATTGCTTAATGTTTTTATGAATCTCATTACCTGCTTTAATGATATAGCTTTACTTTTTTATAAAATTTCAGGAAAAAATGAACAAATATGTGCTCTCTTTTAATTAATATGCATGAGGTGTGACATCACACTTCTTTTATTGTACTCACCTTTGTACTATTCTGATAACCCAGTTTCTCACTGTGGATCTCCACTTGTGTGGTCTGAACCCCACTTGAGCATCAGACAGTCTGGTATTTGAAGTTTCATATTATTGTTGTCCTCCAGCCAGGCAGTAAGTCACTATGAGTTAATGCTTATGTTCCTTTTAAAAAGAGTAATTGACAAATTTGTTTTCACTTCTTGGCATTCTAATCATAATATTTAAAAAATATGTTGAGGCAAGAATATATGAAATACTAATTCAAAGGAAGGATCCTACATTAGATAATTTAATATTTCAACTTGGTTAATGGCTATTTTGGTGTCTTTGTAGCTACTTAAATTCCCTTCACTGGCTTGTACATAGAGCATTTATCAGGTAAATGGAGGAAACATTTTTAAAGAAAAAATATTTCTGTTTTGATTTGAGTGCATTAAACTTAACTAATTTTATATTTAATCTATTGAAACTGCCAAAATGAAACAAAAGATTTTTACATTTCTTTGGAGCCAGTTGTGCTGAGGTTACATAGGACAGTGGGAGTGGGTTTTCTTAGTATTCTTGAAACTTCATGTTCCAACTCAGCACTATCATAGAGTCAGATGACTCTTGACATATGAAAAATAATTTAGAAAAATGTTAGCCTAATTTTAAAATATTATTTTGGATAATATAGCAAAACAGTTGTTGAGAAAAATACCCCCCCACACACACACACACTTTATTCTGGTATAAACATTTGAATCCTTTTTATCAATTTATTATATTGGGAAGCAACTATGAAAACAGACACCATAATAAATAATATTTATATTACACTCTACACAATAAAGTTATGTGTATAGGAAGAAAGTCGAAGTATCAGTTCATAGTTACTTTCTTTTATTTTCACTCCTATCTATGCCTGTGGAACACTCTGAAATTTTCCTCTATTTGGCATGAGTATTGTCCTTGAACTGGTCAGATTATCCACAAAATACTGTTATGAATTCTCAGAAGACATGTCCACCTACATTCCCAAAGATTAACAGTAGAAGCCTCCATACTACCCAGGCCAATATAATCAATTCTGTTGTTTGAAATTTAGTTTTCCAATTTCTCAGGACAGACAGTGCCATTTCACTTTATTATCTCCAGAGATTAAGCCATTGAAGACTGACAGAGGTTGTGAGAAAAATTCTCTCATTCTACAAAGTTTCAGGAAATCTACCATCTCTTATTTTCACTTTACCATTGTGTCCATCAGCACCTGGTGACTCTGGTTTCTGAAGCTTTAAAGAATGCCACACTTTGCCTGGCAATGCCTTGGGTTTTCCCTGCGAGACATGGAACCAAGTTCTTCTAATGTATTTGTACATTCCACTTATCCATCGATCCATCGATCCATCGATCCATCCATCCATCAATCCATCCATCCATCCATCCATCCATCAATCAATCCATCCATCCATCCATCCATCCATCCATCCATCCATCCATCCATCAATCCAATATCCATCCATCCATCCATCCATCCATCCATCCATCCATCCATCCATCCATCCTTTTAATAAACTGTAGCTTTCTGATGTTTTATTCCTTTAAAAATTTGTTTTGTTTTCCTCTATGTTTTATTCTCCTCATGTGTTCACTCTGGAACTCCATGCATTTCCACTCCTCACTTCTCAGCATATAAAAGCTTCAGGGTTCTTTTCCAACTGAGAGCATGTACACATGAGGAAACTGGAATTCTGAAAGAGTGTGTAGAATCTGTGGCTCACAGAAAGGTTGATGGAGATTTCTGCTAGAATGTTTCCAGTGTTTCTTCAGATTTACCCCAGCCACCAATTGCTTAAGCTTATAAAGCATGTAGACTGAAGGAAGGCTAGGATCTTAAGTGAGAGGAAGTGCTGTTTATGGAGAAAGTTCAGCTGTCCAGCAACATTGAGCAGAAACACACACAGAAGCAAACAATAACAAATATTATGTGGCCTGAGCTGCTCTGAATTATTTGTCTGTCTTTTCTAAATATTTCTTGAATAATGTCAGTGATACTTTTATCCTACAGGAAAAAAATTATGCGAGTTGGAAGACATTAGTTAACTAAAAATATTCAAGGTTATTTGGGAAGGAAATAAAAGGTCAATATGTTGATCTATCTCTAAAATTATTATTTTGCTCTTTGTACTGTGAATAATTGTAAAGCTATAATCATTACAGTAGTGATCATGTCACATATAGTAACTGATAAAAAAATTATTATCCAAAAGGTATATCCTAACTGTTATATACATGTGTCTATAACACACACACACACACACACACACAATCTATATACATACAAATATAGTCTTTCTAGTTTGTATAATGTTACTTTTATGTATGTTTTCACAGATGAACATTTGATATTTGATAACCAACTGGTGTATCCTTCCATGAGGATAATTATTCTGTTCTCATCATTTGTTAGTTACTTGTAGTTCTTCATGAAAGACTAATATTTAAAGCAGAGGAAATAGAATCAAAGACCCAGAAACAGAGTCTCTATAATGATAAGCCAAAATCATCTTTTTTTTTTTTCTGTTGGAGAGGCAGGAGGAAAAAGTAGCTTCCAGCCTCTATTCATTTTCAGTATTCTGCTCCTAGCTCCTACAATCCATATAAAAGCAAGAGGAGAAAGTGGTTTGCAGATGTAGTCTAGTAATAGCTCTGACCTCTGTTTTTGTACACTGCAATGTGTGTGTGTGTGTGTGTGTGTGTGTGTGTGTGTGTAGGTGTGTGTGTATTAGCATTGGCTGGTATTTATTAATGAGTAAATCTATTACTAGGCTTTATTTTGCAAAGATATACCCCTTCAAAGAATGACCAACTTAATCATATTCTAGATAAAAAAAAAAAAGGTGTTACCATGTAACAGCTATTATACCCCTGTCAACTAGAATAAAAAACCCAGAGAACATGTGAGGAACATCTAACAATATATATGCTATATTTAAATTTGGTGGAGGGGGTTAGCATTTCTGTTACATACCTTTAAAATGCCCAGTGGCTAAGTAAAATTCAAAAGTATGTTTTCTCTCACAATTTAAAGTGGTACCAAGGACTTAATAATAGTCATTATTTTAGTTCTAAAATTATTTGAAGAAAGTTTCTGCATTGTCTGTTTTCAAATCAGTTCTGTTAAGCATTTCCGTTCCCATCAGTTATTTCCATCATTGTTGACTGTAGAAAACAAAATCCAACTGTTTGTATGTGTTTCTAGTTATTTTTCATGGCAAAGAGATGAACAAAAATTGATTATTTTCCCTGAGCACAGAGATGAGGAAATAATTCTTTTATTTACTAAAGAAGAATTCTAATTTACACTCAAAAGTTTTCAATTTTTACGCAGACAGACTTCTCTATTTTTGGTGAATGCTTTTGTTTTGACGTATGTCAGCATAAATTGACTGGTTTTAGGTTTTGATGTGTAAGTTTGATGTGTAAGTGTATTTTATCTCTATTCTTTTTCAATATAAGTCTTGTTTCTAAGTAAAAGCTTCAAGCATGACTTGTTTTGAGTTTATATACCCAGGAGGATCTACAATGATCTTTCAATGTCATAGGAAGTACCTCCAGGTTTCCTATTCTGTAGTTATTATTTCTTCTATTACTAAGTTTATTTTTTTTGCACTTATTATTGACATTTCAAGTAACTGTGACTAAGCAGATGGCAGAGTATTTTATTTAAAAATTTTTATAAATTGAAAATATTTTGTATACAGAGTCATATCTATGTATTTTATGTTAAAAAGTATATTTTAGGTTCACGAAGTATTGCACTGAAAGTACTTCACACACAGTCAAATGTTTTTGTCCATGTGATCATATTTCCTGGTGTTGTTAACACAACAATGTCATCAGCACAAGGCTGGCTAAGTATCATGTAATTTTTGTTAGCCAATCCAATATTCCATAATTTTCTGAACTCTAGGTTACCTTGTCTGCCTTGTTCCATACAAGCAGGTAATTGAACATTTTGATTATGACTGAATAGTGTAACTGATTCAAGCAGAAAAATTGCTTTATATTACATGTATCCTACTACATCACCTTGGATAAATACAAAGTGTTCTCAACATTGGCTTCATGTGGTCAGTTGTTGACCACAATATTTAAAGTAGAAGACTTTAAAGAGAAGATGGGTCTGGTGGTTACCATTAGCTTTTAAAACAGTACTATGGTCATTTATGGTTGGAAGACATGTGTTGTGAATGTTGTTTAGCAAGATCTTTGGCTTTGAGCCAGTGTCCAGAAGCAACTCTCTTTTTCCAAGTTAGGACAACAAACAGTTCCTTCAGATATTGCCAAATGTCTCTGGTATTACTAGAACAAAATCAGACTAGTGTATGCTGCCTGATTGGTGGCTCAGTGTCAGAAAGATCTCAGGGGTCTGAGTTAGTTGAAACTGCTGGTCTTTCTTTGAGGTCACCTACCCCCTCAGCTTCTTCCAGCCTTTCCCTAATTCAATCACCAGGGTCCCTGACTTAGGTCCAATGGTTGGGTGTAAGTATCTGCATCTGTCTCTGCTTGTTGGGTCTGTCAGAGGACAGCCATGCTAGGCTGCTGTCTGTAAACATACCATGGCATAGGGTCAGGCCTTGGAGCCTCCCCTTGAGATGGATCCCAAGCTAAGCCAGTCACTGGACCTCCTTTCCCTCAGTCTCTTCTCCATTTTTGTTCCTGCAGTTCTTTTAGACAGGAACAATTCTGGGTCAGAGTTTTTGACCACGGGCTGGCAACCCCATCCCTCCACTTGATACCCTGCCTTTCTACTGAAAGTAGACTACTGCAGGGAAACTCCTCTCCCTACTGTTGGGTATTTCATCTAAGGTCCCTCCCTTTTAGTTCTGAGAAACTCTCACCTCCTAGGTCTCTGATACTTTCTAGAGGGTCCTCCTACCTCCCATTCCCCACCCAGAGGTTCGATATTTCCAGTCATTCTGCTGCCCCTCAGGGGTTCTCTCCTGTCTTCTCCTGGCCCTCTCCCCTTTGTAGGCAAACTGAAGGATCTAGAAAATATCATCCTGAGTGAGGTAATTCAGACCCAAAAGTACATGCATGGTATATATTCACTAATAAGGGGATATTAGCTTAAAAATTACAGAATACCTAGGATATAATCCACAGAACTCTAGTTAAAAAGGGCTCAAGTGAAGATGTTTCAATTCCACTTGTGAGGGAGAAAAAAACAATCTCAACAATCACAGGAAGCAGGGGGAAGGAGTGACCTGGGTGGGAGAGGGGAGAGGGAGGGGAAAGGGAAACAAGATATATTTCTTTTTAAAAACATAATGTATTTTTTACACACCATATTCCATTCCTCACACCCCCATCCACCTGCTCCACATCCCACACCTCATTCCCACTCCCCTGTCTCCACGTGGTTGCTGCCACCCCCCACCCCAACTGACCTCTAAACTACATGGGACATCCGGTCTCTTTAGGGTTAGTTGCATCATCTCTGAATGAACACAGACCTGGAAGTCCTCTACTGTATGTGTATGAGGGGCCTCATATCAGCTGGTATTTGCTGTCTGTTTGGTGGTTCAGTGTTTGAGAGATCTCTGGGGTCCAGATTAATTGAGACTGTTGGCCTTCCTACAGGATCCCCCTTCTCCTCAGCTTCTTTCAGCCTTCCCTAATTCAACAACAGGGGTCAAATGCTTCTGTCCATTGGTTGGGTGCAAATATATGCACCTAACTCTTTCAGCTGCTTGTTAGGTCTTTCAAAGGCAGTCATGATAGGTCTTTTTTGTGAGTTCTCTATAGCCTTAGTAATAGTGTCAGGCCTTGGGACCTCCCTTTGAGCTGGATCCCACTTTGGGCCTGTCACTGGATCTTCTTTTCCTCAGATTTCTCTCCATTTCCACCCCTGTAATTCTTTCAGACAGGAACAATTATGGGTCAGAGATGTGACTGTAGGATGGCAACCCTATCCCTCACTTGATGCCCTGTCTTTATTCTGGAGGTGGGCTCTAAATTCCCTCTCTCTACTGTCAAGCATTTCATCTAAGGTCCCTCCCTTTGATTCCTGAGTCACTTACCTCCCAGATCTCTGGTGCATTATGGAGGGTCCCCCGAACCTCCTATTTCCTTTTTCATTTTTTTCCAGTTTTTATTAGGTATTTTCTTCATTTACATTTCTTTTTTTTTAACTTTTTATTAGGTATTTTCCTCATTTACATTTCCAATGCTATCCCAAAAGTCCCCCATACTCTCCCACCCACTCTCCTACCCACCCACTCCCCTACCCACCCACTCCCACTTTTTGGCCCTGGTGTTCCCCTGTACTGGGGCATATAAAGTTTGCGTGTCCAATGGGCCTCTCTTTCCAGTGATGAAACCTATTTCCTGAGGTTGCCTGTTTCCATTCTGTCTGTTGACACTCAGTGCTTCAGTCCTTTTCCCTTACCCAATACCAGATCAGGTCTCCCCCACCCCCACCCCCACCCCCAACATGTACTTTCCCTCTGAGGTCCACTTGTGATTACTTTCTTCTCTCTCCAAAGTCTGACTGAGGCATCCTCTCTTGGGTACTTCAGCTTGTTGAACTTTTTGAGTTCTGTGGACTGTATCTTGGATATTCTGTGGGTTTTTTTTTTTTTGGTTTTAGTTTTTTGTTTGTTTGTTTGTTTTAATAGCTGAGTATTTTCCATTGTGTAAATGAACCGAATTTTCTGTATCTATTCTTCTGTCCTGGGACATCTAGGTTGTTTCTAGCTTCTGGCTATCACAAATAATGCTGCGATGAACATAGTCACATGGTAGGGAATCTTTTGGGTATAATCACAAGAGTGGTATATCTGGGTCTTCAAGTAGATCTATTTCCAATTTTCTGATGAACCTCTAGATTGATTGATTTACAGAGTGATTGTACCATTTCTTTTGATTGTTTTTTTTTTTTTTTGGTGATTAACTTCTTGAGTTCTTTATATATTTTGGACATTAGCCCTCTATCAGATGTGGGGTTACTGAAGATTTTTTTCCCAATCTGTAGGTTGCCAATTTGTTTATTGACTATGTCATTTGCTTTACAGAAACTTTCCAGTTTCATGAGATCTCATTTATCAATTCTTGATCTTAGAGCATGAGCCATTGGAGTTCTGTTTGGGAAATTTCCCCCAGTCCCAATGAGTTCAAGGTTCTTTCCCACTTTCTCTTCTATTAGATTCAGTGTATCTGATTTTATGTTGAGGTCCTCAATCCACTAGTACTGGAGTTTTGTACAAGGTAACAAATATGGGTCTATTTTCATTCTTCTAAATACAGACAGCCAGTTAAACCATCACCATTTATTGAAGATGCTTTCTTTTTTTCCATTGTATATTTAGGCATCTTTGTCAAAGATCAAGTGACCATAAGAGTGTGGATTTATTTTTGGGTCTTCAATTCTATTCCATTGATCAATGTGTCTATCTCTGTGCCAATATCATGCAATTTGTATCGCTATTGCTCTGTAGTAAACTTGAGGTCAGGGATGGTGATTCCTCCAGCCATTCTTTTATTGTTACAATTTGTTTTCACTATTCTGTTTTGTTTTGTTTTTGTTTTTGTTTTGCCTTTCCTGGTGAATTTGAGAATTGCTCCTTCCATGTCTTTAAAGAATTGTGTTGGGAATTTGAGGGGATTGCATTGAATCTATAGTTTGCCTTTGGTAGGATGGCCAGTTTTGCTATGTTAATTCTGCCAGTCCATAAACATGGGAGGTCTCTCCATTTTCTGAGATCTTTGATTTCTTTCTTGAGAGACCTGCAGTTACTGTCATACAGGTCTTTCACTTGTTTGGTTAGAGTTACCCCAAGATATTTTATATAATTTGTGGCTATTGTGAAGAGAGTGTTTCCCTAATTTCTTTCTCAGCCTGTTTATCCGTTGTATAAAGAAAGGCTACTGATTTATTTAAATTAATTTTATAAATTACCACTTTTCTTCCGGTCAGAAAAGCACCTGAGCAGCTGGGGCGCAGGGTCTGCTGACACTCGCCAACTGCCCACAACACCCGCCACAGGATCTTAAGACTTCTGGTGAGGGGAGCACAGCTTCTGCTCCAATCCAATTGCGCGGGACCTGAGACTGCATTAGTTAGGGAAGCAGAAACCGGCCTGAGTAGGACCACAGGCCTCATCCGGCTGGATCAGCGCCAGGGTAGCGGGAGCGCAGGGTTGCCTGACACCCGCCAGCTACCCACGACCCCCGCCGCAGGATTTTGGGACTGCTGGTGAGTGGAACACAGCTTCTGCTCCAGTCCAATCACGCGGGACCTGAGACTGCTCTGGTTGGGGAGAGAGAAATCCGGCCCACACAGGGCCACAAGCCTCTTCCGGTCAGAAAAGCACCTGAGCAGCTGGGGCGCAGGGTCTGCTGACACTCGCCAACTGCCCACAACACCCGCCACAGGATCTTAAGACTTCTGGTGAGGGGAGCACAGCTTCTGCTCCAATCCAATTGCGCAGGACCTGAGACTGCATTAGTTAGGGAAGCAGAAACCAGCCTGAGTAGGGCCACAGGCCTCACCCGGCCGGATCAGCGCCAGGGTAGCGGGAGCGCAGGGTTGCCTGACACCCGCCAGCTACCCACGACCCCCGCCGCAGGATTTTGGGACTGCTGGTGAGTGGAACACAGCTTCTGCTCCAATCTTTAAATAGTGACAACGATAACAACTAACCCCAGAGATTACCAGATGGCGAAAGGTAAACGTAATAATCTTACTAACAGAAACCAAGACCACTCACCATCATCAGAACCCAGCACCCCCACTTCACCCAGTCCAGGGCACCCCAACACACCGGAAAAGCTAGACACGGATTTAAAAGCATATCTCCTGATGATGATAGAGGACTTCAAGAAGGACGTTAATAACACACTTAAAGAAATGCAGGAGAACACTGCTAAAAAGGAAGAAGACAATAAAGAGGAAGCACAAAAATCCCTTAAAGAATTGCAGGAGAACACTGCTAAAGAGTTACAAATCCTTAAAGAAAAACATGATAACATAATCAAACAGGTAGAAGTCCTTACAGAAAAACAGGAAAGCACATCCAAACAGATGATGGAAATGAACAAAACCATACTAGACCTAAAAAGGGAAGTAGACACAATAAAGAAAACCCAAAATGAGGCAACACTGGAGATAGAAACCCTAGGAAAGAAATCTGGAACCATAGATGCAAGCATCAGCAACAGAATACAAGAGATGGAAGAGAGAATCTCAGGTGCAGAAGATTCCATAGAGAACATCGGCACAACAATCAAGGAAAATGGAAAATGCAAAAAGATCCTAACTCAAAACATCCAAGAAATACAGGACATAATGAGAAGACCAAACCTACGGATAATAGGAGTGGATGAGAATGAAGATTTTCAACTCAAAGGACCAGCAAACATCTTCAACAAAATTATAGAAGAAAACTTCCCAAATCTAAAGAAAGAGATGCCCATGAACATACAAGAAGCCTACAGAACTCCAAATAGACTGGATCAGAAAAGAAATACCTCCCGACACATAATAATCAGAGCAACAAATGCTCTAAATAAAGATAGAATACTAAAAGCAGTAAGAGAAAAAGGCCAAGTAACATATAAAGGCAAGCCTATCAGAATTACACCAGATTTTTCACCAGAGACTATGAAAGCCAGAAGATCCTGGACAGATGTTATACAGACACTAAAAGAACACAAATTCCAGCCCAGGCTACTATACCCAGCCAAACTCTCAATTAACATAGATGGAGAAACCAAAGTATTCCACGACAAAACCAAATTCACACATTATCTCTCTACGAATCCAGCCCTTCAAAGGATAATAACAGAAAAAAACCAATACAAGGACAGGAACCACGCCCTAGAAACAACAAGAAGGTAATCCCTCAACAAACCTAAAAGAAGACAGCCACAAGAACAAAATGCCAACTTTAACATCAAAAATAACAGGAAACACCAATTTCTTTTCCTTAATATCTCTTAATATCAATGGACTCAACTCCCCGATAAAAAGACATAGACTAACAAACTGGCTACACAAACAAGACCCAACATTTTGCTGCTTACAGGAAACTCATCTCAGAGAAAAGGATAGACACTACCTCAGAATGAAAGGCTGGAAAACAATTCTCCAAGCAAATGGCGTGAAGAAACAAGCTGGAGTAGCCATTCTAATATCTGATAAGATTGACTTCCAACCCAAAGTCATTAAAAAAGACAGGGAGGGACACTTCATACTCATCAAAGGTAAAATCCTCCAAGAGGAACTATCAATCCTGAATATCTATGCTCCAAATACAAAGGCAGCCACATTCATTAAAGAAACTTTAGTAAATCTCAAAGCACACATTGCACCTCATACAATAATAGTGGGAGACTTCAACACACCACTTTCACCAATGGACAGATCATGGAAACAGAAACTAAACAGGGACACAGTGAAACTAAGAGAAATTATGAATCAAATGGATCTGGCAGATATCTACAGAACATTCTATCCTAAAACAAAAGGATATACCTTCTTCTCAGCACCTCATGGTACCTTCTCCAAAATTGACCACATAATTGGTCACAAAACAGGCCTCAACAGATATAAAAATATTGAAATTGTCCCATGCATCCTATCAGATCACCATGGACTAAGGCTGATCTTCAATAACAAAATAAATAATAGAAAGCCAACCTTCACGTGGAAACTGAACAACACTCTTCTCAATGATACCTTGGTCAAGGAAGGAATAAAGAAAGAAATTAAGGACTTTTTAGAGTTCAATGAAAATGAAGCCACAACATACCCAAACTTATGGGACGCAATGAAAGCATTTTTAAGAGGAAAACTCATAGCTCTGAGTGCCTCCAAAAGGAAACTAGAGAGAGCACACATTAGCAGCTTGACAACACACCTAAAAGCACTAGAACAAAAGGAAGCAAATTCACCCAAGAGGAGTAGACGGCAGGAAATAATCAAACTCAGGGGTGAAATCAACCAAGTAGAAACAAGAAAAACTATTCAAAGAATCAACCAATCAAGGAGCTGGTTCTTTGAGAAAATCAACAAGATAGATAAACCCTTAGCCAGACTCACTAGAGGGCACAGGGAAAGCATCCTAATTAACAAAATCAGAAATGAAAAAGGAGACATAACAACAGATCCTGAAGACATCCAAAACACCATCAGATCCTTCTACCAAAGGCTATACTCAACAAAACTGGAGAACCTGGATGAAATGGACAAGTTCCTAGACAGATACCAGGTACCAAAGTTGAATCAAGATCAGGTTAATGATCTAAACAGCCCTATATCCCCCAAAGAAATAGAAGCAGTCATTAATAGTCTCCCAACTAAAAAAAGCCCAGGACCAGATGGGTTTAGTGCAGAGTTCTATCAGACCTTCAAAGAAGATCTAATCTCAGTTCTTCACAAACTATTCCACAAAATAGAAACAGAAGGTACTCTACCCAACTCATTCTATGAAGCCACAATTACTCTGATACCTAAACCACAAAAAGACCCAACAAAGATAGAAAACTTCAGACCAATATCCCTTATGAATATTGATGCAAAAATCCTCAATAAAGTTCTTGCTAACCGAATCCAAGAACACATCAAAACAATCATCCATCCTGACCAAGTAGGTTTCATCCCAGGGATGCAGGGATGGTTCAATATACGGAAATCCATCAACGTAATCCAGTATATAAACAAACTCAAAGATAAAAACCACATGGTCATCTCCTTAGATGCGGAAAAAGCATTTGACAAGATCCAACACCCATTCATGATAAAAGTCTTGGAAAGATCAGGAATTCAAGGCCCATACCTAAACATGATAAAAGCAATCTACAGCAAACCAGTAGCCAACATCAAAGTAAATGGTGAGAAGCTTGAAGCAATCCCTCTAAAATCAGGGACTAGACAAGGCTGTCCACTTTCTCCATACCTATTCAACATTGTACTTGAAGTCCTAGCCAGAGCAATTCGACAACAAAAGGAGATCAAAGGGATACAAATTGGAAAAGAGGAAGTCAAAATATCACTTTTTGCAGATGATATGATAGTATATATAAGTGACCCTAAAAATTCCACCAGAGAACTCCTAAGCCTGATATACAGCTTCGGTGAAGTAGCTGGATATAAAATTAACTCAAACAAATCAATGGCCTTTCTCTACACAAAGAATAAACAGGCTGAGAAAGAAATTAGGGAAACAACACCCTTCTCAATAGTCACAAATAATATAAAATATCTTGGCGTGACTCTAACTAAGGAAGTGAAAGATCTGTATAATAAAAACTTCAAGTCTCTGAAGAAAGAAATGATAGAAGATCTCAGAAGATGGAAAGATCTCCCATGCTCATGGATTGGCAGGATCAACATTGTAAAAATGGCTATCTTGCCAAAAGCAATCTACAGATTCAATGCAATCCCCATCAAAATTCCAAATCAATTCTTCAACGAATTAGAAAGTGCAATCTGCAAATTCATCTGGAATAACAAAAAACCTAGGATAGCAAAAACTCTTCTCAAGGATAAAAGAACCTCTGGTGGAATCACCATGCCGGACCTAAAGCTCTACTACAGAGCAATTGTGATAAAAACTGCATGGTACTGGTATAGTGACAGACAAATAGACCAATGGAATAGAATTGAAGACCCAGAAATGAACCCACACACCTATGGTCACTTGATCTTCGACAAGGGAGCTAAAAACATCCAGTGGAAGAAAGACAGCATTTTCAACAAATGGTGCTGGCACAACTGGTTGTTAACATGTAGAAGAATGCGAATCGATCCATTCCTATCTCCTTGTACTAAGGTCAAGTCTAAGTGGATCAAGGAACTTCACATAAAACCAGAGACACTGAAACTTATAGAGGAGAAAGTGGGGAAAAGCCTTGAAGATATGGGCACAGGGGAAAAATTCCTGAATAGAACAGTAATGGCTTGTGCTGTAAGATCGAGAATTGACAAGTGGGACCTCATGAAACTACAAAGCTTCTGCAAGGCTAAAGACACCATCAATAAGACAAAAAAACCACCAACTGATTGGGAAAGGATCTTCACCTATCCTAAATCAGATAAGGGACTAATATCCAATATATATAAAGAACTCAAGAAGGTGGACTCCAGAAAGTCAAATAACCCCATTAAAAAATGGGGCTCAGAACTGAACAAAGAATTCTCACCTGAGGAATACCGAATGGCAGAGAAGCACCTGAAAAAATGTTCAACATCCTTAATCATCAGGGAAATGCAAATCAAAACAACCCTGAGATTCCACCTCACACCAGTCAGAATGGCTAAGATCAAAAATTCAGGTGACAGCAGATGCTGGCGAGGATGTGGAGAAAGAGGAACACTCCTCCATTGTTGGTGGGATTGCAAGCTTGTACAACCACTCTGGAAATCAGTCTGGCGGTTCCTCAGAAAATTGGACATAGTACTACCGGAGGATCCAGCAATACCTCTCCTGGGCATATATCCAGAAGATGTCCCAACCGGTAAGAAGGACACATGCTCCACTATGTTCATAGCAGCCCTATTTATAATAGCCAGAAGCTGGAAAGAACCCAGATGTCCCTCAACAGAGGAATGGATACAGAAATTATGGTACATTTACACAATGGAGTACTACTCAGCTATTAAAAAGAATGAATTTATGAAATTCTTAGCCAAATGGATGGACCTGGAGGGCATCATCTTGAGTGAAGTAACACAATCACAAAAGAACTCACACAATATGTATTCATTGATAAGTGGATATTAGCCCAAAACTTAGGATACCCAAGATATAAGATACAATTTGCTAAACGCATGAAACTCAAGAAGAATGAAGACCAAAGTGTGGACACTGTGCACCTTCTTAGAATTGGGAACAAAACACCCAGGGAAGGAGCTACAGAGACAAAGTTCGTAGCTGTGATGAAAGGATGGTCCATTTAGAGACTGCTGTATCCAGGGATCCGTCCCATAATCAGCTTCTAAACGCTGACACCATTGCATACACTAGCAAGATCTTGCTGAAAGGACCCAAATATAGCTGTCTCTTGTGAGACGATGCCGGGGCCTAGCAAACACAGGAGTGGATGTTCACAGTCAGCTATTGGATGTATCACAGGGCTCCCAATGGAGAAGCTAGAGAAAGTACCCAAGGAGCTAAAGGGATCTGCAACCCTATTGTTGGAACAACAGGATGTACTAACCGGAACCCTGGAGCTCTTGTCTCTAGCTGCATATGTATCGAAAGATGGCCTAGTCGGCCATCAATGGAAAGAGAGGCCCATTGGACTTGCAAACTTTATATGCCCCAATATAGGGGAATGCCAGGGCCAAAAGAATGGGAATGGGTGGGTAGGGAAGTGGGGGGCGCTATGGGGGACTTTTGGGATAGTATTGGAAATGTAATTGAGGAAATTATGTAATAAAAATATTAAAAAAAAAAAAAAAAAAAAAAAGAAATAAGCACTACATTCTTTTTACCACAATGCTGTTGCATATTATTGTAATGTAAACTGAGAAGATTCTTGAGAGTATCTGGCAAACATGATTTACATAATAATTTTGAGATGAGACCCCACTTAGAGATTATCATTCAAAGAGACAAAACTAAATAAAAAAATTAATTATTGAGTATAATTACCCAGCAAGGCAAATGATTCTGAACTTTTTTCTAGTTGCAACAATTTGGCCCTTTCTATATATGTATGTATTTGTATATATTTGTCTCTTTGTGTGTGTGTGTATGTATACATATATATGATAACTTTCTTTAGGTATAACCTTAATAATATGTACAGAAGAGTAAAGAATGTCCCTGTATATAAATTACATTTGGACTTAGCTTAACTATAAGTAAACTTCTGTATATATTTAATAAATGATCATTCATAAACTCAAAAAAAAAAAAATAAATTACCACTTTGCTGAAGTTGTTTATCAGATGGAGAAGTTCTCTGGTAGAATTTTTGGGGTTGCTCATGTATACTATCATATCATCTGCAAATAGTAATACCTTTATTTCTTCTTTACCAATTTGTAGCCCCTTGATTTATTTTTCTTGTCTTATTATTCTAGCCAACACTTTGAGTTCTATATTGAATAGATATGGGGAGAATGGGCATCCTTGTCTTGCAACTGATTTCAGTGGGATTGCTTCAAGTATGTCTCCATTTAATATGATATTGGGTGTTGGTTTGCAGTAAACTGCTTTTATTAAGTTTAGGTATGGGCCTTGCATTCCCTATATCTCCAATACTTTTAACATGAAGGGGTACTGAGAAGAAGGTTTATTCTTTTGTTTTCTGATGAAATGTTCTTTAAGGGGTGGGTTGTTTTGTTTTGTTTTGTTTTACTAACTGCTATAAGTGCAGGGGTCCTCTAGGATGGATAGGGATATGGAGTCTTCATGGGAGCAAACCAACTAGTGGTCTGCCCCAGCAGCAGGGACTAGGCAGAAGGTAACATATTTCTTCCTTTTCTTTTCTATGTTTCTTTAAAAAGCTTAATACTTTTATTAGACAATTTCTTTATTTACATTCCAAATGTTATCCCCTTTCCTAGATTCCCTTCCAAAAATACCCTATCTTCACCTTCTCCCCCTGCTCCTCAACCCACCCATTCCTGCTTCCTGGCCCAGGAATTCCCCTATAGTGGGGGCATAGAACATTCACAGAACCAAGAGCCTCTCCTCCCATTGTTGACCAACTAGGCCATTCTCTGTTACATATGTAGCAAGAGCCACAAGTCCTTTTGTTGTCTAATTGCTCATGCTAGGACTTCAAGTACTTCATTGAATAGGTAGGGAGAGAGTGGGGAGCCTTGTCTAGCCTAATTTTCCTGGGATTACTTCAAGTCACTCTCCATTTAATTTGATGTTGGTTACTGTTTTGCTGTATATTGCTTTTATTATGTTTAGTTATGGGCCTTGAATTCCTGATCTTTCTAAGACTCTTATCATGAATGGGTATTGGATTTTGTCAAATGCTTTCTCAGCATCTAATAAGATGATCATGTGGTTTTTGTCTTTGAGTTTGTTTTTATAGTAGTTTACGTTGATCTACTTTTGTATATTGAACCATCCCTGCATCACTGTGATGAAGCCTACTTGATCATAATGGATGATCGTTTTGATGTATTCTTGGATTCAGTTTGCAAGAATTTTCTTGAGTAGTTTTGCATCATTATTCATAAGGGAAATTAGTCTGAAGTTCTCTATCTTTTGTGGGTCTTTGTGTGGTTTAGGTATCAGAGTAATTGTGGCTTCATGGAATGAATTGGGTAGAGTACCTCTGTTTCTATCTTGTGGAACAGTTTGACAAGTATTGGAATTAGGTGCTCTTTGAAGGTCTGATAGATCTCTGCACTAAACCCATCAGATCCTGGGCTTTTTTTGGTTGGGAGACTATTAATGACTATTAATACTGGATATGGGACTGTTTAGATCATTAATCTTATCCTGATTTAACTTTGGAACCTGGTATCTGTCTAGAATATTGCCCATTTCATTCAGGTTTCCCAGTTTTATTGAGTATAGGCTATTGTAGTAGGATCTAATGATATTTTAGATTTCCTCAGATTCTGTTGTTATGTCTCCCTTTTCTTTTCTGATTTTATTAATTAGGACACTGTCCCTGTTCCCTCTAGTTAGTCTGGCTAAGGGTTTATCTCTCTTGGTGATTTTCTCAAAGAACCAGCTCCTGGATGTGTTGATTCTTTGTATAGTTCTTTTTGTTTCTATTTGGCTGTTTTCAGCCCAGAGTTTGATTATTTCTTGCCATCTACTCCTCTTGTGTGAATTTGCTTCCTTTTGTTCTAGAGCCCTTTTAGGTGTGCTGTCAAGCTGCTCCTTTATGCTCTCTCCAGATTCTTTTGGAGGCAGTCAGAGATATGAGTTTTCCTTTTAGGACTGATTTCATTGCGCCCCATCAGTTTAGGTATGTTTTGGCTTCATTTTCATTAAATTCTAAAAGGTCTTTTATTTCTTTCTTTATTTCTTCCTTGGGCAAGGTATCATTGAGTAGAGTGTTGTTCAGCTTCTAAGTATATATGGGCTTTCTATTATTTATGTTTTTATTGAAGATCAGCCTTAGTATGTTATATGATAGGATGTATGGGATTACTTCAATATTTTTGTATCTGTTGTGGCCTGTTTTGTGACTGATTGCATGGTCAGTTTAGGAGAAGGTACCATGAGGTGCTTAATGAAAGTTATATCCTTTTGTTTTAGGATAAAATGTTCTATAGATATCAGTTAAATCCATTTGCTTCATAACTTCTGTTAGTTTCACTGTGTCTCTGTTTAGTTTCTGTTTCCATGATCTGCCCATTGATGAGAGTGGAGAGTTGAAGTCTCCCACTATAATTGTGTGTGGTGAAATGTGTGTTTTGAGCTTTATTGAAGTTTTTTTTTGAATGTGGATGCCCTTACATTTGGAGCATAGATGTTCAGAATTGAGAATACATTTTGGTTAATTTTATTTTCATGAGTATGAAGTATTCCTCCTTATCTTTTTTTGATAACTTTAGGTTGAAAGTCAATTTTATTCTATATTAGAATGGCTCCTCCAGCTTGTTTATTGGGACCATTTGCTTGGAAAATTGTTTTCCAGAATTTTACTCTGAGGTAGTGTCTGTCTTTGTCTCTGAGGTAGGTTTCCTGAATGCAGCAAAATGTTTGGTTCTGTATATGTAACCAGTCTGTTAGTCTATGTCTTTTTATTGAGGAATTGAGACCACTGATATTAAGAATTACTAAGGAAAAGTCACTGTTGATTCCTGTTATTTTTGTTGTTAGAGTTGGAATTTTCTTCATGTGACTGTCTTCTTTTAGATTTGTTGAAAGATTACTTCCTTGCTTTTTCTAGAGCAGTGGAGTTTCCCTCTTTGTGTTGGAGTTTTCTCTTTATTATCCTTTGAAATGATGGATTTGTGGAAAGGTATAAATTTAGTTTTATCATGGAATACCTTGGTTTCTCCATCTATGGTAATTGAGAGTTTTGCTGGGTATAGTAGCCTGGTTTGGCATTTGTGTTCTCCTAGGTTTGTATGACATCTGCCCAGGATCTTCTGGCTTTTATAGTCTCTGGGGAGAACTCAGGCGTAATTCTGATAGTCCTGCCTTTATATGTTACTTGACCTTTTTCCCTTACTGCTTTTAATATTAGTTCTTTGTTTTGTCATTTGGTGTTTTGATTATTATGGGACAGGAGGAATTTCTTTTCTAGTCCAAACTGTTTGGAATTCTGTAGGCTTCTTGTATGTTCATGGGCGTCTCTTTCTTTAGGCTGGAGAAGTTTTCTTCTATAGTTTTGTTGAAGATATTTACTGGACTTTTAAGTTGTGAATCTTCCTTCTTGTCAATACCTATTATCCTTAGATTTGGTCTTCTCATTGTGTCTTGGATTTTCTTGATATTTCTGGTTAGGATCTTTTTGCATTTCACATTTTGTTTGATTGTTGTGTCAATGTCTTCTATGGTATCTTCTGCACATGAGAATCTCTCTTCTATCGCTTGTATTCTGTTTGTTATGCTTACATCTATGGCTCCTGACTTCTTTCCTAGGTTTTCTATTTCCAGAGTTGTCTCTGTTTGTGATATATTTATTGTTTCTACTTCCATTTTTAGATCCTGGGTGGTTTTGTTCAATTCTTTTACCTGTTTGGATGTGTCCTCCTGCATTTCTTTAAGGGAGTTATTTATGTCCTTCTTATAGTCCTCCATCATCATCATGAGAAGTGACTTTAGATCCATATCTTGCTCTCCTGGTGTGATGGTATATCCAGGGCTTACTATGGTGTCAGAGTTGGGTTTTGATGATGCCAAGTAACCTTGGTCTCAAGTACTCTCTGTCCTCCATATATCTCATTGGAGCCTACCCTTCCTGTAATCCCAGTTGAGTTAGAACTCCTCAGAGTCCAGCTTCCTTTCATTCAGGTATCCTGTGATGCTGAGATTCAGTGTGTGTCAGAATTTTTTGGCAGCCAAGTTTCCTATGAGACCCTGAGATCCTGGTGTGACTAAGCTCTGGGGATCTTGGGATCCTGGGATCCTAAGATCCTGGTCATTTTAGAGCACCTGGAAATGGTACCTCCTCTCGGGCCCATGGGGCTGTCCACTGAGTTCTAAAACAAAATAGACCAGCACTGACTGGAAGGAACCTGAGCCACTAGTCATGCAAGGTTCCTATGTCTGTGCTCCAGCTGGCCCCAGGCACTTCCAATTCTGATGGAACATTTGTTGTGTTCTACTCACCAGTGATCCTAAGATCCTAGGCATGATAGGGCACCTGTGGTGTGGAGAGTCTTCTGGAGACTCTGGCACTGCCTGCCGAGTTTTGGCCCAAGAGACATATTTCTTAAATGACAAAAAAATGGTCATGAGAAAGTAATCATTTTTGGTTAATGCAGAAGCTCTAAGAGACTCTTACTTAGTAAAGTGCCTTGGTTTCTCATACATAAATAACTTTAGCTTTGAAAACACAGACTTTATTTATATGTATAATATACAGACTAAAATCCATGAAATGAAAAAATATACATAGTATTATTTTCCTTCAGTATGAGCAACCATGTTGCCTAAGCTCCTACAGCTTCCTTATAATTAGGACATTTTAAAAAGAGGACAGGATGGCAGCAGACAAGGGGCATGTTATCCTCTAAAACCCAGCAGTTGACTCAGATAGATGCAGATACCCAGTGCCAAACAGTGGATGGAACCTAGGGCCCTGAAAGGTTTAGGAACTCCACAGGGAGAATTATCATGTAAACATACACAGGCTGGACCTAGGCCTCTCTTCTTGTATGTAGCAGATATGCAACTTGACCTTCATGTGAGTCCTGAACAAGTGGAGCAGGAGTTATCTCAAAAGCTGTTGTCTGTCCATGAGATATGTTCTACTAGCTGGGCTCCCTTGTCTGGCCTTAGTGGGAGAGGAAGCACCTAGCTTTAAAGAGGTTTAAAGTACAGGGTTGGAGGGATATCCAAGAGGGTCCCCATCCACTCAGAGAATAAGTGGAAGGTGGCTGGGAGAAAGATTATGGGGGAGACTGGAAGGGGGCACTGAGTGAGACATAAAGTGAATAAGTAAAAAAGTAAAATTAAAAAAAAAATCACAGCATACAATGGTTCTGTATTAATGCTTGCAGTTAGGTAGACTCTGAGTAATGGTCTAATCAGGTTAGTAACAGAAATTAAAATTGAAGCCCATCAAACCAGAGTTTGCTTTAAGATAATGCTAACTTTTTCACCTATTTAAAATTACTGTTTCTGAAATATTTTATGCAACTAATTTCAGTAAAGCATTAAGGATGTTTCTGAAATGACATAAGTACTGAGTGAGTAGGTTTGCTTCCAGAGTATTGTGGTATATCTTCCTTCCTATCTTTGTCCCTCTCTTCCTCTCTTCACCTTTCTAACAGAGACTTGTCTATTACACAGTCCAAACTGTCCTTAACCCCACTATATTACCCAGACTTGTGATAACCTACTTCAACTTCCTGTGTTCTATGATATGTGGAAGTATTGGTTTGCCTGCCTGCATATGTACAAATGTGCCAAAGAAGGGGAATGCCCAGGAGGGGGAATGGAAAAGAACTCTGTGAGAGGGAACTGGGCATGGCTGTAAACATTGGGGATGTAAATAATATGATAATTAATAGTAAAAATATACTTAGAGTAAAATGTTCAAAATTTAAAATCCTGCTATAAATTTGCTTTGTGATCTTGAAGAATGTATTTCACATGTGGTGTTAAACTATTTCCTTATGTATAAAACCAACCAGCTCTAACTTCAATATTTAACTAGTGGCTGCATTACAATCCTAATGTATGTTATAAATATTTTATAAAATTAAAGTGTTTTGCTATATAAGATTTAATATACTTACATTTGAGACATGCTCATTGTGTAGCTATGGACTGTATTTGCTACAATGTATGCTGATCCTTAGGTGCATTAAACTGTCAGTGAGGTGTTACAGTGATATTCTTTATTATTAGTTTTTATTATCGAATGCAGAGAAATATATAGAGTTGAGCTACTAAAAATGCCTGAAGAGTAGAGTCCACAATATGTGTCATTCCCTATTGGAGGATAATATTTGTTATGCAAATAAGCAAAAAAAAAAAAAAAAGAATGACATTTTGAACTCAGTTTTGGAAACATTTCCAAATATATTTAACATAGAAAATAGTTTTACAACCCGAGACTATGCCAAGACTTTATGTTGCTTGGTAATATGCAGCAGGCTGTGATATGACATCATGTAGAATTTTAAATGGTCTTATGTTATGAGATTGTAAAGGTGCTATTGTTATCGTGTTATATATGGATTTTGGTGATTGATAAGGAGTTGAAATTAAAATGTCAAATTTTTGCCTCTTATTATCAAAATTCATGAATTTAAATACCAGTGTTTTAAAATTCTACCAAATATTTTATAAAACGTGGAAAGTGAATGATAAAATTTCTCATCTTTAAATCCAAATCATCTATCTTTACATCAACAATACCAATACCAGCACCAATATTATTTCAACTATATTTTCAAAAAATTTGGATAGTTTTGATACCTGTAGCTTTGCTAAAAGATGTTTGTTTCTAGAAATATAAATATATTGAGATTGTTGTCTGTCCATATTTTTCAGTTATGAGTAAAAAACAGATTTGTGTGGTCAAATGAGCATGTTGGCATGCATAAACTATAGCACTGTTTTGAGTATCAGTTGTAACATTCTGAGTCATAGCATAGACAATAACATTATTCTGACAGACGTGTAATTATATACGCAATTGTTTGATAGTGAGTAATACTGCATCACAAATATGAGGAATAATTGGAGACCTGAAAATTGGATTGTCTAACTTGCTGCATTTTTTGGGAAGCTTGATGAAAATAAATACCAGATTAAGTAGCCAGATCATCTCCTTATTATTCAAATGGCAAGGTAGCCAGTCTATGACACAAACAATTTTATATAGTTAGTAGATATCAGTGCAAGATATTTATTTAAGATGTGTGTGTTTGTGTATGTGTGTGTGTATGTATGTATGTATTTATGTATGTATTTGGATGCATGGGTATGTGTATGTGTCCCTAGGTGCTTGTGGAAGCCCAAAAGGTAAGTGATTGCTTCGAGCAATATTTTCAGAAAGCTATCTGACTTCTAAATCTTTAATATATGGTTTTGTGCCTAACAGAGTTAGTTTCTCTAACACAACTGCTATACTTTACTGACTTTTGTTGTTAATCATTCTGACCATGAGGAAAATTTAATGTGGCTTTTGATGCAACTCACCAAAGTAGTTGCAAGGTACTTTCAAATTCTGTGAAAAACACTCTTTCCTGCTATTTCTGTCATATTTTACATGGTTTGGGTCTCCATTATAATATGGTCTCCTACAGCTACTACTCTTCAATCACTTCCTCTTCTCTCCTCCTTCCCACCTCTCCCTAAGCTCGTCCTTCCCTTTCTCTATTTTTCTATCTTTATGTCTATTTTCTCATATTTCATTTCACTTTTGCTTCTAAGTTCCAAAACTATGGTTCATGAATAGATTTGTATACTCATACTTTACTGTAATGGAAAAAAGACTTCAAATAATCAATAGACCATCGAAGGAGAAAACAAACTTAGAGAACTTTCTTCATATAAGGTTTTCTAGTCAATGTGAGAATGGTAACAGGATAATTAAATATGTCAATGAAATACAACACAGAGCCAAGATATAGACAGACATAAAATTAGACAACTCATTTTGAAAATGTAATGAAGATAATACATTCTATGCAAAATAGAATTTTCAGGAAATAGTGATGGTTATATTTACATATAACCCTCCAAACAACAAAAGAGAAAAGAACTAAAATGAATTACTTAAATTGTGTATCCTAACAAAAATTCATTCAAAGTATATCTGGAACTATGTTGAAAATGTAACAGTGCAAAACTCATAGAAGACAAGTATAGTTATGCCTTATTATAGACAACCTTTAAATTCAGTATGTGAATAAACCAGTGAGCAAATTATTTTCTTCTGCTCTAAGAAAGACATGGCTAAGATGATGATAAATACACTACAAAGTTTGAGAACATTTTCCCAATAGACAGACAATAAACTACTAATCATAATATACCAAGAACCGGTCAAACCCAACAAGGAAAAAAATAGTACCTTATTAAACATTGTCTTTAAAAACTTCAATAGATAATATTACAAAGAAGATTAACAATCTTCAGAAGAGGTAGCCCATGCTTCTCTCATCAGAGAATTAGAAATTTAAACAGTGTTGATATAAAATAGCACAGTTTTTTATAATTGTCAAAACATAGAACTTGTACCTCACTAAAGACTAGTGAATGTGTGAAACCAGGGAAACTTCAGTTGTTAGCTCCGTGAATGAAAAATAATGAATTGACATTGTAAAACTGGCAGCCCTTTCCTAACTAATTAATTTTACCCATTTTCTCATGATTCAGATGCCATGGACCTTTGTAATTGCCCAATGATTGTGGAGATTTAGGCACAACGGACCTGCACGTAGATTCTTAAAGAAGTTTTATTTGTAACTGTAAAACTGAGAAGCATGGCCCTTCAGGAACGAGTGCACACTTGGAAGGTTCTCCACACAATGAAAATACTGCGTCATGCTACAAAGAGATGAGTTGGGGTTTTGGAGGACACACGAGAAAGGAAATGCTGGTGTGTGCAGGCTAAAAATTACAGTAGTCCAAAACCAGAAAGCTCTAGAAAGAGCAAACTTGCAGATCATAAGATCAGTGTTTGCTGTGGGTAAATAGGAGATGAAGCTGAGTAGGTGAATCATAAAAGAGTTTTAATACTGAAGCTATTCTCTTTGAATATCTTATGGTGTGTCATCTCATGATGATTTGTTGCAACACACAGAATAAAAAGAGTGAAACTAATGTGTAGTGTACATATTGTCAGTAATATTATCCATTGTATTTTCTTCAATTGAAACAATTATATTACTCTTGTAGAACATTAGTAGCTAGGAAGATCATAGGCAGGAGCCAAAATACACAGGAGATCTTTCCACACTTTTGACACAATCACACAATCACACACACACACACACACACACACACTTCCCAAAATAAATCTATTTAAATGTAAACATATTCATTTAGCAACATATTTGAATAATAATTAGCTTTTAAATTCAGTTGAGATTTTTGTTTCTCCTAATGGTACTTGTTTATCTATTTATTTTGTTTATTTTTCCTCTGGTCACTTATAAATAATTGTTACATATTAATATTGTCAAAATAATATTTGTTATTTACAAAATTTGTCTTCCTTTAACTTATAATACCCTTTTCCACTAAACGTTGTGTAACTCAGTAAAAGCTTTCTTTTTGTTTCACATTTAGAATGTGCAAATATTTTCTATATTTATAAAGATAAATATTTCTAAGATGTTCAATGTTTTATGATTTCCTCAAATTGCCTTGTGTTAGACATACACACACCCACAAAGGCTTTGTTCGTTTGTTTGTTTCATTTTTTTTTCTTTTAAGTGTCATTTTATTCGTTTACATTTCAATTAATATCCCCTTCCTGGTATCCCCGCCACAAACCTCCATCCCATCCTCCTTCTCCCCCTGCCCTTTGCTCTATGAGTGTGCTCTTCCACCCACTCACCCACTCCTGCTTTACTGCTCTGGCATTCTCCTACACTGGGGCATCAAGCCTACACAGGACCAAGGACCTCCCCTCCCATTGATATCAGATAAGACCATCATCTGCTAGAGCCCTGGATCCCTCCATATATACTCTGATCTGGGGAACTCCAGGCTGGTCTCCAGTCAAGCTGAGATCTGAACCCCAATGGTCATAATTCACCTACATGACAAGGTAGGCATTTCTCATGCTCCTGGAACTCCAGCCCCTGCCTAAGGTACCACCTCCCACAGCCCCCACAAGAGAAGCATGGTCAGTAGTCATGTAAGCAATGGCCCAAGCTTTGGACCTTCAGGCTAAACTCCTCCCCAGTTACCTAGCAACAGTGAAGACCATAAAAATGGGTGCTCAGCCCCCACCATCCTTTCTTACTCTTACTCCTTTGTTCCTTTACCTCTCACTTTTCTCTCCTCTTTCCTTTCTCTTTCCTCTCCTCTCTCTCTCTCTCTCTCTCTCTCTCTTCTCTCTTTCCCCTCCATTTCTAAAATAAAGCTCTTAAACCATAGTCTCTGCTCCATCTAGTTCTGCTGCACCACTTTCGCCAGTGTTGGGAACTTCTTCCCCTATTCCCTCTCTTCTACAACCCTAGGGCTTTAGCAAGGTAGCTCTGGGGACCCTAGGGACTGCCCCCTTTCCACCCCCACACCCCCCTCTGCGTGGGTCAGGCATGCTCACGTGGGGCTGAGTGGAAAAAAAGCACTCGGCAGCTCTGCCTGTGTGCACCTGCCCAGAGCACAGGAACTCTGGCCGGATGTTAGACCCTCTTTCCTCCCCCACTTCTCCCCAGGCTTTCCCCCCCCCCCCTTTATTTTGTTCCCAACATACTCTTTGGTTTATGGTTTAGTCCCTGGGAGCTCTGGTGGTCCAGTTAGTTAATATTGTTTCTCCTATGAATTTTCAATCCCCTTTAGCTCCTTCAGTACTTCCCTTAGCTCTTTAATTGCAGTCCATGGGCTTAATCCGATGGTTGGCTGCAAGGATCCACATCTGTATTGGTCAGGCTCTTGCACAGTCTCTCAGGAGACAGCTATATCAGGTTCCTGTCAGCAAGTATTTCTTGGCATCAACAATAGTGTGGTGATTTGGTGTCTGCAGATGGGATGGATCCCTAGGTGGGCAGTCTTTGGATGGCCTTTCCTTCAGTCTCTGTTCCATTTTTTTGTCCCTGTTTTTCCTTTGGGCAGGAACATTTCTGGAATGAAAATTTTGAGATGGGTGGGTGGCCCCATCCATCCCTCAACTGTGGGCTGTGACAGTCAGTGAACTTTATGTCTCAGACTTGTAGCTCCTTTACAAAAAGGTTTCCAGTTTATGGATTCTGTTCTCTTGTTTTCTTCCTGAATGTTTATAAATTCAAGATTGTAAATCTTAATAACAAATTTAAACATATTTAATTATTTAGTTATTGAAGTGACACATGAAATATATATATACACACAATATTATATATACATATATGTGTATATATATATCATGCATAGATTTATACATTGCCATCATCAAGTTAATCTATAGATCATCTCACATACTTATTTCCTACAATTTTCTGCAATTTCATAACAAATTAAACATCAGCAAAATTACCATATTTGCTAGATAGCAAAATTAAAAGAAGTAGCCAAAAAATGTTGGGATGCTACAGAGAAGGAGATGACATGTAATTACCGTTCAGGGATGAGCTATATTAGGAGATAGGCTTCAAAGAACTGAGGAATCAGGATTGGGCCTTTGGATGGGAAAGGAACACTACATGAAATCAGAGACAACATGATGAGGCCTCTGGGACTGAGGGATTTCTCTTTAAACTCTAGAGAGGAATTTCATTAAGAATTATTTAAATGAAAAGCAAGAAAGCTACCAGTCCTTTGCAAGATGATGGATGTATGGAGAGAATTTACATACAATGTCTTAATTCAACATAGCCTATAAAAATATACTATGGATGAAGGAGGTACTGATTAATTACCACAGAATGAGACTACAAAAGATGTTTTAACTTGATTTGGGGGAGGGGGGAAGAGATACAGAGATACAGAGTCAGAGAGTGATAGAGTGTCTGAGTTTCACCAGACTATAAGCTCTAAATGAATACAAATAAGATTTAAAAAGTTAAAAGCCCATGATCCAAGTAAAATGATAAAGTCAAACAAGGTAAAACACGTTCAATTTACCAAAACCTTGGCTGATCATTTATAAACATGATCTTATTCATTCTACCTATAACCTGGGACAGGTGGAAAAATTGACGCTTTAAGGAATTAAATAACCTCACAAACTCGTCCTTGTAGGATAAGTGGGACTCACCACAGTATCTCTTGTTCATAATGGTTTTTCTAGCCATTATCTTTTTAAATCTCTGTTGTAATATGTAATGTTGGGTCCTTTCAGTCTGTACTTTCAATTTTATTGCGTCTTTGGATATTTTGTCAGAATTTATTTGCTCCTTTATTAAGCAGCATTAATTATTTACATATTTGATTTCTCTTTGCCTTTAACTTCCTTCATTATTTTTCTTTTAACATCCTAGCATTACTCTCCTCATTATCTCCCTGAGCATCTCTAGATGATATGAATTTACTTTCACCTTAGGGTTTTCATGCATGAAAGTTAAACTATACATGATAATAATTTATATCATAGTGTGGGCTTGATATTTACTAACGTTAAAATACTAGGTTATGCCAACTTTCAGTTGCAATATATTAGAAGATTCAATATCATAGCAAAGATGAATATAGTAATAAATAATATTCAATGATAAAATACATGCTTTGTAGCATCGTTAAGCTATTGCATCTAGGTAAACTAAAAAGATGTAAATAATCATTTTTTCTACATGATTACATAAAAATATACATTTGTAGTGATGAAATAATACAGAATCAAAATTTAAAATATACTGCAGTTTTATTAGATCATATTATAATGTTCCAATTGTTTGTGCTGATAATTGTTTATGAATGAATTGTTGTTCATATAAGATGGAAAATGTGCTAGCCAGTATAGTGTTTTGAAAATAAGAAGCTAACAAAAAATTTTAAGTGCTAAGTATATAAAGCATATCACCAAGTAGCGTGACTATTATTTTGACATAACATTTAACATCTGTATTGTCAGCACTTAGAATTTTAAATCATTTCATAGCTACTTCAATTTATCACTGTTGACTAAAAATGTGCTTCATCATACTCTATAGAAAGTTTTCACTGGTATTTTTCTTTTGAAATTTGTACAAAGCAATAAAAGGCCCCCTTTTCAAAGCTTAGGAGAATTACAAAATGCTGTTCCTGATATGCAGATGCTCAGAGACATGTTTCTGAATCCAGACCACTAGCATTAAAGATAATGATAACTCTGGATGTAGTGTTGGGACTTTATCCAGTGACTTCTGCCATTTCAGCAGCATAAGGTGAAGCAGAGCTTAAGACTGTCTTTCTGGCAGTTAGCTGTAGCAACTCATGAATGTGGACAAATTTATGCAGGGTGACCTTCATGACTCTCAATGTACTTGGACACTTTGTGATTTCCTCTGGGGTTACTAACTGGATGTTCCATTGACAACTAGAATGAGTGTTCTACCTGGCTGGCATTTTTAGAGCACATCTTTATGCATCAGAAAACCTCAGACATGCAAAGATCTACTAAATGCATTTTTCAGAGAATAAATTTCATTTGCATACTTGTCCATTAGCTCTAACCTCAGATCATTTCCCCATATAGTTGATAAATCACTTTCATGATGTACAAACAAACCAGTGCTTAAAAAATAATCCACAATAGCTTTAAAGATAGACCTCATGGATGTTGTGTCCCCTGTTTCCGAGGCGTTTTAGAGTGATTCTTCAGGACATTTACTAGTCTCTACAGAAAAAAACGCACTTATGGGGCATATATGCACACACAAGCACACATGCACACACACATAATTCAAAGTAATAAAATAAATCATAACATGAAAACTTAATCTATTAATTGTACCCTTCCCCCAGCCTTTAGCAGGCTAATCAGACCTTGTTTTCCACAGTAGGTCTTCCACTGAGCTATCCCACCTAGGGTGTAGTCTTCAGATCTAGGTAGAAGTCTCCTGCTTTGCCGTACCTGCAGTGTCCTGTAGAAGCAGACTGTCCACTGAGCTGCTGTGCTTGTTTTGCAACAGAACCTAGCTGAAACAAAGGAACAGAACTCAGCTGAAACAAAAGATGGGTCTTTGGATTTCCCCTATATGAACGCAGAGCTGAGAATTAAAGTTTGAGCCTTGATCAGAAGTCTTGTCTTGGCTTTATTCTTCTTTTGCTCGCCCATCCTGTTTCATTCTCAGCCTCCCTTCCCGGTATATCTAGTTCTCCATGGCTGCTGGACAGCGACAGGTGGCACCCGAATGAGGTGCTTGACAACAGGAGGACCAATTGAGGAATGCTGTCTTTGGTGGAGCTCCACAGAAAACAGAAGAAATTATGGTATCCTGCATGGTTCACAACATAAAGCATTAATGTGAGCGCTATAAATTTCATCTTTTAGAGGCTGATTTTTGTAGGTGTAAAAGGATACAGGCTAGACTGAGTCAGCATAGTCTCAACACTGATATCATCTAGAGTATGACAGCATATTGGTTTGGAGAATTCTACAAAGGCAACTGTCCACAGCCAAGAGCTGCTTCAGGAGGAAGGAGCAGGGTTTAAGATAAAATAAAATATAAAAAGAGTAAAAAACAAACAAACAAACAAACAACAACAACAGATGTTAGAAAAACTCTTTACTCAAGTATATTTGTGTTGTGATGGCTCTCAGAAGTAGAAATGGCAAATATGCATATGACAAGAGAAAGAGAGAGAGAGAGAATAGTTTTCAGAAAAGCCTTTGTCCCTAGTCTGGGACAGATTAACAAAAGAAGAAGGAAAATGGATTTTGGAGCTCTCCTAGGGACAGTAGGAGGTCTGATGATATCCTGCTTCCTCTCTGGCTGCTACTGGAAATATCCTTATTGCTGGTTACATCAAGTTCTCTTCTCTCTCTGTGTATCGTCTGCCTTTGGTGCACCAATCTGTCCACATGTCAATTTATGTCTGTTTTTGTTTTGTTGTTTGAATAACTGGTGTTCTATGTTTTAAGTTGAAAAGAAAAAAATAGTTAAAACTTCATCTGCTGGCTATCCATCCCTTGACTTGGCTTAACTTGTAGAAGGCAGTCTCAGTTTACACAACAGAAACTGATAAGTTACCTTGCACTGTAGCTGGGAATCAAGCACAGCTGTAGAAAAGCTGCTTTTAAAGGGGCACCCTTCTCAAGTTCTAGGGCAAGTAGGGTGACTGTTGGGTTTTTTTCCTAAAATATCTCTGCAATTGTGATTATCAGGTTCAGTAAAGGACAAGGTGCTTTTTCTCTTGAAAATACAGCTAGAAAAAGTGAAAAGTTTGCTTGGCCTAAATATATAAGATTTCTGTAGTTGCTTCATTTTTTTTGTTTCTGATTGGTTTTAAAGGTATAAATATGTTCTACACATCTTGGTTATAGAGTATTGGTATATAAGTTATTGGGTATTAAAAATTTTGTAACATTTGTAACAGAAAGTTAGCTTAAGACAGATAACTCAGGGTTGGGGTCATTTTAAACAATAACATATGCCACAAACCAACCCAGGAACATAGGTCTCTAAAGATACTTCTAAATTGGGATAATATTTTATGTAATTCTTGTCCTAGAAAGTAGACTTATAAGGGATAATATTTAAATCAATGTTTCTTTAATGAGATATTAAAAGCTGCACCATCTTGCACAGGAATTGGCAGCCAAAAACTTTGTAACAGGAAAGTAATGCTTTTGGTATTGATTTTAAAAAGAATAGATTGTTTAAAATTGGGTTTTGCTTTACAAAGTTATGGTTATGCTCTAATATTGCAAGAGAAACTTAGAAATCATGGATAAACTGCCAGTGTTCCATTGGCTGCAGTTTGCAGTTCAATCTCAGGCTCAGGATTTTTTTAACTCGCCCATATTTGTAATTAAGAAAATAAATCAAGCAAGCAGAGGCTGCTGCTTTGCAGGAGACTACTTAAACATTTACATTTGAGTTAACGCAAAGCTCAGAGCAGCCCCAGCTAAAGCTTGTGTGCCATACCTTTTGTCTTGCAAACCCTGCCCATAGAAGTTTTTGAGCCCTTACTCTTAGGCCAAAACAGCATTATTACACATCTATCCAGGTGTTGTTCAAAACAGGGATCAAACTTAAGATTTATGAAAGGTTAATTAGGCTATGGAACTTTCAATTTGGCCTGCCTGTTTCAGCTGCCATTCGAGGAATTGGATGTAGAATTATAATTATTATGGTTTGTAAGACTGTTTTTATACTATCCCTTTGTGTCCTGGTGACTGTGGGAGGTTTACATCCAGTGAGCTTGGTTGTTTGTAATTTAAAAGAGTTCATGATGCTATATCATTGGAAACTTTTGCCTCAAGGAATGGATAATACCCTTACATTATGTAAAAAATTTAATCTTTCAGTTTATATAACTCATTATATGGAGGATATTTTATTAGCTGAACCTTCTTTTTACTACAAGGCTTTGCTCCAATGGATAGGGAGACTTAAACCTTTGTTTGATAATCTCAAGAGGGATACAGATTAACTGGTGAAGGATGGATTGTTTTGCAGGGAGTAGAGGAAGCTGTAATCAGTTGCTGGCTTTTTATGTTATGCACCCACACCAATTCTTTGACAAAGGGAGCATTAATGTGAATTCACCCTTCTTCATCTCCAAGTAAAGTTTTAACATCACATTATGAAGCTGTTGTGGTGTAATAAAGAATTGTAGGATAAAATCATGAAAGCATTTTGAAAAGAATATCTTAAGAACCTGAAGAAACATTTATTCCTTGTTTCAAACAGTAATTAAACTGCTTATTGCAGAATACTGATATATGGCCTATTGCATGGCAAGCTTTTTAGGCAAAATTAATAATCATTATCCAAAAGACAGGTTGTTACAATTTGCTTCTAGGAATACTTATGTATTTCCTATAAGTTTGTGTATATAGCCAATAGAGAAAGTGCTTACTGTATTTACAGACGGCTTATTGATGGGAAGGCAGTATATGTAAGTGGATCATATGTTTATTCTCTTGAGTTTCCCCCTGCTTCAGCAAAAATATTTAATTATATGATGTAGTCACTGTTTTTAAAATGTTGAAAGATCAAGCTTTAAGTTTGTATACTGATCGCCAATATATAACTCAAAGCTTACAATTGCTTGAAATTGTTCCTTTTTAAGATACTTCTAATTTTCAAATTTTACAATTATTTATGCAAATTATACTCAAGTTAAGAGAAAGTAGTGTTCCTTTAGAAGACTGTCTTTGGACATTTAAAAGCTCATACTGGATTGCCTGGACAGACCCCATAAGGCAGTGCTACCACAGATCTCTATACCAGGCAGATTAGAGGCCTTACATACGAACAATTGGCCATACAATCTCATTCTTTACATCGTCAAAATAGTAATGGATTGAGGCAATAATTTGTATTTCTAGAGAAAGTGCAAGTCAAATTGCAAAGTCTTGTTCTCAGTATCCTCAGTGTCTACCTTTACCACATACTGGTGTTAATCATCGAGGACTTATACCTAATAAATTATTGCAAATGGATGGTACTCATATTTCTGATTTTAGAAAACTAAAATATGCACATGTGACTACTGAAACCTTTTCAGGCTTTCTAGTTGCAACTTCTTTAACAGGACAAGCAAGTTAAAATGTAATTAACCATTGCCTGCATTGCTTTTCTATGCTTGGTGTTCCAAATCAGATTAAAACAGATAGTGGAACTGGCTATTAGAGTTAAGCATTTGAGATGTTTTGTAGACAATTTATTATTAACAATATTACTGGGATTCTTTATAATTCTCAAGGAAGAACAAGGTGTTTTGGAACTTTAAAATAATATCTTCTTTAAAAAACAAAAAGGGGGAATTATATGTGCATACACCACATTATTAAAGTCATGTTCTTTTTATTTTTAAAAATTTTTAAATTGGGATGCCAAGGAACTCTCTGCTGAGTGTCTATGACAGCTAGGCATACTTATACCTAGGTGAAATGGAAGGATCCACTCACTGGCATATGGCATGATACTGATCAGGCATTTAATATGGCAGCAAGGTTCTGTCTGTGTTTTTTCACAAAAACAAAATGCAGCCAGAAGGCTGCCTGAGCCTTCTAGCAATTATGATACCAATGAGGAAGACAGCTCAAAATCCCTATGAGTTAACTTGGAGCATAATCTCCACTCTTACCAGAGAAGTAAAGTTTTCTATCAATTCTCAAAGCCACCTCCCTTACACCTGGTGGCCAGACTTTGTGTCTGATCTTTGCTAATTAGCAGCTGAATTGAATACCTGGGACATTCCCAAAGACAACTTTAATCCTGTTGCTTTGAACCTTTGAGTTTGTATCTTATGCAGATTAGTTGCTTTCACACAGGATTGCCTTCAGCAAGCTCAGTTACTCATCATGACAGTTACTCATCAGTATGAAGAAATCACTGAGTGCATATTTATATGTCGTTCCTGGCTTTAGTCTGAATGGGGAAACGCTGTGCTTATGAGGGGCGGTGGTCAGAGATGGGCAACTGGCATTCTTAAGCCTCCCTTTCAGGGATACCTAGTTCTCCATGGCCGCTGGACTGATACAGTTAATAATCCTCAATTGCACATGAAGCAAGACCAAGAGAGTCAGAATTAATAAGGGAACTAGCAGTATTTTCATTGAATTTTTCATGGCATAGCTTTCTGTAATATTTTTCATATGATTTAGTGTTAACACTATCACAACATAATATCTTACCATACACAACACTTGTTTGATGAAACTTAATGACTGGTGCTTAAGATGGCAAGTTGTAATGCTTGAAAAGCTAAAATTTCATTTACTCTCATTTAGTAATTCTAAAATTAACACATACTCTTCTGTATTTAGAATTCATTGTTTATTCCTGTCTCACCTCCTTAACAGGTCTAGAAAATTCTGCTCCTTTTATTAAATTGTTTAAATGCCTTGCTTTTTGTAGTATCAAATATACAAAATCTGCCTTTAGACTCAGACTCCCTCATAATCCTTAAATTGTTTTTAATTGGTATAAAATATCAGTAATTTTAGAGATATAGTATATTTACATCTATTTATCCTTCATATTTTTGAACAGATTTTACATTAAAATGTTTTTCCTTGTGCTCTGTGATTCATACTTGGTAAAAATATTCTTATTGCACTTGTGCTAAGTTCCTTCTGCAACTTTTACACATGAATACTTTTTCTGATCTGAAGTATTGATTAATATTTATATAAATATAATTTTCATTTTGATAATTTATGTTTGGAAACATTATAAATAAGTGAGTTAATATTTCAACTTCAAAATTAAAATGTTTTATACTCAATATTTTTAATGAATTCATAAAACTTTGCTTACTCAGAAATAACTTCCTCAACTTACAACAAATGAATATATACTGTTTTTTTATATTAGTGGTATAATTTAATTACACAAATTTATAATCTATGGCATGGTAATCTACTCTATAATGCATTATAATCTAACAAGAAAAATTATCATTGGATGTTTTGATGTCTTAAGCTTTTCTCCTCAAATTTTCTTTCAATAGTTGTATACTTAAAAGCATTTAATCTAATTATTTAATTGATATTTATTAAATGAGCAACAAAAGTTAAGCTTTAAGTTTCTGGATGTTAGTACCCAGGTTTTCCATGATCATTTATTAAAGGCCTGCTATTTTCTAAGGTATACTTTGGATTTTTTTTGTTAAAACTCTGATAATCATAAATAAATGCAATTATTTATTTGATTTTCTTCTGATTTATATTTTTTGGATGTCTGTTTTAATAAAAATGCTTTACTGTTTAGATACCTATACATTTTTATTATATTTTTCTTCAAGTTGGTAATATAATACCTCAGTCTGTATTTTTCCTTTACTTATATTATTTAATAGCACAATAATAAATAATACTTGGTATTGTTTAAAGTTGTTTGCATTGATTATTTTAATTCAGTGTTTTGACATTGTAGGCAAAAATAACACCTGTAATCTTTTTATTATTGAGTTTTGCTTTAATGCATAATATATGATATATGTTAGAAAGTATCTTATATGTTGTTAAATATAAGGTGAGGACAGACATCCTTGTGGAGACAGGAGTTGAGGAGGAGGTATGCGAAGTGGAACAGTCAGATGGACGGGAATGGTAATAAAATCTGGAGTGTAAAATAATAAATTAAAAAAAGAAAGTAAAGAAAGAATAAAAGAATATTTACTCATGCTTGCTTTGTGTGTTTAAGTGTTTGTGTGTGTGTGTGTTTGTCTGTCCATTTTTTTTCACTTTTATCTTCTATAATAGTATTCATATTTGTGTTTTACTGGTCTGAGTTGCCTGTAGATATCCCTTTGGTAGATATTACTTTTGTGAGTCACTAGACTAACATACATACATTTTTCTGTATTCTTTTATTAGAGCATTTAATTTGTTTTTGATTGAAAGATTTTCATAAAAAACAGACAATAAGTGTTCACCCTTCTTATTTTGCTCATATTACTCTCTTTGCTCTGATGATATCCTTTGATCTATCCTTACTTCTTTACTTTTGTAACATAGTATATTATTATATTAACAAAGTTTCGTTCATTTTTATTTATCCTTGCGAGTTTGTTCTTCTAGAGTAGCTTACACTTTCATAAATTTTATGATAGGAATTTTCTAACTTTGCTTTAGGTTTAGGACTGTAGGCTTCATTTTCAGCAAAAAGTTGCTTGATATGAGTTAACTTATTTTTTCTTATCTTAAAAATGTTTATGAAAGAGTTTTCTTATATATAATGTTATTTTTTGATACTTACTTTTTCTCAGTACAAGTATGAATTATTTAGTACTCCTTGATCTGTAGGGGATTTGAGTTCTCTCTGTCTCTTTCTGTCTGTCTTTCTGGTATGTAGTTTAGCATACTAAGTGCTTTGGAGACTGCGATCACAGATGGCTAGCTTTTCAAGGAAAGTCTGCAAGGTGAAATATCCTATGTTACAATGGTGGGATATCTCTGAGAACTGAACTATGAGAATATGCAGAGGCATCTGAGCCCAAGTGCAATATTTCCCTTCTTATGATGCATTGAGCTACACTACTAGGAGATGTTTATTTTGAAGGGAGGAAAACTTAACAAGTTCCCTGTCTTCCATAAAGATTCCTATCCACACTTACAGATAGCTCCCTTTAGTGGGTTTATATCTATGAATATTGTGGAAATTTCTTGTGATATATATTTGGCTCTGGTTTGGCAAGAGTCCACCATTCATTACATGTCTTCAAATGGTAATAATTTCAGTTGGAACGTGTGAACTGATGCCCCTTCTTTCATTTACAGCCTCCCATGTCACATTTCTGAGTCTTAGATGGTATCTTTTCTCTTTTGAATTTAGATGATTTTTTTCTATGAAAATCTGTCAAAATCCATTTATATACCTACTGTTTTGTTTTGGGGGAGAGAAGGGCAAGTATAAGATGGCAGAGTTGGGTTGTAAATATGCTGATTTGACAATCTTAGAACCACTTTTTACTTTTTGTATAAAAAACTGAGAAGTATGTAAAAACTGATAAGTTATCTTTCAAGATTACCAGACTTGGAAGTGAAAACAAACAAACAAGCAAAGCAAACAAACAAACAAACAAACAAACAAAACACCCCTTCTTTCTCCTTAAGGAAATATGAAGTAATGAACAAATATGAGGTCTAGTAGAGATCAGCCAATATCCAGTTCAGGAAGCTATTGGGCACACAAAGTAAAGTTTTTCTTGCATCATTTGCTGTTGTTGCTGTTTGTTTGTTTTTCATTTTTTTGTGGTGTTTTGTTTTGTTTTCTCTCAAAGCTATGGACTTCTAGAAGAGGTAACATCAGTTGAAAAGAATATTTCCATCAGACTGGCATTTAGAAAAGTCTCTAGAGTGTTTCTTTGATGGGGAGAACCCAGCTCACTGTGGCCATTCCATAGCAATACTTCTGGCCAAATAGTCCTGGGTTACATAAGACACAGGATGATTATGCCAAGGGGAGAAAGCCAGGAGAGCAAACAGTGATTCTCCTTAGTCTCTGCTTCCATTCCTTCATCTGGGTTCCTGCATTGAGTTCCTGCCCTGAGTTCCCACAATGCTGGACAGAGACATTTAAGATAGACTGTTTATTCCCTCAAAACAGTTTTCGATCATGGTGTTTGTCACGCCAGTAAAAAAGACAAATATGTATATGCATGAAATGGTATTACTATTTTCTCTATTATTCATATATATTTATATCTATATATTTATGTAATATATACATTATATATATTCAATTAAGTATGACTTCACCGAGCCACATTTCTCCCCTTCAGCTTGCTCTATTTCCCCATAAACACACTGCTCTCCCAATTTTGTTCCTTTTTGTAAAACCTTATTTTAATGCTATTTTTGCTAGTAATAATTACATGTTCTTTGAGCAAAGAACTGACTCCTTCGATTCTGCAACTGTATGTTCTTATGATAAGCACTGATCGTCATTTAATAAATCTTTGTATATCTTTATTCTTTACCTTTCCTCTAACTAATTTCCTGTAGCCAGTTTGTCTGCTGGATTGTTCTGTCTTCAAATTGTTTTAGAGTAAATCCCTAATTGTTTTTCCAGAGACTATCATGTCTCAATCAATATGACATGAAATTAACATTTTGCCTTTTTAAGCACTTCCTTCTTTTTTTGTTTCCCCACTTTTATCACATTGTCTATTTTTTTACTGACCATTTGCCTGAGCAAGTGCATGGTAATAATAGTCTCTAGGGCTGTAATTAAACTGAAAATTGGATGTTTGTGCCTATTAGTTTATCAAGTTTAGTATTATTACTCTTCAAAGAAAACCATAAAATACTACAGTTACATGTTGGCAACTAAATGTATTCATCTCAATTTCTTTAGACACTGTTTGGAGACATGATTTAGAGGTTTGTCTTCTAATTATTATTTTTTCATATTACATAAGGCCCATTCAATGCTGTCAATCATGATATATTTCAAACTAAGGCATCCTTTGTGTATTATTGCAGTTGCTATCTCCAATTAATTACAGATTTTAGTCTATAGAACTTTCAAACAGCAGCCATTTTATTATATGCTTTTATATTTGGGGAACATATTTACTTTGTTGATTAGATAAAATAAACCTGAAGTTTTTGTATGCAGATACCAAATATTATTGTTCTTTCTTGTATAATTATGGTCCTGATTAGATGTAGTTATTTCCTATGAGAATTCTGGAAGACTTACTTTAGCTCCTGATATAGAGTACAAATGTCCTGAGATCATTCTGAGTTTAATTTCCTTAAGTTACTAATTTCTTCTACTTGAACACATTACTAAAATTTCATCATTATATATATATTTCATTCAATTTATTATAGTATTTTTGTGTGAAAATTCACTTACTCTTGGCTCTATTAGGAAGTATGGCCTTGTTGGAGTGGGTGTGTCCTTGTTGGAGGAAATGTGTCAGTTTTGGGAGTGGGCTTTGAGATCCTCCTCCTAGCTACTTGGAAGACAGGCTTCCCCTGTTTGCCTTTGGAACAAGATGTAGAACTCTCAGCTTCCCCAACACCATGCCTTCCTAGATGCTGCTCGGCTTCCCACCATGATGATAATGGACTGAACCTCAGAACTAGTGAACCAGCCCCAGTTAAGAGTTGACTTGGTCATAGTGTCTCTTTAGAGCAATGAAAATCCGAAGAGAGATATTGTTTCTATGTGTGCATTCCCTATGCACCCACTTTGTGATGACCACATCTTCTCATTTAATTTGTCTTCTGTTGCATGAAATATTAAAAAAAAATGCAATCCCCACTATGTTGACAGGCCCTGGCAGGTATGGCTGGCCTGTTCTCATGTCTTGAAGACTCTCTGACTCAGAGTTCTGAAATCTCTCCACCCAGCTTGTTAAGTTCCCACTGACAGGTAGTTACTACACCAACCTGACACTTCAAAATTCCCACAGCATTTTGGGGTGCATTTCTTGCAGACACACACTTTGCCACTATACCTTTCTTTCTAGAACCGAGTTGAGCTGGCATATGAAGAAAAACACCACACAAACTTATTTTAGAATCAATGGTAACTCAACTGCTGGGCACAAAATTAACATCCTAATTTATTAGCCATTCCAAGTTCAATCCTTCGGCAGTAGATCCAAACAGATCCACCACCTGAAACAGGGTCTCCATGATCTTCATTTTTGCCTACTCTCCCATCCTTTCCCACTCTCTTCTCTTCTCCTACTCTCTCTGTCCAACCTGAAAGTCCCGTCTACTTGCCCAGTGATGGCTTTCTTTTTTTTTTTTAATATTTTTTATTACGTATTTTCCTCAATTACATTTCCAATGCTATCCCAAAAGTCCCCCATACCCCCCCCCCCCCACTTCCCTACCCACCCAATCCCATTCTTTTGGCCCTGGCATTCCCCTGTATTGGGGCATATAAAGTTTGCAAGTCCAATGGGCCTCTCTTTCCAGTGATGGCCGACTAGGCCATCTTTCGATACATATGCAGCTAGAGTCAAGAGCTCCGGGGTACTGGTTAGTTCATCATGTTGTTCCCCCTATAGGGTTGCAGATCCCTTTAACTCCTTGGGTACTTTCTCTAGCTTCTCCATTGGGAGCCCTGTGATCCATCCAATAGCTGACTGTGAGCATCCACTTCTGTGTTTGCTAGGCCCCGGCATAGTCTCACAAGAGACAGCTATATCTGGGTCCTTTCAGCAAAATCTTGCTAGTATATGCAATGGTGTCAGCGTTTGGAAGCTGATTATGGGATGGATCCCTGGATATGGCAGTCTCTAGATGGTCCATCCTTTCATCACAGCTCCAAACTTTGTCTCTGTAACTCCTTCCATGGGTGTTTTGTTCCCAATTCTAAGAAGGGGCATAGTGTCCACACTTTGGTCTTCATTCTTCTTGAGTTTCATGCGTTTAGCAAATTGTATTTTATATCTTGGGTATCCTAAGTTCTGGGCTAATATCCACTTATCAGTGAATACATATTGTTTGAGTTTCTTTGTGATTGTGTTACCTCACTCAAGATGATGCCCTCCAGGTCCATCCATTTGGCTAGGAATTTCATAAATTCATTGTTTTTAATAGCTGAGTAGTACTCCATTGTGTAAATGTACCATAATTTCTGTATCCATTCCTCTGTTGAGGGGCATCTGGGTTCTTTCCAGCTTCTGGCTATTATAAATAAGGCTGCTATGAACATAGTGGAGCATGTGTCCTTCTTACTGGTTGGAACATCTTCTGGATATATGCCCAGGAGAGGTATTGCTGGATAGTAGTATGTCCAATTTTCTGAGGAACTGCCAGACTGATTTCCAGAGTGGTTGTACAAGCTTGCAATCCCACCAACAATGGAGGAGTGTTCCTCTTTCTCCACATCCTCGCCAGCATTGAACAGCAATGGCTTGTGCTGTAAGATCGAGAATTGACAAGTGGGACCTCATGAAACTGCAAAGCTTCTGCAAGGCAAAAGACGCCATCAATAAGACAAAAAAACCACGAACAGATTGGGAAAGGATCTTTACCTATCCTAAATCAGATAAGGGACTAATATCCAATATATATAAAGACTCAAGAAGGTGGACTCCAGAAAATCAAATAACCCCATTAAAAAATGGGGCTCAGAACTGAACAAAGAATTCTCACCTGAGGAATACCGAATGGCAGAGAAGCATCTGAATAAATGTTCAACATCCTTAATCATCAGGGAAATGCAAATCAAAACAACCCTGAGATTCCACCTCACACCAGTGATTGCTTTCTTTATTCATTAGAAGGATCACATAAAGTCCTGAGTATGTGGTTCACTCCTCCTTCCATGCAGCTCCTCTTGAGGAAGCTGAATTATCATCAAAATACAAACAGCACCAGGGCTCTCCACAACAGTCTTCCATCAAGTAACCGTTCCCATCATCTTTCTTCATAATATGTGTTAATACTAGGTACATAATTCTATTTCTTGTTCATTATAATGTATTTTCTTCCCATCTAGAAATCTGTTTATTGATATTTGGAATTTCTCAATTTGTTCCTAATTGCTTTGGCTTGGTTTGTTATTCTACTGTGTGATGCTATCACAGTTTCTAAGCATAGAGTTTTTATTTCTAATATCTTACATTCATTTTGATAGGTTTATGCAAGGAGCTTAAGAAGAGAAGAATTTATTGACATCATTTGGATAATGTTAAAAGTTAAACTTTGACATTTGAAAAATTCTAGAGAAATATTCCTTAGCTGGCCAAGAAAGTTGGATATGACAATGAGGCTCTCTTTATCATGGCTAGAAGCAAACATGTGAGGTGTGTTTGTGTCCTCTCCAGCTTAGGGAAATGGCAATTTGTTGTGACAGCTGTAAATTCTGCATTTCCACCTCCTTTCTGCTCAGCCATTTTGACTTTTCAGCACTGAGATCTGTCATCTTAAAAAACACATTCTTTAAGCGCACATCCTGTCATTTTTAAACTCTGTCATTCACAGTTGAAAGGAAGTGCTCAGCACTTTAAGTTTGCATATTTCCAAAAGTCACAGGTGCAAATGCAGATGGGGTTAACTCATAAAGTAGATAAAATATCTCCCATGCAACTGCCCCTGTAGAATTCACAGGCACCAAAGTCAAATCTTGACTTTGCTGACCTTTATAATCCAAGATCAATTTCCCTAATAAAAGGGAGACCTTTGCACAATCTCTAAAAAGTCATTGAAAACCTTTACCAACGAAGAGGCCAGATTATATGTCCCAGTTATACTCAGAGGAATAAAATTTATTAGTTGACATAAAAACACCAACAGTAATATCTGCTTCCTTCCCTTGTGACAGCAACCTTTAGAAGTGGTGAGGCAATTTCTGTCGAATATGTTATTTAGAATTTGGAAATTTTCTAACTTCTAGCATAGTATCAATATTAAGAATAGCTAATACTTTGAACAAGCATTGTTTTTAACAGGATGATGCTATTTTAATTTTAAAAGTAACCAGAAAGTTGTTGTAATTACCACCAACATATTACCAGACATACTGATTTAGGGAAATGAATACCTTGTTCAGGTCTACTAGTCTGGAAAGAGTCATTTAGAATGCAAGCCAGAATCTCTGACTCCAGAAGTATAAGCCAGCTGCTCTTCTGCATTTTCTATATATATGATTAAAAACATAAGCATATTGTCTGAAAAGCAGTTCTTGCTTTGGGCATACAATACCCATTTTATATTAAATTTTTCAAAATGTACATTTTTAATCAGTAGAATTGGCTCTTTGTCTGCATCTCATTTTCCTTAAAGAATAAAAGATGTCATAAAATATCCCTATATTTTCATATGCACTACTGAGAAAAATCAAAGAATTGCAGGCAGAAGGCATTATACTTCAATGTATACCTATTTGTATTATACACCTACACCAGAATTAAGATGATTTAAAAATGTTATTATATAGCGCTAAAACAGCAGCAAAGTTACTCTAATTCAATCTAATCCCTGCTGTTAAATTACAGATTGATTTGATGTAGGGAAAGGGAAATGTACATGATTTGAATATTGTAGAACATATTTTTAATAAGGCAAAAATCTTTAACATTTCAACCAGTAGTACTATTGCAAATGTATTTATCTACAAGTATGAACTATGCTTGCTTTTTCATTTCAAAGAACACTCAAGGTTAACTTTGCTACATAGTTCACTGTTCTTCCTTATTCATGGCCCTGTGGTTCTGTGATCAGTCTTGCCACTGGGGTATGTGAACTCTGTTCAGGCAGACTAAAACCTGAGGTAGTAGGATACATTTTACCCTACAGTGCTATCTCTTGTTGGGCTCCCAGGAAGCATCGATACACCATTCAGGGGTGGAAGAACAAAGTCTATGCTGAGAGCCCCAGCCCAGGTTAGAAACAAGGCCTTCTGAATTAGAAGGTTGTAGGGTGTTACCTAACTCCTGGATACCCAGTTACTGCTGGAAACCACATGTATTTGGGAACAAAGAGGGCCAGAAATGACCTGTGAAGACAAGTCTGGGTGTGAGGCTCAGGGGTGTATATACTATTTTAGTGGTTAGTTGTAGGCAGCCAACACCTAAAAGATGGCACCGGTCTTTGGTACACTGTCGCCATAAACAACGCCACTGCGCAGGTGCTAGCCCGAATCTAGCGCCAACCCCTCCTGAGCGGGTGCATGTAAATTAAAGTGCCAGCAGACTGACCAATCCCAGGAGGACACATAGCCCTCCGCAGTGCTGGGGTGTATATAAGCAGTCCTCCCTGGGTTCCCAGGGTTCCCATAGCATCAAGGCGTTCCTGGAATAAAGCTGTTGAGAAGAATCCGACCCCGACTGTGTTGCGTTTTTCCTTGCCGGATGAGGTGAGCACAACAGTTAGTGTCCAGGAACAGTAGACTTAGGTGGCTCAGTTCTATATGATGAATGATTTTCCCATGGTGGTTCTTGATAAGAGAGACAATCCTTGGTTCCAAACTGTTCATTGATTTTTTTTTTTTTTCATCATGGAGAATAGGTAATTACAACTTCCTCAGTGTGGACTGGTGATTAAATACTTTTGCAGGTAGAAAAATCCACAAAGGGAAACTTACTGGCTAAACCCTCAGGGCCCATTGGGATACATTATTAGCATGGAGAACTCTCTACTGTTCAGGTTCTTTATGTGGGGATTCATGGTCACATGTTCTACGGCCAAGATTCTGCTTGGGAGTAGATGAAACGCCTACCATCCTCAGCAATGAGGGTACTGCAGTTCCGAAATCCACTTGGCCTTACCAATTCTCTGGCACGGTACACAGCCCCACATGGTACCTTATGAAGGTTTAGCACAAGACATTGCTTGATTGTAGGGTGTTACTTCTAGAATGTTCACAGTATATATGGAAATTATGCTCAAGGAATGGGTCTGTAACTGGTTAACAGATAGATCCCCTTAAAAACAATTTTGAATGTTACAGAGTTTCTAAAACAGTGTTACAGAGTTCCTAGCATTTCTATTTTACCCAAATACTAACCACCTAAATTCTGTGTATTCTTGGGACACCTGCACATATCTGTTGCTTTTTGCTAAAATATTCTGTTCCCATTCTTTCTGTGTTTGTTTTTCTCCATTCATCTACACTTTAGTCAAAAAGTTAAAACAAACAAGGATTTTTTTGCAAGGGTATTTTTTTTTCTTTTTAATCTTTTAACTGAGGCTGAGCTTTCTAAACTTTATCCATTTGTGATGCTTCTGTGCCCAGAAAACTTTTACCAGATCCCAAGCATATCGCCATATGAAATGTATATAAAAATAAAATATTTTTGATTATAAAGTATAAAGAAATTTATTAAAACAATTCTTTGGTATATATACTTGTCTTAGTTACTTTTTCATTACTGTGAAATGAAGCCATATTAAGGGCAAAAAATAGAAGAATGAGTTATTTGGGCCTTACCATTCAGAAGGTGAGTTCAAACCCATAATGTTAGAGAACATGGGAGCTGGCAGGCAGCCATAGCTCTAGAGCAGTATCTGATAGTTTGCATCTGAAGGTACAATCAACAGGCAGAGAGTAACTGAAAATAGCATGGACTTTTGAAACCTCAAATCCTGACTCCAGGAATATACCTCCTCCAATAGAGCTGTACCAGCAAGTGCGGAGGCAAGCATTAAACTATATGAGCCTATGGAAGCCATTTTCATTCAGACCATCACAATCTATATTTAATTACAGCATAATTTTTAAGAAAATTAAATCTACACAATAATAACATTGATATACTTCTTATATATTTAAATTTTTAAATCTTAGATCATCATTTATCACTGAAGAACAAAGACTTTCTCAAATGTGTTTTAGATTTGATGCATACTATCATGTCATTACCCCCAATGCTCAGAATACAACTACATCAGTATGTTAGGTCATAGAGTATGTTAAGAAGTGTTGGAGGTTTTGCCTTAATATCAAGCCAAAAGTCATTTAATACCACTTCATGAAGCTAGTGAGTAACTCAAGTAGTAGTTTTAAAATGATGCCTAGTGACATAATTGAAAGATACATTATTTTGATATTTACATGTTCTGTAATGACAAGACATTTTAAAATAAATATTTTCCATAAATGAGGTACTACATTCCTATAAGAACAGAGAACTTGGTATGGGCAGTAGAAGCATCACACTTTATAACACGCAATAGTCTTAAATCTGAATGACTGTGTTGCTGGTGACAATGGTTAGTCTAATGTGGCTTAACATCATATGTATCATATGTAGTACAAAATGTGTGTGTTGTGACATCTGAACCAAGGCTATGATGATATGACATGATGAATCATGAATAGATGCTTCTAGAAACATTTCTTCTTTGTTACATGTTTAATTCAAAGTAATTGTTTATTTTGTATATTCAGAGAACATTTACTCTGTTATTTCTCCCAACCACCAGATACTGAAGCTGAGATCTGAAGTAGAAATGCCTGCAAACTCTTCCCACACTGTTTATCCTGTATTTATTATATTTTTGTTCCACTGCAGTATAAATGCTGGGAAAGCAAAATCATGTCTTCCATATATGCTCTACTATCTTAGAACTCATTCCAGGCTCAATAATTATTTATTGATTGATGTCAGCAAAAGCCAGACTGCTAGAAATCTCCATATCAGCACATAAATGAAGAAGCTCAAATACCTTTGCAAGGGTTCTAGAAATTAAAGATTTTAGTAGGAACCTCAGCATGCACAGAGGTCAGCATACGTGTGATGCACCTAAACCGTTAATAGCCTGCCAAAATCAAAGACTGTAATAGGTCACAAAATTAAAGATACAAATAAAATGTACCCATCAAATCAAGAATTGGACTTTCCCCAGCTTAGATACGTAGACAGGGAATACCAGAGACAGATGAAGCAGTTTTAAATATCATACGAGGACAAATAGCAGCCAATGCAAAGATAATTAATTTTAGCTGTCATAAAAATGTTCTAGAAATTCGTACAACTATCCTACAACTATGCAAAATACGCATGATTTAGAAGGATTAACACATATGGAACTCAAAACCATAATTGAACACATGTAATGTTAAAACACACACACATGCATACACACACACACACACACATTTTGATTTCCATTTCCTTAATGATTAAGGGTGTTAAACTAGAAGAAAGAACCAGGGTTGGTGGGGTGGGAGCATCTCTGAAACAAACTAGAAACAGAACAAGGGAAAGTTGCAGGAATTTGTGTCACTGATCCTAAGACTTTTAGCAATAGGCAATATGGAACCCGAAATGGTAACCTGTAATCACACAAGATTTCCAATGGAATGACAGGGATGCCAACTCAGCTACAAAAACCTTCTTTGCACAATTTTTCCTGTCTACAGGATATTTGTAGGAGAAGATGGAGCAGAAATTGAGGGAATAGCCAACAATGATTGGCCCAACTTGAGATTTATGCCATGAAAGAGCCTACTCATGGTACTATTACTGATATTATCTTGTACTTGCACACATGAGCCTAGCATAACTGTCCTCTGAGAGGCTTCACTGAACAGGTGATGAAAAGAGATGCAGAGACCTATAGCCAAATATTAGGTGGAGTTAGGGGAATATTGTGGAAGAGGAGGAAGAAGGAATGAATGATTCAGAGGGGCCAAGGACATTTTTAAAAAACCAACAGCATCAACTAACCTGGGTCTATAGGGGCACAAAGAAACTGAACCACCAACCAAAGTCATACATGTGACCTACGCCCCCTACACAAATATAAAATATGTATGGTTTGGTTTTCATGTGGGACCACTAACAATTAGAGCAGGGTTATTTCTAACTCTGGCACCTGCCTTTGGACCTTTGCCCCCTAATTGAGTTGCCTTGTTTAGCCTCAATAGGAGAAGATAAACCTAGTCCTACTGCAATTTGATATCCAAGGAAAGCCTTTTCTTATCTGAGGAGAAAGGGACTGGGGTATGGAGTGGAGGGGGTGGGGCAAGAAAAGGACTAGGAGGAGAAGATGCAATTTGGATGTATGGTGGTTTGAATCTGGCCCATGGGAAATGGGACTATTAGGAAGCATGGCCTTTCTGGAATAGATTTGGCCATGTTGGAAGAAGTGTACCACTGTGTAGATAGGCTTTGATGGCTCCTAGTGCTCAAGCTCTGCCCTGTGCAGAGAAGAGAGAGCCTCTGACTAGCTACCTGTCGAAGAGTCTTCTCCCATCTACCTTTGGATCAAGATGTGGAACTCTTGGCTCCACCAGCATAATGTCTGCTCAAATGCTATCATGATTCCCACCATGATGATAATGCAATGAACCTCTGAAGCGGTAAACCATCCCTAATTGTTTTTTGTTATAAGAGTTTCCTTAGTCAAGGTGTCTCTTCACAGCAGTGGACACTCTATGTCCAGATCTAAAATAAATAAATTAATTTAAAGATGTAAAACAAAATAATATATAAATATTTTCAATTTGGGAACTTGGAATTAAAAAGGTGGACACTATACCCCAAGACAATATTAATTAAACCAAATTAAATCATACTAAACTTTAAGGGCTCATGTTATTACCTTGTCAACTGGGCACATATAATTTTGTGCTACAAAGGGAATGTTATATCATAATAAAACCAGCATCTAACCATATGTAATGATCCTAACTGTTTATACATTAGAGTGTCAACATATATGAAGCAAAAACAGAACATAAAAGAGCAAATCTTCAATTGCTGTTACAGATTATAATGTAAACCCTTCAGCAAATAATGAACAAACTAAAAACGCCATGCATGTAAGAATTTGGACATTTGAAACAGTAAATCAAGTCATATGTGTAATTCTGTGACAATTACAAGCATTTGAGTGATTTATATCTTATATATATATATATTAAATATATATCTTATATATTTATATCTTAAATATATCTTAATAATATATTTATTATAGTGTATACTAATCAATGTAATAAACCTCACTCTTTTTGTCTCTCTGTCTCTGTCTGTCTCTGTCTGTCCCTCTCTCTCTGTGCATGTTTAAGTGTAATTATCTGACCAACAGCAGGATATAAATCATTCTGTAATTTTTATTAGAGGAAGAGTTAAACATGAGGATGATGTACTGATGGGAAGCAGTAAAGAGGGGAACAGTTGCAAAAAGCAACTATTTTTTCCAATGATTTTTTTATATGTGTGTGTATACATATGCACAGTGCTTTTTACCCATCTATTTATGCTTGTGTCTTTGTATTTTTAATATAGAAGCAAAACAATAACTGATAATTAAGATATATAAGCATCTCTTTTTGCTGCTCTTTCTAATGAATTAATTTTGATTTTGAAAAATGTCAATAGTTCCTATTTCTAAAATAAATGTCTTAATTGTGTTTATTGAATTTTTGACTTTTCTCTACCTTGATTGCTTGTTTTCTGTTTTTTATTATATTGCTTGTTTGTTTGTTTGTTTGTTTAGTTTTGCTTTTTTGTTTGTTTTCTCTAAACAGAAACTAATAATGTTTCAACACCAATTTCTTCTAACCTTGTCTAAACTGACCAAAAATATTACCTAATAACTTTTTTCAAGATAAATGCCATGCATTTCTTATTTTATAAGCCTCAATTTGAGGTGAAAGGTTTATGATTTTTATGGTCATTCATGGGAAATTTCTTGAAAAGTAATCCATCCTCATTGCTTTTAAGACTTGTTTCCGAGCCTCCTCCATTCTTTAACCATTGATCTCCCACTTGTAAAGGTGGTAAAAGTCTCATCCAGATAAACTTCCCCTTTCATTGATGGAAGAAATGCTAAGTGCCTTTGTGCACTTTTCTATTTTTGAGATCAATGCAACTGAATGCTATTGATAACATTCTTGGGAGGTTTCTGTTTCTGTTTCTTTTTCTTTTTTTTCTTTTTTTCTTTTTTTGTGCTTTGTTCATCAAATAGGAATACGGTTCACAAAAAGAACAGTTTTTTTGACTTTATGACCTGTTGGCCCATACTGAACCTATTATTGGTGTATTAAATAAGTCACACATTGGTGATAGTATAGTTATGATTAAAAAATAATTTTAAATAACTTGGTGGTAAATTATCTTCAAGTAAAAACATACTATGAAAAGAAAAGAATTTTATGTGCCCATTATATTTTAGCGTGGATGCATCTTTCCTGTTTTCGTTTATTATTAGACTTGATGTTCTAAGGCTCTATCAATGATTGGTGGAAAGACTTTGATAAATGGTTCTAAAACCATGTCCTTAAATTATCAGTATATGTGAAAACTGGACACACAGATTTGTGGTTCTTTATATGAGAATGGCTGAAGTTTTAAACTATCTAGTGTACAATTTACTACTTATTTCTGAAAAAAATTGCCTTATTTGTTATTACCTATATTTGCAATGACATACAAAGATACAAGTAGCAAAAGAAGATATATTTGGTTCATTTTTATTAACTCTAGTTTTCTAAGGTTAAGTGTAAAAAAAACCCTGATAGCCAAAAATGTATGCTAATAAGTAGCCATAAGAAAACAAACAACAAACAAAAACTCTACACAGATTAGGAAAATAGTGAGCACACTCTGCTAACCACAAAATAACTCAGAAATAGGTGTGTTCTGTACACATCAATAACCCGAACATATATATATATATATATATATATATATATATATATATATATATATATATATATATCTTAAACAAATTTGAAGAGATTAAGCTTCTTTGCCTTACACCTTTCTTTTATCTTTTCCTTTTTTAAAATGAATAATGGTTGAATAGAAAATAAGTTGTGTGTTTAATAACAACAAGGTGTATGTAATTAGTATTAAAAGTTGATCTGTTCTTTGATTGCTTTTAATTTTTATAATGACTTTGTTTCTCTGAAGTATGACTTTAAACCAGGAAAGTAAAGGTGACAGTATCTACTTTTTGTTCTCAAGCATCTGAAGAAACTGTTGTCTTTGTCCAAAGTTTTCTTTACCCATCTTTTCATGAAAGTTCACCATGGTGACTCATTTTTTAATACCTTGCATTACTTAGTTGAATTTTTAACTTTTAGAACCATTTTTGTGTCCAACACTCATTTTATCATGGACGTCAAGACTCTCATTTTTGAACTATGTTTTTCATATATCTTTCTAGAATTTTGGGAAATCCAGAAGTAGGGACTGTGTGAGATTAATTTCTTTCTTTCTTCATGGAAATGGTTCTGCTAGTCAACATGCCTGCTGCAAAAGTGAAATACTCACCAGTTGTTTCAATCCATGGGCATTGGTTTCTATTACCTTTGCCCATTAATACTTCTAAGTCTAAGGGAAATGGCAGCTTTCTGGTATTTATCAATGTAATTAACAATCCAATATTTCCATTTTGGCTTTACTAATACATATGAGGTTTGCCCACATTTAAATACCTGTGCTGTATCAGTTAGCTTGGAATTTCCTTGCTCATACTGTCTAACTGATACATTGCATTTTTCTTTGCGATACTATTGCAGTTTTAAATTAAGTATAGTGTAAGCTTTACCACTTATTACTAAACAAATTGCCTTATTAGTTGTAACCTGTATTTGCCATGACATACAAAGATACAAGTAGTATGAATGTATATAAAAATGAATATATATTCATTTTGATTAGCTCTAGTTTCCTAAGGTAAGTAACATCCAAAATTTTAGTCTAATTAGATACTATTGGTAGATTTTTATATAAGTTTAAATGTTTCTCCCTTATGCTAATTTACAAAAAAAATTGTGCTGGTCCTTTTTCATTTTGTATTGTACTTGAATTGATAGTTGCTGAAAAGGAGGAAAGATGGTATTATGAAAACAAACAGGCAAAATTTAAAAGGGAGAATAAAGAATAAATTATATTCATATTGTTTTTTGAGACAGGGTTTCTCTGTGTAGCCCTGGCTGTTTTGGAACTCACTCTGAAGACCAGGCTGGCCTGGAACTCAGAAATTCACCTGCCTTTGCCTCCCAAGTGCTGGGATTAAAAGCATGTGCCACCACACCGGTCAGTATTTTCATATTCTTAAAGGCAATTTGAGTCTCTGTAATTTGAAAATAATGATTGCCTCTTAAAATTCAAAAATTGATATTTAACCTTATATTTAGAAGTGTCAGTGATAAAATTTCAGAATATATAAAAATAGTTTGAATTCATTTTTATTGCTGTTGTAATTGAGACAGAGTGTATGTAGCACCTGCTTTCCTGGCACTAATTATGTAGACCAGGCTGGTCTGTAACACTCAGAGTTTGTCCTGCCCCTGTCTCCAACGTGTTGAAATTAAAGGCATGTGTCAAAACTCCTGGCTGGAGCTCCTGTTTTAAACTGCTGTTAAATAGAGTTTGTAGAACTGGAAGTTTGTGTGGTTGATGTTGCTAAGCTTTCTTTTGCTGTTAAGGGATCTTAAACAGTCGGTGTGTTTTATCTCTCAACACCTGTTTTAGTCTCTTTTCTAAGTGCTTGTTTCATATCTTGACAATTTGGAACCAGATTAACATTGTCTACTATTTTTCAGAATCCCTTGATGTAGACTTCTAACTCCTTATGCAAGTGAAAAATTACAAACAGATCTCAGAAAGAATAGATGTACCAGATCTACCAGATCTGGCAAGTGCCAAAAAAGGTCTCCATTTGCTTTTAAAGTTTTATAAATTTGGAATCAGTGGCATTCTGATTTTCACAGTGATAAGCATTGGTCAGTATAGCTTATTCTATATCAGATCTGCAAAAACATAAAGTATAGAGAAATTAACTTTCACAGCAGATCTGCAAAAACATAAAGAATAGAGAAATTAACTTTCACAGTGTTGATTTGAGCAGAGATACCCGATTCATGATTTGAATAGTGGTCAGACCCAGAATGCACCATCCAGCAGCATGAGAGTTAGCTTCTGGTTTATGGTGAAACACAGAAGATGAATGAAGAAAATAACTACAAATTAGCATGCCCTTACATGGTTGAAGTCTGATTCTTTGCAGCCTGTGAAGGTAAGCTGTTTGTGGTGGACTAGAATCTAGTTGCTGGAAAGTGTGTACTACTAGATACACTTTTATTGTTTTATTTTTCAACATAGTATTATTGATTTCTTTGGGGCTTTCACATCATACACCCTATCATATTCACTTAGCTGTCCTTCCTCCCTGCCACCCTTGTTACCTCCAAATCAAAAAAAAAAAAAAAGAAAAGTAAGAAAAGAAAAGAAAAAAATTCCAGCTTCTTTTATCTATATATTCACTGGAATATTCACTGGAATGTGGTCAAACTCTCAGTTACCTGCCCTCTAAATGGACCTGAGTTCTTCCCCTGCCCATTTCCCTGCTTAAAGTCATGGAGGCCAACACCTCGGCATCCTATCACAGGTCTTAAGAGTTCTCTCCGATGGCTTCTTGCCTAGACTGTTCCTCGGGTTTTTGTTGTTGTTGTTGTTGTTGTTGTTGTTGTTGTTTTGCGGGTCAAGGGTGGTCTGGAATGGAGGTAGGTGTTGTCACAGAAGACTTCCATGTCCCTCTTTCTCAACCATTTTTCTAAAGTCCTCAATAGCAAGTAGCTTGTTTGCTCTATATGGACCACAGGAACCTGGATTCTGGGCTTCCACATAGTTTCTGGGGTCAGCACAGACAACAAACAGTGCTCCAAATTGAGGTAGGACCATGACTTAGGTAAGGCCTTCCGATGCAGCTGGAATTAAAGACATCAGCATGGCTTCCAGCAACCGCATAAATTATGGTCATCCACCTGACATTTGGTAACATGAGCTATGGACCGCAACATAATCCCGGACACAGTAAGACCATGAACTAAGACATGGCTCTCTGTGGCAACATGGACCCAGACATCACCATGGCCTTAGGTGGCAAGGCAGGAAGGCCACTGGATCAGAAGACCCTTGTCCACAACACAACCCAAGAATATCAACATGGCTTTAGTCTGGAGCACAGAAAATGTTCTTCTGCATGGCCTTTGGCGAGAGCATGATACATGGACATCAATACAGGTCCAGCTGCAGTAGGACCATGGACCTAATCATGGTCTTCAGTGGAAGCATTGGCCTGAACAGCAACATGGACTCTAGTGGCAACTCAGGCTATCCATATCAATGTGAACCCCAGTAGTAGCATTGCCTATAGACACCAACATGGCTTCATGCTACAGCACAGACCATGGACATCCATATGGCTTTCAGTGGTAGCTTAGGTCAGCGCTACCAACACAGACTCAGCAGCACTAAAGCCAAGGACCCAGTTATGGCCCTCCCAGCAACCTGGAACTGGTCACTCCTATGGTCTCAGATGGCAGTATAAACCCTTTCTCTGCCTCTGTTGCTTCTCCCATTGTTTTGCTTGGTTCTAACGTATTTTTTCTTCTTCACTATCTTTCTCTAGCTTAACCTCTTTACTCTAGACTGTTCAATGTTCCCTATGGAAGCATACACTTGTTTTAAACTATTGCTCTGCCTTCCTGCACTTCAACATTTAATTTCCTTGGACTTTAGTTTTAATAGTCAATGGTATTACTATTTTTGTTGTTGTTAAGAATAAATGAATTTGTTTTTACTGCTAGCAGAAGGACAGCAGACTTAGATTCATGTGGAAGCGAAAATTGGGGAGTTTTTGTTTTTGTCAATTATATATAAATATATATATATATATGTATATATATTATACATTATATCCCAATCACAGACCTTGCTCTAGTTCCACCTTTACAAATACCTTCCCTCATTAAGGGCAGACATCAGAGCAGGGTATGCATTACAAATACCCAGGAATTCACAATGGTATGGTCCACAGGGGCAGCACAACCCAGGGACATCAATATGGAATTATTCCAGAGCACAAGCCATGAACATCTGCATGCTGTCAGGTGACAAGATAATTTTTAGACATCAACTCAGACTGCAAAGTGGTCCTTTGAAGAGGTGTAATCTAGAAAGTGGGCTCTTCCTCATCTCAGGTCATTGTTATTGCTAATATCTAGGGTGATCTCACATTCAGGCAGCTCATCCAGGGAGCTGACTCTGCATCTGCTTAAGCTGTGGGTTGCTGCAGATCATCCAGTTGACTTCACTGGGCAATGACAGGATCCACCATCTACCTCAGTCCTCTCACCTATCCTCACTCTCATGCCAAACATTTCTGCCTCTTTCCACATCTCATCCACTGTTTTGCTCCTTTACTGCTCTCTGCGTACAATGGCCCCTGCTGGAACTACTGTGTGCATCAGGCAGGCCTCTTGCAGGTTAGGCCTAAGGGGTGAGTAGTGTAGTTATGTTTCCAGTCTTTTATGTTCAAAATTGAGTTTTTGTTCTACAGGAAGAGTCTCCTTCTCCTTCTCCTTCTCCTTCTCCTTCTCCTTCTCCTTCTCCTTCTCCTTCTCCTTCTCCTTCTCCTTCTCCTTCTCCTTCTCCTTCTCCTTCTCCTTCTCCTTCTCCTTCTCCTTCTCCTTCTCCTTCTCCTTCACAGGTAGAGATGTTTGGATTCCCTTTTCAACCCTATCAACATTTTATGCTACTGGAGTCTCTAAAGTAAATTCATTTTTATTTTCCCAGAATTGAACACTGTTAATACAGGCTCACTTTAGATTGTTAACACAACACCATCTGTACTAACATTTATGTTCACATTTAATAGGGAGGCAATCAAAGTAATTTTTGTAATTGGATCTGAACATGAGACTAAAGATTGTGTGTCATTAAGTTTTTTTTTTCTTTCTCAAAACAATATTTATGAAGTACTCGTTGAGGAGAAATTTAACACAAATTAAAAAGCAAGGAACCTAAGTAAGAGAACTGGGTCTGTGAGGATGTTCAGGTGACAAAGGCATGCTGGATTTACCAACACTATTATTTCTTGTTTGAATATCATCAGAGGTCAAATCATTTAAAATATTTTCCATTATTTCTATGCTGCTTAAAAGTAAAGGTGTTCTATAATAGCAACATTAGGAGGTATTTCATGTGGGAGATAGCCATTGGAAAGCCATAGGAAACAGTGTACTAAACACATGTGATTAAAGGTTCTTAAGTCAATTTTCACCCTTTCTCTGCCTCTGTTGCTTCTCCCATTGTTTTGCTTGGTTCTAACGTATTTTTTCTTCTTCACTATCTTTCTCTAGCTTAACCTCTTTACCCCAGACTGTTCAATGTTCCCTATGGAAGCATACACTTGTTGATCCACTATTGACTATTGATCGGCCTTCCTGCACTTCAACATTTAATTTCCTTGGACTTTAGTTTTAATAGTCAATGGTGTTACTATTTTTGTTGTTGCTGTTAAGAATAAATGAATTTGTTTTTACTGCTAGCAGAAGGACAGCAGACTTAGATTCATGTGGAAGTGAAAATTGGGGAGTATTTGTCAAATATCATATATATATATATATATATATATATATATATATATATGTATTATACATGTTATATCCCAATCACAGACCTTGCCCCAGTTCCACCCTTACAAATCTCTTCCCTCATTAAAAGCAGACATCAGCGGGATATGCATTATAAATACCCAGGAATTCACAACTGGGTAAGGAGCTCTTTCACTTCACTCACTCTTTTTTTTTCCTGTTATATAGTAATAGGAGCTAATATCTCAACAGGGTTAATCCTTCTCTCAATGTATGCTAGCAGCCAACTTAGAATGCATAGGATGGTTGTAATGCCAAGGAGCACTAAGGGAGTTCCCTCAGCTATGACACTTTAAAAGGTTTTAGCCCTGAAGACCAAAAAAAAAAAAAAAAAAAAAGTTTTCTGAACCATATCCAGTATTTCCCGACAATTCAGAAGAACAGTACTTTTCACCTAAAGCTGCACAGAGTCCTCCTTCCCCTAGGAGTAACAAATCTAGTCCTTGCTGGTTTTGTAAAACCATTTCTGCTAAGGAATCTACTTATTTTCAAGTTGCCCTTTGGAGTCTTTTAGGTGTTGTATATCTTGGTCTACTTTATTATTCAGGGCTTTAAAATTCTGATCTTGGGTAATTAGGGTTGATGCTCCCCAAGGCCCCTGCATCTGCCATTCCTGCTGTCACAGGAGGGGCCAAACTATAGCTCTATTTCTAGTCTATTTGTTTTCACCAGGCCTTGCTGGCCTTCACAACAGTAGTGTTCTCTAAATGCAGGCAGAAATCTTTTACCTTCCTCCCATGTACACAGGTCTACTTGTGAGAGGAAGTAAGTTAAAATACATCGATTTTCTTTGTCGTGATCCTAATTTGACATTTAATCATCACATGTTTAGAGATTCTGAACATGCAGGTCCTGCTTGTCCTTAGAGGAACCAGGAAGTATATTTTTTTATTAGGTATTTATTTCATTTACATTTCCAGTGCTATCCCAAAAGGCCCCCACCCGCTCCCCCACCCACTCCCCCACCCACCCACTCCCACTTCTTGGTCCTGGCTTTCCCCTGTACTGAGGCAGATAAAGTTTGCACGACCAATGGGCCTCTCTTTCCACTGATGATGGCCCACTAGGCCATCTTCTGATACATATGCAGCTAGAGACACGAACTCTGGGGGGGGGGGTACTGGATAGTTCATATTGTTGTTCCTCCCATAGGGTTGCAGTTCCCTTTAGCTCCTTGGGTACTTTCTCTAGCTCCTCCATTGGGGGCCTTGTGATCCATCCAATAGCTGACTGTGAGCATCCACTTCTGTGTTTGCTAGGCCTCGGCATAGTCTCACAAGAGACAGCTATATCTGGGTCCTTTCAGCAAAATCTTGCTAGTGTATGCAATGGTGTCAGCATTTGGAGGCTGATTATGGGATGTCCCCCAGATATGGCAGTCTCTAGATGGTCCATCCTTTCGTCTCAGCTCCAAACTGTGTCTCTGTAACTCCTTCCATGGGTATTAAAAAGAATGAATTTATGAAATTCCTAGGCAAATGGATGGACCTGGAGGGCATCATCCTGAGAGAGGTAACCCAATTACAAAAGAACTCAAACAATATGTACTTACTGATAAGTGGATATTAACCCAGAAACTTAGAATACCCAAGATATAAGATACAATTTGCTAAACACATGAAACTCAAGAAGAATGAAGACCAAAGTGTGGACACTTTGCCCCTTCTTAGAATTGGGAACAAAACACAGGAAATATATTCTTATATGCTCAGACCTGCTGGTATATAGGTGTGTTGTGTTTTATAAGAAGAAGAGAGAAGGAATATGTTTGATGAAAGTGTAGTCAGGTATTGGGAAAGGGGTTGCCACCATGGGTCCATGCTGAGACATTCCTTTTCCCTGAGGGACCAGCCACAGGACAGGACAGTAGAGTATAGAATAGAATTTATACAGGGCAGGGGGTGGGGGGAGTTAAGAGGGTAGTAGAGACAGAGAAAGGCAGGGTAGTAGAGACAGAGAAAGGCAGAGAGAGAAAGAGTAGAGAAGTAGAGGAGTAGAGGCCAGCCATGAGCACAAGGAGAGATGGGAAAGAGGGGGATGGGGAGAGAGGGAGAAGAGGACAGAGGAAAAGCAAGAAGGCAAGAGAGGAAGAGAGAGCAGAGGGGGCAAACAGACCCTTTTATGATGTGTCAGGCATTATCTGACTGTTTCCAGGCGGGCAGAGCTTAGACAAAATGCTAACAATGCAGACATTACAAACTTGACAACAGGGGGAGTCTATGGGATCATAAACTGAAGAGATAAGGCAAAAACCTTTTCCTTGGAAGTATCCGCAGGTGAGCCTACTTTCTTCTGAGTTTCAATTTTAATTCTTTCTTTGTTTTGTGTTGGAGTTAAAGAAAATTTGACTACTACCCCCACATAACATGGAGGTCTAGAACCTAGGCAAAGCCAGCAATCTTCTCCCAAGTTAGGAAGAGTGTGGTTGATTTATTCACCTACTGCACTACCCTCAAAATCTCAAGCTCAGGAACAATGTCGAACAATGAAGTTTTAGGACTATTTTGGAGTAGGGTCAGAGTTGGGTCTGTCACCCTAGGTGATGCATTTTATAAAAGCCAGGGATGTTCCTCATTCTCTGAGGTACCAGCCATAGGATGGGTGTAGAATAGAATAGAATTTGTAATGGGGGCATTGGGAAAGGGAGTTGAGAAGGGAGTAGACACAGAGAAAGTAAGCAAGGAGACAGAGAAGGACACAGAGAGAGAATGAGTAGAGAAGAGGCTGGTGGGAACATGTCGAGTGGTGGTGGGGAGGAGGAGGAAAGGGAGAGAGGGAGAAAGTTGTCAGGGAGAGTGAAGGGGGTCAGAGAATCAGAGAGGCCAAACAGTCCCTGCAATGTATGAGAACTGGCCCATTATAGCTGGTGAAGAGGCTTTAAGGGATGGAAGAAGGGGATTTCTTAGTCTTTCCTTGGAGCAGGCAGATTTTACTGGGAGGATTTATGAAAGCCCAGTAGAGTGCTACTCCTCTTTTCTAGGGGAAATTTCCATAACCAGTATTTGACACTTAATTCATTCCAGACCTTAACCTTCACAATGAAGAGGTTACAAGTCTTAAGTTTGCATCCTGGTTGGCAGGCCTGAGGGGTAGAACTTTTCCACTAGATGAAGATGTAAAGGTCTTTGTATTCACCTGTGGCTGCATAAAAGCCCCAAGACTCAATCATACAGACTGGGGTGGAACAATGATATTCTCTAGGTCTGTTGTGGCAGTGTGTTAGTCCATCAGGTGGGCATGTATAAAATTGCAGTGACCAAAGAAATGTTCACTGTATGATGATCCTACAATGGGGTCAACTCCTCGGTAACTTCCCCAATCAGTAATTAGGTCATTGCTATCAAGAGAAATCACATAGGTCAACGACACAGGTTGGGAGGTGGCATTTTGGGAAATGTCTATTACTTCTCAGTCTGAGGTTTGAGATGATTCTCCACCTCTCACTTCAATTTTAGTTGGCCAGATATAAGATATACCAGTTAAAATTCTGAGCATCACTCTCAGTGTTGTTCTGGGGTATGTGTGAGCTGCACATTGAGAAGATGCTGACAGTGCCACTTTGTTCTCTATTTTCTCCTTTATTTTGGCCAATCATATCTGCTTTTAGGTGAAAATGGTGGATCTAAGCTGTGTTTTCTGCTACCTTGACAGCTGTTGGCATAGTCAGGATCACAGGAAAGGGTGCCTTCCAAGCAGGCTCTGGCCTTTTTCTGGGCAAGATCCATACTAAGTACCCCAGCTGGAACTGGTAAGCTGGCTCAATCAGAGGTCACTCATATGGTTTTGGATGGCTCTTGTTGAACTGTAAGGACTGCAGGAAAGAATTATTAAATAGTTCAAAAGCTTGAGGCGTCCTGTTAGTATGAATGAGAGGAAGCAGGGTGTCCAACCATGATTTAAAATGGCTTCAGCTTATCTCTGTAGGGGGAGCATCCAATTCTAAAGAAAGAAGGGAACAAATCTATTCACCCTTCACCAGGTTCTGCCTGGAACTTAGTCAAAGATTTTCTTTTAAACAGTTCTATTTGCTCTTGCTAAGGGTCCCATAAGCTGTGGCATTCTGGCACAATATAGTTTTTAACATATTCATGATGCTTTGGGTACTTGTTAAGATACTCTGATCATAAAGGCCAGGCCATTGTTGGACCCCCTAAGAGGGGGAAGGTCAAATTGTGGGGATAATGTCTATCTGTAGTTTTTTTAGTGACTTCATTAGCTTTTTGAGACCTGATGAGTCAGCAAACCAATCTAGCAAGTCTGGCTCAGGCAGGAGAATGAGAAAGATGATGGGACCTAAAGTCTGTGGTGACCCCACTGGCTCTGAGGATCCCTTCTTGCCATGGCATCAGCAAAAATATGCTGTCCCGGGCTTCGATTGAATCCCCTGTTTTGATGCTCTGAGCAATGGATGATGACAAGTTTGTCTGGCAACCAGATAGCTGCTAGGAAGGCTGAAATTTTATTTTTATCATTTTTCCCTCTGAAGTCAGAGGGTCCTGTGTCTGGTACAAGGCACCATAAAACTTGTGTAGTAGTAAAAGCATACATGCTCTTGGTATAGATGTTTCAGCCTGACCATTTCCCAACCTTGAGCCTGAAGGAAGGCTACCAGTTCTTCCTTTTGGGGTGATGTCCCCTGAGTCAAAGTCTTAATGTTTTACTGCTGTGATTAAGGCAACTCTTATAAGGAGAACATTTCCTTGGGGTTGGCTTACAGGTTCAGAGGTTCAGTCAATTATCATCAAGGCAGAAATATGATAGTATCCAGGCAGGCATGGTGCAGGAGGAGCTGAAAATTCTACATCTTCATCTGAAGGCTGCTAGTAGAATACTGACTTCCAGGCAGCTAGGATGAGAGTCTTATAGCCCACACCCACAGAGACACACCTACTCCAACAGGGTCACACCTTTTAATTGTGCTACTCCCTGGGCTGAGCATATACAAACTATCACAGGTGCACATTTAGCCCAGATTACTACTGTGTTACTAGAGCCACCCATGCATACCCATTTCCATCATTCATTTAGTTAATCCTGTCAGTGTCAGTGATTATGGTTATATCCCCCTTTCTATGGGGCAGGTCCCACACATCTGGTTGTCCACAGGGCAGACACCAGTGTGGCACACATTGGATCATGCAGTGGGGATACTGCAGAAGGTGAAACCTAATCCCAGAGAAGTGTAAAATACGAGCCTGATAGTGGGTGAGCCCTGTGTTGGTTATCCAGCAGGGGCTCTACGAAGGAGCATTTCAGTGGTGTGGGGGGTGGAAACAGCCAACACCTGGTCCAATCAGTTTCCTTTAGCAATAGTGTTGTAGCAGCAATGTCCCAGATGCAGGCTGGCCATCCTGCTGTCAGGGGACCAGGCATTTAGAAAAATAAGCCACAGGCCTTCTCCAGAGTTCAAAAGTCAGAGTCAGTAAGTCTTTTCTATCATATTTCTTTCACCCACAAACAAATGGAAAAATATATTAGTATCAAGTAGCCAGTCTTCTGGGGCTGACGACAAGGCTCCCTTGAGATTTCGAAATGCCTTCTCTTCTTGCTTCCACCTCAAGGGGTCATTTTCTTTCAGGTTCTGGTACAATGGCTTTGCTATTTCAGCAATGCGGGTATTCATAGATTGCAGTGTCCGATTATACCCAGAAATTCTCTTACCTGCCTCTTGTCCCATGGCTCAGAGTTATTTAGAATAGCTTGAATCCTGCTAGTGGACAAAGTCTCCTCTTTACCTTCTAAATCATACCCCAAATAAATTACCTTATCGGAAAACAATTGGGCCCTTTTCTAGCTTGGCTCAGGCTTGTTTTGGGAGCTTGTAGAATTTCTGGCTGTTCTCAGTTCCCTTCCTGAACAGGGTTACTAATATCCAAGCCAGTACTATGTGTCTGCCTCCCACCCTACCCCAACCCACTCTGCCCCACCCCAATCTGGTTTTGTATTGTTAAAGTCTCTGAGTAAAACCTTCTCATTTTTAAAAAATTTTCTGTGAATTTCTGGACTGAATTATTAACATAAGCAATATTAATAGCTTCTCAGTTCTCTGGAGGATCTGAGTTAGTGGGTATAAACTCGCAATATGCTTCTCTGATACACTCCAGGAAAGGATTCCTCCACAACTCCAGAACGTTTAAGAAGTTTGTTGGCTTTATAGCCAGTGATGTTTTTCAGGTGGATCTGACATGTGTCTAACCTCCCCCAACACACACAGACACACACACACAGACACACACACACAGACACACACACAGACAGACACACACAGACAGACACAGACAGACAGACAGACACACACACACATTTTGATTTGTGTTCAGGTATGGTCATGCTGAGGGCAGTATTCAGTGATAAATATCTTTTCTTCGTCCAATCCTGAAGTTCTGGAACTCACCTACAATCTGCCATGTAAGTAGATGGGTGAAGAAAACAGTTTCCAACAAGTGAATGAGTGATTAAAACAGATAAATCCCAAGGCCACTGCTTACCTGCTTAACAGCTCAGCTGTGGCAGGGGGCTCCAGAAGGAGGGAAAGGAAACTGATGTGGGAGGCAAGGATTCCCTGCCAGACTTTTCCTGGCAGTTTGGGAGTCAAATCACCCATCATGGGCCAGCCCACATCAAAGGTTGTGGAGCTTCCAAGGTGGTAACTTAGCTTCATCATCAGGCTTAGGGAATTTCTGGAAATGTTAAAACATGTTGTTCAGTGGACATTTGGCTGTATTTTGTCCAGCCTCCATTCCTGCAACAAATATGAATACATAAGTCCAACAGACAGTAGACACTAATATATATATATAAAAAACAGTACACCAACACAGTCAGAGAAGAAACAAGATCAGACACATTGATGTGGTGTGGACACTTCATTCAAACTTCAAAACCAAAAGGACAAAATATGTCTCTTGTGTCCTGTGAGATGAAGGTCTACATGTGTGTTTAATCTTCTTGTCTCTCCAAATGTCCACACTCCAAAACAAAACAGAAAAACTTACCAATCACATTTGTTTGGTTGTTTTACTTTGTTTTGATTCCAGTTTGCAAATTTGTACTGGTTCTAGTTCACTTTGGACTTGCTCCCTCGGGGCTCATCTGTCCCCTAGGTGGCTGCCCAGGTGGCATTTCCTCCAGACTTCCACATCTCCTTGGGTCTCTTACTTTTACAGTTCCCCAGGTAGGGCAGCCTTAAGGGCTGTCCTGAAGGTTACAACATTCATTCTACCATTTTCCTGAGATGTAGACAGGTCCTTGCCTCCTGACTCAGGCTGTCTACAATAATCATGGAATGATTAACCTTGGCAGAGAGGAATTCCTTAAAGGAGAAACTTGAAAATACATACAATATTATACAAAGAAGACTTGCCCACAGCAAACAATGACACTTGTAGATACTTGCTCCCTGCTGGCTCTCTGTTGAAGGGGCAGGAACCTTGTCAAGCCATCCCTTACACATTGCCAAGCAGGATCTGACGACAGCAGCATACTGTTGACATTTCGTTTTCTTAAATTACTGTCAGTCACTTAAAAAGAAGTATATTAGTAATCCACATATTAGTTGAGGGAGAACATTTGCAGCTATAACAGAGGCAATGGAAATGTTGAGGTGCAAATTTTTCTTTTCTTTTGTTATCTTTTAAAAACAATTTACACTCAATGAAAGTTGGAAAATTGAAGGGAGAAAATTGCTAATTTTATACTTCAATAAGTTTTGTGTTTTAAAATAAAGTTGCTGTAGAATCTCTTATTGCTAAGAGTGATTTAAAGAACAGAAACCTAAAACACATGAAATAAATAGACAGTGGGTAATAATTCTAACAGAAATAATAAACTTCAAATATCAGCTTGCTAGGTAATCTAACAGCTGTTTGCTGCAAAAAACCAAGTCTTTCTACAAAACACTCTAATTTATGACGTTCCCTGGAGCTAACACTTGTTTCCACAGTCGTTTCCTTGCTTTTCTTCATAGGCTTACACCCTACGAGAGCTATTTTAAGGGATTTTAAACCTGTTGTATTCTAGTTTATTTTTTAAAAAATAAGAATAGCCTTTTCATGAGCTAATGTCATTTTTTTTTTACTCTTAAGCAACTTTATATATATAAGCACAGTGTGTCTTCTATTGTAGGACTCCACATAAAAACATTCAGTTTAGATTCAGTTTTAAGTACACAGAATCAACGAAGGAAAAATGAAACCATCAAATCTCATGAAATTCATCACCTTATCTTCAAGAAACTAAAATCAAAACATGTAGAGTTTCAACTGATATTTTTTAGGAAAAAGTGAACATATTAACACTGATGACATATATCAAGGCTGAAAATAGTTATTCAAGTAACTATATTTTCTATACAGGAATTAATTCTATTTATTAGTTTGTAACACAAAGCATGTTATAAATAAAAGTGATATGGCAACCTGTACATTTATACCAGCTTGAACAGGTGTACATGTACTAATATTTTTAAATATGCCACATAAGCTTGTGTCCTTTATTTTGGCATATCTTTATGTACATACTGTTCTTGTTCATCTCCTTCCCCGACTGCTGTTTCCTGTGTATGTCCCTGACTTCCTTTTTCCTTGAGTAACATTGGTTCTGCTTTTGGGACACATGTACTCAATTCTATTTTTGCCATTCCTTCCTCTTTTCTCCCTTGTCTACTTTCATGACCCACATACCCAGTCACACATAAATTAAAATCTGCATGCTTTATATGAGATGAAATACAGCATACTTGTTTCCAAGACTGGATTCTTCTTAAGATAATAAATGACCATCATAGCCATTTTTGCATATAAATATCAATATTTCATTTTTGTTTATCTGCTGATAGCCACCAAGGCTTGACATCATATCCTGACACCTGAGAGGACATTGATTGATATGGATTTGAAGAACTATCTAGGAGATTTTAACTAAACTCCTTAAGTTATAAGCCGTGCTATGCTGCAGCCCAGTGGTATGGTCCTATTTCTAGTTTTTATGAGAAAGCTCCATATGGACTTGCATGGTGGTTTCACTGTACATTAAAATTTTTTAAATGTTATGGAATCTCTTTGGTAATTCTTGATACTATTTCCTTTGTGGTCAGAGTACTTTTAAAAAAGTTTCTATAACTTTTTAAAATGTTCTATTTCTATAAGATGAAGCATTTTTCTCTGTTTTTATCAAGTTGATTCAAAGTTTAATGCCTTACATTCAAGCCATTGACCCATTAAAATTCAGTTGTTGTCCACTCTGAACTGAATTCTAGATAGAATCAGTTCTTCTCCAGGTACCCACTCAGTTTTTCCAGAGCCATCTGTTGCATGCTTTTGACCCTTCTGGCAATTATGAGGCATCTGTCTTTGCATAGACGAATTTTTGAATCATCTCTTCCATACTGCACTTCTCCGAGCTATATCTTGGTTTCTGTCCAACCTCATGATGCCTTTGTTTCCTTGATTCTGTGTAACAATTCAAGATAAATTCTTGTAACACTTTCAGAATTTCCTGCTTTCATACACCATTTTCTTGCTAGGATGGTTTCTGTCATTTTATTCTTAATTTCTTTGCCTCTTTGACAGTGAATTATGCTTATTTGAGATAAGATGAAAATTTTTGCTTTTAAATCCAGTGTGTATATTTTTGGTAATGAGTGGATGTTATTTGAATTTAAGGTAGTTATTAAGAAAAGTTGGATAATTTTTGTGTTTTGTTGGAAAGGCATTTATGACTAATTGTGTTATATTTTATTCTGTTCTTCCTGTAATATCACTGGAAGGGGGGCAGTATCTTTCCTGTCTTAGGGTTTTCTTGCTGTAAAGAGACACTGTGGACACACCAGGTCTTATAAAGGAAAATATTTAATTGAGGGGGAGGGTTTAGAGTTTCAGAGATTTAGTTCATTATTGTCATGGCAGTGAACATAGCAGTATGCAGGCAGACTGGAGAAGTTGCTGAGAGTTTTACATTTGATATGAAGATCTCAAGAGATTGTTTGACACACTGGGTGCAGCTTGAGCATAGAACAGAAAACCCATTCCATAGTGACACCTGTCCTTTAACAAGGTCATGCATACTCCAACAGGCCATACCTCCTAATAGTGCCACCCACTATGGTCCAAGCATTCAAACACATGAGTTTATGGGTGGCAGACCTATTCAACCCATCCATTCCATAAAAGTTCTCTTCTTGTTCACCCTCTCCTGAACTTTGTCTGTTTCTTAAACTCTAAGGAATAATAAAATTTTCTTCCTCTGTATATCACATTCCTTTAAATACATTCTGCATTGCTAGTATGTCAAAGATTAGCTCAGTGTGTATGTATGTGACTTTGCTTAATATAGTAATTTTGTTTGTCCACTGTTTACTTTCATTGCTTGAAACATATTACTCTACTTTAAAGTTAGTTTTGAGAATTTTACATATGCATATAATGTGTTTAACCAAATTCAATCCATCCTCCTGCCCAGTTCATGTCCTATCCTCCCATCTTCCTTGCTGCTTTCCCCCTCAATTCCATGCACACTCTGTGCTTTAAAAATACCCATTTAGTCCACATATGTGCTTTCTATACTTGCTTGGGTATAAGTGCATACACTAGAGCATGGGAAGTTTCTTGGGATTCACATTCCATTTGCAAAGAAAACTGACTCTCTGTCTCTGTCTCTGTCTCTCTCTTTCTCTCTCTCTTGCTCTCTCTCTTAATGTCTTCTGTTTTTAATATCTTCTCTGCTTGTGGTGGTATTTAATAAGCCCTTCTCCAATTCCTTCTAGGATTGGAGTAGGTCTGATCTCATAAATATCCTATGTTTGTGTTCATAGCTAATGTGACTCCTTTTGGGTTGCAGTGCTCTCATGTCAGAAACTATGAACTGACCATGCCACAATTACTTTTTCTCTTCACATTGAGCAGTTGTGTGTCTCTGGATTAATCATTTTCCCTATACATAAACTTGTTTGATTAGGGTTGAGGATGCACTAATCTATGGGTATAAAATTAAGAGCCTAGTTTGTTTTTTGTCTATTGAGCAGAGTAGCAGGCCTAGGTTTTCCCTAGGATCTTCAAACTAGCCAGCCATGGTAATTGGCCCAGTTAATGGTACTGAAAGGACCATATAAATCCCATTTTTCTCCATTTAAGGACCCCATTAGTCTGTGTTTTGAGGACTAGACCTGATTTCAAAAATGGTCATAAATCACCAGCTTCAGCAATAGACCAGAAATCCCCAAAACTAGGTAATAATACACCAACCCTATGGTCATAAAATCCAGAACAAGATCATAAAATCCTCTCCAAAAGAACAGCCTGGGGATAACCACAAAAACGAGGAAATATCTTATCTCAAAATGGGCCATCTGTGCTGGACAACCCTATTTCATCACATGCTTGAAAGCTTATGACATAGGAATATAAACCACTGATCACCTGTGACCACCTAGCAACACCAACAAAATTTTAGATTACCTAATCCATCTAGAGAGTTCCTCCAGTTCCCTATAAGAAGGCCTATGTGCCTTTTTCTGGGGTCATCATTTCAATTAATGGTTGACCCCTGAATGCTGGTTGTTTCTGCGAAAAAAAGGCTCTTTGTTTTTGTATACTATCTGAGTCTGGGGTCTTCCTTCAGTGAGTTTTGGGTCCTTACAGTACCAGGAATGACTAAAGCTTTAAATCCATTCAGAAAATAGGTTGTTACTTGAGTAAAATTTGTACCACTATTGCAGTAGTTACAATACCTTTGCAGACTGGTAGTTCTTTTTCTTGTCTAGCTTGACAGCTGGCTGATGATGATATTTTCTTCTAGGTAGCATTATAAAAACAAAAAATCTAACACTATAAAAGTTAACCAGATGACAGGACACTTCCAGAATAATACCAACTTTATTTTTCCTGTGGTGTTGTCACCAATAGGTTCTTACCTTCAAGTTCGCATGGTACCCAAGAGTAATACTAATGACCTATAACATTTGTGGAGATCTATGTGGTTCAACTAATCAATAAGTCAAAAAGAGGGAACCTGTAATTGTAACTGAATGTTTTGGCTGATAGAATATAGTGTCCAGGGAAGGTATTATACCACTATTATTGGGTAACTCCACTTTAGCCCCCTTAATATATGTATTTATTTTAAGAAAATTCAATACTAATAACTTTTCATTTAGTATTTTCAAGTGACTAAGAATATTCCTCTTCTCCCGGGTCCTCCTATACCCAACCCCAATTAAATATTTTTCTACCATTCCCCTTTCTCCCTTCATACTGTATATCTTCTACCTGCTTCCCTTGAAATACTGTCATGGGAACTTTACTATTTTCTTCTTATTAATGGATACTCTTATTTGAACACACATACCTAAGTATTGAAAGCTAGCGTTTACTTTTGAGAGAGAGACAGTTCAACATTTTTTGTCTTTATGGTTTAAAGTTACCTACTCAGGAGTTCATTTTTCTTTTCTTCTGAATGATATTATATTTTGTTTATGAACCACATTTTCATTATCTATTCATTAATGGATGACAAGCATCTAGACTATATCTACTTCTTAGCTGCTGTGAAGATGGCAACACTGAATGTATATAAGCACATGTCTCTATGATAAAATATAGAATCATTTAAGACTATGAACAATAGAGGTTTAGTTGCTTTATAAGATAAATTTATTTTTAGCTTTCTGAAAAATCACCTGCACTGATTTCCACAGTGACTGCCCCAGTTTACATCCCAGCCTATAATGAATGGCTGTTCTCATTTCCCCACCCTCACACCAGCACTTGTTGCCATCTCTCCTTAATGTAGCCTTTATGACTTAGGTAAGAAACACTTTCAAAGCAGTATCAATTTGTGTTTAATTGATGAGTAGAGAAGTTGAACATTTTCAACTATTTTTAATAGAAATTTATATTATTTCTTTTGAGAACTCTTTGGTTGTTTTGTGTCTCAAATTTTAATTGAACTATTTGTTTTCTTGCTGTTTTTTTTTTTTTATTTTTGGTGGTTCTATGTTTAATCAAATCTTACATTCTTTCAGATTTCTAGCTGGTAAAGATCTCTTGTCCATTCTGTAGTCTCTCTCTTTGCTAGAATGATGACATTAGTTGCTGCACAGAAACTTTTTAATTTCATGTGTTATCATTGGTAAATTGTTGATTTTAGTGCTTGCCTCACCAGACTCCTTCTCAGAATTTATAGCCTCTGGGGTTGCTGATGAGAGACTTGGTTTGATAGTGGTATGCTAGTCTTGGAATGGAAGTCACTATGGCTTACTTATATTAATCATGAACCTTATCTACTGTTTGTGATTTACCATATATTTTCCTCATTCAGGCTTAGGATTATTCTGCAATAATTTTTTAAAAGTATTTTCCCACATTTAGCCTTTATTTCAGCTTGATTATAGTTACAGAAGTTATTAGTTTTGTTCTCTTGGATGCGTCTCAGATTTCCTAGAATATTAGCTCATTTTTTTCTTTGTTCCTTATGTATGTCTAAATGTCTTGTAGACTCAACCTTTGTTCCATCTTTAAATTTTATTTTTAAAAATGTTTGATGTGTATTTGCAGTGCTTTCTCTCGTGGTTTTTTCTTTCTTTCTTTTTTTGTTTCTTTTTGATTGATTCTTTTGTTTCCAGAATTTCTGTTTGTTTTCTCTTCAGAGTTTCAATTTCTGTTCCTTTTCTTTTTTTTCCTGACACAGCTCTTCTGCCAGTTCTATCACTATAGGCACCCAAATTTTCATCAAGTATTCTGCCATCTTGGTCAAATATTAAACCCTAGTGTCTAGCTAGTTGCTCTGCCTTTTGTATCTAAATTGTGTGGCCACAACACATTCTAGTGTCTACATGTCATGATCCCACAAAGATTTTTTAGTTAATATAACAAGCATTTACATGATCTGAGAATTTCAGGTTTTGTTTATGTAATTTCCAGCACACTGGACTTGTCTTAGAACTTTTTCTGTTTTTTTTTTTTTTTCTGTTGATGTTATTATATCTGTTTAGAAAGTGAGTCTCTTTTAATTAGGAGAAGCACAGGTAGATTCATTTCCTAAAGTTTTATACTGCCCCTGGATGGACTTGGGAGGCAGAGTCCAAGGTTAGCTGTCAGGAGCATAGGAGATCTGCTTCTGCTTCATGTCTGGGATGCTGCCATCTCATCTGCCAGATTAGCCCCATATTACTTCTGGAACCATCTGCATCAGCATCAGCCAAATGAATGGCTTGTGTTCTGCCTTTGGCTATCCACAGAGCTACTAAGTGCTAACCTTTGTATTTTGCTAACATTGCTAAAAAAAATAAAAACCCATGCAATTTTGCCAATTGAAACAACAGAAAGAAAATATAAAAGCAGTATAAAGAACAGACACATTATGCTTACACCATTAGAAATTCTGAAGTAAAATCTCCCCTCTAGCATTTCCCTGTTGGATCAGCCTGAAGTGGTTTCGGGAACTCTGCCAATTGTGTGCACTTGCTTGGATGTTCTCTGTCCCCCTTTCTCACCATCTTTCCCTTGGGACCATTTTCTTAATTATATGCTTGCCAAACCAAAGATGTATCTGAAAAATCTTGTCTACAGATGACCTTACCAAAAAGCACTTCCACTACATTGCTTATAAACCACTCACTTACACAATGCACTTATGTCCCTGCTGTTACCGTGATGAATTATTCATATTCTTATCTAAATCCAAATCTTAATTTAATCTTCAAAACTTTTTCATTTTTTCCCTATTAGAAACACTGCTCCAACATTTCCATTTTTTTTCTGTTCTATCTCTCTCCTTTCTCTTCTCTCATTAATTGCTATCAAGGTAGGTGTCTGTCCTGACATTTTCCAAGTAAGCAAACTGAATACTTCAGTTGCCCTCACATAACCTTCCAGCTAGCGTTGGAGTTATTTTTCCCTCCTCTTTATACTCAGTCTCATTAAGCATGCCACTTCCTGACCTCTTAATCCTTCTCTAAACATTGAGGTGCACAAAAATCCCATCTCTTACATCATTTCTACTCCACCTACATTCTCTATTATGTAATTTCATCAGCTTCTTAAAGTTTAACCCATAATTAAAGTCTTTAAAATGTATTTTGTACATGATATTTCAGTGTGTGTCTACAAGCAATCTAGGGTTAATTTGTTTGGAAATAATCTCTCCATCCTGTTTTATTCATCTTCATAAACTGATCTATGTTTTTCTTTTATTTTGAGGTTATAATTACATCATTTCTCTCCTTCCTTTACCCACCTCAAAACTTCCCATAAACTCACGCTTACATCTTAATTCATAGCCTCTTTTATTAATTATTATCCCTAAATTTAACATATTTAGTCTGCATATTACTTGTATATGTTTTTATGTTTAAACCATTGGTCCTGGATAATTCGTTGGTGGGCTTTTTCACTGGGAAGACTATTTCTCATACCGTGGACACTTCCTACTTGCTTGTGGTTATTTTCTTTGTGTAGTGCTTAGGCCTCACTGTCTTTTGCTCAGGAACCTTGGCATGTATATGATTTTGCTTTATTTTGTTTTATTTTTATTTTTCTTGCTCAATAAGATATTAGAATAATTCTCACATTCAGTCTGCCATTAGATATCTACAACTGCAATGGTGACAAATTTGGTAGGACTCACCTCCAAAGTATAGCTGGACCTGACTCTTGCTCAGCTCCTTCAGTTCTCAACATCCAAGCCTCTATTGTTTTCCTAGATTGATGAAAATATCTTCTAGCTGATCTGTAAGATTAAACTGATAGTTCCTAAGATTAATCTCTAATATGGCCCTGATTGATTCTTTTGTAACAAACTGAATTAATTTTACATACCTCTATCTTTTTAACTCACCAATGTGTTTACATCTTATTTTGAATAAAAGCAGTAAGGTTGATGGCAAATTATTGCCACCCCCTCAGCAATAATTTATTCCATCTAAACATTTGTTCTCACATCATATTATCTATTATGATTTTTGATACAGTTATTTGAATTATGGTCTAATCTATTTAAGATTCATAAAACCTGAATATTTCCAGCTTTTGATCACCATTCATCTTTGTCTGTCTGTTACATTCTCTTTTAACATTTTACATTTTATTCACTTGTTATCTTATTCCACATGAAGACATGATATTTTTCTTTTGTGACTCATTGTTATTTCACTTGTCTCAATAACATTATATAGCTTACAACTATGCTCCACAAATATTTGTTTGGCTAATGCAGAGCTTGGATGGAAATGGCCACCTTAGTTTCATACATGTAAATACGTGAATGTGTGGTACCTTCTTGGTTAAACTGTTTGGGAAAGACTAGGAGGTTAGGCCATGTTGGGGGAGGTATGTCACAGCAGACAGCGTCTGAGGCTTCAAAGTTCATACAGTTCCAAGTTTTGTTTCTTTTTCTTAACCTTGTGGATCAGATATAGTTCTCAACTTCTGCTCCAACACCATGCTTCTTTGTCTGTTGCCATAACCACTGCCTGATGACTGTGGACTCAGCATCTTTAGTTATAATCTTTTCTAAATTCTTTCATCTATAAGTCATTGTGCCTCTTCACAGTAATAAATATAAAGCTAAGTCAATAAATATATTTTTGATATTTTGTAAAGCACTCTAACACCAAGAAACATTTTAAGAACTTCACTGAGTTTCAAACAACATTCTTCTCTCTTCTTATTTTAAATGATAAAAACAAACGATTCCAACTAACATTCTCTCTGCATTGTCCTCTGATCTATTTTTAAGTATTTGGTATACCAATTCCTTTGTATATATGTCTATCTACTGTTTTATTTTACATGATCTCTCATGATTCTTCCATAGTTCATAAATCTAGTTTAAACCCTCATAGGTTTTCCAATAAGTGAAAGTTGAATTAATTACAAATGAAAATTATGACCAAATGGAGTGAATCTTATGAAAGAAACATCATGGACAAAATGAAGATCAGCTTAAATTGGAAAGGGTGAAACAGATGGCAAAGGAGGCCACTGTGTGCTAAGCCTTAAAACTTCTAAGCTAAAGATCATCCTTCCTTGAGGTGAGAATAGGGAACATGGTAAAAAATAAGTTATAGGAAGATAGATCAACTATTCAGAGCAGGTTTTATATAGTTTTTCTTTTTATAAAGAAATATAAGGGTGATATAGGAAATGAATGAGAAGTGAATTCCTTCATTTTATTTTTAGTTTTTTCCCTTTGTTTTCCTTTCCTTTGATTTTGGAAAAATGAACTGCCAGAAAAGAATGGCAGTTACATGTGGGAAAACAAGAAGGTATGTTAAACAGTAGGAAAAGGGACACTAAGGGAGATTGTGACAACACATTCTAGGACTGATATCCATATGGACAGAGACTTAAAAATAATCCAGGAACAGATTTATTAAAAGAAAAACAAAACAATGCATTTCAGATAGGAAGTAAGGAAATCAGATAAAGTAGATTTGGTAAAGACCTTTCTGAAGTTGTATAATCTACAAGATTTTATGACAAGGAAATATGACTAAGAAGATTTTAATCAGAACAGGCAAGACAAGGTTTATCAGCCTTCTGAAATCCATTGCCAAACAAGGGCAATATATATTTTTAAATATTACTTACTATACTTATGTTACTGCCTTAATAACAGGTGTCTGTTTTGACAGTTTACTCCATCTTCATGTGTATCTCTCACACATAAATGGGTCTATCTAAATAAGGCTATTCCACTCATTAACTTTCTCTGAGTCCTGAGCTGAAAGGTAGGGGCTCCTTCATCTATGAAGTTCTGCTGATTCCAGCTAATTGTTCTAGAGTAAGAAGTTAGAGACAAGAGACCAGGAGCAAGATGTAACTTCCTCCCATAATTCTGGTCTGACCTACCTTCATTTCAAACAAAACATTCTTAATGTTGTAAGGATAAAAATAAACTGGCATGCAGATCTAATAGCATTACTTATCCATTTTCTCCCTTTGAAGATGAATTATGCAATAATATTCCCATATATATATGTATGTATATATATATATATATATATATATATATATATTACAGATACACTGTTTCCAATAGAAAGAAACATCATCCTAAGTATTCATCACATCCTACTCAAAGCTTATTATCTTTGAGATTTTGTATCATTCCTTATATTTGTGTATTAATATATATATATTGCATAGCTGTTTGTAATTACATTATATACATATTTATGCTATTTGACAAGCAAGTTAAAAACATGAGTTACAATTTTTCAGCCTTCTCAGTTTCCACAGACAAACAACAATAACGTAGAATCAATAAACAACAGAGCAGCACAGTCAAGTTCCATGCAGTTATCATGATGAGAAAATTAATTATAAACATTTGTCCTTAGGGATTATGAGACAACAGTAAGAATACATGGAGAAGAATGCTTCTATCTTGAGGGTATAGATGTTCTATAGTAACCACTGTACTAAGGTAACCTGAAGGAACACCTTAGACTTTCCCTAAATGCCTTCTAATGAATTTCCACATGTTCATCATTTTCTTTGGTCATTTGTGGCATGGGTGTTTTTCTTGCTGGCTAATCTCAACTCAGATCCATGGAATATTTAAAGCCCGCCACTACACTTGGAAACTTGCTGGCCTAAAGGGATTTTCAAACTAGAAAAATGTAAGACTTTATTAATCCAGACCCAATATTTTCTTTAATAGGATTCATTTGAAATTAGTTGGCTTCTGGTCTGCTTGCTTTTGGTCCTTGCCTTGTTCTGGTTACCACACCCAAGTTTCATTTTTAGACCTTCCAAGACTCTAAATCCAGATCTCTTTTCTTCCTACTCTCATTTCCTCCCTTTGAAGTTAATAGCAGCTACCTGGAGGCTTTCTTCAACAATAATTTGGGAGTCCACACCCTGCACCTGATATTTTTCTGAGGTGGTTCACATAGGTTTAATTTTTAAAAGTTTTCTTAAGTTGCATTTCTTAATATTGAAGTTCTAAAAGATAATTGGTTTCTTCATCCTTACTTAAGTGAAAATACTTGTGATCTTTAATATTTGCTCATAAACTTGTTTATTTTTTCCTAAGCTAAACCCCTTCCTTTATTAATTTTCCAAGTATACCTAGTAAAACTTAACATATACACTTACGGTTCTGTAGAACTTGTTTGTCCTATTAATAATTACAATGAACAGACTGGTGCTATAATCTAGAGGCAAAAGTCTGATTACATGTTTCTGTTGTTAAATGGATTACATTTTTTTCCAGAATCTAATGCCAATGTCTTTACTGATGAAGGGGAACACTACTTCAATGTAACAGTTTCTTTATTTGTCCTCAAAATTAACCTTAGGCTGAAATATCAGTGACTTTTAACTAGAAAATTTATAAATTATAAGTATATCCTTGAGAGAGTATAATAATGTTTGTTACATATAGTACATACATATACATATAGACATATAAATATGCATAGTCATCATTTTCTTATGGAGGGTACACTCTTTTTAGTCAATGTTATACTGATGTGAAGAGACATAATCATCACAGCAACTCTTATAAGGAAATATAATTAATTGGAGTTTACTTACACTTTCAGAGGTTGAGTCCATTATCATCATGGTAGGAAACATTGCAGCATGCAGGCATACATGGTGCTGGACTTGGGCTGAGAGTTCTACATCCAGATCAGCAAGCTGCAGGGAAAGAGAGTGGTGACAGTGGGCCTTTCTTGAGCTTCTGAAACCTCAAAGCCCACCCATAGTGATACAGTTTCACCAAGGCCACACATACTCCAAAAAGGCCATACGTCCTATTTCTTATAAATAATGCCACTCCTTAAGAGCCTATGAGGACCATTTTCATTCAAACCACCATAAACTCAAGTCAAACTGTCTATTGGATACCTGGAGCCAAAAAGAATATCAAATGCTATATATACTATTTCTTTCCTGAATCTGTACATAGAGTGAAGTTGAATTTATATGTTAATCATAGTACTTCATTAAAAGAAAATCGTTAAAGAAAATAATTTTCTTAATAATATACTGTAACAAAAGTTGTATCAATTTTTCTCTTAGTCATTTCTTCCTCTTTCCATGTATATACCTTATTTTACTTTTATTTGACATTTTAATAAAAAGTCTTTTGTCTTTTCTTTGGACTATTCAAATTAGAAGTCCCACTTGTATTTCACTTTTGGGAGAATCACTACATTTTTACTGAAGACAAGTAAGGACTGGAAAGCAGAGGAGAATAGTGAATGACAAAGTGGAGGGAAGGATGTGTGCTTTGGTATGAGGAAGGATGGACAGTGGGATATTTCTAACTTATTTTACCAAATTTCATTTAATATTATCTGACTGCAGTTGACTGTGAATAGGTATGATTTTGAATAAGAAAGACTGTGGATAAAGGAATACTGCAGGAATACATTGTGTGTGTGTGTGTGTGTGTGTGTGTGTTTGTGCATACCACAGAGAGTTTGTAGATAGTAGAGGACATCGTGAGAGAGTTTTCTTTCTCTGTGGGAGACTCTGTGATTGAACTCAGGTCACTGAGCTTTGCAATGGCTACCTTCACAGTCTGAGCCAGTATGGTGGACACTTGATTTTTTAGATTGTTCCAGTGAATTACTGGGAACTCCTTTCTGCACAGACATCTTTTTACTTTTGCTTTTTAAACATTTTATTAAAAATGCAATTGTATTTCCTTTTCTCTTCCATATCCTCCAACTCCTTCGATGTTCCCTCCTCTAACCTCTTGAATGTCCTTCCTCTTCCTCTCTCAGACTGATGTCCCCTTTTCCTTTGATTGTTATTTTTACACATACATATGCACACCTTACCAATATCTATTTGCAATATGCAGAGTCTGCTTAGTGTGCTGTGTGTGTACATTTTCAGAGCTGACCGATTTGTATTGTAAAACAAGCAGGGGTCCATTCCTGGCAGAGGTGAATCTTCCTTCTCTCAGAAGTTCTTAATTGTTTGTATTTCTGAAAAGGGAAATAGTCATAATTTTATGATTTATATAATTTTAGTGGAAAATACCAAGAGCAATGAAAGCATGAAGCAAGGGAAAGAACAGCCATATAATCATGTGTTAAAACCCACAATTTCAGAATGCTCCACTTTGATTTGACTGTTTACCTCACATTTTTTTTTATTTTATATGAGACAATTTGGCTCATGTTTGTTCACAATAAAATTACTACTGTCATAGCTTTTCTCAGATGAATTAATTAGTATGCTCTTGTATCAGCAAGAACCATTTCTTATAACTTTGTTAACATGTAGCTTATTCTTATGCCTGGGGTGTTGGGCAGTTCAGTTTTCACAGGTCTATTACATTTCCAGGGTTTTCCTTCTAATATTTATGGCTGTCTTTCTTTAGTCAAATTATCAGAAGAAAAAAATTCAGTTCAATTGGTTGCTTGGCATCATGTGACTCATTACAGGCAATCAATTACACACGAAAGTGATATACCTGATTTCCTGGGGAACATTTGATTTTGGGCTCTATCTCTCCCTTTGGCAAAGCTGGTGTAAATGTGAGGTATTTGCCTGAGTCAGGAACAGAGAACCATCACTGTGATTCTAGGCATCCGAATAAGTGGGTGCGTCACTTTGGCACAGGCATGGAAGTCTGGAACAAATGACTCTCCTCCCTCATCTGCCTCCTTTAGGCTGCAGGTGCTTTTGTTTTTGCTTTAAGTGACTGAAACTCATAAAAATATTCTCTACTTTTCTGGATTTTTAAGTTTGGCACTGTGACATTTTTTTTCTGACCTTTTGGTTGAATTCCCTCATCACATTCTGTTCCCACAACCTAGAGCTGATATTCTCTAAGGAGTACACTTTGAGGTTTTTATCTACTACTGTCTAGACAGAGAAGAAGCTTGGGTATTTCCTCTTGAAAATTGTTTTGGCCTTTATGTCCTATAATCTTTAATATGTCTGCTAGTGGTATGATAGTAGAATATTTCTTCTAGTCATCTCAATTCTCAAAATAAATTTTTGATAAGACTATGAATTCTTTTTAAGTCCAAAACTGGGGGCTTCTAAAAGCACTGACTTCTGATAAAAATTCAACCTTAACTTGGTATCACTCTAATCTACACGTAGTTGGAGAAGGCTGTATTGAAACAAGCTCCTCAAATGTACAACAGTTCAATATAGAAGAGAGTATATATCTGTCCCCGTTCAGAGAACCATAATACTTTTATATTTGATGATTCTAAAATTAGTTTCTACAGAGATATTGGTGACTGGAGTCTATACAAACCAACTATTTTGTAATTCAGTATTTATTTATTTGACATTGTTACACTCTGAGACTCAGCCTTGCTTTGGATTTGTTTTATAACTGAAGCAGGCCTGGAACTTGTGAGTGTCCCTTCCTCCTTGGCCTGCAAAGTACTGAGATTATAGCTATAAACCACTGTTCTCTAGTTCTTTTAATTTGCAAAACACAAAGCAAAGATAAAAGAAATAAATATGGCAACACTACCCTAAGTACCTACACTCAGTTAAATGGTATCAAGTTGTAAATTTTGGATTACACTGTCACTTTTTCTATAACAAATAAACATTTAAAATTGTCTAACAAAGAAGTGTACTTTATAGCTTTTAAGTACTCATTCTTATAGCTGTACCCAGTTAAATAATCAAATTGATGTTGATGGTGGTTGTATGTTCCTCACTACCTACTCCAATATTCTCGGTACCTGAATGAAAGACACACACACACACACAGCATTTATATTTTCATATGCTTTAAATAGCTCAATGACTGGGCCACTTTGTAACCTCCATGTGGCTACTCTACCTGACTCCGATATTTCCAAATCTTTATTTCCAAAATCTATCTTTCATTTTTGCTGCCCTGGATTCAGTCAAGCAGCCCTCTTGGGACCGCTCTATCTCCTTCATGGCATTTAAGCTCTCTGACCCCACACCTTCTAATAGGCCAGGTCTTCTCTCTTAGACCTTCTCCTGGCATGGCAGCTCTCCTTCCTCCTTCCTTGGTCTCTTGCCCAGGAATCCTAAAAGTCCTTTCACTGTCTGCCCTGCCCAGTCATTGGCTATCAGCAACATTATTTACCAATCAAAACCAACCAACAATGGACAGGGTCCCTCAGTGTGTTGCTTGTGGGTGTTCAGATTCTTGTGGAATTTGGGGGACCGAAATTAACACAATATAAACATGATCAGACTAAACCCACTATACATTCTGTTTTCCATTCTAAATTTATTTTGAGGTATTGAAACTTATGAAATATGCTCTGTAGGATCAATTTCTCTTTCATGTACTGAATGTCACTATAGTACACATGTGAGTAAAATTACTAGCAAACAAAACAAAACAAGCAAATAACAACAAGAAAACCTCCCACAGAGATGGATGCAGTGTATGAAAAGGCAGATGATATGATCTCAGTTGAGGAAATGTGAACGAAAAAAAGCATATATTATATACGATCAAGAATGAGAGTTATCTCAGATAGCCAAGCATTTTGGTGAATCAGGATCCACTAATTGGTTTTTAAGGTGAAAACTAAATTTGAATTAGTTATCATATTAGCTTTATAAGAATATATTTATTCTTTTAAAAGGATTTTATCAGTATTTCATAAATATAATAGTATTTTCAAACTTATTTTTAATTCAGGGATTTTTTTTAAAAGAAGGATTTATATTTGAGGAATAAACATTCCCCAGACTGGGGAGACAAAGTGACATTTTCATCTGTGTTGGTGGGAACATGAACATACTTATTATCCTTTTAGTGGGTCAGAAAGGATGTTCATTTATACTGGCAGTGATCAGTAATACCTGACCACAAGTACTCTCAGTTAGTCATTTGACAGCTTTGTTGAGAGGCATTCTGAAAGCTTTGCTTCTGTAGAACAGCACCTACAATTGGGTTTCCGTACTGCATTTCACAGCAAGAAATAGGCACAGGTTTCACCTTGTACACCTTCTCTTCTTATGTATTTAATAAGCTGAAACTATAACAGAAGTTTACATCAATGATTCAAGCCCCTTGTCATATATCATTCAACACAGTTCTACCTCTGTCACCCCTTTACATTACTAGCTAATGCCAAGTGTCTTTTCCTTGATCCACCTCCCTGACAAGAGAAATTTGACATGTATCATTTGCAAAAGTTTTCTTAGTCTTCATTGAAATAGATGGAGGTCTTTTGTCTTCTTCAACAAAGCTGAGAGCTCATATACAACTTTAGTGTGATGGCGTTGGTATAGAGTGTCAGACACCATCTTTGATGTCTTATTTTGACACAATAACTGTTTTACTCTGACCAAATCACCATTATTAAGTGCTCACTGAATATGTAAATTCTTCTGAGGACATAGGGATACTTCAGTCTAAACTAAATTCACTCTAGGGATTTATAAACAGTTTTCATACTGCCAAATATCTCATAACGGGTATGTACACTGTCATTGTGCATTAGAAAGCTATGTTTAGTCTGGATTCAACACAATATGAACCTTCTTCAAAACCAAAAACCTTCAATTATTTCTCTAAATCACAAGAGCTACCCAACAACTTCATAAGATAGTGTCTATCAACATCATCATTCCAGCTTACCTGTGTCTGGTGATGTCATGGATCCTGATGGAGAAAAATAGTAGCCACTGCTTTACATAGTATAATTTCAGATTACTTCCAATTATCTAAATACATATCCGTACACTGTCAAATATGTTTAACACTTACTTCTTATCAAAGAAGTTTCTGTTTTCAATAAAAACCATTACAGAAATTCAAAATGTAAGAAAGAAAAATGTTGGGGGTATCTAACCAAAATTTACATGTCAAAAACAAAGCTATTACATCTAGGATTCTGTCACATCAATGAAGAGAGAGAAAAAATACTATGATATCTGATGTTACATTGTGCCTTCTATATACTAAAGAGAAGCTGTACCCTTACAAATCTCAAAATGAAGATTAATGAGTTTGCTCCAAGGATGACCCCTGTGAGAGATAAAGCAATCCCTCATACCATCCCTAAACATGAATATTCATGTGAACAATGCAGAATATACCAATCAATACATGTTTATTTAAAAATGTATATATATATAAAATATATGCATATAAAATTTATATATGTATGCATGTAGATGTATAAAGACGTTGAAAAATTCAAAGATTTGAGAGGAAATGGAAGGAACATGGGAGATGTTGATGAGAAAGAGGTCTAGGTTGAAATTATAAGGTATAATTTTTTGCTAATGTATAAAATTTTCAAAAAAATATGCAGGTGATCTGCATAGATAATTTTCAAAAATTAAGAATGACCAAAATGTATTTATGAAAAGGGCTTGATATTATTAAACACCATAGAAATACAAATGGAGACTATAACAAGATGATTGGTAAAAATATATAAATAAATAAAATGCCCGATAAAATCAAGTTGTTCCTCAAGGCAATCTCAGCTAGAATGTAAATTTGTCCATCCTCATGGACGTTCCTGTACAAAGTAAGCATATATCTATGCTCACACACCTATTGAATTTCAGATGTACAATCCAACGCAACCAGCTGACCAAAATACACAAATTCATAAACATACTTACTGTTGAACTTATCACAGGAGTTGAAGTATGTAATCCTCCTAGGCTTCTATCAGTGATGAGTGAATAAAGAGAGAGTGTATATGCATTAAATGTGTTAATATTCAGCCACAAGAAAGAATTAAACCCTAACATTTGCTGAAAAAAGTGGATAGAACTAGAAGACACTATGTTAACTAAAAGAGTAAGACCTGGAAAAACAATTTAAATATGTTAGATAATCAGGAGAACTGGCGGTGGGGTGGGGGGGTGTAATATACTAACTGAGTTCACTACTGTCCAGCATGGTGAGCATCATAGGTTCACTCTTGGTGTGTAGACTTATGTAGAGGATGAGTAGTTATAGAAGCAGGGAAACTAGGAACTGGCCAATGGGAAGTGGGTATTGATGTGAGGAGGGAGAGAGTACTAGATAATATAATTTGAATGCAGACGAGAGAATACTGAGTGTGAAACTATACAGCAAGAATGGCAGGGAAGTTGGAAATAAGAGATGAAGTGGTGGTACTTCCCAAACTCTTAGGAAAAATTCATGGGAAACATGGGGCTTTAAAGGTGATATAAAATAAAATAAATTGTGCCACAATCCTGGTAAAGGAAAGGTAAGACAATGCTTTTGATTTTGTCTTAGAATTTGCTCAATCACTGAATTTGTTCCTATATTTTAATGTACACCAACATTTACATAAGTCTACAGATTTTTCTTTTTTGTTATTTCAAAGTTCTGCCTTCAAATTATAACTTTGGTTTGTAACTTACACTCAATATGTTTAGACAAAGCTGATCCTTTTTACATGCAGGTAATTAACCATCAATTAGCCCATCATATTGTTCTATTATGATTCCTGATTAATGTCATTGATACTGTGTTGAGATTAGCCTACCAACTTAAATGTCAAACTTGTCACTCAAATTTGGACATTTATTTTAGGCTTCTAGGAAAAATATGAGAGTCATGGTTTTGGACTTTATTTTTAAAGGCAGATACCCAAAGGATAATGCGTTTAACATATTTAAACATCAGTGTAGCTGACTTTTGACAAGGGGTGTGGAACTTTGTTAAAATGTGATGATGGTAATAAGGGGAAAAAATTCTAAAATATTCTAGGCGGTTCTGATGAGATAGTTTACTTTGTTAGCAAAACCTGGATAAGAAATTTAATGTTATATGTTATACTATATGTTATACTATATGTTATATAAAGTTGCAAATAATTATATGTGTTTATATAGATATGCTACAAATTCTTACACATGAAACATTGATTAGAATTCAATATTTACTAATCACTCTAATTAGACTTATACTACGGTTAAAATATGATTGCTAACTTAGATGGGAAGCACAAAGTTGCTTCTTCTTTATTCAATTAACACAAACCATTCCTTGAAAGCAGTGTAAATATATTCCAACTACAATGTTCTGAAATCAAATCTCACAAAATCATTTTATTGTTACTATTTCTATCGCACTTATAACTCATAGGCTAAATCACTTTTTACTGAGGACATCTTGAAGCCTAAATAGTATCCTAAGCATCACTTCTTAATAGCGTTTAGAGAATAATGCCTTGCTTATTAGAGAATAATATTCAGATTCCTCCATACAAACATACATATCTATGTAAGTTCCACAAATCAAGGGTAAATTTAGGTCTCTATCAGTAAATATGCTTTTTTAGACAGTGTCATTCTTACAGTGGCGATACAAGAGAATCTCCTTCATAAAGAAGAGTTATTATCCACTTTCCTGGTTTCTCCACCAAAAACCCCCTATTCCCTTCCCCTTCCCCTGCTCACCAACCCACCCACTCTCATTTCCTGGCTCTGGGATTCCCCTTCACTGGGGCTTAGAGCTTTCACAGGACCAAGTTCCTCTCCTCCCATTGAAGTCCAACTAGGCCATCCTCTGCTACATATGCAGCTGGAGTCATGAGTCCCACCATGTGTGCTTTTGGGCTGGTGGTTTAGTCCCTAGAAGCTCTGGGGTTACTGGTTAGTTCATATTGTGGGTCCTTCTAGTGGGCTGCAAACGCCTTCAGCTCCTTGGGTCTTTTCTCTACCTCCATTGGGGATCATGTGCTCAGTACAATAGATGACTGTGAGCATCCATTCTGTATTTGTCAGGAAATGGCAAAGCCTCTAAGGAGACAGCTATATCAGGCTCATGTCAGCAAGCACTTGTTGGCATCTACAATAGTGTCTGGGTTTGGTGATTTTTATATGGGATGGATCCCCAGGTGGGCCATTCTCTGGATGGTCATTCATTCAGTCTCTGCTCCATACATTGCCTCTGTAACTCCTTCCACGGGTATTTTGTTCCCCTTTCTAAGAAGAATCCAGTATCCACATTTTGGTCTTCCTACTTCTTGAGTTTCATGCATTTTGTGAATTGTATCTTGGGTATTCCAAGCTTCTGGGCTAATATCCACTTATCAGTAAGTGCATATCATGTATGTTTTTGGTGATTGGGTTACCTCACTTAGGATGATAACCTCCACATACATACATCCATTTGCCAAGAATTTGATGAATTTGTCGTTTTTAATAGCTGAGTAATACTCCACTGTGTAAATGTGCCACATTTTCTGTATCCATTCCTCTGGATACTTTCCAACTTCTGGCTATTATAAATAAGGCTGCTATGAACATTGTGGAGCATGTGTTCTTATTACATGTTGGAGCATCTTCTGGGTATATGCCCAGGAATGGTATTGCTGGGTCCTCTGGTAGTACTATGTCCAATTTTTTGAGGAACCACCAACTGATTTCCAGAGTGGTTGTGCCAGCTTGCTATCCCAACAGCAATGGAAGAGTATTTCTCTTTTTCCACATCCTCACCAGCATCTGCTGTCAACTGAGATTTTGATCTTAGGCATTCTGACTGGTGTGAGATAGAGTCTGAGGGTTGTTTTTATTTGCATTTCCCTGATGACTAAGGATTATTTTTTGTGCTTCTCAGCCATTCATTATTCCTCAGATGAGCATTCTTTGTTTAGTTCTGTACCCCATTTCTAATAGGGTTATTTGGTTCTCTAGAGTACAACTTCTTGAGTTCTTTGTATAATTGGGTATTAGCCCTGTACTGGATTTAGGATTGGCAAAGATCTTTTCCCAATCTGATGGTTGCCTTTTTGTCTTAACAGTGTCCATTGCCTTACAGAAGCTTTGCAGTTTTATGAGGTCCCATTTGTTGATTCTTGATGTTACAGCATAAGTCATTGGTGTTCTGTTGAGGAATTTTTCCCTGTGCCCATGTTTTTGATTATTTTTAATTAGGTATTTTATTCATTTACATTTCCAATGCTATCCCAAAAGTCCCCCCATACCCTCCCCCCCACAAACACACACTCCCACTTCTTGGCTCTGGCATTCCCCTTTACTGAGGCATATAAAGTTTGCAAGACCAATGGCCCTCTCTTTCCAATGATGGCCAATGAGGCCATCTTCTGATACATATGCAGCTAGAAACACAAGCTTTTTTTGGGGGGGGGGGTGTTCCAGTTAGTTCATATTGTTGTTCCACCTATAGGGTTGCAGAACCCTTTAGCTCTTTGGGTACTTTCTCTAGCTCCTCCGTTGGGGCCCTGTGATCCATCCAATAGCTGACTGTGAGCATCCACTTCTGTGATTGCCAGGCCCTGGCATAGTCTCACAAGAGACAGCTATATCAGAGTCCTTGCAGCAAAATCTTGCTAGTGTATGCAATGGTGTAAGCATTTGGAAGCTGATTATGGGATGGATCCCCAGATATGGCAGTCTCAAGATGGTCCATTCTTTTGTCACAGCTCCAAACTTTGTCTCTGTAACTCCTTCCATGGGTGTTTTGTTCTCAATTCTAAGAAGGGGCAAAGTGTTCACACTTTGGTCTTCATTCTTCTTGACTTTCATGTTTTGCAGATTATATCTTGTATCTAGGGTATTCTAAGTCTGGGCTAATATCCACTTATCAGTGAGTACATATCATGTGATTTCTTTTGTGATTGGTTTACCTCACTCAGGATAATGCCCTCCAGGTCCATCCATTTGCCTAGGAATTTCATAAATTCATTTTAATAGTTGTGTAGTACTCCATTTTGTAAATATACCACATTTTCTGTATCCATTCCTCTGTTGAGGGACATCTGGGTTCTTTCCAGCTTCTGGCTATTATAAATAAGGCTGCTATGAACATAGTGGAGCATGTGTCCTTCTTACCAGTTGGAACATCTTCTGGATACATGCCTAGGAGAGGTATTGCAGGATCCTCTGGTAGTACTATGTCCAATTTTCTGAGGAACCACCAGACTGATTTCCAGAGAGGTTGTGGCCCATTGGACATGCAAACTTTATATGCCCCAGTACAGGGGAACGCCAGGGCCAAAAAAATGGGAATGGCTGGGTAAGGAAGTGGGGGGGGGGAGGGTATGGGGGACTTTTGGGATGGCATTGGAAATGTAATTGAGGAAAATACTTAATAAAAAATATTAAAAATTAAAACAAAATAAGCTTGCAACCCCACCAACAATAGAGGAGTATTCCTCTTTCTCCACAACCTTGCCAGCATCTGCTGTCACCTGAAATTTTGATCTTAGCCATTCGGACTGGTGTGAGGTGGAATCTCAGGGTTGTTTTGATTTGCATTTCCCTAATGATTAAGTATGTACAACATTTTTTCAGGTGCTTCTCAGTCAATCGATATTCCTCAGGTGAGAATTCTTTGTTTAGCTCTGAGCCCCATTTTTTAATGGGGTTATTTGATTTTATGGAGTCAACCTTCTTGAGTTCTTTATATATATATATTAGATATTAGTCCCCTAATTTTGGATAGGCAAAGATTTTTTCCCAATCTGTTGGTGGCCTGTTTGTCTTATTGACAGTGTCTTTTGCCTTACAGAAGTTTTGCAATTTTATGAGGTCCCATTTGTCTATTCTTGATCTTAAAGCACAAGCCATTGCTGTTCTATTCAGTAATTTTTACCCTGTGCCCATATCTTCGAGGTTTTCCCCACACTCTCTTCTATAAGTTTCACGGTCTCTGGTTTTCTGTGGAGTTCATTGATCCACTTAGATGTGACCTTAGTACAAGGACATAGGAATGGATCAATTCACATTCTTCTATATGATAACCGCCAGTTGTGCCAGCACCATTTGTTGAAAATGCTGTCTTTCTTCCACTGGATGGTTTTATCACGCTTGTCAAAGATCAAGTGACCATAAGTGTGTGGGGTCATTTCTGGGTCTTCAATTCTATTCGTCAATTCAAGGTCTACTTGTCTGTAGCTATGCCAGTATGATGGAGTTTTTATCACAATTGTTCTGTAGTACAGCTTTAGGTCTGGCATGGTGATTCCTCTAGAGGTTCTTTTATCATTGAGAAGAGCTTTTGCCATCCTAGGTTTTTTGCTATTCCATATGAATTTGCAGATTGCTCTTTCTAATTCGTTGAAGAATTGAGTTGGAATTTTGATGGGGATTGCATTGAATCTGTAGATTGCTTTTGGCAAGATAGCCATTTTTACAATGTTGATCCTGCCAATCCATGAGCATGGGAGACCTTTCCATCTTCTGAGATCTTCTTTAATTTCTTTCTTCAGACACTTGAGTTTTTATCATACAGATCTTTCACTTCCTTAGTTAGAGTCATGCCAAGGTATTTTATATTATTTGTGACTATTGTGAAGGGTGTTGTTTCCTTAATTTCTTTCTCAGGTTGTTTATCCTTTGTGTAGAGAAAGGCCATTGACTTGTTTGAGTTAATTTTATTTCCAGCTACTTCACTGAAGCTGTTTATCAGGGTTATGAGTTCTCTGGTGGAATTTTTAGGTTCACTTATATATACTATCATATCATCTGCAAAAAGTGATATTTTGACTCCTTCCTTTCCAATTTTTATCCCCTTGATCTCCTTCTGTTGTCGAATTGCTCTGACTAGGACTTCAAGTACCATGTTGAAAAGGTATGGAGAAAGTGTGCAGCCTTCTCTAGTCCCTGGTTTTAGTGGGATTGCTTCCAGCTTCTCACCATTTATTTTGATGTTGGCTACTGGTTTGCTGTAGATTGCTTTTATCATGTTTAGGTATGGGCCTTGAATTCCTGATCTTTCCAAGACTTTTATCATGAATGGGTGTTGGATTTGTCAAATGTTTCTCCACATCTAACAAGATGATCATATGATTTTTGTCTTTGAGTTTGTTTATATAATGGATTACGGTGATGGATTTCCATATATTAAACCATCCCTGCATCCCTGGAATGCATCCTATTTGGTCAGGATGGATGATTGTTTTGATGTGTTCTTGGATTCAGTTAATGAGTATTTTATTGAGTATTTTTAAATCGATATTCATAAGGAAAGTTGGTCTGAAGTTCTCTATCTTTGTTGGGTATTTCTGTGGTTTATGTGTCAGAGTAATTGTGGCTTCATAGAATGAATTGGGTAGAGTACCTTCTCCTTCTATTTTGTGGAATAATTTGTGAAGTACTGGAATTATATCTTTGAAGGTCTGATAGATCTCTGCACTAAACCCATCTGGTCCTGGAGTTTTTTTGGTGAGCAGATTATTAATGACTGCCTCTATTTCTTTAGGGTATATGGGAATGTTTAGATCATTAACCTGATCCTGATTTAAGTTTGGTACCTGGTATTGGTCTAGAAATTTGTCCATTTCATCAACGTTTTCCAGTTTTTTTGAGTACATGCTTTTGTAGAAGGATCTGATGGTGTTTTTAATTTCTTCAGGATCTGTTTTTATTTCTCCCTACTTATTTCTGATTTTTTTTTTTTTACTTTTTATTAGGTCTTTTCCTCATTTACATTTCCAATGCTATCCCAAAAGTCCCCCATACCCTCCCACCCACTCTCCTACCACCCACTCCCACTTTTTGGCCCTGGAGTTCCCCTGAACTGGGGCATACAAAGTTTGTGTGTCCAATGGACCTCTCTTTCCAGTGATGGCCTACTAGGCCATCTTTTGATACATATGCAGCTAGAGTCAAGAGCTCCAGGGTACTGGTTAGTTCATAATGTTGCACGTACAGGGTTGCAGATCTCTTTAGCTCCTTGGAAACTTTCTCTAGCTCCTCTATTGGGGGCCCTGTGATCCATCCAATAGCTGACTGTGAGCATCCACTTATTTGTTTGTGAGCCCCGGCCTGGTTTCACAAGAGACAGCTATATCAGGGTCCTTTCAGCCAACACTTGCTAGTGTATGCAATGGTGTCATCATTTGGAGGCTAATTATGGGATGGATCCCTGGATATGGCAGTCTTTAGAAGGTCCATCCTTTTGTCTCAGCTCCAAACTTTGTCTCTGTAACTCCTTCCATGGGTGATTGTTTCCAATTCTAAGAAGGGGCAAAGTGTCCACACTTTGGTCTTCGTTCTTCTTCAGTTTCATGTGTTTTGCAAAATGTATCTTATATCTCGCTATACTAAGTTTCTGGGCTAATATCCACTTCTCAGTGAGTACATATCATTTGAGTTCTTTTGTGATTGGGTTACCTCACTCAGGATGATGCCCTCCAGGTCCAACCATTTGCCTAGGAATTTCATAAGTTCATTCTTTTTAAGAGCTGAGTAGTACTCCATTGTGTAAATGTACCACATTTTTTTTATCCATTGCTCTGTTGAGGGGCATCTGGGTTCTTTCCAGCTTCTGGCTATTATAAATAAGGCTGCTATGAACATAGTGGAGCATGTGTCCTTCTTACTGGTTAGGACATCTTCTGGATATATGCCCAGGAGAGGTATTGCTGGATCCTCCAGTTGTACTATGTCCAATTTTCTGAGGAACTGCCAAACTGATTTCGAGAGTGGTTGTACATGCTTTCAAACCCACCAACAATGGAGGAGTGTTCCTCTTTTTCCACATCCTTGCCAGCATATAATGTCACCTGAATTTTTGATCTTATCCATTCTGACTGGTGTGAGATGAAATCTCAGGGTTGTTTTGATTTGCATTTCTCTGATGATTTAGGATGTTGAACATTTTTTTCAGGTGCTTCTCAGCCATTCAGTATTCCTCAGGTGAGAATTCTTTGTTTAGCTCTGAGCCCCATTTTTAAATGGGGTTATTTGATTTTCTGGAGTCCAAGTTCTTGAGTTCTTTATATATATTGGATATTAGTCCCCTATCTGATTTGAGAAAGGTAAAGATCCTTTCCCAATCTGTTGTTGGCCTTTTTGTCTTATTGACAATGTCTTTTGCCTTGCAGAAGCATTGACTTTCATGAGGTCCCATTTGTCAATCCTAGATCTTACAGCTCAAGCCATTGCTGTTCTATTCAGGAATTTTTCCCCTGTACACATATCTTCGAGGCTCTTCCCCACTTTCTCCTCTATAAGTTTCAGTGTCTCTGGTTTTATGTGAAGTTCCTTGATCCACTTAGATTTGACCTTAGTACAAGGATATAGGAATGGATCGATTTGCATTCTTCTACATGATAACAACCAGTTATGCCAGCACCATTTGTTGAAAATGCTGTCTTTCTTCCACTGGATGGTTTTAGTTCCCTTGTGGAAGATCAAGTGACAATAGGTGTGTGGGTTCATTTCTGGGTCTTCAATTCTATTCCATTGGTCTACTTGTCTGTCACTATACCAGTACCATGCAGTTTTTATCACAATTGCTCTGTAGTAAAGCTTTCTGTCAGGCATGGGGATTCCACCAGAGGTACATTTATCCTTGAGAACAGTTTTTGCTATCCTAAGTTTTTTTGTTATTCCATATGAATTTGCAGATTGCTCTTTCTAATTTGTTGAAGAATTGATTTGGAATTTTGATAGGGATTGCATTGAATCTGTAGATTGCTTTTGGCAAGATAGCCATTTTTACAATGTTGATCCTGCCAATCCATGAGCATGGGAGATCTTTCAATCTTCTGAGATCTTCTTTAATTTCTTTCTTCAGAGACTTGAGTTTTTATCATACAGATCTTTCACTTCCTTAGTTAGCGTCACGCCAAGGTATTTTGTATTATTTGTGAGTATTGAGAAGGGTGTCGTTTCCCTAATTTCTTTCTCGGCCTGTTTATTCTTTGTGTATAGAAAGGCCATTGACTTGTTTGAGTTAATTTTATATCTAGCTACTTCACCGAAGCTGTTTATCAGGTTTAGGAGTTCTATGGTGGAATTTTTAGGGTCACTTGTATATACTAGCATATCACCTGCAAAAAATTATATTTTGACTTCATCTTTTCCAATTTTTATCCCCTTGATCTCCTTTTGTTGTCGAATTGCTCTGGGTAGGACTTTAAGTAATATGTTGAATAGGTAGTGAGAAAGTGGACAGCCTTGTCTAGTCCCTGATTTTAGTGGGATTGCTTCAAGCTTCTCAGCATTTACTTTGATGTTGGTTACTGGTTTGCTGTAGATTGCTTTTATCATGTTTAAGTATGGCCCTTAAATTCCTTGTTTCTTCAGACCATTTGTTTGGAATAATGTTTCCATCCTTTCATTCTGAGGTAGTGTCTGTCTTTTTCCTGTAAGCAGCAAAATGTTTGGTCCTGTTTGTGTAGCCAGTCTGTTAGTCTATGTCTTTTTATTGTTTTTTGAGTCCATTGATATTAAGAGATATTAAGGAAAAGTAATTGTTGCTTCCTATTTTTTGTTGTTGTTAGAGTTGACATTCTCTTCTTGTGGCTGTCTTCATTTAGGTTTGTTGAAGGATTACTTTCTTGCTTTTTCTAGGGTGTGGTTTCTGTCCTTGCATTGTTTTGTTTTTTTGTTTTTTTTTCTTTCTGTTATTATACTTCAAAGGCCTAGATTCATGGAAAGATAATGTGTGAATTTGGTTTTGTCATGGAATAGTTTGGTTTCTCTATCTATGGTAATTGAAAGTTTGGGATGGGTTTTGTAACCTGGGCTGGCATTTCGTTCTCTTAGTGTCTGTATAACATTTGTCCAGGATCTTCTGGCTTCTCTGGTGAAACGTCTGGTGTAATTTTGATAGGCCTGCCTTTATATGTTACTTGATCTTTTTCCCTTACTGCTTTTAATATTCTGTATTTATTTAGTGCATTTGTTTTTCTGATCATTATGTGTCAGGAGAATTTCTTTTCTGGTCCTGTCTATTTGAAGTTCTGTAGGCTTCTTGTATGTACCTGGACATCTCTTTCTTAAGTTTGGGAAGTTTTCTTCTATAATTTTATTGAAGATATTTGCTGGCCCTTTAACATGAAAATCTTCATTCTAGTCAACTCCTATTATCTGTTGTTTTGATCTTCTCATTGTGTCCTGGATTTCCTGGATGTTTTGAGTTAGGATCTTTTTGCATTATGCATTTTCTTTGATTGTTTTGCAGAGGTTCTCTATGGAATCTTCGCACCCGAGATTTTCTCTTCCATCTCTTGTATTCTGTTTCTGATGCTCGCATCCATGGTTCCAGATTTCTTTTCTAGGATTTCTGTCTCCAGCGTTGCCTCACTTTGGGTTTTCTTAATTGTGTCTACTTCCCCCTTTAGGTCTAGTATTGTTTTGTTCATTTCCATCACCTGTTTGGACGTGTTTTCCTGTTTTTCTTTAAAGACTTCTACCTGTTTGGTGTGTTTTCCTGTTTTTCTTTAAGGACTTGTAACTCTTTAGCAGTGTTCTCCTTTATTTCTCTAAGTGAGTTATTAAAGTCCTTCTTGATGTCCTCTACCATCATCATGAAATATGCTTTTAAAACCAGGTCTATTTTTTCGGGTGTGTTGGGGTGCCTAGGACTGGCTGAAGTGGGAGTGCTGGGTTCTGATGATGGTGAGTGGTCCTGTTTTCTGTTAGTAAGATTCTTAAGTTTGCCTTTCGCCATCTGGTAATCTCTGGAGTTAGTTGTTATAGTTGTCTCTGGTTAGACATTGTTCCTCTTGTAATTCTGTTAGCCTCTATCAGCAGACATGGGAGACTCGCTCTCTCCTCTGAGTTTCAGTGGTCAGAGCACTCTCTGCAGGCAAGCTCTCCTCTTACAGGGAAGGTGCACAGATATCTGGTGTTCGGGCCTCCCTCCTGGCAGAAGATGAAGGCTGGAAACAGGACCTGTCCCAGAAGCTGTATTGCTTAGGCTTGTCCCAGAAGCTGTTAGCTTTTGTACTCCACACTCTCACTTGTACAGACTAGTCTCAGAGGGATCCGGGAACCAAGATGGCTCCCCCAGGTGTTCTGGCAAAGCCCTCCCGGGCAGGGCAGACACCTCTCCTCTGGCAGGGAAAATGCCCAGATTTCTGGAGCCCCAAAAGGGGTCTGTCTCAGAAGCTGTCCTCTAGGAACCTTGGGGATGTCCGCTGACTCTGACCCAGTGCTGGTGCTGACCGGAAGGGACTTGTGATCCTGGTCAGGCAGGGTTTTCTGCTTCCCTAATGCTGTCTCAGATCCCGCACATTGGATTGGAACAGAAGTTGTGTTCCACTCACCTGAGGTCCTAAGATTGTGTGGAGAGTCCTCTTGGGAACCTTGGGGGTGTCTGCTGACTCTGGGCCCAAGGTGACTCAGTGCTGGCGCCAACCAGAAGGGCTTTAATTGATTTTTAAACAGCGATTAGTTGAACTATATATATATATATATATTTCTTTTAAATACACTTTTAGTTAAATTTTCATTAAATGCATTTTGATGGCATTCTCTTTCCTAAAACTCTTGCAATATCCTCATCAAAGGTAAAATCCTCCAAGAGGAACTCTCAATTCTGAATATCTATGCCCCAAATGCAAGGGCAGCCACATTCATGAAAGATACTTTAGTAAAGCTCAAAGCACACATTGCACCTCACAAAATAATAGTGGGAGACTTCAACACACCACTTTCATCAATGGACAGATCTTGGAAACAGAAACTAAACAGGGACACAGTGAAACTAACAGAAGTTATGAAACAAATGGACTTAACAGATATCTACAGAACATTTTATCCTTTTTTTCCCATTATATTATATTATATTTTATTTTATTTAATTAGGTAATTTCCTCAATTACATTTCCAATGCTATCCAAAAAGTCCCCAATACACTCACCCCCCCACACCAGTCCCCCACCCACCCACCCCCACCCCTTGGCCCTGGCATTCCCCTGTACTGGGGCATATAACGTTGGCAATACAATGGGCCTCTCTTTCCAGTGATGGCCTACTAGGCCATCTTTTGATACAAATGCAGCTAGAGACAAGAGCTCTGGGGTACTGGTTAGTTCATAATAATGATCCACCTATGGGGTTGCAGTTCCCTTTAGGTCCTTGGGTACTTTCTCTAGCTCCTCCATTGGGGGCCCTGTGATCCCTCCAATAGCTGACTGTGAGTATCCACTTCTGTGTTTGCTAGGCCCCGGCATTGTCTCACAAGAGACAGCTATATCTGGGTCCTTTCAGCAAAATCTTGCTACTGTTTGCAATGGTGTCAGCGTTTGGAAACTGATTATGGGATGGATCCCTGGATATGGCAGTCTTTAGATGGTCCATCCTTTCTTTACAGCTCCAAACTTTATCTCTGAAACATTTTCCATGGGTGTTTTGTTCCCAATTCCAAGAAGGGGCACAGTGTCCACACTTTGGTCTTCATTCTTCTTGAATTTCATGCGTTTAACAAATTGTATCTTATATCTTGGGTATCCTAAGTTTTGGGGCTAATATCCACTTATCAGTGAGTACATATTGTGTGAGTTCCTTTGTGAATATGTTACCTCACTCAGAATGATGCCCTCCAGATCCATCCATTTGCCTAGGAATTTCATAAATTCATTCCTTTTAATAGATGAGTAGTACTCCATTGTGTAAATGTACCACATTTTCTGTATCCATTCCTCTGTTGAGGTGCATCTGGCTATTATAAATAAGGCTGCTATGAACATAGTGGAGCATGTGTCCTTCTTACCGGTTGGAACATCTTCAGGATATATGCCCAGGAGAGGTATTGCTGGATCCTCTGGTAGTATTATGTCCAATTTTCTGAGGAACTGCCAAACTGATTTCCAGAGTGGTTGTAACAGCTTGCAATCCCACCAGCAATGAAAAAGTGTTCCTCTTTCTCCACATCCTCTCCAGCATCTGCTGTCACCTGAATTTTTGATCTTAGCCATTCTGACTGGTGTGAGGTGGAATCTCAGGGTTGTTTTGATTTGCATTTCCCTGATGATTAAGGATGTTGAACATGTTTTCAGGTGCTTCTCTGCCATTCGGTATTCCTCAGGTAAGAATTCTTTGTTCAGTTCTGAGCCCCATTTTTTAACGGGGTTATTTGATTTTCTGGAGTCCACCTTCTTGAGTTCCTTATATATATTGGATATTAGTCCCCTATCTGATTTAGGATAGGTAAAGATCATTTCCCAATCTGTTGGTGGTCTTTTTGTCTTATTGACAGTGTCTTTTGCCTTGCAGAAGCTTTGCAACTTTATGAGGTCCCATTTATCGATTCTCGATCCTACAGCGCTAGCCTTTGCTGTTCTATTCAGGAATTTTTCCCTTGTGCCCATATCTTCGAGGCTTTTCCCTACTTTCTCCTCTATAAGTTTCAGTGTCTCTGGTTTTATGTGGAGTTCCTTAATCCACTTAGATTTGACCTTGGTACAAGGAGATAGGAATGGATCAATTCGCATTCTTCTACATGATAACCGCCAGTTGTACCAGCACCATTTGTTGAAATGCTTTTTTTTTTCCCACTGGATGGTTTTTGCTCCCTCGTCAAAGATCAAGTGACCATAGGTATGTGGGTTGATCTCAGGGTCTTCAATTCTGTTCCATTGGTCTACTTGTCTGTCGTTATACCAGTTCCATGAAGTTTTTATCACAATTGCTCTGTAGTAAAGCTTTAGGTCAGGCATGGTGATTCCTCCAGAGTTTCTTTTATCCTTGAGAAGAGTTTTTGCTATCCTAGGTTTTTTGTTGTTCCAGATGAATTTGCAGATTTCCCTTTCCAATTCGTTGAAGAATTGAGTTGGAATTTTGATGGGGATTGCATTGAATCTGTAGATTGCTTTTGGCAAGATAGCCATTTTTACAATGTTGATCCTGCCTATCCATGAGCATGGGAGGTTTTTCCATCTTCTGAGATCTTCTTTAATTTCTTTTTTCAGGGACTTGAAGTTCTTGTCATACAGATCTTTCACTTCTTTAGTTAGAGTCATGCCAAGGTATTTTATATTGTTTGTGACTATTGAGAAGGGTGTTGTTTCCCTAATTTCCTTCTCTGCTTGTTTATGCTTTGTGTACAGAAAGGCCATTGACTTGCTTGAGTTAATTATATATCCAGCTACTTCACCGAAGCTATTTATCAGGCTTAGGAGTTCTCTGGTGGAATTTTTAGGGTCACTTATGTATACTATCATATCATCTGTCTAAAGCGATATTTTGACTTCTTCTTTTCCGATTTGTATCCCCTTGATCTCCTTTTGTTGTCTAATTGCTCTGGCTAGAACTTCAAGTACAATGTTGAATAGGTAGGGAGAGAGTGGGCAGCCTTGTCTAGTCCCTGATTTTAGTGGGATTGCTTCCAGCTTCTCATCATTTATTTTGATGTTGGCTACTGGTTTGCTGTATATTGCTTTTATCATGGTTAGGTATGGGCCTTGAATCTTCTGTTAGTGAAACTAACAGAAGATATGAAACAAATGGGCTTAACAGATATCTACAGAACATTTTATCCTAAAACAAAAGCATATACCTTCTTCTCAGCAACTCACGGGACCTTCTCCAAAATTGACCATATAATTGGTCACAAAACAGGCCTCAACAGATACGAAAATATTGAAATTGTCCCATGCATCCTATCAGACCACCATGGACTAAGGCTGATCTTCAATAACAACGTAAATAATGGAAAGCCAACATTCACGTGGAAACTGAACAACACTCTTCTCAATGATAACTTGGTCAAGGATGGAATAAAGAAAGAAATTAAAGTCTTTTTAGAGTTTAATAAAAATGAAGCCACAACATACACAAACCTATGGGACACAATGAAAGCATTTCTAAGAGGGAAATTCATAGCTTTGAGTGCATCCAAAAAGAAACTAGAGAGAGCACACACTAGCAGCTTGACAACACATCTAAAATCTCTAGGAAAAAAAGGAAGAAAATTCACCCAAGAGGAGTCAATGGCAGGAAATAATCAAACTCAGGGATGAAATCAACCAAGTGGAAACAAGAAGAACTATTCAAAAAATTAACCAAATGAGGAGTTCATTTTTTGAGAAAATCAACAAGATAGATAAACCCGTAGCTGGACTCACTAGAGGGCACAGGGACAACATCCTAATTAACAAAATCAGAAATGAAAAGGGAGACATAACAACAGATCCTGAAGAAATCCAAAATACCATCAGATCCTCCTACAAAAGTCTATACTCAACAAAACTGGAAAACCTGGATGAAATGGACCAATTTCTAGACAGATACCAGGTACCAAAGTTAAATCAGGATCAAGTAAACGAGCTAAACAGTCCCATATCCCTTAAAGAAATAGAAGCAGTAATTAATAGTCTCCCAGCCAAAAAGCCCAGGAACAGATAGGTTTAGTACAGAGTTCTACCAGACCTTCAAAGAAGATCTAATTCCAGTTCTGCACAAACTATTCCACAAATAGAAGTAGAAGGAACTCTACCCAACTCATTCTATGAAGCCACAATTACTCTGATAACTAAACCACAGGAAGATCCAACAAAGATAGAGAACTTAAAATACTCAATAAAATTCTCGCGAACCGAATCCAAGAACACATTAAAGCAATCATCCATCCTGACCAAGTAGGTTTTATTTCAGGTATGCAGGGATGGTTTAATATATGGAAATCCATCCACGTAATCCATTATATAAACAATCTCAAAGACAAAACCACATGATCATCTCGTTAGATGTGGAAAAACCATTCAACAAGATCTAACACCCATTCATGATAAAAGTCTTGGAAAGATCAGGAATTCAAGGCCCATACCTAAACATGATAAAAGCAATCTACAGCAAACCAGTAGACAACATCAAAATAAATGGTGAGAAGCTGGAAGCAATCCCACTAAAATCAGGGACTAGACAAGGCTGTCCACTCTCCCCATACCTATTCAACATTGTAGTTGAAGTCCTAGCCAGAGTAATTCGACAACAAAAGGAGATCAAGGAGATACAAATTGGAAGAGATGAAGTCAAAATATCACTTTTTGCAGATGATATGATAGTATATATAAGTGAACCTAAAAATTCCACCAGAGAACTCCTAAACCTGATAAACAGCTTCAGTGAAGTAGCTGGATATAATATTAACTCAAACAAGCCAATGGCCTTTCTCTACTCAAAGAATAAACAGGCTGAGAAAGAAATTAGGGAAACAACACCCTTCTCAATAGTCACAAATAATATACAATATCTTGCTGTGACTCTAACTAAGGAAGTGAAAGATCTCTCTGATAAGAACTTCAATTCTCTGAAGAAAGAAATTAAAGAAGATCTCAGAAGATCGAAAGATCTCCCATGCTCATGGATTGGCAGGATCAACATTGTAAAAATGGCTATCTTGCCAAAAGCAATCTACAGATTCAATGCAATCCCCATCAAAATTCCAAATCAATTCTTCAACGAATTAGAAAGAGGAATCTGCAAATTCATATGGAATAACAAAAAACCTAGGATGGCAAAAGCTCTTCTCAAGGATAAAAGAACCTCTGGGTGAATCACCATGCCTGACCTAAAGCTTTACTACAGAGCAATTGTGATAAAAACTGCATGGTACTGGTATAGTGACAGACAAGTAGACCAATGGAATATAATTGAAGACCCAGAAATGAACCCGCACACCTATGATCACTTGATCTTCGACAAGGGAGCTAAATCCATCCAGTGGAAGAAAGACAGCATTTTCAACAAATGGTGCTGGCACAACTGGCAGTTATCATGTAGAAGAATTGGAATTGATCCATTCCTATCTCCTTGTACTAAGGTCAAATCTAAGTGGATTAAGGAACTCCACAGAAAACCAGAGACAGTGAAACTTATAGAGGAGAAAGTGGGGAAAAGCCTTGAAGATATAGGCACATAGGAAAGATTCCTGAATAGAACAGAAATGGCTTGTGCTGTAACATCGAGAATTGACAAATGGGACCTCATGAAACTCCAAAGCTTCTGCAAGACAAAAGACACTGTCAATAAGACAAAAAGCCCACCAACAGATTGGGAAAGGATCTTTACCTATCCTAAATCAGATAGGGGACTAATATCCAATATATATAAAGAATTCAAGAAGGTGGACTCCAGAAAATCAAATAACCCCATTAAAAAATGTGGCTCAGAACTGAACAAAGAATTCTCACTTGAGGAATACTGAATGGCAGAGAAGCACCTGAAAAAATGTTCAACATCCTTAATCATTAGGGAAATGCAAATCAAAACAACCCTGAGATTCCACCTCACACCAGTCAGAATGACTATGATCAAAAATTCAGGTGACAGCAGATGCTGGCGAGTATGTGGAGAAAGAGAAACACTCCTCCATTGTTGGTGGGATTGTAAGCTTGTACAACCACTCTGGAAATCGGTCTGGAGGTTCCTAAGAAAATTGGACATAGTACTACAGGAGGATCCAGCAATACCTCTCCTGGGCATATCTCCAGAAGATGTCCCAACTGGCAAGAAGAACACATGCTCCACTATGTTCATAGCAGCCTTATTTATAATAGCCGAAGCTGGAAAGAACCCATATGCCCCTCAACAGAGGAATGGATACAGAAAATGTGGTACATTTACACAATGGAGTACTTCTCAGCTATTAAAAAGAATGAATTTATGAAATTCCTTGCCAAATGGATGGACCTGGAGGGCATCATCCTGAGTGAGGTAACCCAATCACAAAGGAACTCGCACAATATGTACTCACTGATAAGTGGATATTAGCCCAAAACTTAGGATATCCAAGATATAAGATACAGTTTGCTAAACGCATGAAACTCAAGAAGAATGAAGACTGAAGTGTGGACACTATGCCCCTCCTTAGAATTGGGAACAGAACACCCATGGAAGGAGTTACAGAGACAAAGTTTGGAGCTGTGACTAAAGGATGGACCATCTAGAGACTACCGTATCCAGGGATCCACCCCATAATCAGCTTCCAAACGCTGACACCATTGCATACACTAGCAAGATTTTGCTAAAAGGACCCAGATATAGCTGTCTCTTGTGAGACTATGCCCGGGCCTGGCAAACACAGAAGTGGATGCTCACAGTAAGCTAGTGGATGGATCACAGGGCCCCCAATGGAGGAGCTGGAGAAAGTACCCAAGGAGCTGAAGGGATCTGCAACCCTATGGGTGGAACAACATTATGAACTAACCAGTACCCTGAAGCTCTTGACTCTACCTGCATATGTATCAAAAGATGGCCTAGTCGGCTATCACTGGAAAGAGAGGCCCATTGGACATGCAAACTTTATATGTCCCAGTACAGGGGAATGCCAGGGCCAAAAAACTGGGAATGGGTGGGTAGGGAATTGGGGGGAAGGGTTGGGGGACTTTGGGGATAGCATTGGAAATGTAATTGAGGAAAAGATGTAATAAAAATAGTAAAATATAATGGAATACAAAAAAAAATCACCAAATATGGGAACCAATGCCCCAATTAAACACCATATGCTATCAAGTAACACCTCCGGTGCCAGGAATGGGTTATATATTACGTTGCTGGATAACGAAGTCATCCAATATCCTATAGCTCAGAATAAGGCTTACTCTCCATAACCTGATAGTAAGATACTATTGCTGAAATCACAACTTGCTGATGTCATAGAACATAGAGAATTTGATTTTATGCCAAGCCAGAAGTTTCACCCCTAGTGCAAGGTTTTAGAGTGTATTTTGTATGCTACCAGGTTAGAATTGTAATCATTCATTTCCCCCAGCTACTACCCTGTGATCTACATGGAACTATATGTTTTTTTTTTTTTTAGATATTCAACAATATTTACTCTTCTGTTTCTATGATAGAAGTGATATTTGTTGTGATGATGCATTGTGACAAGAATATCTTTTATGTTCCCCACCCAAGAGTAATGTGTGTGTGTTTGTGTGTGTGTTTCTGGGTTTGTTATAATAAAAATTTCCCTAGAAACTAAAATTAGGGTGAAAACAGCCTTATAAACTATCCAACACTAATATTGAATATAGTTAGTAAAGGTATATTGTTTGATAAACAATGGTGTTTGTAACATTGTTTGTTATCTGGGTCAGTTGAAGTCAGTTGAGGTGACTATTTAATCCCTTGTAAAATTCTGTTAATGCTCTGGGATGTATTCTTCATTCTCTAAATGATGGTTTATGTGCTGTTTGATGAAAGAGAGAGAAAACCCTTTCAGTATAAACTGACACAAAGATATAGACACAGATACAGGGACAAATTCCCAAGAAATCATTGAGTAAGACATGGATCCAGAACCACACAACAGACAGACATAGAGAGAACAGAGTAGAGAATTCCAATCTGTGCTCACTTTTGTCCAGATGATACCAAAGAGAAGTACTTTATTGATTTCAGTCCTTAACTACAATGATATATTATCAGTGACATTCAGTTTATTAGTAAGGTAGTAGGAAGTCCCACACAGTCAGTTTTCACAATTTCTTTGATATTTGGTCGACTGTAGATTTCCCTGAGTTTGTAAAGTACACCCATGATTTTATGAAAAATCTTTTATGCACTTAAGAAATATCTTGGAATTAGATGAGTTTATAGACGTGTTGACATATAGAAGTGTTCAGCTTACTCTTATGGTGAATGGGATAGCAATTAATATCTGCTTATTTCCTAATGGTTCCTACACAGAAAGTAACACCAAGCAGTAACAGGAGTACTTTTGCCTACATGATTGAGTGAACTTAAGTGCTCCTTAAGTTGAGATGTTGATATGGACAGCATCAGTTTAAGCATAAATTTGAGAAGCTTGTGTAGCTCTTATCTCTTATATGATAAAATAATCTTTAGCATTATTATGCTATATTGTATACCAAAATATAAAGTACTTTTGTAGGAGACAGTTTTCATGAAATGATTTCATGGAAAAATGTATGGTGCAAATTGTATGAAGTAGATCTTCACTATTACTACAAAAGAGAGCACTGGCACGTAGATAATACCTGCACAGAAACATGTCATATATATAGGCAGGATTATATTAATCATGATACTATGATACTTCACAGCTGAGAAGCATATTTAGTCAATTTTATATAGAATATGTCTTGGATTAATGTGTCTCTTTTACTAGCCTAATTTTCAGAAAACCTGAGAGAATATTTAATCCCTAACATGTTTTGGCAGGGAAAAATGTTTAAGCACATACACTGTCAAAACAATATTACAATGCATTTAAAAGATGTGATTTTTTTTAAATCAAGTAGACTTTCTATCTTATGCAATTTTAAGAAGCTTATAGGATCACTTTCAAACCACTTCAGGAACAGTCATGTTGGAAACATGGTTTTACAAGACAAAATGATGCTCAGGTTTAACATATGTTCTGAATTTTCTATTTTTCTTTTTTCCTCACACAAAATTAATTTTACACTTAAATTGAATTTTTTTCTGGAGGTTAATATCAATAAACTTTCAGAATCTGTATTGCTACATGAAGGATAGCAAAGATTGTGAAAGAAATCCCAGCTACTAAAACATTAGTGTCATTCCCATGTAGATTTACTATTCAGCATTTAAATTTCAACTGCACATCACCAGACTTATCCTGGATATAGACACAGGGTTTGTGTGCTCCAAGAGAAAAGTCTGGCACTTTGTGTGGTTGGATGAGCATCCATGTGTGAACCATTTTACATGATCAGAGCATGAGAAGAATATTTCTGAATCTCAGTCAGGTGCCAAGTGCTATTCCAGGCCTTGAATATAATTTCCTTATGTAAACAAACTGTTCAAGTCAAATACAGTCCCATCTCTGTGGTTTATAATCTTTTTGGTACAAGAAAACATAGGCTATTTTGAGGTTATGCAGACTGCTGATATTTTAAGATGCTTTATAATGTTCCCACTGTCTTGTGATCATATATATATTAATGAGAGAATATTCTCTGGAGCAAAGTTGGCCCTAAGGATGTTAGGCTTCTAAAATGCAATCCTAAATGAACCTGTTCTATGAATAAGTATGTGAAAATGACTTTCCTCTCTGTGAGATAAAGTATTTATCTAATAATGTGAGCCTTGGCTGAATTTTGACATTAATTGCAGTTTGGGGTCAAGAGCCTAACATATAGACTTGTTTTTATAGGGGTTGGGTAAGAACAGAAAGGGTTTGTTTTAAATGTGGCCAACATTCACAAAGTTATTTGGCTTTGTTTTACAGTGTTATTTTCACCATGGAGTCATGTTTTGTATTGTTAAGTCTTTCCTTAGTACGATTTTCCACGTTGTCATTTTACTAACCTATTTAACACTCACATTTCATATTTACATCATGGACTGGTAAGTATTGGTGTGATTTCCTGCATAGTTGTAGGTTAATAGGATATTTACCAAAATCTTCAGTCTGACCTTAAGTTTAACAAACTACCTGAATGTGATTTAAAACCTAGCAGGACTTGGAGATTAAGGCTTGGGACTATCCTCATTTTCCATGAAAATATTCAACACATATAGTGCATAGCAATAGTGTCCATGAGTTGAATTATTTGATTGAACTAGTCATCTTTATATGGAGGAAAAAGGAAACCTGATATAGTATTGAGCCGATATGTATTCTATGGATCTAGGATACAGGTTCTAGAATTTTCTCAAAATCATAACTGTAAAATAGTAGCTTGCCAACATCTGTTTTGAAATTATGAACAGGAATTATTTTTCTTAGAATTAGATATCACCTGTATATGGTTTTGCATTATTTCATGAATGAAACCAGATAATCGAGTAATATTTAATTACTTAATCCATCACTAAAAAAGCCCCAGTACACATATAATTTAAGGCTTACAACATCAAAATACCTTTGTAGAATAAAATATCCAATTGCCAGATATTGATAACTTTATATAACTATATAAAATTCTACTCACCTCAAATATTATTGAGGTACTTTATAAGTTATCAAACAATAGACATTGAGAATGTTATATTATGGTGAGTATTTCACAATCTCTATCCTTTGGCTTCTTCATATATGTATTTTCATCGAACACACATGTGTATACATAGTTTATACATATATATTTGTGTGTGTATTAAATCAGGATCATAGGTAAATTTTATTAGCTTAACTATCTTAACTTATTATAATATGTTGGTGTGTGATTATTAAAGGAATTAGTTTCCCATGTAAAAATATTAATTTTATTTAAATTTTATTAGTATGCACAAAATGCATTCTTTACATGTATGACATTAGCAATTTATAAACATTACAGCTGTTGTGTATTTTCTAAATCTTCTTTCCTCTATTTCAAGAATAGCAATGTATAAATCTAAGGCTGATTCATTCCTGAAAATGTTGCTTAGTTATTTAGTTAATCTTTAAGAACTAATTTATTTTCACTATAACCCAATGTGAAAACATTAAGCATAGAATAAATCAGTGATAGGTTGAGGCAAAATATATTTAATTTGCTTTAAATCTACCCTACGCCCTTTTTGAAAATTACTCAGAGCAGTTATTACTTTGTCTGTCTTTAAGTTTGACAAAATAGAGTGTTTAATTATTTTTAAAGGAAGAGAGAATATTTATAGCAGCAGACATAATCTTTATGAAGAAACTACCTTTGAAAGTACTGTTGTCTAGTTAGATACACACTGATGACATCATTTCATAATCTATCCAAGAGTGGTTGGGTATTGTTCTGCAGTGCTTAAAATAACTTTCCCTTAAAAAATAAATAATTCTATATTGCTTAATTCAGACATATGTTTTCAAATTTTTCTCAATTTAATTCTGATTGAAATATTTATTTTAATTATATGTATTTGTATACTACATGTCTATGAGTGCCTATCAAGTACAGAAGAGAGTTTAGGATACCCTGGAGTTACTGAGAGTTGTAGCCATCTAGCATGCTTGTAGACAATGAAGCGTTTGCCTTCCAGGAGAACTGAGATAACTTTTAACCATGGATGCATTGTTTAGCCCACAGGTTCAATAACTAATAATATAATTACTGAAGATTTTCATGGCCTCCAATTATTCAGTGTTTTCTGGTACTGGGGTCATTCATAGTTTTAATGGTAGCTCACTATACTCTAAGTAAACAAGTATACTCTAATTGATAACTAAATATTAAACCAACACGTCTTCAAGACACATTTTAAATGATATTATCTTTCTAGTCAACTACATCAACACCATTTATTTAATCAACATTTGTGTTGCAATAAAACTCAAGCTCAGCTGGGCTTGGTGGCACACGCCTTTAATCCCAGCACTTTGGAGGCAGAGGCAGGCAGATTTCTGAGTTTGAGGCCTATAGAATGAGTACCAGGACAGTCAGGACTACACAGAGAAACTCTGTCTCGAAAAAAAACAAACAAACAAACAAACAAATAAATAAATAAATAAATAAATAAATAAATAAATAAATGACTCAATCTCTTCTGATCTTGGGCAGATTTCCCAGTTCAAATGTTTAACATAGCTGAAGGTACTGACCTGATCTTTTTTCAGAAATTAGGTCAAGCTTTTGCCTTTTACCCTCCTTCAACTTTACTTTGAATTTAGATTCAAAAGTCTTTTTAGATTCAGTGTCTTTTTCATGTTAGGCAAATACTTCAAAAGCAAGGTATACAAAAGTACTCGCATTAACCTTAAATCAGCTTCTCCAAGTGAATATTAAATGTATTTACAACTTTAGACTCTCAAGTTCTTACCTGATATCTCAATACTGGCCTAACTACTCCATAGCTGTTCAGTAAGAATTGACTAGGCCTGCTGTATTTAATACTTGTTGACCTCCAAACTTGAAAACAGTTAAAACAAGCACATATAAGTTGAAAAAAATCAAGTCAAGCAAACATCTACTATGTAGTCTACTTCTATTCCTGAATGGACTTACTGCTATTCTCTTTGTCTTGAAAAAATATACAAAAAGAATTTTTAAAAAAAAAAACAAGTTATATAATAAAATATAGTATAATAATATAATATGGATTAATTAAAAATGTTTCTAGACTTAAAAATATAAATCAAACCCCTAAAGTAAAATTATTGTTCATATTTTATTAGAAATAGTTCTTTTGTTGAAAATGCTGGATGTCCATGATTTCAGTAACTTCAATTGCTGAGTTGATCCCTTGAAAATAAAGTACAGGACTGACAAGAAATAAAAGTAAATCAAGTTATTGCTTGAAATCGAATTAGTGTATTCCTAATCTACTCAAACTCATTTAGTCATTAGATTAACAGATTGCCTTGGCTGTTGATAGCATGAGGTGAATTGTCAGACTCTCAGTTTTACAAAGTGAGTGTTCATAGATAAAATTATCACTCTCATTGAGCTTAGGAGCAATTGGTATATATTAGATTGGTATATATATATATATATATATATATATATATATATATATATACATGGAGTCACAAATCCTGAGGTTTTTTTGTCTCTGAAAAAGCCAAATTGTTTGTGTATATTAATACAATAATGCCACATTGAAAACTATAAAACTAAATGAATATTATGGTATAAGGAGAGGAATGGTAATGCTATGTCATGGACATGATCTGGAAAATTCACATGTTTAAGATAAAATATTCTTCACAAAGAATCTAGAGATAGAATTCAATCCACATCAATATTACAGTAGACTCTTTAGAGAGCTGGCAAAGAAAGATTGATGAATTGTCAAATGCAGATACAATTTTGTTAACGTTTTGTAAGGTACAAAATAGAAAAGTTAAGAGTGGATCCAAGGTGTATTTGTAATACATGGAAAGCTTAAATGTATGTAAAAGGAGGCTGGTAAGACGGGCCAGTGATTATGAGCATGGACTGCTCTTGCAAAGGATCAGAGGTTGCTTCTCAGCATTCATATCTGCTGCTTATCTAAAAAGCTTGAAAACAGATAACTCCTGTTATCTAAGCTCCAGAAAATCACCTGCCTTTTACATTCATAGGCAACTGCATTTCATTCACATACTTATATAGAGACTCATGAATACATACTAAAACCAAAATACATCTCTCAAAACACAAGAGAGAGGAAAATGTAGGACTTCAGGAATATTTTTAGACAATCATTGTATAATAAACATATGGGAAAGCAGAAAAATATGGACTTCAACATAGTTAAACCTTTTGTAGTATAAAGAGGCATTATTAAGAATTAAAGAGATACCACACAACATGAAATAAAATTTATTCAAATCTTAAATGGTAATGAGTATATTTAAATTATAGAAAAAAACATTTACAATTAAATAATTGAAAACTAAAGAAACACTAACTGTACAAAGTGTTTAATTAGGAATTTGTTTGAAAATTATTTATGTGTTGTACATCCAGTTAAATATATAAGATACTTTTAGTTATGAAGGAAATGCAAACAAGATACAAGAAGAGATGCTTGTTTCACGTCCTCAAAATGACTAAAGTGATAGTAATTTTCAAGAATATAATGAATGTTGGTGAGGAGTGCTGAAACTAGTACACTTGTACTAGACTGATAATTCTTAAAAACTTTTGCTCATTATTGAAACAGAATAATGGATTGATAATAGATGAAGTATTATCATATAACATAGGAATCCTGTGTCTCCATATGATTCAAAAACTAAATGAATGTAAATGTTTGGAATTTGGCACATGTAGTTTTCAAAATTCTATAAATAGAAGCAATCTAAATATACAAGGACTAGTGGAATAGACAAATTGTAGTGTATCTTTATAATGATATATCATCTGACTCCTATAATGGGCAAAATATAGATAGGTGAGGTAAATCTCCAGTCTTTATGTGTGATACATTCAGTAAAAATGCCCTAACAAACAGGATCAGTGAACTTGAAAACATAGTAACTATTTTCAGAGACTTGGAAGAAGTGGTAAGTATGGAAGGTATTTAATTTGTCATACTTGAATAATATTCTGAAAATATAAGTTATGATGAAATTTAGTGTATGCCACAGTAAAATTATATAACTATATTTTCATTTATATTTACTTATCATCTATCTAGCTACCTATCTACCTACCTATCTATATTTTCTGCAATAAATCTTTCCCAATGTCTGTGTAAGGAAAGGGAGTGGATTATGAATTCTGGGATCTGTGGTTTTGGAGATGAAGCTCAGGTTCACAATATACTACCTACAAGGACCTTGAGCAAGCTTCCTCAGTTTCATCCTTTACATTCATTAACTAATAAGTCATAACTCGCAATTCATACAATTCCTCTGTAGTTAAACAGAAATTCTCTCTCTGTCTCTGTCTCTGTCTCTCTCTGTCTCTCTCTCTGTCTCCGTCTCTGTCTCTGTCTCTGTCTCTGTCTCTCTCTCTCTCTCTCTCTCTCTCTCTCTCTCTATATATATATATATATATATATATATACACACACACACACACACACATATATATATATATAAATTAAAGATGGATTAATATACTTTGAACTAATTACCATACAGTCACTGCATTTAACATTTCATGTCCATGGCTAATCTTTTCCCCCCACAATAGTTATTAATGAAACCATCATGATAATATGCACACAAGGATTTAACACGTTGAAATTTATGTCTAGAGACCTAGGATAAAACCAAACCAATACTACTAGTACTACTGCTGTTAATGACATTCTTTTGTACTCTATACAGGACCATAGCATAATCCACATCACCGAGACTCCCACTAGCAACTGGTAGAACAGCTGTAGAAATCCATAGCCAAACATTAGGCAGAACTCAGGGAATCCTGTGAAAGAGGCAAAATAAGGACCGTAGGAGCCAGAGGGCAAGGATAACACAAGAAAAATCACAGAGTCAATTAACTTGGGCTCACGCGGCCTGACAGAGACTGAACCAACAATCAGGGAGTCTGCATGGGTCTGCTGTAGGCCTTTTGCATATTTATTTTTTAATAGATTATGCTATTTGCATTTCAGCTCTGAGCTCAGCAAGCTCCCCAGCCTTTGGTATTTTCTTATAATAATGGAAAATGGACTAATACTGGCATCAGTCCACACAGCCTTCACAGGACCAAGGAACTCTCCTCTCACTGATGTCCAACAAGGCCATCTTCTGTGGTCCTTTGGATGATCAAAATACCCATAGAAGGAGATATAAAGACAAAGTTTGGAGATACACACACACACATACACACACACACAATTGGTTGTATAGCTTGAATTTACTGTGATAGTCTTAACAATGGGAGCAGGGCCCCACTCTTTTGCTTTGGCATGCTTTGGGATCCCTTTTCTTCCCACTAGGTTAATACTAGGGGACATATCTAGCCTTACTGAACCTTGATATGCCATTGTTATATGATATCTATGGAAGGGATGCCCTTTTCTGAGGAGAAGTGGAGGAGGAGTGGATGCAGGAAAGAGATGGGGAAGAGGGACCAGGAGTTGGTGGCCGAAGGGAAAATGACATCCAGGTGTAATGTCAGGAAGAATACATTTTAATAAAAAAATCAATTTAGATCTAATCTTACAGAATTCTTTAACACCTCCCAGGTTTTAATTACAATTTTATGTAAATGTAAAAGCATTTTCATGCCTCACATATGCACAGAGATATTCATATCCTAAACTTTGCTGGAAGTATTCAGAACTGTTTTTAATTTTAATTTTTATTTTTCATTAGTTTCTTTATTTACATTTCAAAATTTATCCCCTTTCCTCATTTCCCCTTTGAACCGCCCCCATCCAACCACACTTCCCTCTGTTTACTAACCCATCCACTCCTGCTTCCCTGTCCTAGCATTTCCCTACACTGGGGCATCGAGCCTATGTAGACAGGACCAAGGCCTTCTCCTCTCACTGATGTCGAACAAGGCCATCTTCTGCGGTCTTTCGGAGGATCAAAATATCCCTAGGAGGAAATACAGAGACAAAGTTTGGAGCAGAAACTGACGGCTATCTAGTGACTGTCCTACCTGGGGATCCATCGCATATATGGTTACCAAACACAGACACTATTGTGGATGCCAACAAAAGCTTGCTGACAGGAGCCTGATATAGCTGTCTCCTGAGAGGCTCTGCCAGATCCTGACCAATACAGAAGTGGATGCTCACGGCCATCCATTGGACTGAGCACAGGGTCCCTAATGGATGAACTAGAGAAAGGACCCAAGGAGCAGCCCCATAGGAGGTGCAACAATATGAACCAACCAGTGACCTCAGAACTCTCAGGGACTAAACCACCAACCAAAGAGAACACAAGGAGGAACTCAAGGCTTCAGTCGCATATGTAGCAGAACTGTATTTTGTCATAGCAGAAAATAGCTCTAGTGAACTCATAACTCTCCTTTTCTTGCTTATTTTTTGTATTCAATTTAAATGAGCCCAGGAAAGATCAGAGTAAGTTTCTACTCCTGAAAACTTGAAATAAATCACATTTTATTATTCATCCTGATTATATGAAGTCAAAAGAAATACTTTTAATATACAACATTAATACTTAGTGTGTTTAGAACCTTAGTAACATTGCATCAATGAATACAATATTTTGAATACTACCAAAATACATATTTCCTATACAAATGAATTCACATCACCACATTTCATACATGGAACAATTTCCTGGTAGTTTCTGAGCTGTTGAAGCTGTTGTTGACAAGCTTTCATGCTAGAATCAAACAGAAAATGAAATTTATCCAATCTGGCACTAAAGCACAGTAACACATGTTTTAACACTCCATCTCATAATAGAAAATATATAATAGCAATAAATATCTACATTCCAAAGCCATAATGATGTATTTTTGGCAATTCACAGGGGTTCAGGAGTGGAAAATTGATGCTTAGGGTCACGCCTTATTTGGATACATACTGTTAGCTCCCAAATCATTGCAATCACCAATATATAAATTCTCACAATGAAGACTCATCAATGTCTTCTGTAAAGCTCTGTTGACGTATTTAATTCTTTGAACAGACTTCTGTTAAGTAAACCTGTTCCATAGATTCAGCCTTTTCAAGACACAATATTCCTGTCCCATCATGTGCTTATTGAGTAATATTTTCCTGTGTGCAACCATGCATTCATTCTGGAATGTTTTCAAATGAATCTTGTATAAAAATTCCACAACTATCTTTTCACTCCATCTCTGACAATTGAATGTTTACTATCTGCTGTTCAGCTTTGAAAACTCAAAAAATGACAGCATATGAGCTACATCACATCAGTTGTGTGTGTGCGCGCGCACACGCACGTGTGTGTGTATTTTGCAGTTCTTATAATGTTACTCTGTTTTGTATGTATTTATTCCAAACTGTAATATTCAAACCTATTGACTTTGTTCAGCTCCATGTATCTACTATAAATTTAGTTTTACAAGTGTAAAAATAAAACTGTAAGAATGGCATTAAAGAGAACTGAGTGACAGAATTTATCAGCATTTTGCACAGCCTAAATTATTTGCCTCTATTATAATTTTGGATAACTTCTATTATTATCATCTCTTACAAATTTAACTAGGAAAGTTGAGAGCAATTAAGTGACTTTGTACAAGCACATGGTTAATAAGAGTTGGAGCGGGGATTTTAATAAAAATGTCTGTTTCCTCCATCTAGGCTTTTATTAGACCTTAATCACAGCAAAGGTCTTTCTTGCATTGAAGGACTAAAATTGGAAAATTATGTAATACCAGATAGAGAGATGCATTTGCTATTAGGTGAAACTAATCATTCTGAAAGAATGAGTGAAAGAATTCTGGAAATCCAGTTAGGTATATTTCTGATTTTGTGGTTGTTGCTAAGTTCATAAGCAATCACGGTATATTTTCTAATATATTTTTAAAATCAGCCTGAAGTATACAGAAGCATACTCCTTTAGCCCCTGTAAAATGGAGTCAAGGTGTTTAAGAAGTTAGTCTGGACCAGCACCAAAAGTAGTAAGGAAAGGCAGATGTGGGAAGGTCTCAGATTATTGCACAGATTTTGCTTGACATTTAGTGAATTGGAAAAGTATCCCAGTTGTTTTAAGGGACTAGAATGGACTGCTATGTGTTTCTATAGAAATATCCTGGGATCTTGAATACCATAGTAAATGGAAAGAAGAACATGGATTAGAGTGCTTCATAATATATTAGGCAATTAATATTATAGCATGGGCCAGGAAAGCACTGAAAGTTGAGGCTGTAAATATGGTCTTTGCTGTTGGCTTAGGTTCCCTATGAGTACGGAAACAGTTGTAGTTAACTACTAGATGTTAGTCTGAGAAATGGGAAGGTAGTTAAGTGAAATGAACAATATATGAGTGGTATTTAGGGAGAGGGTCAGGATCTAAGAACAAATAGAAAGTAGAGTGTCAGTAATGTTGAATGCTGGGTAGTTGACTTCTGTAACAATGGATGTGCAAAGTACCTGACAGTATTTCCTCCTGATGGTGAATTTGTGAGAGCGTAATCAATGTATAATGAAGCAAGTGTAATTGGGTGTAATAAATGACAAGTGGGAACATAGAAATAGCAATGGAAGTCATCTTCTCAAGAATTCTGCCTCTGAGAAATAGGATAAAATTGTATATAGGGAAGGACATAAGATTGGGGGATTTTCAAATGTGATTTTGTCAAAATAGAAATCCTGTTTTTGAAGTTACATTTTACTACTCCATAGTTACAATTCTTGTCATTGGAATGCATATGACTATGAGTTAAACTTTGAAGTGCAAAATATCCACTTGACTTTTTTATACTATTTTATCTCAAGATGAGTCAGATCAGGGAGGGTTGCAGTGGATCTGACTTTTTACCCTACCGAATTATAACGGAAATATACTCTCTTGGCCCTTATCCAATATGGTTAAAATAGTGACACACAATCAGTGCTAAAACGTCAATTTTCCTCTCCCAGTTGCTCTTTGTGCTTAAAGCTTAGGCACTGCTCAAATTCTTGCAATCAAATGAGAGATTTGGTTTATTGTGTTGAGTTTGTCAAAAAAAGAGTAGCAACCCATTAAGGATATACTGCTTTGTCCTTGTTGGATGGCCTCTTTCCTCACTGTCACTTTTATGAGGTTTTCTCTATGTGGTGTAAGAATATTTCATGCTAAAAGTTTCATTTAATAAATTAGGTATGATAAGGCTCTCTGTCGAGAATTTTAAAGCTGGATACATGAATATACATCTATATCTATATCATCTATATCTATATCTATATCTATCTTATCTATATCTAATCTATATCTATATCATCTATATCTATATCCATCCATCCATCCATCCATCCATCCATCCATCCATCCATCCATCCATCCATCTAAACATCTATCTATCTATCTATCTATCTATCTATCTATCTATCTATCTATCTATCTATCTATCTATCTTTCTATCTTTCTCCCTGCAGTGTTGAGGTCAGTGGCTGAAACAATATTGTTTATCATCTTCCAGAGTGAAATAATTTTCACCTTTTGGTAGGGACTTGGACTAACCAGATTTCACCATTGATTTCTCAAATTCTTTGCTCCAAGTGATTAACACATGTTTAAATACCACATAAATGTCATAGATAAAGACAGTCTTCTAGAAATCACTTGGACTTTCATTTGAATTATTTTTGAATACATGACATAATGTTTTGTGCCACCATGTTCCTTACATATAAATTCCTGCTTGAACAAGAAATAAAACTTTAATTTATGGTTATTATAATTTGTAACATGTCATGATTCTTACTATAGTGCAGAAAGCAATGGCAATTAGAACAACATCTGGTTCATTTAATATGGCTTTTATATAAAATAGTTGATGATTTTATATCTCTTTCCCATCTGTAATTTAATATTTTAATGAAAATTTAAAATGTTATATACACTAAGAAAAATATATAAATCATTAATGAAATCAACAGTGTATTGTGTACTACTGACATTCAAATAAAGCATTAGCTACAGCAAACTGATAAACTCTATGTTGACAGGAAGCGTGGTCCATTTCCTATATCTGATTTTGGAAAGCTTTATACTTTCTCTATGTAGTTTCTCCTTGGAAGGCCAGAAATGACATCTTTTCCTCAGAGTGAGGTTATAGCTGTCACATGATTCTCTACTGAAATTGCTTGTTCATCCTCATTGACATGCAGCTTCCTATATTTAAAGACAAATGCCATTTCTATGGAGACTTGTCATTTACATGCTTGTCTGGGATTTTTTCTCTGCAGGGATTATTATTCTCTGCAGTGGACTGCTTCCAGCTCTCAGCGTGTCAGCCTCTGTATCAGTTTAAATAACTCATTTTTTTTAATTAAAGACATTATGTTTTAGAACAGTGTTAGGTTTGTAGCTAGCAGTGAAGAAAGTGAAGAGAGTGTCTGTATGGCTCTTTTTTTCAGAAATGCATTAACATCTTAGGTATCCGTATCACATGTTTACTATAAGTGCTATGTTTGCTATTTTGTATGAACCTATATCAGCTCGTCTTAATCTTTGAAGGCCAAACCATATGAAGTTGAACAAGCATAAAATGCTTTAGAAACAAAAATGAATTTCTACCATAATGATCAAAAAATATCATATCTTACATGATACCATCTTATGGAGTATTTTATTTTCATTGCCTTAAAAATCCTATGTCATATCTACTCATTTCTTCCTTCTAGTCTTAAAATCCAGAATGATTTGTGTCTAGATGCATCCCCCTCTCACCGCTTCCTGAAGGTCTTGGGTGCTCGGTAAGGACATTGTGTTCTGCTAATCACCATAAAGTTCTCTTAAATACCTTTAGACAGTGTTAGTTTTCAGTTGACCTCTCTTTAACTTTTATTACAAATATCTTATAATGTAGGTGGGAATAACTACAGAGAGAGGAAGAACATGTGCAATTTCAATAAGATAACAAAAGGGGAAGGCTATAATCAGAAAGGAATTGGAAAAGAAACTATAATCAGAATATGCTGTATTGAAAATCTATCTGCAATAAGGAAAATAAATATCTTATAAGGTGACAGATTTTTTCCTGTGAATGAGCTCACTTTTAAAGAAAAGTGTATATATCCTTTTCATGACTGAAAAGAGCCTACCCTTGTTTTGAAAAACCTAGAGATAGGGGTTGTGAGACAATATTACTTCTTCATTGGCAATGGTTTGTACAGCAGCCCAGGTGTTTTGGACACTTTATAAACTGACAAAAAAATTGAGCTTCAAATACCATCTCAGTTATAGCCATGCTTTTAGCTCTAGGACTCTATTTAAGGCCATACTGTTCCAAGTAACCTGCATCAACATTCACAGCGAGACATTCTACATTGAACTCTAGATGACCGTAAAGCTATATCCCTCAATATGGGAAGTTTGGAAACCCTTAGTAACATAAGATGTGTCTGACCGATAAACATAATGATATTCTTGGGTTGGTATAAATACTACCATTTCTGGCACTTAACACACATGATACCCCCTCCCATAAAGGTTATATAATGTAGCTGTTACATTCAGTTTGGAAGTCAGCCAGAAAGCACTCTTCTGTGTCATCCCCTGGTGTTTAAACATCTGGCTGAACAAAAGACTTCTGTGGAGTGCTACTTTCTTTGCCTACTTGTGAGTTTTATTATAAGTGGAGCAGAATGTTTGGTAATAACAAGAAGTGGTATAGTAGCAGAGGTTAACCATGGTGGCAGAAGGGCAGCTGAGAGGTACTGAGGCCAGACATAAGCAGCAAGGAGCAAATGCAACAGAGATGCATGAGACAGTGGAAGTGCAGAAAAGGTGAAAGTAGACAGTGAGCCAAAACCACTGACTGTGTAAGGCAGTAGGCAAAAGATTGCAGGCTCTTGTCTAAGCACTGCCAGAACTTAAATAAAGGCTGAGCATTCTGCCATCCAAGTCTTAGAAGCTGTAATATGAGCTGGCACAGAAAGCTGCTGACTGCTGTAGATGATGGCTGCTACTTAGAGCCAAGTGCTAAGATGCTGGCGCTCAGAAACCAGGACTGTAAACTCGAATCTTAGTACCTAGCAAAGAAGGCACAAAAATCATATGTCTCTACTTCTTTTTTTTTTTTTTTTTTGGTTTTTCGAGACAGGGTTTCTCGTAGTCATGGCTGTCCTGGAACTCACTCTGTAGACCAGGCTGGCCTCGAACTCAGAAATCTGCCTGCCTCTGCCTCCCGAGTGCTGGGATTAAAGGCGTGCGCCACCACGCCCGGCTATGTCTCTACTTCTTAAGGCTCAGAATTCTAAGCTTTTGTCTAGTCAACCCGGGCTGTAATTTTTTGGTATTAAAGGATTGATGACTATCAATTCTAGAAATGCTATTTTACCTATTTCTGATTCATACCAAAGATAGGACTTTAGTCATCAGGACTCTAGTCAGGTTCTTAGTCATGCTGGTAGCTCATTTCAACACAGCACCACCTTCAATTGGTCTTCTAATTGCAGCATCATAGCTCTATGTGTTTAACTCCTGAAGGATATCTTGGTTGCCCTTCACTTTTAGAAATACTAATAAAAACTGCTACATACAGTCATATGCAGCATTTTCTCTATACATAAGTTTATAACTCATAGGGTTAAATACTAGGGAACAAGATTGCTGGGTACTTTTGTCAATGTGTGTTTAATTTTATGGAAGTCATGATAGCATCCTCAACAGTGGCTGTACCATTTTACATTCCCACCAGCATGACTGAGGTTTCCTGGGGCTCCACATGCTTGCCAGCAGATGCAGAGTAAGATTGGCAGTTCCCTTGGGGCATCTATTACCAGAAAAGTCACTGGTGATGATCGAGATTGTGGCTTAGGGGGAAATAAACCCAGAATTTACAATGGAAAAGGTTAACGATGAGTATCAATTGCCTTCTGAAGTCTAACTGCAGCAGCAGGGGCAATAATTTGCTTCACTAGTCTTCTTATACTTTTTTGCCTTTTGATAATAAATACCCACAGAAGTCCTGAAGGAGTAGTTTCTTGAACATACATGACAAAGTGGCTCTGAGCACAAACAAGGGAGTACTTCTGCCAATAAAAAAAGCTTTGCTGCCTGGATCTTCTATCACAAGAGGATTTGCTTTGAGTTATACACACCTTACTACTTCATTTATGCACATTCTATAATTTAATAACATAATGAGAGCATAGCTTGAATTTTTGTTATTCTCTTGACAAACAAATTGGAGTACAATTTTATATTTTATCTTGAGATTTTGATATTAACATTTTAAAGAACCCATGTTTTCATTCTTTCCTGTTTAAAGATTACATTTGTTTTGTACTTCTTCTTTAAGTTGATAAGTCATTTAATTACGTATCCAATAAATGCATTTTATCACTGTTTTCTGAAAATGTTTACAGCTATATTGTGGCATTCTCTAACTGTCTTCATGATTTATATTTTTGAACAAAAAAGCCCCACTTTCATTTAATATACACCAGGAGCTTATTTTTTTCTGTTTAAATATGGTATGGCTTGGGCACTCTTTAAGAAATCCTACATATTTCAAATTCATGAAGAAATTTTGTGAGAAGTTACTAATGATCCATTGTCTTGCAATCAGTACTCCATATTACATGTATTAAATATCTGGAACTTATATGCTAAGACTATGAAGTGGGGGTAATTTTTTAATTCCTTGGCCCATCACCATCATTAAAAAGTTCATTCCCTCTTCTCCACACTACTTTGTCAATGTAAATGCAAATCAAGAACATCTAAGAATTTTTTGTTCATACCTCATAGCAACACACTATCTAAATTATTTTAACTTTATTTTCTATGTGGTTTTTGTATACAATTTTCTCTCTTCAAATTCATTTTAATTTTTTATTCTATTGCATTTACCTGTAAAGTTATCATTGATTTTTTTCTATTACTACATAGAAATTACAAGGAGAGCTCCTGAGTGTAAAACACTCCATAAAATAGATGAATATAGATAATTGGTACATAGATAAATGCAGATGATCAGTCATTTAATTACCTTATATTGTTGTTGTTGATTAAATGAAAGATGCAAATTATCCCTACTTGAGATGACATTTAGTGATTCAGTCTCCCTAAGCTTAGGTCATGGATTGATTTGATTCCCTAATACACACTCCTATGGTGATCAAGATCAATATAGTTTATGCAAATAAAAATTTTAATTAAATGTTCCCAGCATAGTTGATCTTAGTCTCTTACATCCAGTCACACCAGTTTCCAAAGTATTAACTAAGCATGATCAATATTTCATGTTCTCAAATATGCAAACACTTAATAATTTATTTCATAGTTTCTGCTACTTTTGTGTAGGTATTTTATGTATGTTTGTATCTGTTTTAGAAGGGGAGGACATTAATGAAAAGAGAGAATTGTTTTATGTTCACCTTATACATACTGCTATGAAGAATATAGTGATAACAAAAGTACATCTCATACTTCTCAAACCTAAATACAAAACTTATATTTTTGTCTTCAAAACATAAGGTAAGACATATTATAAAATGCATCCTTAAATTCAAAAACAGGAATGATAAAATTCATCAAATATAAACTGAATTTAAAGACAATATAGGAAATTGTTGAAGATTGCTCAAAAGGGACTAGGAAAGTTAAAACAGGTCTATTTCTATAGGTATAACTACAATTTTCAAAGAGATAGAAATCATTGACTGTTGGAAAAAACTGTGTGAGTGAGCCTCAGGAATAGGACACATGGCAAAAAATGTTCTAGTCATCAAAACAAAGTTTAAAACAATGATATCAATGCAAAAATATTTTATTAATTTAATGTAGACCATTTGGGTAGAAAAAGAATAACCTGAAAATATTTTTGCTGTGTACATTTGAACTAATTGTACAAAGTGATATTCATTTCCAGTTTGTCTCCTAACAGCTCTGTTGAAAAATATACTACCAATATTGAAGAAAATAAATAGACTCAGACTAAGAAAGAGAGACGTAGGAGTTATTAACTTGAAAAAACCTTTATATTATATTTCTAAAGATAATAAACTGAATGTTTAAAAAGAAGTATATTCCCATTATTAAAAAATTATAATCATAACAAATGAGAAAATAGCAAAACTGAAAGCTCAACAAGAAAGCCAATTATGTAGCAAAAAAAAATCTGAGATGCTGAGGAATAGGCTTTGTGGCTAGGTAACAAAACTAAATTAAACCACTGTTGGATTATTATGAAAAGAAATAAAAACAATAGCCATAAATATATGTAGTCTACACTCAATACTAAGGTACTTGCAGCTGAAAAAAAAAAAAAAACAAGAAAAATTAAGATGATAAAGGCAAAGGACTTCTAAATGGTTAACTAGAGTTTCATTGGCCTCAGAGTAATCATTCCCTGGTGTAAGTGGAAATAGACTTGAACAATAGAAATCTGCTTCTTTCTCTAGCCAGTCTGAACTAATTTTTGGCAACTCTTTTTCTGGACTTGCACACATGTGGAAATTCTTTTAACTCCATAAATGTATGATTTAAAGAACCTCTGTCTGGATTCTAACACATGCAGGCTTTGGTTGTTGTGACTTCAGCTTATTTCTTAAACACTTTTTAGATCACTCATGTAGAAGCCTCCAAAGTTTGAAAATTTGTGTCTCATTATGGTAATATTATTTTAATATCAGTAACATTGACTTAAAGACAAATATGGCATCGTCACTATCTCTGCTTGTGTCTCAAACAGATGTAAAGCAAGCAAGGAGTTTCAAGAGATGTTCAAACACCTTTGATTAAAAAAACACACACACACATATGATTGGAACTAGAGAGTAGGCACAGCAGCAGAGGACCTGTATCCCATCTTGGTACCCATAAGAGGTAACTATTGGAGCTAAGTACCACCTATAACTCTAGCTCCAGGAAATTTCATGCTTCTTTTCTCCTCAGGCATCTGTACACACACACACACACACACACACACACCACAAGAGAGAAACAGAGGGAGGAGGGGGAAAGACAGAGAGTCATACACATACACACACACACACACACACACACTCACACACACACACCACAAAGAAAGAAACAGAGGGAGGAAGAGGTGAGACAAACAGAGAGACAGAAACACACACACACACACCAACAACAATGAAGAGAGGGAGGATGGAGAAACATAGAGAAACACACACACATAATAAAATGATACAAATCAGTATCAAACTTCAAAGATGCTCTATCAGGAACCAGGGAATAAAAAATATTTTAAAAATACATTAAATCGATGCCCCAGTGTAGGGGAATGCAAGGGTGGGGAGGTGGAAGTGGATGGGTGGGTAGGGGAATACCCACATAGAAGCAGGAGGAGGGGAATGGGATAGGGGGTTTCTTTGGGGGTAGGGGTGGGGACTGGGAAAGGGGATAACATTTGAAATGTAAATAAAATATCCAATAAAAGATTTAAACAACCTTTATGCCAATTTTTGTCAAATATATGATTAATATTTTTAGGAATATTGATTTTATGTGTGATTAGTGTGGCTTTATGTTTTGAAGTTAAGAGACATTTTCAGCCCTTCAGTTTTAGAGATGAATATCTATAATTCCAATGTGTGAAATTTACCATAAGCTGGGCTATAGGCATCCTTTTCATGAAACCTACCCTCTTCAAACATGAGAAATTACTTACATGGGTTGTTTGTTGTCATCTTACATGATGCATGTGCTTAGGAGATCAGATATGTTTAAGTCCATCTCTTTCTAGTCTTTGAATGCTAGTAGTTTCAGTTATTTGGTCCTAATTTTACTAATTTATAAGGTAAAAATATACTGATTCAAATTATCTCATGCTATACAGGTCAATATCCTTTATTAACAATAGAATCCATTTTTTTGGGGTTGGTCTTACTGTCCATATACTCTTAGCAAATTATCCCTGGTTGTTAATTATGAAATTCAATGAATTTTCAGTTTGAAATATAGCTTTTTAGATACTGATAGATATTATGGTTATTTTTCTTTAAAACTGAGAGTATTTTTGGAGGAAAACATTTGATTGATGAAGGGGAATTATATGATATTATTTACTATTGAGGGACTCTTGGTAGATGCAGTAAATCATCAAAGAATTAGGTCAGAGTTATCATTTCTCCTTTGGTACAACTTTGTTATGTTCTGTACCTATCTGTTGAGAAGTTATTGGAAAATGTAATTTCTGAGTGTCCAACACCCTTTCCTAGTTCTCCTTCAGGTTTTAAAAAGTATTTACATGTAAAATTTCAAAGGAAAATTCTAAAATTTTTGTCTCCTTTAGACCGTTTATAAATTGACTTAAAGAAAAGTAAGCAATATCATAGATCAGTATTCTGAAAATTACATTTCAGTTATATTGTATAAATGATTTTAGGTGCAAACCTGGCATCAGAGTTCATACAAAATTGAAATAACTATTTAAGAGAAAATATTTCTAATATCCTAAAGTACTTGAACGATGTAACTAGAATACTTTACAACATTACAATTCTGGGTTGTTAGAATAGATACTTTTAAAAGTCATGATAATCTGGAATTCAGTATGTGAAAAAATCTATTGAAACTACTTAGGGAAATCAAACTTAGTAGGCCTTTCAGTAAGATTTAGAAGTGCGGCTAAATGGTATTGATTTTGGTAAAATAGAAAGAATTATGGATCACACATTAAAACAACACAAGGAAGTAAAATAAAATTCCAGTAGAAATCAGTGATAGAATATATATTTCAGACAGGCCTTTTTAGGATATGACTCTCCTCCTCTGTTGGAGAATAGAATGATGAGATTTAATAATGAATATGCTCTGTCATCAGGAGATGGATCAAAATACATAATTCTATGAATAATTTGGTAATTTAATGAACTTAAGTTATCCCCTAGAAATATAATTGAAAAAATTAAGTAGACTATCTCAGGGTAGCAGATTCTGTTGCCTAGCCACTGCTTTCTGAATTACGTCTTTTAGAACATCCTGACCCACTTCCCCCTGTCTGAGGGCTCTCTCTGGTGGCTAAATCTTGCTCTATAAGTAAGAATGAGAGAGGATAAATGTCCACTAGGAGCTACATTCTGCTAATGACTAGAGAGGTTGATGTATTAATACTCCAGTTCATCACGCCTTGGCTAGATAAGTGCAATGCACATGTTTTACACTGATTCTCTGAATTCCCCAGGTTGAAGTTCCAGTTACAATGTAGCAATGGGTTTAACAAGGCAATCTTAGTTGGGTACATTACTTCTTAGCTTCACATTCCCCTTTCCTGAAGATATGGTCTGAAATTAATCTGAAATAGACTAAGTAGACTTCCACATGCTCTGCTCACAGAATGTAAATAAGATACATAGGTTTAATTGTAAAGTCATATTAGCCTGGAACCAGAGTGCTTTCATATCCTATATGAATATTCTTTATAAACAACTTGTTTTTTTCTCTTCTCATACTTCTCTGGTAAGGTACATAGGACAGATAATCAAATTTATTTAGTGTAATGTGAAAGTTGAATAATTTACCATTGTCTATAAAATTTGCTCATTACTTTTTCTTTGCTGTATATTTAAAACAGAACAATAAGAAACCTATAGCTCTAGGATTGGTGGTAAGCCGCTGCAATTCCTGCACTCATGACATAAATCTCACAAACACTTATGAGGGAATTCTCTTTCATCAGTGTTTAATTTAGAGTAAGAAGCTGCCCATCATGATTTGTATAAATTATTTTCCTCTGACATGTAACTTTCAGTCCAAAAAACATAAAAAATTCAATAATAATGAAAATCTATTGTAATTCTTTTGTTTTGTGTTTTAAGTTCTAGATTTTGGATTAATTTCAAATGTGTGTGGAACTCCAAGACAGCATTAGACTGCACTTGTATGTAATAGAGTGTAGAGAATCCTGCTGACTTTGCCTTATCACTAAGGCCATTTCTGTTAATGCGACATTTCATCTGTTTTTCTCTTTATAAACCCATATATTGTGCTCCCATGTTATGCTTACACATATATAATAATAATCATTTATTATCATCATTTCTATGCTTTTGCCATACACAGAAGGAACTGACTCAATATTGCATGGTGGAAATGTTTCTTATCCTGATAGCAATATTTTCAGTAGCAATTGTACCTAATTAAACTTACTGGACAGCATGTTCATGGACAAATATATGATCACATTATCTCAGATTGGTGATATCTTCATAATTCTGTATTAATATATGTGGAATTTACTTAAAATTAAATTATTTCTTCTTGTATTAAATTACAGTGACCATTGATATTATATTTCAATATGTGTAAGTTGCCATATTATTTATGAATTAAATATTATAAAACAAAATTATAATTAATATGTATATTCTTTTAATAAATAGTATAATTGGAAGGCTGAGATCCTTCAATATAGACAGTCCATTATTTTGTTTCTAGCCAAAGAACCATATTTCATGTATAACAATGTTTTAAAACTATTCTAGTAACAACAATTTACATTCAAGTTTAGAAATTGTATTTAAATATAACTATATTTTATGATGTTATACTTAACAGTTTTCTAGCTTTAAGCCAATTTTAAAATAAATGTTGCAGTACAATACTTTTCTTTCCAGTCAGCCAAGTCCATATTAAAAAACGTGTGTGAAATATTAGCTGTAAATTGATATTATCTTAAAAACAGACTACAGGATAATAAGAAAATAAGAAAATAAACAAGCACTATCTAGAAAAATCAAGACAGCAAGTTTTAGGAGAAATCTGAGGAACATACATGTGTACAATAATATTTTGGAAGTGATTATCAATTTTGAAAGGCTAAAGTGATGATTAAGAACCAGTAGTAACACAATGAGTGTGCATAAAAATATCTGTTATTTGTGCATTGAAACTATTATAATTCAGGATATAATTAAGAGCATGTTCAACAATGTACTTGTGACATATTCGGTTTTTTGGTATTTCAACAGTAGTGAAGAAATTGCTATCCTACCAGGAGGGTACATTCCAGCTGTGTTCCAGGAAGTAGCAGTAAGAAGTGACTAAACTATCTTTCCAATTTCCTTCTCGGATAGATAATACATATTATCTAATACGTACAAATCATGTGCTAGAGATTCTGGTCAACTACACTATATGTGACACCTTTCTTCCTTCAATAACTTCATCTACAAGTAAAAAGATACTTTATACTCAATGAAGAGAAAATTTCTAGAGAGTCACTGGTGGTAAGCACATTTTTTATAGGTTTTACATATTGATGCTCAAAATAGGGTGTATGCAAAACAAGTTCAAAATAATGCCATAAAGTTTGTAGATTTCATATAAAATGCAACATGCTGCTACAAAATCTGGCCTTGAGTTTTGAAATCTGATAAAATGGTATAAAAAGAAACCACATCTTTCTCTTTTCTCAATCATATTCACAAATAGAGATCTTTTAAGTCCACCCTTTATAGTCAATATCACAATGGTTTTCTACATTTGCTATGTTAGTATTTGGTTGTATCTATTTTATTATGTACTCAGCATGTTAATCAGTCAATATATTAAAAATATGTTTTCTAACTCCTAGAAAAATTTTGAAACATATTATTTAAATCTCTCTTAATACCCCCGAGTCAAACTTAGTTATACTTGATGAGTATTTCAAAATTATTCAAATATGGCACTGAATCATTTGCAAGATGTTGTACCTTCTTCATCATCATAAATGGCATATTACTTCTATTAATAGAACTGTCTGTCTGCCATGCTACATACAGATCTTAACACTTTGCATATGCTTTTAAATCACCCTAAACGATTTCACAAATTTTTATTATTATGTAACGTTAAAACAACTCCCTGTCGCATATGATGTTTTCACAGATTGATTTCTCTAGTTATTATCTATAGACTAACATATTATGCATCTTTGATTATGTTTAATATATATTTATTTCTATCTAATGTGCTACATGTTGTCATGCGCCACATTTTTATTTACTGATCCATTCTCTTTTTAAATGTATGCACACACAAATACACACAATCACACAATCACACAAAAGTATGGTAATTCCTCCAGATGATTTAGTCAATCCTTATTTTGTGCTTTGTCAAAAGATATTGTCATTTCTTAATTGGTACACATTTGTTTGCATAAAAGACTTTCTCTTTAGTGATTAAGAGCCTTCCTACATTGGTCCATTTTTATATTTGTTCACTTTCATAAGTCATACAATTCAGCATAAGATTAAATTTAATGAAATGGATAAGTGGACCCAATCCAGTTTCCTCATTTATGGTACAAAATAGAGTTAAACTTCTCTATCTCATAATATCTTAGAAACATGAAGATTTATATATGAGGAGACACTGCAACAACAAAAGCCATATAAACTATTAAATTGTCTACAAGCATTATGCTAGTTTTATCTAAAACTTTATCTTACTACATTTGTAAGTGCATTATCTCATCTTTACAGGAAAAAAGGAAAACCCAGAGGAAGACTAGCAATGTGCTTGACATGAGAGAGGGTATATTTCCTCGGCCTTGATGATTTTCTTAGGACATGGTAATTTCAGAGCTAAAGCTGGAAAAATGTTGTTTATCACAAAGCCTACTTGTCTGATGTATGATGAGTGTGTTTTTTTTATCAGCTGTACCATATTAAGCGATGCCTGAAAGAATCATCTTGGTGTATCTTTATCTTCAATATTATTTGCAAGTGAATTATTGAAATGAGAAGTACAGTCCCATTACAATTGTGAAATGGGAATGACAGGGAGGCAGAACAAAAATGGTAGAACAGCTAAGTCCCCAGTACTATGTAAACTGACATCTCTTTTTGCCCATGTTGGACACCAGGGACATCAGGCTTCCATACTTTTGCAGTGAAGAGGGAATCACATAGGAAGTTCAACAGAGAGCTTCTAAGTCTTTAGTCCGAATCTGCAGCAGTATTACTGTTTATCAGTTCTGAGGTTTCAAGCTTCTAGGACTGAATTGTTATTGAAATTTGGCTTTCCAGTTTGTAGTCATGGTAGGACTTTTGCGTCTCCTATAATTTGAATTATTTCAATAAATTTAAATATAAACACACACATGTATGTATAAAATATGCATATAAAAGCATACACACATATTGACATTTACTTTATTTATTCTGTTCCTTTACAGAAGTGTAAATATTAAAGAAAATGTAAACAGTTTAATAAGTTGTCTTAAATGAACAGAAGCAAGCACAGGAATACGTTTGATCAACTGTGAGATCCTACAAGGCCTTATTCTCTAAATAATAGAGAAGCCGAAAGTCTTTTGTAAACCAATCTCAGGACAAGCCAAGGATGAATGCTTTTCCCACATCTCATCTATCAAGAGAACCACTCTGTAACACAAATAAAATATTAAGTTTGCATAAAGGTATAAACAATGTCTACTTTACTTCCTTATTAAGCCAGGGATTTTGGTGACATAATCTGATGCCCCTGTAGCTTTGGAGAGTGTGAGATGCAAGATCTGTCATTTGGAACTTGAAAGCTACAAGGATTAATACTGTAACCAGAATATGTCTTTTGAAAAGATAAGTGTTGATTTGTGGAAATATCTGTAGCTCCTTAATATGTCAATATTAAAATTTTCTGTGTAATGGAGAATCTTTTTAATTCTATGTGTCAAAACAGCTAGTGAACACTAAAGAGTGAATATCTGATGGAATAAAATAATGAAGTCAAACTATTTTGACTTTTAGTTCAAAAATTTGAAACCCCAATTATGGAACTATGGTTAAAGTATTTTTTAAGGAAAATTAGCTGTTTTTTTCCTAATAATAATATATTCCTACAGTGCTTACCTGATATAAGTAAGGAAAGATATTCACTTTATAGTGTTAAGCACCTAACAGTTTAGTCCTTGGAAAAACTGTATTAAAAAGCTATTCTTTGTAGACTTTTATGCAAATTCTTTGGTTTATTTCTAATATACATCATGCTAAATACGGGGTGATTCTGGTTGAATAGGAAGAGAAATATCAAAACAGAATCCATAATATTACATGTAGTCTATACTAAAAATAAATATTTGAAAGTAGAGAAAGTAGAATCATATCAGAAATAAAATAGCTGCAAGTAATTACAAATTACAAATTGGTATATTCTAGGGAAATAACCAAGACAAAATAATTGTCATCTACCTATACCAAAATTCATTAGTAATTGTCATATAGCATCATTTTCTGGAAAAATATTACATGCTCATTTATTTTTACTTGTTAAATAAGCATATTAATTGCTATTTCGTATTATGTCCTTTCAGAATGATTTCTCACATACATTCTAAACCAAGTTGTCTCATGTATTCTAGAGTCACTATGTCTTTAACATATTATATGCTAAATATTCCTTTTTTTTATATATTTTTATTACATATTTTCCACAATTACATTTCCAATACTATCCCAAAAGTCCCCCATAGCGCCCCCCACTTCCCTACCCACCCATTCCCATTCTTTTGGCCCTGGCATTCCCCTATATTGGGGCATATAAAGTTTGCAAGTCCAATGGGCCTCTCTTTCCATTGATGGCCGACTAGGCCATCTTTCGATACATATGCAGCTAGAGACAAGAGCTCCAGAGTTCTGGTTAGTACATCATGTTGTTCCAACAATAGGGTTGCAGATCCCTTTAGCTCCTTGGGTACTTTCTCTAGCTTCTCCATTGGGAGCCCTGTGATACATCCAATAGCTGACTGTGAACATCCACTCCTGTGTTTGCTAGGCCCCGGCATCGTCTCACAAGAGACAGCTATATTTGGGTCCTTTCAGCAAAATCTTGCTAGTGTATGCAATGGTGTCAGCGTTTAGAAGCTGATTATGGGACGGATCCCTGGATACAGCAGTCTCTAAATGGTCCATCCTTTCATCACAGCTACGAACTTTGTCTCTGTAACTCCTTCCCTGGGTGTTTTGTTCCCAATTCTAAGAAGGTGCACATTGTCCACACTTTGGTCTTCATTCTTCTTGAGTTTCATGCGTTTATCAAATTGTATCTTATATCTTGGGTATCCTAAGTTTTGGGCTAATATCCACTTATCAATGAATACATATTGTGTGAGTTCTTTTGTGATTGTGTTACTTCACTCAAGATGATGCCCTCCAGGTCCATCCATTTGGCTAGGAATTTCATAAATTCATTCTTTTTAATAGCTGAGTAGTACTCCATTGTGTAAATGTACCATAATTTCTGTATCGATTCCTCTGTTGAGGGACATCTGGGTTCTTTCCAGCTTCTGGCTATTATAAATAGGGCTGCTATGAACATAGTGGAGCATGTGTCCTTTTTACCGGTTGGGACATCTTCTGGATATATGCCCAGGAGAGGTATTGCTGGATCCTCCGGTAGTACTATGTCCAATTTTCTGAGGAACCGCCAGACTGATTTCCAGAGTGGTTGTACAAGCTTGCAATCCCACCAACAATGGAGGAGTGTTCCTCTTTCTCCACATCCTCGCCAGCATCTGCTGTCACCTGAATTTTTGATCTTAGCCATTCTGACTGGTGTGAGGTGGAATCTCAGGGTTGTTTTGATTTGCATTTCCCTGATGATTAAGGATGTTGAACATTTTTTCAGGTGCTTCTCTGCCATTCGGTATTCCTCAGGTGAGAATTCTTTGTTCAGTTCTGAGCCCCATTTTTTAATGGGGTTATTTGACTTTCTGGAGTCCACCTTCTTGAGTTCTTTATATATATTGGATATTAGTCCCTTATCTGATTTAGGATAGGTGAAGATCCTTTCCCAATCTGTTGGTGGTTTTTTTGTCTTATTGATGGTGTCTTTAGCCTTGCAGAAGCTTTGTAGTTTCATGAGGTCCCACTTGTCAATTCTCGATCTTACAGCACAAGCCATTACTGTTCTATTCAGGAATTTTTCCCCTGTGCCCATATCTTCAAGGCTTTTCCCCACTTTCTCCTCTATAAGTTTCAGTGTCTCTGGTTTTATGTGAAGTTCCTTGATCCACTTAGACTTGACCTTAGTACAAGGAGATAGGAATGGATCGATTCGCATTCTTCTACATGTTAACAACCAGTTGTGCCAGCACCATTTGTTGAAAATGCTGTCTTTCTTCCACTGGATGTTTTTAGCTCCCTTGTCGAAGATCAAGTGACCATAGGTGTGTGGGTTCATTTCTGGGTCTTCAATTCTATTCCATTGGTCTATTTGTCTGTCACTATACCAGTACCATGCAGTTTTTATCACAATTGCTCTGTAGTAGAGCTTTAGGTCCGGCATGGTGATTCCACCAGAGGTTCTTTTATCCTTGAGAAGAGTTTGTGCTATCCTAGGTTTTTTGTTATTCCAGATGAATTTGCAGATTGCACTTTCTAATTCGTTGAAGAATTGATTTGGAATTTTGATGGGGATTGCATTGAATCTGTAGATTGCTTTTGGCAAGATAGCCATTTTTACAATGTTGATCCTGCCAATCCATGAGCATGGGAGATCTTTCCATCTTCTGAGATCTTCTATAATTTCTTTCTTCAGAGACTTGAAGTTTTTATTATACAGATCTTTCACTTCCTTAGTTAGAGTCACGCCAAGATATTTTATATTATTTGTGACTATTGAGAAGGGTGTTGTTTCCCTAATTTCTTTCTCAGCCTGTTTATTCTTTGTGTAGAGAAAGGCCATTGATTTGTTTGAGTTAATTTTATATCCAGCTACTTCACCGAAGCTGTTTATCAGGCTTAGGAGTTCTCTGGTGGAATTTTTAGGGTCACTTATATATACTATCATATCATCTGCAAAGAGTGATATTTTGACTTCATCTTTTCCAATTTGTATCCCTTTGATCTCCTTTTGTTGTCGAATTGCTCTGGCTAGGACTTCAAGTACAATGTTGAATAGGTATGGAGAAAGTGGACAGCCTTGTCTAGTCCCTGATTTTAGAGGGATTGCTTCAAGCTTCTCACCATTTACTTTGATGTTGGCTACTGGTTTGCTGTAGATTGCTTTTATCATGTTTAGGTATGGGCCTTGAATTCCTGATCTTTCCAAGACTTTTATCATGAATGGGTGTTGGATCTTGTCAAATGCTTTTTCCGCATCTAACGAGATGACCATGTGGTTTTTGTCTTTGAGTTTGTTTATATACTGGATTACGTTGATGGATTTCCGTATATTGAACCATCCCTGCATCCCTGGGATGAAACCTACTTGGTCAGGATGGATGATTGTTTTGATGTGTTCTTGGATTCGGTTAGCAAGAACTTTATTGAGGATTTTTGCATCAATATTCATAAGGGATATTGGTCTGAAGTTTTCTATCTTTGTTGGGTCTTTTTGTGGTTTAGGTATCAGAGTAATTGTGGCTTCATAGAATGAGTTGGGTAAAGTACCTTCTGTTTCTATTTTGTGGAATAGTTTGTGAAGAACTGGGATTAGATCTTCTTTGAAGGTCTGATAGAACTCTGCACTAAACCCATCTGGTCCTGGGCTTTTTTTATTTGGGAGACTATTAATGACTGCTTCTATTTCTTTGGGGGATATAGGGCTGTTTAGATCATTAACCTGATCTTGATTCAACTTTGGTACCTGGTATCTGTCTAGGAAAACTTCTCCATTTCATCCAGGTTCTCCAGTTTTGTTGAGTATAGCCTTTGGTAGAAGGATCTGATGGTGTTTTGGATGTCTTCAGGATCTGTTGTTATGTCTCCTTTTTCATTTCTGATTTTGTTAATTAGGATGCTTTCCCTGTGCCCTCTAGTGAGTCTGGCTAAGGGTTTATCTATCTTGTTGATTTTCTCAAAGAACCAGCTCCTTGATTGGTTGATTCTTTGAATAGTTTTTCTTGTTTCCACTTGGTTGATTTCACCCCTGAGTTTGATTATTTCCTGTCGTCTACTCCTCTTGGGTGAATTTGCTTCCTTTTGTTCTAGTGCTTTTAGGTGTGTTGTCAAGCTGCTAATGTGTGCTCTCTCTAGTTTCCTTTTGGAGGCACTCAGAGCTATGAGTTTTCCTCTTAGAAATGCTTTCATTGCGTCCCATAAGTTTGGGTATGTTGTGGCTTCATTTTCATTGAACTCTAAAAAGTCCTTAATTTCTTTCTTTATTCCTTCCTTGACCACGTAATTGGTCACAAAGCAGGCCTCAACAGATATAAAAATATTGAAATTGTCCCATGCATCCTATCAGATCACCATGGCCTAAGGCTGATCTTCAATAACAAAATAAATAATAGAAAGCCAACCTTCACGTGGAAACTGAACAACACTCTTCTCAATGATGCTCAATATTCTTAAATCTCATTCATATTCGCCAAGCTTTTCAGAGCCTGAAACTATTTCTCTTTACATTATCTGTAAAAAATCGACTCAATTTTGTTGAGAACAATCCAGAATTCCTTTCCTAAGACAAATTCCTATGTGATCTTTATTTCCAGAGAACCGTCTTAATATTAATCATACTTTGTGTTGTTACTTTACCTTAATGATCTACTGAGAACAAGTTCTTTGGTTCATTCACCAGACTTGCACAAAAACTCTCGTATATCATAGTCCCTTGGGGAATTTTAAAAAAGGTGGGTTGAGTCACTGAGATTTACATATTTTGGAGTTCTCCAAGGTTTCCAAAGAAATGGAAATTTCTAAAGATCTATCTAACATTCCGGGGGTGGGGGCAGGGGTGAGCGTGGAGAATCCAGGTGTAGGGACACAGCTGTCAGTTAAGTATAGGCCTCACAAGCATAGGGACCTGAAGTTCATTCAGTAAACCCACATAAAATTACCTTGATAGTCGCCGTTTGTAATCTTAACATAGTGATGGTAGAGCTAGGAAGGTGCTTGGGGTTCATTGACTGCTCAATGACCTTGCTAGTCTGACTGGAAAGTTAAAGGCCTTTGAGAAACTCTCTAAAGGTGGTCAACAGTATTTATGTGAATGATACCCAATATTGTTTTATGACTTTCTCAAGCATTTGCAAAGTGCACATGTCACAAGCATTAAAAACCAAGAATATATATTAAAATACCAAGCACAAGAATTACAACTGGCATATGTTATAGATAGTCTAATTCAAATCACATCTTCTCTATAATCTTTCTAGAGAGGTTGCTCTACAACATTTTGTGATAGCTTTCTTAAAAGCTAGATTAAACTAGAGTTTCTACTTTATTGGAGAGTTTAGGAAATGCAGCATCAAAATTGATCATGAAAGAAGATATAATAATTAATAATCAAGGATGCAAATGTAACAATGGGGATGATTCTCAAAATTAAAGATTTATTTAACATATCCTGTATGACAGCAAATTTTCAAAGAAAATAAGAAAATATCTTAAAATGATCTTTGCTTGGAAGTGTGAGAGATGTTTTCATATTGAAGTATAGACTCCAAGTTATGTCATGTGCCACAAACAATACAAAACAATTAAGCACTACAGAGTAATTTCAAGGGGTTTATGTGTATTTGTCCCTTTGTAACAAATCTGTCAGTAGAATGATCAAGCAAAGATCTGGAAGAAACAATCTAATTTTTTTTTTTGATCCATATAGAGAGCATGTAGGCAAAGAAGAGAAAAAGCTGGGGAAAATATGGAAAATGCTGAACATGTTCAAATGACTATACTAAATTCTTGATTCATTTTGAGGCCTACTACAAAGGAAGGAATTCCAAATACTGAGACTAATCAAATTCAGATTCTCATCCATAACTAGAGTATCTATATCATCACTATGCCCTGAAAGGCTCAGGGAACATGCTAGAAAGGATAGCAGAATGGATACAAGATCAGAAGAATATGAAGGTGATCTGTGGAACACAGGATAGTTGTTACAGACTCATGGCTACAGTTATTTGATGCATAAGCCCTCCTTGCAATCCAGAGAGCTGAACATTCCAGTATGAATGATGAAGAGGATCTTGTATCTGGGGAGTTAATGGCAGTTTATGGGTTTTGAGAAAAAGCTCATTTATTTTGATAGTTTGAATGCTGTGTAGGTTTTCTATTCCTCAGTGGATGGATCCAGCTACATTCACATATGGCAGCATTAACTAACTGGTCTTAGTGAGTTGTAAATAGAAAATTTAGAGTTGGAAGGAAAATATTGGGGGTGTCAGGGATCATTGCTGAAGAAGGGATGGAAGGATTGTAAGAAGTAGAGGATCAGGGAGTTTGCTGAGAGAATATGTCTCCTAGAAATCTCAGAGAAGACACATGCATAAAGTTTCACAAATATGGCTGCCTAAACATGAAAACCTGAGGTGAACAAGGAATATGCCTGTTGTGAGTTACCTTGGTGCTGTTTATTTTCTGATGTTAATTTTGCTTCCTCATGAATGGCCGCCCCAACAAGGAGTGGATCACATACTCATGTGATTTCATGTAAACCTCCTCCCCATTTTAACTGGTCAACTAAAGGCTAGAGCCTGTGATTGCCAGTGGAAGGGAAAGGTGGATCTGGAGGTTTTTGAGAGTGGGTGTTGAACAGGGAATGATGGAAGAAGAAGGACAGAGGAAAAGAGGTGGAAGGAAGAAGGAACAGAACCACATGTCCTGCAGAAACCACAAGTAGCAAGGGATCTCATAACTGAGGAATGGATTAGTGCAGTTATAGATCTGCCCAAACTAGGTGTATAAATATTATAACTGAGTTGTGTGATTTGCACAGGATTATTGAAGTTGGAAATTTACTGCAACAAATTGGCAATGCTAATTTTATATCATACATGATTGCTATGGTTTTGTTCAATTTATGTTTGGGAGAAGAGGGTTTTTTTTTTAATTTTATTGAATAGAAAAGGTAAAATGGTGGGATTGGTTCGGATGATGGGATACTATTCTCGAATTCTTCTTGATCCATTAATAAAGGTACCAGTAACCAATGACTGAGGATGTGGTGGCACACTTATTTTTATACCAGATGATGCAGAGAAAGTTGAGGGAGCTGGGAAAGAAGAAGGGGTAGTAGCTGCAGGAGATAAAGCCAACCAGCAATGTGAGCTTTTGATTGGAGTGTCCAATGGTCAGTGTACCTGATTATGCCTGAGGTGGCAGGGAAGGTTTAACAGTGCCCACCCTTTGAGCTTGCAAAGGCATTTTAAGATTAACTGGTATGGCGAAGTGTCTGGATGGTCCTTCCTTCTGTCTCAGCTCCAAACTTTGTCTCTGTAACTCCCTCCATGGGTATTTTGTTCCCCATTCTAAGGAAGAACGAAGTATCCACACTGGTCTTCCTTCTTCTGAGTTTCAGGAGAGGCCCTTGGTCTTTCAAAGATTATATGCCCCAGTACAGGGGAATGCCAGGGCCAGGAAGGAGTGGGTGGGTTGGGGAGCAGGGTGGGGGAGGGTATAGGGGACTTTCGGGATAGCATTTGAAATGTAATTGAAGAAAATATCTAAAAATAATAAAAAAGAACATCTAAAAATAAAAAAAAAATAATGATTAACTGGTGTGTGTGTCTTATTTTTTTTATCCATGGATCCAAGAGAATCAGGGTAGGGAGCTGGTAGCATGGCTCCTTCCTTGAGCTTAAGGAGGGGTAGCAGTCTCAATTTGCACAGCAGAAACTGATAAGTTACCCTGCACTGTACTTAGGAGTCAAGCACATATGTAGAAGCTCTGCCAGTAGCTGATTATCTGCAAAAAGCTGCTTTTACAGGGCCAGCAGCTTTTTGAGTTCTATGGCAAGGAAGTAGATGGCTGTTGTTTTCCTAGAAAAATCTCTGCGTTTGTGTTTATTGGATTCAACAAGTGACAGGTATTTTTTCTCTTGAAATTACAGCTAGAAAGGATAGGAAAATTTTGCTTGGTCTAAATATATAAGATGTGAGTACCCCACCCCCAATATACCTAGTGGCCAGACTTTGTGTTTGATCTTTGTTAATTAGCAGCTGAATTAAATACCTGGGACATCCCTGAAGACAACTTTAATGTCTAATTATAATCTTATTGCTTTTAACTTTTAGACTTTGTGTCTTGAGCAGGTTGGTTGCCTTCACAGAGGAACACTTTCAGCAAGCTCAGCTATTTACTGTGGCAGTTATTCATCAATATGAAGAAATGCATTGAGTACATGTTCATATGTTCTTCATGGCTTTGGTCTGAATGGAAAAGAGTGTGCTATAGAAGGCCGGTGGCCAGTGAAGGGTAACTGAATTCTTGAGCTCCTATCAACTAAAGCCAGACACATACATCAAAAAGCTATGTATGCAGTCCACAATGGGGAAGAAAGAGAAATACAGACATGGACCTAAGACAGGCATGGTCGCCTAGCCACTCTATACCCTAGATGGGATTATGGAAAACAAGTAAATCTTGTGCTTCTGTCCAGCTACTGATAACTGCTTATCTTTAACAAACAAACAAACAAACAAACAAACAAACAAACAAACAAAAGCGGGTGGGGGAATTGTGCTCTTCCCCCAGCCTTGAGCAGGCTAAACAGACATTAAATGCTTCCCACAATGGGACCTTAATGACCTAGGTGGAGTCAATTTCCTACAGGAGTAGACTGCTGGCTGAGTTTACTTTGCATCTCAATCCAGTTGAAACAAAGGATGGGTCTGTGGGCTCTCCCTATATAAACGCTGTGTTGACTATTAAATTTTGATCAAAAGAGTCTTGATCAGAAACTTTAGTCTTGGCTTCAGTCTTCTCTCATACCCTATTCTTTTCCATTTCCAGCCCCCTTTTAGGTACCCAGTTCATCCATGGCTGCTGGACACTTACACTGTTGTAACCCCCAATTACTGATACTAGAGAGACTTCAGTGTTGTACAAACAGTTTGCCTCAGTGATCCTCACCAGAGGCTCCCATCCTCCTTTCCCCCTCTCCCTCCCTTAGCAAGAACAATATGCAGACAGCTGGTTTCTGTGCTGCGTCCCCTAGCATTAGAATGGCACCACCCATAACCAGGAGACATTCTCTCCGCCTCTGTGTCTCCAAAAACCAACACTCTTGCTGCTAAGAACTCCAAGTGCCTGTCCTTGAGACCTTAGAGAAATCAAAGGAGACCATGGAAAATGTAAAAGGTAAACAGAGGTCAGGTCAAAGACAGTTAAGACTGGCCATAAAATTAGTCCTTAAACAGACACCCATTAACTGCCCCTCCTGCTTCAGTACTATTCTACCGTCTACTCCCCTTTTCTGTAAATATTAGCACTATTCCTATACTGTATATAAACGCAATGTTTTCTGGACTCAGGGTTGCTTGCCAGCATTCACAGTGAGTACTAGGTGGGTGAACTGAGTTCGAACTTGAAAATAAGAGACTTTTTTGCGAGTTGCATCAGACTTTGCTCTGGGCTCTTGGGCTCATCTAGGTTTCCTGTGGACCCAGGGCATAACAATACTACCTGGGTATAAGAGGAGGCATCTCCAGAATCTATGTCCCCACTCTAAAATATTAATTAATTAATTAATTAGTTTAAGGTGTATATGTACTTGACAGTATATATGTACAGCATATACAGGGGCTTTTAGAAGTCAGATGATGGTTTTAGATCTCCTGGGACTATAGTTTCAGGAAGTTGTGAGTGCTAGGTACCAAACTCCCATATTTTGCAAGAATTTTAAGTACTCTTAGCCATTGAGATAGCTCTTCACTAATGAAAATTTTATTTATATTGTATGTACCTCGCTTTTTTATTTCAGTAGAAATGTGACTTGATGAGTCACTATCACCTGTTTTAGAGAGCATTGAGTTTAATTACATATACTGGATACTCTTTTTTATTAATTATTTTATTTATTTACATTGCAAATGTTGCCCCCCTTATCAGTACCCCCTTCCAGAGTTCCCTACCACATCTACCCTTCTCTTTGCCTCTAAGAGGGTGCTCTCCCACTCAACCATCCACTTCCACCTCAGGTCTCTAGCATCCTCCTTCTCTGTAGCATCAAGCCTCCACACAACCAAGAATATCCCCTCTATTGAAGCAAGCAAGGCAGCCCTCTGTTACATATGTAGCAGAGGCCATAGCCCCAGCCCATATATGCTCTTTGGTTGATGGCTTAGTCTCTGGGAGTTCTGAGGTGTTTGCTTAATTGATACTGTTGTTTTCCTATAGGTTGAAATCCCCTTCAGCTCTTTTCCTAAGTCTTACAAGGGGTCACCTACCTCACTCTAATGTTTGTCTGTAAGTATATGTATCCATCTCAGTCAGGAGATGGTAGAGCCTCTCAGAGAACAGCCATACCAGGCTCCTGTCTGCAAGCACAATATGGCATCAGCAATAGAGTCAAGGTTTTGTGTGTGAAATGGATATCTAAGAGGGGTGGTCTCTGGATGGTGTTTTCTTCAGTCTCTGTGAAATTTTGTCCCTACTTTTCCTTTAAACAGGAACAATTCTGGTTCAAAACTTTTGTGATGGGTAGAAGACCACATCGCTCAATTGAGGACCATATTTATCTACTGGAGGTGGTCTCTTCAGGTTCTATCTCCACAGTGTTATGGACTTTGCAAAGCTCAGTCTCATTGGGTGCTGGAAGCCTCTTATATCCCCAGTGTCTAGGACTGTCTAGAGATTCAGCTGTCCTCCACTCCACACACTGATGAATATTTCTATTCATTCCTTTGGCCCTCTGGGCATCTCTTCTGTCTCTTGCCATACCTGACCTTGCCCTCCTTTTTTTCTCTTCTGTCTTCCACCAAGGCACCTCCCTCTCTCTGCCTCCAGTGATTATTTTGTTCTTCCTTCTAAGTGAAAAGGAAGCATCCTTACTTGGGCCTTCCTTCTTGCTAAGCTTCATATGGTCTGTGAGTTAGATCATGGCTATTCTGAACTTTTTGGCTAATATCCACTTATCAGGGTCTGGGTTACCTTACTCAGAATATTTACTAGTTCCATCCATTGGCCTGCAACATTCATGATGCCATTGCTTTTAATAGCTGAGTAGTATTCCATTATATAAATGACCCACATTTTCTGTATCCATTCTTTGGTTGAGAGACATCTGGGTTGTTTCCATCTTCTGGCTATTACAAATAAGGCTGCTATGAACCTAGAGTAGCACATGACCTTATGATATGGTGGAGCATCTTGAGAGTATATGTATAGGAGTGGCATATCTGGGACTTAGGTAAAACTATTCAGGTAAAACGTGAGGATCTGCCAGTTTGATTTCCAGAGTGGTTGTTTCCAATATCACAGGCAATGGAAGAGTGTTGTTCTTTCTCTGCATCTCAAAAGCTTCTGCTTTCGAATGAGTTTTTGATCTTAGCCATTCTGATTGATGGAAGGTGGAATCTCAGGGTCATTTTTATCTCCATTTCCTTGAAAATTAAGGATATTGAATTTTCTTTAAGTGCTTCATGGTGATTTTGGATTCCTCAGATAAGAATTCTCTGTTTATCTCTGTAGCATATTTTTTATTGGGTTATTTAGTTTTCTGTAGTCTATTTTCTTGAGTTCTTTGTATATTTTGAATGTTAATCCACTATCAGATGTAGGGGTAGTGAAGATCTTTTTATAATCTGTAGGTTGCTGTTCTGTATTACTGGCAGTGTTCTTTGCCTTAGAGAACATTTTCGGTTTCATGAGATCCCATTTGCCAGTTGCTGAGCCATTTGTGTCCTGTTCAGGAAAATTTCCCATGTGCCAATGTGCTTGAGGCTCTTTTACACTTTCTCTTCAATTAGATTCAATGTATCTGGTTTTATGTGGAAGTCCTTGATCCACTTGGACTCCAGCATTGTACTAGATGATAAATATGGACTGATTTGCATTTTTCTAAATGGAAACTGTCAATTCAACCAGCACCATTCATTGAAAATGCTCTCTTCTTTGTCGAGATCAAGTGTCCCTAGGCGGGTGGGGTTATTTCTGGGTCGTCAGTTTTATCCCACTGACCAACGTTTCTGTCTCTGTACAATTTCTATGTTGTTCTTACCCTTATTGCTATGCAGCACAGTTGAGGTCAAAAATGGTGATTCCCCCAGAAGTTCTTTGATTGTTGAGAATTGTGTTCACTATGGAGGGATTTTTGTTATTCCATATGAAGTTGAGAATTGCTGTTTCCATCTTGGTGAAGAATTGAGGTGGAATTTTGATGGACATTGTATTGAATCTATAGATTGCTTTGGTAAGATGGCCAATTTTTTACTATGTCAATTCTGTATATCCATCAGCATGAGAGATCTTTTTCAAATTCTTCAAATTCTTTTTTCAGGGACTTCAAGTCCTTTTCATGCAGATCTTTCACGTGCTTGGGTAGTTTAATACTAAGATATTTTATATCATTTGTAACTAATATGAAAGTTTTTCATTCCCTAATTTTGTTCTCAGCTCAGGTATCCTATCTATAAAGGTAAGCTACTGATTTGTTTGAGTTAATTTTATATCCAGCCATTTTGCTGAAGTTGTTTATCAGCTGTAGGAGGTCTCTGGTAGAATTTTTGGAGTTGATGTTGGTTTTCTGTATATTGCTTTTATTATGTTGAAGTATGGACCTTGAATTCTAGACTTTTAACATGAAGGAGTGTTGTTCAAAGGCTTTTTCAGCATTTAATAAGATGCTCATTTTTTTTCCTTTGAGTTTGCCTATATAGTGGATTATGTTGATGGATTTCCATTAAACTACCCCTGCATCCCTGGGAAGAAATCTACTTAATTGTGGTAAATGATCATTTTGATGTATTCTAGAAATTGGTTTGTGAAAATTTTATTGAGTATTTTGTATAGATATTCATAAGTGAAATTGGTCTGAAGTTCTCTTTCTTTGTTGAGTATTTGTGTGGTTTGTGTATCAGAGTAACTGTGGCTTCATAGAATGAGTTTGCTAGTGTGTGTTCTGTTTTAATTCTGTGGAATTGTTTGAAGCATATTGCTATTAGATCTTCTTTGAAGGTCTGGTAGAATTCTGTGCTAAAACCATTTGGCCCTGGACTTTTATTGGTTGGGAGGCTTCTAATGACTGCTTCTATTTCCTTCATGGTTATTGAACTGTTTAGATAGTTTACCTGATCTTACTTTAATTTTGATATGTGGTATCTCTCTAGAAAAAAATATACATTTCATTTAGATTTTCCAGGTAATTCCTCTGACAATAACATAGTTCTTTAATTCTTTAATTTTTGCATGACTTAGCAATGGAGGTAAAAAAGTAGCCTTTATTTGTCACATGTAAATGTTGGTTTTATTTTATCTGAGGAAAGAATGAGATGAGAGCCATACCAAAGGTTTTAGGGATACATGAGCTCTACACCTGGAAGCTTCTAGACTTCGATACAATCTAATCTTCTCCAAGCCCAGACCTTGAAGGCTTCAGTTTTCATCCTCCATCTTCTAACCGAGACCTAGAATGTTTCAACCTCCAAGATTTACTGCTGATTAAGTGTACCCTTTTTAGTTCTGTCTGAGCTTTGGATGGCTGATTCACTCAGCCATTTTGACTAACATTGCTATCCATGCTTAATGATTCAATCTGGCTTCTCTCAGCTTTTACCTGGATTGCTCTGCTTGCTGTGAAACTAGCTCTGGCAGTTTGTTCTAATTTTTTGGTTTCTTCTTATTCTCTGGCTTCAATTGCCTCTGCTGACCTGAAACACACAGCATGAACTCACAAACAAACTCAACTCCACTGCATTGCACTCACTCACTGAATCCCAACAGACTGAACCTTCTTCCAGCATTGATCTTAAATAGCTTCTTTCCTGTACTGTTAGAGTTAGGTTAAACCATGAGAGTTAGGTTTATACTATCTTTGACTCATTTTGTAAAATCTTTCTGTGAGTGGCCACATTGTCTGCTCCTTAATTAGATGTCACATTGAAAACATGGCCACTTCCTTTTAAAAACTAATTTACCTTGAAGGAGTGAACTAAGGGAGTGTTTGCATCACAGATGGATCACAATGATCTAGGGCTTTGGATGTGATCCTTTACCAGAGAAGCCACGGTGTTGGATTAAATTTCTTCTACATAGATGACTTCATGTAAAATGGTACAGTTTTGTAGTGATTCCACTTCATTTACATATATAAATTGTTCTACAATGGTCATCACAGAAACCATATCTTCATCAAAAGTCCCACAGATTATTTGAGCAGGCAGACTAAATTATGATTGCCAGATGTGAAATAAAGTAAGATATGAACCAGATTTTTTCTTTGACTAGGTAAGGGCCTATTATGACCAATTCATTTTAAATTTGTGACTGACCCTACTTTTCTGTAATCACCAATTCAATCTTTCAAACTATAACACAAAGTTTAGTAGACTAACCTAGCCTTGACTCACCCCACTAGTAAGGAAACTTATGAAAGTGCATTAAAAGATTTGCTATCCACTAGATGATCCTCAATTAATTTGAATATATTTTTGTTCATAAGTTACTTTTGTTTTCTATCAATAGTAAGGATAAATTAGGTAGTGTTGTTGTATGCCTTCAATCCTAAGACTCAGCAGGCAGAAGCAGGCCGATCCCTGTGAGTTTGAGGTGATCTTGGTAGACAGAGTGAGATCTTGAACAGCCAAGGATGCACAGAGAAATATTGTCTTGAAGAACAATCAAAATGAGTTAGTAACGAGAATAAGTTAGTGCTCCTTGAATCCATGTTTTAGGGCTACATTCACTGATATTTGGCTTACAATAAACCATTATCTCATCATTTATTTACTGGATAGCCCTTTTCCTCATGATTACTTCTTTTAATTTTTTTCAGTCACTTTTTTGTCAAACTTCTTTCACAAGATGTAAGACAAAAGACAATGTTTTTGGTTGAATTATAGCTACCTTTTATAAAATGAATAAAGGTTGCATTGAACTGCATGCAAATAGATTTCTTCTGTAATCTTCATTTCAAAGGCATATTCTTATTTTTAAAAATTCTATCATCTATCCTTCTATATCTGTCTGTCTATCTATCTATCTATCTATCTATCTATCTATCTATCTATCTATCTATCTATCTATCAATCTATCTATCATCTATCTATGTATCATTTATCTATTTCTTCTATTCCAAGTGTGTGTGTGTGTGTGTGTGTGTGTGTGTGTGTGGTGTGTGTGTGTGTGTGGCGTGTATGTTTGTTCCCTCCTGCCCAATCTCCCTTTTTACCTAGATCCTTCTTATATTTCCTTCAGGAAATTCCAGGCCTCCCAGAGATATCAACCAAACATAGCATTTCAAGTTGTAATACTAGACAGCTACCCAGAAGTACGAAAAGTTCCCAAAGCAAGCAAAAGAATCATATAGTCTCCTTTTCTACTGTTAGGACTCCCACAAGAACACCAAGCTACACAACCATGACTTAGTTCAGACCTATCCTGGCTTTCTGATATTTCAGTCCAGTCTCTGTGATCCCCTATGAGTCTTGGTTAGTAAATGCTATGGGTCATGTTCTTATGGTATTCTTCTCCACTCTGACTCCTACAATCTTTCCTCCCATATCTCAAGGAATTCTCAGAGTTCTAACTAATTTTTGACTATGGAACATTGCATGTGTTACTATCAGATGCAGGATGAAGCCTCTATGATGACGATTATCCTAGGAGATGGTCTATAAATATAGCAGAATATTATTAGTAATCATTTCATTGACATTCTGTTTTTACCAGTCCTGCTTGATTCTGTTCTAAGGCTCTGGGAATCCAGACTGTTTTGAGCATGGGCTTGCTCTGATGGTGTGGGTCTCAAGTAGGACCACTCTAGTTGGCTAGTTCTACAAGTTCTGCAGCATCTTTACTCCATTACATCTTTCAGGCATAACAAAATATATTTTGATTTATAATGCCCTTTGTTTCTAATTTGTACCAGTTTTGTTATATGGGTTTCAATCATATAAGTATGTAGAAAGTGGATGTTGAATGTAAGCTAACATTAAACAGCAGAATCTTTTTATAAAATTTGTTTCATACATTAAATGAATGCTAAATATATCCATTTATGTTATAAATATATAACATATATTATGTATGCTATATTTTCTAGTACTTCAAATTTCAGTCATATCATTCATTAGGTTAATGAAGCCAAGAATTTTACACTACCTATTGGTTACTAATTATTTTAGAAAAGTATAATGTTAGTGATCTAACAATTGTCTCATCTACAAAACTTTTATAATAAACATAACACTAAATGAAATTCAGTTATTTTGATTTGTGTAATAAGAGCTTCCAATATGACTGTATACATTACAGTAGAGATGATATAACAAAAGAGGCTTAATGACTAGATAGAAAGAAACAAACTATTAAGTTAGAGACAGTACAAAAAGATCCTATGCAATACCAAACAAAATTAGCATAGATATTGCACAGAATTTATGAAAAATCATAATGGATTTGACCATTTACCTGAAAAAGAATATCTAAACATAATAACTTTATATAATAAAATCTTTCTTTATATCATTGCCCTACAACTATAAAATGAAACATAAGAATATCAACATACAATCTCCAAACATATTTTCCGACTATCTCTGTAGAAGTTATTGAGGGTAGTAATACATTGTGAATTCTCTAAGTAATATTTGTAATAATTTCTTAGCATAACCCCTAATAAATTTTCCTGTAATATGTGTTTTGAAGTGACATCACTATAAATTATCATTTGAATGGAAATTGATGGCCACTGATATGTAAGACCAGAGCTAAAACTTAAAGCATGAGCATTTTCTTTACTAGATATAAAACATAGAAGAACATGGAAGCAAACATTAATGTAGATTTAAGAAATTGAATCATTGAATGTTAAAAGGAGATTACTAATATTCCCTTATAAATCATAACTGTGCCATGGTGATATAGTACATTGGCTTATGTTAACAGCCTCTTTCTAGGGATGTATTTACAATTCTTTGCAAACACGTAGGTTTATTTTCTTCTTAGTTTTTTCCATAAACCTGTACTAACTTGCTTATATTTCAGTTTTATCCAAATTATATAAGTTCGCAAAACAAAGTGAAGAAAGAATAGGAATATAAGTGAGATCTATACAGACTTTTCCCTTCAATCACAAAGAAATATGGTGTTATTCTCTACATTATGGATTAGCACATATTTACATATATCAAAAACAAAATACGACATGTGTTCTCATATTTAAGAAAATATGACAACAAAGAAGGGTAGAAATGCAGCATTGACAGGTATTTCAAACAGATAGCATCAGGTTATTTCTAACATCATAAATGTAATTTAATCATGGATGTTGGGTTTTTTGTTTGTTTGTTTGTTTTTTGTTTGTTTAGTTTTTTTTTTTTTACTGCAACAAAATGCCTCATAAGAAGCAATGTAAAGGAGAGAGGATGACTCATGGCATGGATATAGAGTTCATCACGACCAAAAGGTACAGTGGCAACAAATATATGGGTAGTTTTTACATCTAAGCAAACCATAGAATAAAGCAGAAAAGAAGATTCATGCTCAGTCAAATTTTATTTGTTGTTTAATTTGTCACTTTCAAAGAGAATATATCTTAATTATTCCAGGATTTTATTCTATGTGTTTTTATCCTATTCATCTCCCTTGTATCACATCTCCTAGACCCTACCCCAACTCCTTAGCCACCCAAGTATGTCATATCATTCTTCACTAAAACCAATCAAAGACATGGGGCAGAAATATCTAACCCTAGCTAGAGAGTTATTGGCACAATGTCAAGAGATATTACTGAAAACACAGCACAGTCTGGTTCTAAGATATAAAGAAGTCAACTTGTTACCATGACCAAGCTGGAAAAAGTCGTGTTGGAAGCTATTTCCCTGATTGTTAGCTGCTAAGGTACTGAAAATGTGTTACATGCAGGCTTCTGAGGGAAAAGGAAATCAATAGCCTTGTCTAATTGTGAACCATATAAGGTACAATAATAGGTGGCATGGCAAGATATGCCCATGGACACAACATTGATATCAACATTATGGAAGAGCCAACAGATTTCTGAGAATATGGCCAATTGTAGCTGCTAATACTTAAAGCATTTCTCAAACCTCTTCCTATTTCTGGATTGCTGATGCAGATGTTAAGTAGGCAGAGATCTGCTAAACTTCTTACTTAGAGCTACTGAACCTGCTGTTAGTTGGAAACTTTGATTGGATCATGCTCCCCTTGCTTTGAAAATGTTAACAATTTCTTTACGGCTAATTTCGTTCATGCCCCAGGAAGCTTAGTTTCAACTCTCCCCAGTCCAAAGAACTCCTGATGTATAATGGAATTATTATGTTTTTTGCTGACATTGTTGGTGAGGGTAAAATTAAATATCTGTCTTCTGAAGAGGAATTTCCTTGTACTTTGCATTGTTGTGTAATGGTAGAGTAGGAATACTTCTAGGAATATTTTTCCGAATAAAACAAATAAATTTAAATAAAATTACAATATTTGCTTATGCTTCTACATTATACTTGATATTTCTATATATGGTACAAACTAAATTTTTGCAAAAGAATAATTTCAGAATGAATATACAGAAACCACAAAACACTGCCAAGGAACATGTTATTATTCTGATGCAATAAAACAAACATTTATTAAATTTACAATGTGTTTTTAAGACTTTAAATTACTTGATATTTAATATTATTAGTACACTGTTTCTCAACTAACATACATTCTTAATTGCTTGGATTAATCATGGATCTCTTAGAAATGTCAACATGGAAAAATGACAAAACATCTGGGAAATTTTCTATAAACTCTTAATCTAAATCTGAAGTATCTTTGTCTCCTGTGTCCCCTGATGAATGTGTTAATGTGTGTGTTTATCTTTTAGAAGCTGAATATACATGTATACATATAAGTATATGTGTATGTATAAGTATAGTCAGCTTCTAGAAACTAAAGAAATATAAATAAAATAATATAAGGGTAGATTTATCTTTCCTTAGGACAATTAAATTACTCACCAATAAATAAGTGTTTTAACTTAATAATATTTGATTATGTGCTGCTGGATAATTTTGTTTTCCATTACACTTCTGTTAATATACGAGCAATAGAACAATATGTTTTCAGAACTAGCCCCTGAATGCTTACTTCATCATTTGCTAAGTAGTGAGGCCAGAGAAGAGATCAAGGACACCACTGCTTGTGAATTCTCAGTCTCATTCAAGTCTCCACAAAAGTCCTTAAAGTAGATGCACAGCATCTTCCATGTGGCCAGTAATTACATCCAGAAATCTCATCGATCATACAAAAATGAGAATGGATATTTGTTGAGTCAGTGAGTATAACTTAACAACAAGGAAACAAAATTGAGGTCATCTGTTGGACTGGATTGCATGAAGTAGTTTTTGGAGACTCACTATCTTCTGTTTGATGAAATAAAATTGAATTGAAAACGGTTATAGCTATAGAAAACTACTCTTGGGGTTTAACTCTGTGAAGCAATGCAGAGAACTAGGAAATAAAAATGGGATAACCCCAGTGTTTCTTACCTAAGTAATAGATACTGTTACTACAATTAAATAGGCAAAATAATCATAAAATAAAATTTAACTTTTTTTATGGAAACTAGTCAGAGTCATTCCTGTCATAGTTTTTAATCTTAAAATCATGAAATGCATATATTCCATAATAATCATTAAGTCAGGATTAGACAGGAAATATTTACTTATCATTTTCTTTAATTTAAGATTTACCATAATGCCTTTTAACTAGCATAGAGAACAATGTGTTTCTTACATGGGCACTACCTGTCAGGCCAGTCACAGCAAAATATTTCCAAGGCTTTGCCATTTTTCAATTGTTTTCATCCATAAATCTACAACCTGGCAGCCATAATCTCACTCTTCCTCAGGATAGACCTATGACAATGGTGGGTGGTCAATATTATTATCCCAATTCTATAGGGTGCATTATTCAGTGCAAAAGCAACATCTTTCATATTATGCAGCTTTTCAAGGCAGTCCTGTGAAAAGAAATTGTATGACAAGAAAACCTTATAAAATGCTTCTCTTTTCTGTGTTAACAAGCTGTTGCTCAGTTTTACCATTTCTTTTTTTTTTTTAAGATTTATTTATTTATTATATGTAAGTACACTGTAGCTGTCTTCAGACATTCCAGAAGAGGGAGTCAGATCTCGTTACGGATGGTTGTGAGCCACCATGTGGTTGTTGGGATTTGAACTCCGGACCTTCGGAAGAGCAGTCGGCGCTCTTAACCACTGAGCCATCTCACCAGCCTTACCATTTCTTAATATCACATTATTCCTATGAGGCTTATGATATTATGTATTTATTTTTTCTCTGGGTCTATTAGTTGAAGAGGTTATCTAAAATGTACATAATATAATATAATTATTAGTTGTAAATTAAAATGTATCCATTGAACTACTAAAATTATTTATTTTAAACACCACATATGCATTGATATAAAATAGTACAATTAATTAATCTTTTAATGTAAAAACAACACAGAAATAAATGTTATTTAAATTCTTGCTTACTTTTTAAATCTTTGGGAAAATAAAGACAATTTTTTGTCAGTTGAAATACCATTAAATATTTACCACACATTACAATGCAAAATTTAAAAATATATGGTATCAATTATTTCAAATATAACCAAAGGATATAATCATTTTGGAGGGTATACAGTATAGGATGAGATAATTATTGGAGGAAGGTGGGTGAAACTGTCTTTGAAGATAAATGAAAGCTTATGAAAGACCTTCATACTCTTGTCAATTGAGGAATGAAGGTTTTTTTTTTCCTGGATATTTTCTTTATTTACATTTCAAATGTTAACTTGTTTCCTGGTTTCCCTGTCCAGAACTACCCCCCATCCCATCCCCTCTCACACTGCTTCTATAAGGGTGCCCATCCCCACCCACTCCTGCCTACCCACCCTCTAATTCCCCTACACTGGAGCATCAAGCCTTCACAGGACCAAGGGCCTCTCCTCCTACAAGGCCATTCTCTCGCATACCTAAACAGCTAGAGTCATGGGTACCTACCTATATGTGTACTCCTTGGTTGGTGGTTTTGTCCCTGGGAGCTCTGGGGTGTCTGGTTGGTTGATATTGGTGTTCCTTCTAAGGGGTTGCAAACCCTGTCAGTTCCTTCAGTCCTTTTTCTAACTCCTCCACTGGGCATCCTGTGTTCAATTCAACGGTTGGCTGTGAGCATCCATTTCTGTTTTTGTCAGGCTCACGCAGGGACTCTCAGAAGACAGTTATATCAGGCTTCTATCAGCACACACTTCTTGTCATCCACAATAGTCTGCGTTTAGTATATGGGATGGATCCCCAGTTGGGGCAGTCTCTGGATGGCCTTTCCTTCAGTTTCTGCTCTACACTTTTCTCCCTATCTAAGAAGGACTGAACCACCAACTTTCTGGTCTTCCTTCTTGAGCTTTATGTGGTCTGTGAATTGTATCTTGGTTATTCCTAGCTTTTGGGTTAATATCCACTTATGAGTGAGTGCAAACCATGTATATTCTTTTGTGATTGGGTTACCTCATTCAGTTCCATCTATTTGCCTAAGAATTTCATGAAGCCATTGTTTTTAATAGATGGGTAGTACTCCATTGTGTAAATGTACCGAATTTTCTGCATCCGTTCCTCTGTTGAAGGACATCTGGGTACTTTACAGCTTCTGGCTATTAAAAATAAGGCTGCTATAAAAATAGGGAAACATGTGTCCTTGTTATATGTCAGAGAATCTTTTAGGTAAGAGTGGTATAGCTGGGTCCTCAGGTAATACTATGTCCAGTTTTCTGAGGAACTGCCAGACTGATTTCCAGAGTGGTTGTACCAGGTTGTGATCCTACCAACAATGGAGGAGTGTTCCTCTTTCTCCACATCCTCACCAGCATCTGCTGTCACATGAGTTTCTGATCTTAGCCATTCTGACTGTTGTGAGGTGGAATCTCAGGGTTATTTTGATTTGCATTTCCCTGATGACTAAGGATGTTTGCCATTTCTTTAGGTGCTTCTTGTACATTCAGTATTCTTCAGTGGAAATTTGTTTGTTTAGCTTTGTACCCCATTTTTAATAAGGTTATTTGTTTCTCTGGAGTCTAACTTCTTGAGTTCTTTGTATATATTGGATATTAACCCTCTATCAGATATAGAATGAAGCTTTTTTACCCAAAGAAGTGTTGAGAGTGCTCTGTTGAGGGGTTTACATTCCTTTCATTCACTCATTGTGGAGCATACCTTTAAAACTATTTTAAGATTGCTTTAGAAATTAAGTAGGTGCCAGTGATGGTTTGTATATCCTTGAACCAGGGAGTGGCACCATCTGGAGATGTGGCCTTGTTGGAATAGGTGTGACCTGGTTGGAATGGGTGTGTCACTGTGGATGTGGGCATAAGATCCTCACCCTAGTTGCCTGGAAGTCAGTCTTCCAGAAGCCGCCTTTGGATGAAGATGTACAACTCTCAGCTCTGCCTGTGCCATGCCTGCCAGCATGCTGCCATGCTCCCACCTTGATGATAAAGGACTGAACTTCTGAACCTGTAAGCCAGCTCCAAGTAAATGTTGTTTTTTATAAGACTTGCCTTGGTCATGGTGTCTGTTCACAGCAGTAAAACCCTAACTAAGACAGTACCTAAACAAAAGGATTGTCAAACAGGAAAATCCATAAATAACATGTGCATGGCAGACATAATGATGAGATGAAGGAACAAAAGCAAAAATATATTTAAGAACAGAAATCAATAATGCATAGTATTCTAAGTAGATGTTAGATTAAATATATATTTGGTTGTAATTATACAATAACAATAATGTTCTGAAGACAACTAAAATCACATAGTTATAACAGGGATGCTGACTTTGTCTTCTCTATACACAAACAAACAGAAAATCCAATAATCCAAGAGAGGTAGGAACTTCAATTTGACCACAAATCTGCCTTATTTTGCTTAATATGATGACATCCAGGTCTTTAAATTTAACCATTACCTGATAGTATCCCAGTATTAAAGCTCAGTCGTTCAGGGTTGCACAGAATTTTGTGTTACTCCATATTTTCTCTTGTATACAGAAACTGAACTTAAACTTACACGTTTTGAATATTTGTGTGCCTATGTGTATAGTTTGAAAAGATAAAAAGGTCTTGGAAGAGATGTGTGAATGGAGTAGATTAAAAGATGTTAATGATATGCATGTAATAAAAGAGCAAAGAGGGGACATGGTGACAGTGGGCAAGGAAGATAGAGAAGAATAAAGTATAATACATGAGAGAAAATGTCAAAATGAAACTAACTTCTTTGCATACTAGCTGAAACATTGATTTTTTAAAATTGAAAGTAGATTCTCCTTTCATAAAATATTTTCCAATGGCCATTCCCGGCTTCTTCACTCCTCCAGGCCATCCACATTCCAGTTTCCCCAAACCCACTACTCCTCTGTTTCCCTTAAGAAAGGAGGAGACCTCCAAGAGACAGCAACCAAATATGAAAAAATACAATAGGACAAGGAAAAGTCTTCATACTGAAGTTGTACAAGGCTACCCAGTAGAAGGAAATAGGTCTCAGAGAGCAGGCAGAAGAGTCAGAACCATGCCTGCTTCCACTGGTCTTTGATACAACTATTTTCTTTTCATTTTTGTAAGTGAGAGGAGAGATAGAGAGAGACAGACAGGTGGGGAGAAGTTGGATTTGCATATGTATAGAATTTGGATAGATATGGAGGGTTGGGGATGTAAATTCAAGACACAATTCAGTTTTTAAGTTTTAATGCAACGTTGAAATTTTTTTTTTATTTTAGGAAAGACTTGACATATTTATAAGCTCTCATTTCATCAAGTAAATTTACCACAATGTAATAGTTTTTTAATCAAAATTCCTTCCTAGTTAATTTGTTGATAAGAGATGAATTATTTAATAACCATTGCATACACTACCAAGATTTTGCTGAAAGGATGCAGATATAGCTGTCTCTTGTGAGACTATGCTGGGGTCTAGCAAACACAGAAGTGGATGCTCACAGTCAGCTATTGGATGGATCACAGGGACCCCAATGGAGGAGCTAGAGAAAGTACCCAAGGAGCTAAAGGGATCTGCAATCCTATAGGTTGCAAACTTTATATGCCTCAGTACAGGGGAATGCCAGGGCCAAGAAGTGGGAGTGGTTAGGTGGGGGAGTGGGTGGGGAAGCGTGTGGGGGACTTTTGGGATAGCATTGTAAATGTAAATGAAATAAATACCCCAATTAAAAAAAAAGAATATGTGCTATCAAAGAGAAAAAAATAGTAATAAAATAATCAACACGAATACGGTACATATATATTAGAATGAAGCACTGATAGCTTTGACAATATCAAAAATTTATCACTGTTAATTTCTTGTAGAAATTGACACCCATTCTCAAATATAAACAATGATTAGAGTTGCACTAGTGATGTGGTTTCGACTTTTCTCAAAGTAAGTAGAGAAGAGGTGTAAAAAATCTTGAAATAAGTGCAAAATGAGCTTTAGTGAAGAGAACATAAAAAAAGCATGATGACCACATACAAGATGGAGATACTGGGTTGGTGTAAATATGGACTTAATGAACAGATCAACAATATAGGATGATGGAAATCACTAAATAGTTTACTGTGTTGAAAGTTTTCTCTGGCTACAAAAAGGGAGGATTATCAAAGATAGATGCTGCTGAATAAAGAAAGAATGTCTAAAAGGCTATTTGGCAATAAAGATAAGAATTAATAATTATCTATTCCAAAGTCTACTAGTAAAACTGGAAAATCAAACAAATCTTTGGGTGATAACAAAGAATGAGAAATGTGGTAACTGTAACAAATATATTGTATAGTCAGTCCTGAGTATTTTGAGTTACACTATAAGTGTGTGATGTTTCCTACATAGTAGGCTTCAATAATTGGGCAATGAATTTTATTTTAGGCAACTTAGTTTAGATATTCATATTCTCAATGAAATGTATCAATCATCATTTTAAAAGCACATTTCATTGTGCAAGAAATTAGGCCAAAGCTCCAGGACAAAACCACCAAGGAGGAGATAAAGAGCATTTGCAAAGTTATGGAACACATAGGCAGCGTGAGAGAGAGCAGCTCAAACATATCCAATGAAACCAAGGTGCAGAGACTTGTTCACCAAATGAGGTGGAAAAACAAACACAAGCAGTCAAAAAAAAATTTTTGCTTTTTGAATTGAGATTTGTTCTGTCTCATGTGTGGAGTCCATTAAAAACAGTTATAGAATTATCAGACTAACAACTTAATTAGAAAATGGCCAAATTTTTTAAGTTATTTGAAGAATACCTAAAAGGCACAAAGCCTAAAATGGCAAAAGATGAAGCTTTCTTCCAAACTTCTAAACATTTTCTTTAAGAGTTATCAATCAACATGAGTTCAAAGATTTGAACTCTGATCTGACATCAATATGTATGAAGAAAATAAACCCCTTATTTAACAACATGAAACTGCAAACAATACCAAATTACACAATTAGCCTATTGGCTAAGGAATGAAAACTATCTTAAATAAATGTAGCATGGTAATATTATTTTGGGGATCCACAAGGTACTTGCAAAGCTCTCTGTCCCTGGGTTTTTATGTAAAAACTCATCATAAATACAACGGAGTATGGTCATAACTGTCAGACTTTATTTACACAAATGGGAGCTCATTAAATTCAGTTGATGCATCATAGTTTTTTAACTTCCGCTACATGCCATACTATACACAAATGATTGAAGAAAGTATCAAATTATAAGACATTGATCTATAAAATTAAGACAAGATTGAAAAAATCTGGGACATAAAAAGTAAATTCTCAAGAACAAACAATAAATACACAAAATATTGACAATAAAAGTGTCATGAACATACTTGGAAGAGCATAGATAAGATAGAGAGAAGATACTTAACAAGAGAGGAACTCAAAATGCATAATGAACTTTAGAAAAGAAGCTTAAGATCAATACATATAAAAGATGTACAAAATAAAAATTTCACTGAGAGAATATTTCATATATTTTCATCCGCGCATTAAAATATCACATAACCACAATTGATGGCAGTGATACAAGACAATTTAAGCAGACTCTTCCACTTTAATTAAACTACAGATTAACATAATAGTTCTGCGATGAACTTGGCAAGAGAGAAGTATTGCTAATGAAATATTCCGCGGACCAACAATTTTCCTACTAGATTTATTCCCTAGGCAAATTTCCACATTACACAAGGTAAATACAACCCAAAATTTCATAGCACATAGCTTTCTATTAGAAAAATGTGTTGAAATTCACCTCAATATCTAGGCACAGAGGTATATAACTTATGCTTTTATAATTATAAAGTATTTATATACAAATTTAAATTAGTGTACACTAAACCAAATGAATTTTAATGTTTAGATTTTACAACTTTAGTCATATAAAATAAGAATTTATAAACATATGTGTTTATGATGTGAACTTTAAAAGTATGTGTATATTATGTGATAATTTTATGTAAAATTTAAACAAAATAATTTGTATAGTTTAGAGAGATATATAAATATTCATTTACTAAATATTTAGACATTCAAGGAAAATGTAAATACCAATTTGGGTATAATGATACCTTTTTGCTATATGTAAGGCGATGAAGTACCAAACTCGAGTATATAAGTTTTATAGTCAGTTTATACTTTTATAACTTAAAGTACATCTGTTTATAAATATATTTTACATTGTTAATTATTGCTTGTTTTCTTCTCATACTACTGGTGAAGAAACAATGTATTTATCATGTTCACAAGTTAATTGTCAAGAGGAAAATATTGCTTCTGGCAGTGTGTTATAGTTGAAACATTGGCCAGTGCATTAAGTGGATGCATCTGTCATACACAGGATGTCCCATGTAGCATATGGAGATTTGCAGTCCAGAAGAGACAGGACAAACTGGTGATATTGATTTACAACTCATTAAAAACAATATGCTGAGTCTGAGGTATTGAATAGATGAGAGGTCATTGGGAGCTTACATTATTCATGATAAAGTCCAGTGGCTGTAATAATCAGAGATCACAGAGCCAAGTAAAGATCGCTCACTATAATAGAGCTTAAATGCAGATCACAACAAGGTATTCAGATCTTGCCCAGGTGTCTTTTTTAATCTGCCAATTTTCTGTGAATCATTAATATTTTTGGTTTATATGGTAAACATTCTTCAAAGAAATTTGGCTATCATGAAAAGTGAGAGATGAGGAATTTGATGACAACTAGAAATGATGAAGATGCAGATTAAAGCAGAGGGAAGGGGAATGGGATAAAGGGTTTTGGGGAGGGAATGGAAAAAGGGATATCTGAATGTAAATCAAGAAAACATCCGATAATTAAAGAAAAAACACTATAGAGAAATATGAACTTGTTAAAAAAAACTGTGAGTTTGTCAAGAAAAATGAGAACCCTATTCAGCCTTTGCATGCTGTCCTGTAATCCCAGATACTTGAGAAGCAGAAAGAAGAGGGCATGAGTTAAGTCCTTCCTGGACTACCAAATGTCTTCACTGCTAGTCTGAGTGACTAAACCCAGAGCCAAAGACAATGAGTTGGGGCTGTAGCACAATATAAGACTACTTGTCTAGCTTGTATTAACATCCTAGATGTGATTGTCATGGCAGGTAAGAATTTGACAGGACCATAATATTTTCTATTTTACTGTTTGATCGAGGAAATAGGTATTGGCATCTATTGTACATTTCCTAGATAGGTATTGCAATGGCAGACCCTGTTTTGTTTTGTTTCTTAAATCCTGCTCCTAAATTAACAATATAACAACAGATGTTCTCATGTCTTAAAAAAATCCCAGACAGTACTCTGGCTATAGTAAATATGTATCGTGTGACTCTATAGGATTCTGCTATTTTTAGTATTCTGATAAGTATATAGGACATTTATATAGAATGAATGTGTAATAAAAATAATATTTGAAAACAAGAAAACTCCTTCTCAATTTCAGACATTTAATCATTGTGCCATGTTGGGACTAGGGCTATTCTTTTAAGACAGGTGACAGAGTGGAGGAAACCCTAAGTCAGCTTACTGAATGGTAGAGACAAACTGGAAAATAAATGTGACACTGACAACAGACTATTTTAGAAGTGAGAGAAATGACACATTTATCGATCTGACTAGATTGACACAATTTCTTGATATGTCCTCTTAGAATATTCTCACTGGAGCAAGTATGGAAACAGATTTGGAGCAGAGACTGAAGGAAAGGCCACCCAAAGACTGCCCTACCTGGGCATACATACCATACACAGTCACCAAACCTGGACACTACTGTGGATGCCAACAAGTGCATTCTGACAGGAGTCTGATATAGCTGTCTTCTGAGAGACTGAGCCAGTGCCCGACAAATACAGAAGTGGATGCTTACAACCAATCATTGGACTAGGCAGGGGGTCCCCAATGGAGGAGTTAGAGAAAGGACCGAAGGAACTGAAGGGGTTTGTAATCCCATAGGAAGAACAACAATATCAACCAACCAGATCCCCCAGAGCTTCCAGGGACTAAACCACAAACCAAGGAGTACACATGGAGGGACCCATGGCTCCAGCTGCATATGGAGCAGAGGATGACTTTGTCAGGCATCAATGGGAGGAGAGGCCCTTTGTCCTGTGACTGCTCGATGCCCTAGTGTAGGGAAATTCTAGAGCAGTGAGGTCAGAGTGGGTAGGTGGGTGGAGGAACACACTTATAGAAGCAAGGGGAGGGAGGATGATATAGGAGGTTTCTGGGGGTGGGGGACCCGGGAAAGCAGATAACATTTGAAATGTAAATAAAGAAAATATCCAATTTTTTAAAAGATAGAAAAAAGAATATTGTCTAGAATACTCAAATATTTTCTCAAGTAATGTCATAGTAAAGTTATGGGACAATTGTTTGCCTGAGGTGGTCAGATTTTTGATAAACCCTTTATACGGAGGCCATATGTAAAATTTTCTATTAAATGTACTTTCTAGCATGTTCGAAAGTAAATCACTTAGAAGTAACTTTTTCTGAAATAAATCTTTAAATTTGGTTATATGTGGACTATGATTTCTTTTGGCTATAAAATTCATATTTGAATTTAGAGGACATTATAGATTTAAAGACAAGGACAGTTTTGACTTACAATAAAAGTAAAAGTAAAAGAAAACACAGGTGTTTTTACTTCTAATTACACAAAATGATTTTCCTGAACTGAATATAGGGAATAAATGTTGAAAAGGGAAAAAAAAATCAAGTGTAGTGGCTGTTTTAGTCAGGGTTTCTATTCCTGCACAAACATAGTGAGCAAGAAGCAAGTTGAGGAGGAAAGGGTTTATTCAGCTTACACTTCCATACTGCTGTTGATCACCAAAGAAAGCAGGAGCTGATGCAGAAGCCATGGAGGGATGTTCTTTACTGGCTTGCTTCTCCTGGCTTGCTCAGCCTGCTCTCTTATAGAACCCAAGACTATCAGACCAGAGATGCCCTGCAGATGTACTAAGAGATTAAAAAAAAAAAAAAAGACGACACAGTAGAAATGTACAATTCAAACTGAAGTATTGAAAGGAAACCTCAAAGCACCTGTGGTTCTTGTTTTTTGGAAAGATAAAAGTATATTATAATTATAGAGAAAGAATTACAATCTGTGTCATTATATATATGTTACTGGAATATAGAAGCAACAGTTAGATTAAGTAGATTTCTGTACCAAATAAAGTTTTTTCTCTCTCTCAAAAGGATAACTATGTTAAATTGTACCAATACATGTGTAGAAGCAGATAAGAACAGCCTACAAGGCCTCAATCCTATACAATGAAATACAGGTAGCTAGATAATGCCAAGAACATGCCGGGTGTGGTAGCGCACGCCTTTAATCCCAGCACTCGGGAGGCAGAGGCAGGCAGATTTCTGCGTTCGAGGCCAGCCTGGTCTACAGAGTGAGTTCTGGAACTCACAGGCAAGGCTACACAGAGAAACCCTGTCTCGGAACAAAAAAAAATAGAATGCCAAGAACAACATAAGCTTTTCCAATGAAAGAGTATATTAATTGTTTATCTTATCCCACATGATCAGCACCTAAACATACATGTAAGTAACATTATACAAAATGAGTAGGAAATATTTGAGAATATATATGCATATACATATCACATATGCATTTCATAACAAAGAAAAAGGTGAACACAAACTTGAAGGAAAGCAGAGAAGGTATATGGAGGGGCTTGCGGGGAGGAAAGAGAAGAGCAGGTATGAGTATATTATGATGTTGAAAATAAAAAAAGGCAAAACATAATTTAGAGAATGAATGAAAGATCTTTCAGTTTTCTGAATTACCTCTCTAAAATTCTCCATTTATGTTATGGTCCTATATTTTATTTCATCCTGTTACTAAACCTTTAAAAATGTTTTCCTTTATAGATATTGCTCCTTTACTAAAAAGCACATTAATTTAGCTAAAATGTATATATTTTAGCATCTATACATTATAAATAACAGATTTAACATAAAGATTTAAATACTGATTAAATGATTTATTTCCCAGTAAGTGTATTTACTTATAAACCCTTATTCTTCGTTTTGCATATAGATTTTGTGTCTTCAAAAAATATGTAGCTCTGTCTTAGTTACTTACTCTGTTGCAGAGACAATTTTCTAAGGAAGATGGGCTTGTTTTCTGCTACATTTGATAGTACAGTCATGGTGGTAGTGAAGTCACTGTCCTGAGATTGAGGTAGCTGGTTACACTCAGTCCACAGTCAGAAAGCCCAGAGAGGTGTGTTTGTCTACCTTCAGGGCCTTTGCTTTCTGGTATCTAGAGGCTTCTGTTTTACATTACCTGTTTTTATTTATAAACCACATTCTTTTCATTCCAGCAATTTTCTCTCTCTCTCTTTCTCTTTCTTTTTTTTAATGCCAGTTTATTTCAGACAAAGTATACAAGCTCATGGAACATGTGACTAATGTGATTATTTCAACCCTGTAAATGCTATCTTTTTCTCCTATACGTGTTTGTCGATGCTTCATGCTGGTTTGGCCTTAGATGTGAACAAGTCTAACATTTGGGGATATTTTTAGATTTCATTCTGTTCTCTGGTTCTTTCCCAACCTTTTTAGTGCTTTGCAAATCTGTACTTTAACTTTACCATCCTATTGCTCATCTGCACATTTACAATGATTTTTTTTTTAATTGTATGTTCCACCAATCTTATTATACTTGCTTCATTCTCACGCCTGGGGTTTTTTTCTATGAGTTCTGTTAGGGTGTTTGTCTATTAGCATTTACAGTAGTGTGAGGGTGTGTGTGAGTGTGTGTGTGTGTATGTGTGTGTGTGTGTGCTGGTGTGTGTTTGTATGTGACTGTAACCTAAGGATGTAAATGAATCTGCCTTCACATTAGTAATTGTTATGCCACTCTGGCCAAGATTGAAAGAGTTTGACATTTTCTTATTTGATAATAGTCATTTATTTAATTTTTTATTGGGTATTTATTTCATTTACATTTCCAATGCTATCCCAAAAGTCCCCCAACGCTCCCCCACCAACTTCCCAACCCACCCACTCCCACTTCTTGGCCCTGTTGTTCCCCTGTACTGAGGCATATAAAGTTTGCACGACCAATGGGCCTCTCTTTCCACTGATAGCCTACTAGGCCATATTCTGATTCATACGCAGCTAGAGACATGAACTCTGGGGGGGTGGGGTTACTGGTTAGTTCATATTGTTGTTCCACCTATAGGATTGCAGATCCCTTTAGCTCCTTGGGTACTTTCTCTAGCTCCTCCATTGGGGGCCCTGTGATTCATCCAATACCTGACTGTGAGCATCCACTTCTGTGTCTGCTAGGCTTCAGCATAGTCTCACAAGAGACAGCTATATCTGGGTCCTTTCAGCAAAATCTTGCTAGTGTATGCAATGGTGTCAGCATTTGGAAGCTGATTATGGGATGGATCACCGGATATGGTAGTCTCTAGGTAGTCCATCCTTACTTCTATGCTCCAAACTTTGTCTCTGTAACTCTTTCCATGGATGTTTTGTTCCCAATTCTAAGAAGGGGCAAAGTGTCCACACTTTGGTCTTCATTCTTCTTGAGTTTCATATGTTTTGCAAATTGTATCTTATATCTTGGGTATTCTAAGTTTCTGAGCTAATATCCACTTATCAGTGAGTACATATCATGTGAGTTCTTTTGTGATTGGGTTACCTCACTAAGGATGATGCCCTCCAGGTCCATCCATTTGCCCAGGAATTTCATAAATTCATTTTTTTAATAGCTGAGTAGTACTCCATTGTGTAAATGTACCACATTTTCTGTATCCATTTCTCTGTTGAGGGGCATCTGGGTTCTTTCCAACGTTCTGGCTATTATAAATAAGGCTGCTATGAACATAGTGGAGCATGTGTCCTTCTTACCGGTTGGAAAATCTTCTGGATATATGCCCAGGAGAGGTATTGCTGGATCCTTCAGTAGTACTATGTCCAATTTTCTGATGAATCTCCAGACTGATTTCCAGAGTGGTTGTACAAGCTTGCAATCCCACCAACAATGGAGGAGTGTTCCTCTTTCTCCACGTCCTCGGCAGCATCTGATGTCACTTGAAATTTTGATCTTACCATTATGACTGGTATGAGGTGGAATGTCAGGGTTGTTTTGATTTGCATTTCCCTGATGATTAAGGATGCTGAACATTTTTTCAGGTGCTTCTCAGCCATTCGGTAATCCTCAGGTGAGAATTCTTTGTTTAGCTCTGAGCCCCACTTCTTAATGAGGTTATTTAATTTTCTGGAGTCCACCTTCTTCAGTGCTTTATATATATTGGATATTACTCCCCTATCTGATTTAGGATAGGTAAAGATACTTTCCCAATCTGTTGGTGGCCTTTTTGTCTTATTGACTGTGACTTTTGCCTTGCAGAAACTTTGCAATTTTATGAGGTCCCATTTATCGATTCTCGATTTTACAGCACAAGCCAATGCTGTTCTATTCAGGAATTTTTCCCCTGTACCCATATCTTCAAGGCTTTTCCCTACTTTCTTCTCTATAAGTTTCATTGTCTTTGGTTTTCTGTGGAGTTCCTCAGTCCATTTAGATTTGACCTTAGTACAAGGAGATAGGAATGGATCAATTGGCATTCTTCTACATGATAACTGCCAGTTGTGCCAGCACCATTTGTTGAAAATGCTGTCTTTTTTCCACTGGATGGTTTTTGCTCCCTTGTCAAAGATCAAGTGACCATAGGTGTGTGGGTTCATTTCTGGGTCTTCAATTCTTTTCCATTGGTCTACTTGTCTGTACCTATACCAGTACCATGCAGTTTTTATCACAATTGCTCTGTAGTACAGCTTTAGGTCAGGCATGGTGTTTCCACCGGAGGTTTTTTTTACACTTGAGCAGAGCTTTTGCTATCCTAGGTTTTTTGTTATTCCATATGAAGTTGCAGATTGCCCTGTCTAATTCATTGAAGAGTTGAGTTGGGATTTTGATGGGGATTTCATTGAATCTGTAGATTGCTTTTGGCAAGATAGCCATTTTTACTATATTGATCCTGCTGATCCATGAGCATGGGAGATCTTTCCATCTTCTGAAATCTTTAATTTCTTTCTTCAGAGACTTGAAGTTCTTATCATACAGATCTTTCACTTCCTTAGAGTCATGCCAAGGTATTTTATATTATTTGAGACTATTGAGAAGGGTGCTGTTTCCCTAATATCTTTCTCAGCCTGTTTATTCTTTGTGTAGAGAAGGGCATATTATTGATGTTTGAGTTAATTTTATATCCAGCTACTTCATTGAAGCTCTTTATCAGGCTTAGGAGTTCTCTGGTGGAATTTTTAGGGTCACTTATGTAATCTATCATATCATCTGCAAAAAGTGATATTTTGACTTCTTCCTTTCTAATTTGCATCTCCTTGATCTCGTTTTGTTGTCAAATTGCTCTGGCTAGGACTTCAAGTACAATGTTGAACAGGTAGGGAGAAAGTGGGCAGCCTTGTCTAGTCCCTGATTTTAGTGGGATTGCTTCCAGCTTCTCACCATTTACTTTGATGTTGGCTACTGGTTTGCTGTAGATTGCTATTATCATGTTTAGTATGGACCTTGAATTCCTGATTTTTCCAAGACTTTTATCATGAATGGGTGTTGGATTTTGTCAAATGCTTTGTCCTAGTCTAAGGAGATGATCATGTCGTTTTTGTCTTTGAGTTTGTTTATATAGTGGATTATGTTGATGGATTTCTGTATATTAAACTATCTCTGCATCACTGGAATGAATCCTACTTGATCAGGATGGATGATTGTTTTGATGTGTTCTTGGATTCGGTTAATGAGTATTTTATTGAGTATTTTTGCATCGATATTCATAAGGGAAATTGGTCTGAAGTTCTCTATCTTTGTTGGTTCTTTTTGTGGTTTCGGTATCAGAGTAATTGTAGCTTCATAGAATGAGTTGGGTAGAGTACCTTCTTGTGATGGTTTGTATATCCTTGGACCAGGGAGTGGCACCATCTGAAGGTGTGGCCTTGTTGGAATAGGTGTGACCTGGTTGGAATGGGTGTGTCTGTGGGTGTGGGAATAAGATCCTCACCCTAGTTGCCTGGAAGTCAGTCTTCCACTAGCAGCCTTTGGATGAAGACAGAACTCTCAGCTCCTCCTGTGCCATGCCTGCCTGGATACTGCCATGCTCCCACCTTGATGATAATGGACTGAACCTCTGAACCTGTAAGCCAGCCCCAATTAAATGTTTTTTTTTTTTTTTTTTATAAGACTTGCCTTGGTCATAGTGTCTGTTCACAGCAGTAAAACCCTAACTAATACAGAAGTTGGTACCGGGAGTGGGGTATTGTTGTGATAGGCCTGACCATGCTTTTATTTGAAAGAATGTGGATTTTGGGACTTTGGATTTGGAAAGCAGTGGAATGCTTTAAATGGGGCTTAATGGGTCATCCTAGTAGGAATATGGAAGACTTTGTTGCTGGGAGTAATTTGAACTGTGTTGACCTGGCCCAAGAGATTTCAAAGGAGAATTTCAGAATGTGGCATAAAGACTGGTTTTGTGGTATTTTGGTGAAGAATGTGGCTACTTTTTGCCCTTGTCTGAAAAGTTTGCCTGAGGGTAAGGTGAAGAGACTTGGATTAATAGCATTGACAAAAGAAGTTTCAAAAAAGCCCAGCAGAGACTTTGTTCTCTGGTTAAGTCTTATGAAGAAAAGTTTGAACAAGCATAGCAAGCTTAGAAAGGAAAAATATAAAATATATGGTTTGAGTATTAAAGGAGTACCAGGAAGTGAAATGGAGCAAAATCTTGTGTTCTAGGAGATAAAGATTAAGGGAGTGGGACCTTGGGGCAAGATCCTACCCAGCTAAATTAGATCCAGGCATGGTGGAACACACCTTTAATCCCATGAGACAAGCATGCTGATCTCTACATTCAAGCTCAATCTACAGAGCAAGAACCAGGATAGCCAAGCTTAGGCAGTGAAGGATTTAGAAAACATAAAGCTAGTGATAATGTAATAATACAGGAGGAGCTGAGAGTTCTGTCTTCATCCAAAGGCTGCTAGTGGAAGACTGACTTCCAGGCAACTAGGGTGAGGATCTTATTCCCACACCCACAGACACACCCATTCCAACCAGGTCACACCTATTCCAACAAGGCCACACCTTCAGATGGTGCCACTCCCTGGTCCAAGGATATACAAACCATCACACTTCTGTTTCTTTTTTTTTTTTTTTTTTGTAAGAAAATTTTTTCTCTTTATTGGAATTTTATACATGTTTTTTATATGTAATTTCTTAATTTCTAATGAATGAGACTAACACCAGACACAAAGTTGAGAACAAAAATGTTGTCATTAAAATAAGTCGATTTTGCAGTATCTTCATGAGTGTTATCATAGCAAATAAGATAAAATAGGTAGTACTTAAAAGAAAGCATCTAAGTTCCCCAGCCTTTTATGTGAGTCATCTGCTCTCAAGTTGAGAGTTCTAGGCAACAGTCTGTGCCCAGGGGTTCAGAAACAAATAATATCATTGCTCAGGCTCTATGAGAGAATCAGTATTTTCTGTGTTTAGAAAGATGGAAATTCTGTCATCAGAAGGTAAACGTCAGAGTAGTTCTGACAACTGCCTGTGTGCTGACGACTATAGTGCAGAGGGTTCCATTCAAAGTGAGTCTGAGGGAGAGATGCTATCGTGGGTCAAAGGGATAAGCAGATCACAGTCTCAATTTTGTAGGCAACTGCCTTGAAGCTTTTCATAGAGGGAGAATATTTTCTTGCTTTGTAGGCTGTCTTCATGAAAATAACTTACCTTCTTGTTTTTTCTAGGGCGTGGTTCCCGTACTTGTATTGGTTCTTTTCTCTTATTATCCTTGGAAGGGCTGGATTTGTGGAGAGATAATGGGTGAATTTGGTTTTGTCGTGGAATACTTTGGTTTCTCCATCTATGGTAATTGAGAGTTTGGCTGGGTATAGTAGCCTGGGCTGGAATTTGTGTTCTCTTAGTGTCTGTATAACATCTGTCCAGGCTCTTCTGGCTTTCATAGTCTCTGGTGAAAAATCTGCTGTAATTCTGATAGGTTTGCCTTTATATGTTACTTGACCTTTTTCCCTTACTGCTTTTAGTATTCTATCTTTATTTAGTGCATTTGTTGTTCTGATTATTATGTGTCGGGAGGAATTTCTTTTCTGGTCCAGTCTATTTGGAGTTCTGTAAGCTTCTTGTATGTTCATGGGCATCTCTTTCTTTAGATTTGGGAAGTTTTCTTCAATAATTTTGTTGAAGATGTTTGCTGGCCCTTTAAGTTGAAAATCTTCATTCTCATCCACTCCTATTATCCATTGGTTTGGTCTTCTCATTGTGTCCTGGGTTTCCTGGATGTTTTGAGTTAGGATCTTTTTGCATTTTCCATTTGATTTGATTGTTGTGCCGATGTTCTCTATGGAATCTTCTGCACCTGAGATTCTCTCTTCCATCTCTTGTATTCTGTTGCTGATGCTCGCATCTATGGTTCCAGATTTCTTTCCTAGGTTTTCTATCTCCAGCATTGCCTCACTTTGGGTTTTCTTTATTGTGTCTACTTCCCTTTTTAGGTCTTGGATGGTTTTATTCAATTACATCACCTGTTTGGTTGTGTTTTCCTGCAATTCTTTAAGGGATTTTTGTGTTTACTCTTTAATGTCTTCTACCTGTTTGGTTATGTTTTCCTGCAATTCTTTAAGGGATTTTTGTGTTTCCTCTTTAATGTCTTCTACTTGTTAACAGTGTTCTCCTGTATTTCTTTAAGTGAGTTATTTAAGTCCTTCTTGATGTCCTCTACTATCATCCTGAGATATGCTTTTAAATCCAGGTCTAGCTTTTCAGGTGTGTTGGGGTGCCCTGGACTGGGCGAAGTGGGAGTGCTGGGTTCTGATGATGGTGAGTGGTCCTGGTTTCTGTTAGTAAGATTCTTATGTTTACCCTTCGCCATCTGGTAATCTCTGGAGTTAGTTGTTATAGTTGTCTCTGTTTAGAGATTGTTCCTCTGGTGATTTTGTTACCCTCTATGATCAGACCTGGGAGACTGGCTCTCTCCTCTGAGTTTCAGTGGTCAGAGAAGTCTCTGCAGGCAAGGTCTCCTCTTTCAGAAGGTGCACAGTTATCTGGTGTTTGGACCTCCTCCTGGCCGAAGATGAAGGCCCAAAATAGGATCTTTCCCAGAATCTGTGTTGCTTTGGCCTGTCACAGAAGCCGTTGTTTCAGTGGTCCACACTCTCACCTGTGTAGACTACTTTCCAGGGAGTCTCAGAACCAAGCTGGCTCCCGTGGAACCTGAGGCAGAAGCCTCTCAGGCAGGGCCGACACCTGTGCTCTGACCAGGAAGGTGGCCGGTTGTCTGGAGCTAAAAATGGAGCCACCTCAGAGGCTCTGTGGCTCTTGCCTGTCCCAGAGACTGCTGGCCTCTGTATTCCACACTCTCACCTGTGCAGACTGCCCTCCTCAGATTCCTCGGAGTCCACGGAGTCCTGGAACCAAGCTGGCTCCCGTGGAACCTGAGGCAGAAGCCTCTCAGGCCGGGCAGACACCTGTGCTCTGATTAGGAAGGTGGCTGGTTGTCTGGAGCCGTACCTTCTGTTTCTATTTTGTGGAATAGTTTGTGAAGAACTGGGATTAGATCTTCTTTGAAGGTCTGATAGAACTCTGCACTAAACCCATCTGGTCCTGGGCTTTTTTTGGTTGGGAGACTATTAATGACTGCTTCTATTTCTTTAGGGGATATAGGGCTATTTAGATCATTAACCTGATCTTGATTTAACTTTGGTACCTGGTATCTGTCTAGAAACTTGTCCATTTCATCCAGGTTCTCCAATTTTGTTGAGTATAGCCTTTTGTAGAAGGATCTGATGGTGTTTTGGATGTCTTCAGGATCTGTTGTTATGTCTCCCTTTTCATTTCTGATTTTGTTAATTAGGATGCTTTCCCTGTGCCCTCTAGTGAGTCTGGCTAAGGGTTTATCTATCTTGTTCATTTTCTCAAAGAACCAGCTCCGAGTTTGGTTGATTCTTTGAATAGTTCTTGTTTCCACTTGGTTGATTTCGCCCCTGAGTTTGATTATTTCCTGCCATCTACTCCTCTTGGGTGAATTTGCTTCCTTTTGTTCTAGCGCTTTTAGGTGTGTCCTCAAGCTGCTAATGTGTGCTCTCTCTAGTTTCTTTTTGGAGGTACTCAGAGCTATGAATTTCCCTGTTAGAAATGCTTTCATTGTGTCCCATAAGTTTGGGTATGTTGTGGCTTCTTTTCATTAAACTCCAAAAAGTCCTTAATTTCTTTCTTTATTCCTTCCTTGACCAAGGTATCATTGAGAAGAGTGTTGTTCAGTTTCCACGTGAATGTTGGCTTTCTATTATTTATTTTGTTATTGAAGATCAGCCTTTGTCCATGGTGATCTGAAATAAATGGTACTGTCTTGTTTTTACTTTATCTACGAAAACATGTTAGAACATTAGGAACATGTGAAACATGTTTGTTGACATTAAAAAATAAATTACCCTTTCTTGAACTATTTGGTCATTATTGACTGGTTTCTGGACAACTCTACATCAGAATCTACTAGTTAGCTTAATTTACCTTTACCCCATGGTTGTAGCCATATTTTCTGGGCCTGTCTTTTAAAATCAATGACAAAAATCACTTACTGTGGCCTCTTCCAGTATTCTATTCAGTTGCTTTGATGTTAAATAGTACTTTTTATTTTATTTGCTCCACTACTTGCATATCCTATTTTCCAATGTGTCTATTGTATTTTATGGTAATAAAAGGATATCTTTTAGCAACTTGTCAAGTGAATTCTATTTTCTCTCTTTAATGATGCAAATTAAGGGTGAAAAGTGACATCTCACTACAGTCATAGAGAGATTTCAGCATTTATGAATTGTTAATACATATTACACACTAAGAGAGAGTCAAAATGGAATTAAGATTTTCCCGCATTACCAGGTGATACAGATTGTGAAAGGAAAGTATATGTGTCTAAAATAAAAGTTTTTTTTTAAGATAAAAAGCTGAATTTCCTCACTTTGCTTCAAAAGCAATATATATATATCAGTTTATCTAACATCTATTTATCTATTGTGCATAACTCATTGTATGAGGTTTACAAGGCCAAAAAATAAACCAGTTAAGTGTCTGTTCCTTCAGTAATAAATTTGTTTTTATATAGTATATTAAATAAAATGAATATAGATTACTTTCACTTACAATATTAAAACAAATGGTCTTGTTCTTTATTGTTTTCCTGTGTTAAACAAATTGTTCTCTTATGTTGATTTAATTACTCCCATCTGTATTCATATTACATATACTATGAAATAGGTGGAAAGGATAATATTATTATTGTTGAAGGAGTAGGATCAGGATAAATATTTCTAAAGAATTTAATATTAACTAAGATTTGAATTATGAATAGATGTCAATGCAAAAATATCCAACAAAGGAGAAAATTGATATGCTTAGACTTTTTGAAGTGGCAGCTAATTAATGCAAACTAAGGTCAGTTTCACTGGAGGGGATGGAAAAGATGATTCTGAATAGCCATCCAAAGGGTTCTGTAAATTAATAATTAAAGCCAGGAGTGGAACCTCATACAGTGAGGCAACCACATTGGTAGGAGGGGTTGTCAAAAGCTTACAGCTAGCCTGGTCTCATGAATTAGTTTCTGTCTCTGTTTCTTTCTATAGGAAAATCTCTATCATCTCTATTTCTATCTCTACTATCTCTATCTCTGTCTCTCTATTTTTTTAATCTATTTCTCTATATGTGTGAATATAAATATATATGTAAAATAGATGAAAATGTCATTAGCCTTATTCAAGAAAAGACAACCATTTATCACTCAAAATTTGACTTTGATATAATGCACATAATGTATGACATAATTGGGATACATAGGTGTATGCCTGAAGCATAGAAAAACTCTTTAGGGTTATTATTTTTGTATTGACTAATGTTAAAGAATATGATGCTTTACATATTTAATTACATTCAAAATATGTCACTACATATTTTCAATCTAATAAGTTGTTATTCTGAGGTTGTATTATACAGTATGTTTTTCTTTTTCATTTATTTATTTATTTATTTTAATTTTTCTTGGTTATTTTAATTATTTACCTTTCAAATGCTTTTCCCCTTCCCAGTTCCTCTTCCATAAACCCTTTATCACATACCCCTCACCCCTACTTCTATGTGGGAGCTCCCCCCACCCTTTATCCTGCCTTAGCACCCTAGCATTCCCCTACACTGGGATATCAAGTCCCCATAGGACCAAGAGCCTCCCCTCCCATTGATGCTGGACAAGGCCATTCTCTACCATATACACAGCTGGAGCCAAGTGTCCCTCTATGTGTACTCTTTGGTTGATGATTTAGTCTCTAGGAGGTCTGGGGGTTCTGGTTGGTCGATATTGTTGTTCTTCCTATGGGGTTGCAAATCTTCAGCTCTTTCAGTCCTTCCCCTAACTCCTCCATTGAGGACCTCCTGCTCATTGTGATGGTTGGGAGCATCTGCATCTGTATTGGTCAGGTTCTGGCAGAGCCTCTCCAGGAACAGCCATGCCAGGCTCCTGTCAGCAAGCACTTCTTGGCATCAGCAGCAGTGTCTGGGTTTGGTGACTGCATATGGGATGGATCCCCAGGTAGGGCAGTCTCTGGATGGCCTTTCCTTCAGTTTCTTCTCCACTCTGTGTCCCTGCATTTCTTTTGGACATGAACAATTCTGTGTTAATATTTTTGAGATGGGTGGGTGGCCCCATCCCTTAACCATGGATCTGGGGGCATGCCTAACAAATGGATATGGTCTCTAAAGGTTCTCTATCCCCTTTACTTGGTATTTCAGCTAATGTCATCTCTCTTGTGTTCTGGGAGACTCTTGCTCTTCTTGCATCTGGGACTTTTCTAGTTGGCTACTCCCAGTTCCCCAACTCCCACTGCTACTGTCCTCAATTCATTTTCATGACCCTCTGTACTATTTATTTATTTATTTATTTATTCATTCATTCATTCAATTCACTTAACATCCTGCTCGCTGCCCCTCTCCCTCTTAAAAGATTTACTTACTTTTATGTACAAAAGTCTACTATGTGCATATACACTTGTGTGCCAGAAGGTAACATTAGATTGCTTTACAGATGGTTGTGAGCCACCATGTGGTTGATGGAAATTGAACTCAGGACCTCTGGAAAAGCCACCAGTGCTCTTAATCACCAAGCCATCTCACCAGCTAGTATGTTTTTCTTATTTTCACCTCAAGTTATTAAAATTATAATTTTGTTCTTTTCTTCATGGTCATCAAGAACCTTATTATAAAACTTAAATCAAGTGAAATAATTTGGCATCATATTGCATAATTAGAATAATTGTATGTCAAATTTCATAAGAAGGCTTTAAAATGTGACATCTTTATCATATCCCCTCCTCCTAAGACTCGGATTATTGTGGGAAACAGTGAGTGAAGAAATAAGAGCCAGAAACAAGTCTGAAAACAGGCAAACATTTTCATACAGAACATATATTCTAAAATGACTTTTCAATTCTGCATACTTTAAATTATCAAAGATAGAGGCACATTCTCAGCATATGCAAAACAATAAAAATATATAAAACTTTAAAACAGGTAAATAGTTTTTCTTCTACTATTTTTATTTGAGCTTAAAGAAAAATTCTGAATGTTACATATGATTTTAGGTCATGCATATTTTACTGTGGCTCATTTCATGTTATTCCCATTTTAAATACTCAGGAGACATACAGGGCTCCTGGCAGTGCTATGCCAGAGGAGAATACTATCATCTCTAAAAAATAATATAAAATCTAGTGGAAAATAAATTTAAAGAAGTACTTATGGAAAATAAGGATTTCTACATAAGCTATATATCTTTCCTAAATATTGCTGTGATCTTTTATTTTTCATTTTGAACAAGAACAAATAAAATATTCATGTTTCTTGGGATTCAATCTCGCTGATTTGTGATTTTTTGCACTATTCCTTGGGATATTTCCTGTGTTATAAACTGTCTGCCTCTAATGCAAACTTGTTTTAGCATGCCTACTTAAAGCTGTGCTAAAGCTATGATTAAGTTTTATTTTGTTGGGATAATAACTCCCAAATGTGGAGGAGCTGGAATTAACATTTACATCCCCTCACTATTCCCAGAGGCAACTGATACTTTGCAATTTAATGTGAGGTGCAAGTGTCAGAAATAAAACTGCTCCTAAGTGCCAAGCTTCTGAACACGACTGCTATCTGTCGTCTACTTCTGCCTTGATATTTAATCCTTTCATGGAGCAACACTAGGTACTAACTTTTAAGCAGTTGCCCTGTAGTCACAGTTAATGGATGAAAGACGAAGGAGAGGGACGATTAAGCATTTTATTTGAGGTTTTTAATAACGTGATTATAGAACCAGTAGCTGATACAACTTAGAGACACAAATCTGTAATAAATAATAAATTGAAATTTCATTTTCTCTGATGAGAATTTTGACCAGTAGTATATAGAGTATAAATTCCTGGATACCAGTTCTTTAAATCCACTCACACAGCTAAGTGTTGCAAATTGCTGACTTTTTGTTGTTGTTATTATTAACTGTAGTTAACTTTTGTCTTTCAAACCATCTACAATTTTATTGAATAATTTTTGTGAATTCTAAAAGCTGTTAAATTTTAAGTGAAATCCATATATAGATAGATATATAGATATACATATAGATATAGATAGAGATAGAGATAGAGATAGCGATAGAGATAGAGATAGAGATAGAGATAGAGATAGAGATAGAGATAGAGATAGATGATATATTATGTTAGTTAGCTTCCCAATCAGGCCTTATATGTTTCTGTATATAAAATATGTTTTCAAATGTTTTAAAAAGTTAAGATATCCCCACAACAGAAGAATGCATATAGAAAATGTGTTTCATTTATACAATGGAATACTACTCAACTACTAAAGAACAAGGACATCGTGAGTTTTGCAGGCAAATGGATGGAACTAGAAAATATCATCCTGAGTGAGATAACTCATCCCAAAAAGATATGCATGGTATGTACTCACTAATAAGTGGATACTAGCCAAAAAATACAGAATTCCCAGGATACAATCCACAGAACTCAAGGAGGCTAACAAGGTGAGGGGCCCAGTGAAGCTGCCTCAATCCTACTTGGGAGGGAGAAGAAAGCAATCACAGGAGGCTGGAAAGGAGAAGGTGCTTGGGTGGGAAAGGGGACAGGGAAGGGAAGTGGGGAACATGATCAGGTATTGGGAGGGCAGGACTGAAGCCATGAGGTTCAACAGAAAGAATGGAAACAGGCAACATCTGGAGATAGGAAGTGGGACCCTCAAGAATGTACCAGAGACCTGGGAGGTGATACACTCTCAGGACTCAAAGGGAGGAACCTTAGATAAAATGCCCTAGTGGGAAGAGGGAACTTGTAGATTCCACATCCAGTAGAAAGACAGGGCATCAAGTGAAGGATGGGGTTGCCATCCCACAGTAAAAAACTCAGTCCCAGAATTTTTCCTATCTGAAAGAACTGCAGGGACAAAAATGGAGAAGAGTCTGAGGAAAATGAAATCCAGTGGCAGGCCCAAAATGGGATCCAGCTCAGGAATATATATATATAGCAGAAGACTTCTGGATCTAGAGTCAGTCAGAGAAGATTCACCTAACTCTCAAGAGAATTGGGGCCCCAGGAGTGGGACGGTCTGGTGAGGTGGGGTGTGAGGTGTGGACTCCCCTCTTAGAGACTGAGGGGAGGGGTGGTGTAGGAGGTGTGGGATGTGGAACAGTTGGAGAGTGAACTTGGAGTGGGGTAAATTCTGGACTGTAAAAACAGATTAAAAAATAAAAAAGAAATTTAAGAAAAAAAAAGTTATGTCAAAATCTTCACTAAATGTCCCTACTCATTTCTACTTAGATGTATTATTTCAAAATTTAAATACTTTATTTTATACTACAAAAATTTCATTTACATGTTATAAATGTGATGGTAGTACACATTCTACATTAATTTCCATGGAAACATATGCATAAAAGACAAATATAAATATCTCATATTAAACACAAAAATGATTAAGGGACTGGGAGAACAATAACCTAGGTCACCATTCAGTTACTATAACATTGTGTGTGAAAATACAAAACAGGATATACACAGAACAATGTATCTTTCCCTTTCTTTAATTCTAATTATAGCCAATCAAATCATTTTAGTGTTTTTCTCAACCTAACTAAAGTTTGGCAGGTTTCTGATTATAGTATTATCACCCAACCTACTTTTCATTTTTTGCCCTTTATTTTTACTTATATTTTTAGAGGTACATAAACAGTTTTTTGACTTATAATTTCAGATCGATGTTCATCATTGAAATAAGTCAGGACAGGGACTCAAAACAGGACAGGAACCTGGGACCAGAAGCTGATACAGAGGCCATTGAAGACTGCTACTTGTTACCCACGACTTTCTCATTCTGCTTTCTTAAAGAAGCCAGGACCACCAGCACACAGACCATCCAATGGATTTGGCCCTCAGGCATCAATCACTACTTAGGAAATCCATGCCATAGCTCTAAATCTTATGGAAACATTTTCTCAATTGTGGTTACCTCCTATGAGATCTTTCTTGCTTGTGTCAAGTTGAAATAAAGAATGGATGAAGAAAATGTGGTGAATTCAGACAATAGAATATTACTTGTTATTTAAAAATAACATCATGAAAATGTCAGACAAATGGATAGAACTAGAAAAAAATTATCCTGGGAGAGATAACTTAGACCCCAAAGCACAAGCGTCATATGTACTAACTTATAACTGGGTATTAGATGCTAATTAAAGAATAATCATGCTATAATCCACAGACCCTAAGAGTCTAATCAACAAGGGAGTCCCATGAGGGGGTGTATAGATCTCCTTGGGAAGGAAAATAGAATATTCAACCTATCTGTTCTTACAGTGTTTAGTTTAGAAAATGCAAAATATTAATCATCCCTCTGCAATTTTAGGTATAAACCTGGAGACCTTTGTCATTCTATAATCCAGGAATATATCCTTTCTGACTCAGGAATCCATGCCCTTAACAAGTAATCAACTAATTACCATATTTTTGTAGACCTTCAGTCCATGTGGTCTAATGTAATTGCATATAACTCAGTTATTCATAACCTAGTTGTGTAAAAACATTGACCAGGCCCTTAGTGACTCTCCTCATTACCCTTAAACTAGTTCTTCTGATAGTTTTATAATTTTTTGTTTACTTTTTACTCCCTAGAATTGCATTAAGTATCTGTTTCTTGCTGAAATAGCTTTGACTATCTTTGTTAATCACAGGTAAACATCATTTTTCTTATAGTATTTTTGTAAATTTATATATATATACACAATTAAATATTATATATATATACACATATGTGCATTATGTGTATCATTCAGAAGGGAGATTCATATTTGTGAATAAAGATATTCTAAACATGGTTTGGAATATTGGAATAGTAAAAACAAAGTTTCATAATAGAAAAGTATAATGATATACTATTCAAATCCTTCTTTTATTCTTGGTGGGTATGTTAAAATTTAAAATAACAGAACATATAGTCTCTGACACTTTCATTTTTCAATATGGAAATGCTTACTTTGGTTGCATTTAAAAGTATTATATACTAACAGATGTCATCATCCTCTTCTAACTTCTGTGCATATGTATGGAATGTCAGTGAAGAGTGGGCCAGTATTCCAGCTCTATACTAGTGCCTGTGGCAACCCGAAGAGGTCTTGTCATAGACCTTTACACAGATAAATCCAAAGTTTTAAACTGTATAGAAAGATCTTCAGGGAAACTATGAAGCAGAGACAGAATTTATAAATGATGAAATTGATAGAAAAGCTACCATTTAAGACAAGGATAAGACACACGCAAGTATTGAAGTGGACAATTCAAGATGTTCTTAAGTGTCTTGACAGAAGTCATTTGTATCACTTTTGTGGCTTTTAAAGCTACAGTAGTCACCAGGTTGATCAGAAGGTCTATGGGTGTTTGATGGTGTTGTCATTGTTTGTCCCCTTATTTTCCTTTTTGCATCAGTGAAATTCATTGTACACTAGTTCTTCAAGTGCACCAGATAGAATGACAGATCATAATGGAGAACAAGGCCAGTTGCAAAGGCAGAGAAAGGAAATAAATTTACGCATTCAGTACAAAGTCAGTTTTTAGTCTTGTTTGTCAGACTACAAAAAGTTGCAAGATTATATCTGAGAATTCATCCAAAGGCCTTTAGTGTGTTTGTTACTATTTTAAAATTGGTACTAAAATATTTCTATATAATTTTTCTATATACAAAATTTTCACAGCAAGTTTTGTTAATTGTACTAGAATTTTTGCTGCCATATGAGGAGAAAATCAGCCATAGTTTGTGAGAAATTGGTTCCTTTACTTTTTTTCCCTGTTCCCCTAATTTTCCATCTTTTCATACTGCTTTGCAGAAGTAAAAAAAAAATCTTTTCAATTTTGAAAATATCTGCATATAATGCATTTAGAATTTTTGAAGTATATTTTGAAGGCTGGATATTATAGCAGAATTTTCCATGTCCAATTAATTTAAAGATTAGTACAGGAAGAAACCTGTGATTGGACAGGGAAAAGGGAGGCAGAGCTAAGGATTGCTGAGACAGGAAGTGACACAGGAGAAGGAGGAAGAGGAAGATGGAGGGTGAACAGGACGACTCAGATTCTCTTGGCTTTAAATAGCCACAGGTAGCTATAATGCCATAGAGGGATAGAATAATTGGGATAACTTGTCTAATCTAGGTGAGCAGCTTGTACCATTATCAATGGGCCCTGAAATTATTGTGCGTGAATTGAGTATTTATTGATATATAAATCTGACTAATTATAAGCTTCTAAAGTTTTGATTTACTGGGTTACTGAAATTTGTGACTGCTGACCACAGGGGGTAGATGTCTGAGAAAGAACAGGTGGTTCTGAGGCAGGGATACCAGAACTGGGAAGAGTACACAGAGGCTAGCCTAGAGACAGTGGGACCTCGGGCAGAGAGTAACTGGGTGTAGCTCGGGAACTATGCCCGCAACAGGCATTATTCTATTTTACTTGCAACTTACTGTATGGACAAGGCTGGACTGTTCTTACTCCTACATCCCCAAGTGCTAACATGAGAGTTGTGTACTGCTGCACCAGCTCTCTTAATTTCAAGATAATTATTGTTGTCTCAGTTGGATGTTGGGAAGTTTTAATTTACATTTTTTCAATATTCTTCCGTGAGCATATATATAATGTGGAAATTATTTTTCTAAATTAAAAAGATTGTTAATGTTCCTTTCTGTAGATTTATGAGTTGGCACAAACTCAGACCAGAATTTTCTTTAAATGTGGTCATAAGGAAAAGTGGCAGTGCCTGCTTCATTATTCACACAGCTGTCTTAATTACTAGTAAATTTTAAAATGAAGTTTTTATCCCATTCCCTTCAGCTATTTTTAACTTCTTCCTTTTATACCTTATGATCAATTGAAATCAAAAGGAAGTAATTTAATTCAAAACAACAGATAATTGTTCCTCACATTCTGCCAGTAGGTCTGGTCTTAAGTCTCTAAGTGCTTAGCCTAGAGCAATACAATTGCAGTTCTCAAAATGTATACTGTTTGGAAGAATTGTCTATTCTTAGAATTTGCAAAAGCTGGCCACAGAGTTACCTTCTGTTGCCAGTATGTAATGATTACTTTATTGAGATAAGCTATATACTTAGCAAATTAATCTTCCATAGCCTGTAGGAAAACAGACATTTAAAATGACTAAAACCCTAGCTTCCTTTTCTTGTAGTGTAAGTCATCTTAAGACACTGTACTGTGGGGACTGCAGCATATGGTAAATACTAAATGCAACAACTGGGCAGAATAGAAGTGAACCATCCTTAGGAATCATTTTTATTTATATATACTATACATAACTGATTTATTAAAGTGGGGATTGCCTAACAGCCCAACATGCAGAACAAAAGTCTGAAATATTTTCCTAATGCAACTCTAAAGTTTGATATACTGAGTTGATGTCAAAAGGGATTAAATGCATGCACATTTCATTTATCTCATTCATTCAAACCAAGCTAAATTTAGCTCACAGGTTTATATCAACATGGGCATTCATACCTTTTCTATGTATTCACAGCGTCACATCTGCTTCCTTTTCCCTTTATCTTGCAATAAACAGGAGCCTGGTTTCAAAATGTCTCAGTTCTTTCATTGAAGGGGAGAGTTGTTTAGATAGAGCACAAGAAACATAACAGTCTCTATTTGTAACTGACTTTAGTCTTTGCTAATTAATTTAGATTTTTCTTTAAAATGCATCATGTAGACAGTAGAAGACAGGTCTAATCTTGCTATCTCCTGCTCTGAGATTTAGTTGAACGTGTCTTCTGAGCTATGCATAAGGAATTATATCTAATGGCCAGCAGATGGCTAGTCCTTAGCTTACATGTGTGTGTTATGATCCAAACCCAGTCTTCTGTAAGAGTAATATTGTTCTTAACCACTATCCTCCTAGTCTTTTATATAGTGTTTAACAGTTAAGACAAATTGTATTAGACCTACATTTTCTAAAGGATCTTTGAGATTCTTTTCAATTGAAATAACATAGGAAATAAAATTAGCAACAACAAACTGATGTCGTATTAAGATTTACAACTTTTCCTATATATATATATATATATATATATATATATATATATATACATACATACATATACATATATATATATATATATATATATATAGAGAGAGAGAGAGAGAGAGAGAGAGAGAATAAAACCACTTTTGAAAAATCAGTAGTATCACTTGCCAGTTTAATCCTCTATTGATGTTTTCAATACTCGAAAATAAAATTTTAATTATTTACAGTGCATGAGGTTTATATATATATATATATATATATATGGTGAGTAAATTAGAATTTAAAGAGTTTAAATATAGAAATAAGATCATCTGTTTATTTTTGGATATCATTATTTAATTAGCATTCTAGAGAGAAAAAAAAAATGTTAACATGTTGTGAAGAGAAAAGCCAAACTGTAAGTCAGAGTTTTGGACAAACGTTACGTTTCACATGTATTTTCCTTTAATAATGAATTAAGAAAAATGCCTATTTGTATTTAAATCAAACATGGCAAGAGCTTAGTTGTTTCATTTAAATGGAAAAGTTGGATATGAATAAATATAAAGTGATTAATAATATTTAAAACCGAAAGGTAAATTTGTTAGGTAAAAGTACAGGAAGTGTGGAATCAAGATCTTCAGGCAAAGACTATGTTAATGAAATAGATGAAAGAGGAGGCTTGCAAACAATAAACAGTGCTACAAGTATAAGGACAGAAAGGAACTCATGAAATTAAATGGATAGCCATAACATTTTATAAAACCATATACAGAATTATTTTCCAATTGCCATAATTTGGGAGTCACACTTCTGACTTAACCTACAGCCTCATACATGATGGCATGGAAAAGTTTTACAAATAAGAGATAAATCCCCCCCATTCTATTAAATATAAAATGAAATCAAGTGCAGCACAAAGTGAATAAGTACTGAAAGGGGATTGCACAATGTGATAAGTATTTAGTGTTGATAAGGCTGATGTGCAACAGTTTCAGATTCAGCATAGTTGATAAGAAAGGGTCTTGATAACCTACCTGTAGGGTTAGAAAGGTTCTACCTGTAATTAAACTATACCTATACATATTTTGTTGTAAAACTATAAGGCATTAGCTTCTTAACCTAATACCCAACACTTTATTATACTGCACTACACTAACTACTATGTTAAAAATAATACATTATACTAGACATAGAATAGAAAAAGAAAAAAAGGGAAATGGAAGAGAAAGAAAAAATGAGAAAATAAATGAAAGAATGATACATAGAGAGGGGTCTCAATGAGAATTGAAAATATTGAATAAAAAACAAAGTTATAATTCTGCTCTGTTCAAGAAAACCATATCATACCACATTATATATGTAGCCCAAAAATAATCAGTAAAAATCTTTCCTCTTTCCTGTTTACTCTTTACTGTTATTAAATTCTGCTATTTAAATGTCTAGTCTACCATGTCTGGGCAGCTCCCCTGAGCTCAGCAGGACATGGAGGCCTCTCTTTCCCAGCAGGTCTTCCTTTTTTCTACCTTATCTGGGAAGCTCAACCCTCTACACTCTACCAGAGGAATACAACATAATCCTTGGCAAAATTACAGGTTGAACTTCTTAGAATGCCTATCCATGCAAATGAGGTATGCACAGAAACTTAAGCCTCAGCCAATGAAAATTAACCCCAAGAAGAACCCCATACCATTCTCCACAGTTTATATATATAGCTCTTGATTCACCCCAAATAAAGTGTATGTGCATAAGTTCTTTCATTGAGCCACCTCTAAGAGAGCTGTATCACTAAAATCCTCAGAGAAGTTCTCCCCTGACCCAATACCAGCTCTCTCCCCCCCGACCTTTAACCCCAGTCATTAACTGCTGGACCAGTAGCCTATTGACCCACCTTTTCTGAACTTTACTCCATCCTCCTACTAGTATGCAGCAGTGTCTGTACACCTTGAGGGAAGAAGCAGAAAATAAAACCACGGGTACTGTTTTCATGTGTAACTATTTTAATACCAAATAGATATGAAAGGTAAGTGAGATTAAAAGATAGGCATTTGTCTTAGTTTGGTGGATGTTAGTTTCTTGGTAAATGAACTTGAAGGACAATGAGCCCAAAATTTGTAAGGCTAACATCATATTAAATTCTTTTCACTTTATATCTTTCAACTACAATCTCTGACTACAGCTACTTCTTATGACCTACCATCTTAACATTGGCATCTCTCATTGGATGACTGCTAATATTTCACAAGTCTCTTCAGGTAATTGGATTTTCAGGTAATTCTATTAATTCTATTAATTCTGAGTAAGGCTAGCATGGAGATTTTCTGATATATTAAATTTTTTAATAAGGAAAATTCTATCTTGAGGTTTGGTCAGGTAAATACCTTGAGTATTTTTCTATGAAAACAGAGAAGAACATGAAATCCACATTTACAGGATAAATAAGGCAATAAATTAAACAACTATTGAACAATGTTTTAATGTCTGGCATTTTGGTCGCACAGTTATCTTGGTTTCAGGTCTCACATATTATTGATATATTTTAACTTGAAGCATCCTTTAGGCATCCCCTCTAGAATTCAAGCAAGGAATTTCATAAGCAGCCGTCAATAACAAGAGAAGCTACTTTTGTTGCCTCAGCAGCCAGAAAAACGGCTAGATTTTGTTTTTCTGGACCTCATTTTGGTTAGAACCTTCTTAAAGATATAGAACACATGCCTTCATGTTGCCCCTTTGAAATTTCAACATGATCAAATAATTTGAGTGAAGATAAAGAGACAAAAATTCCTCTTTTCTTGATTGGGTTGATATTCAAACATTCCTAGAAGAGTGTTCTTTTAGAGGTGAAAAGACAAAGTTTACTTCTTTTTTTTTTAATTTTTTATTAGATATTTTCTTCAATTGTATTTCAAATGCTATCACAAAAGTCCCTTATACCCTACCCTTGTCCTGCTCCCCTACCAACTAATTTCCACTTCTTGGCCCTGGCATACCCCTGTACTGGGGCATATAAAGTTTGCTAGACCAGGGGGCCTCTCTTCCCAATGATGGCCAACTAAGCTATCTTATGCTACATATGGAGCTAGAGACACAAGCTCTGGAGCTACTGAGAGTTCATATTGTTGTTCCACCTATAGGGTTGCAGACCCCTTCAGCTCCTTGGGTACTTTCTCAAGATCCTCCATTCAAGATCCTGTGTTCCATGACTTTGAGCATAAACTTCTGTATTTGTCAGGCACTGGCATAACCTCACAAGAGACAGCTATATCAGGGTCCTGTCAGCAAAATTTTACTGGCATTTGCAATAGTGTCTGTGTTTGGTGAATGATTATGGGATGGATTCTCAGGTGGGGTAATATCTGGATAGTACATGCTTTCTTCTTAGCTCCAAACTTTGTTTCTGCAACTCTTTCCGTGGATATTTTATTCTCTATTCTAGGGAGGAATGAAGTATCCATGCGTTGGTCTTCCTTCTTGATTTTCTTGTGTTTTGCAAATTGCATCTTGGGTATTCTAAGTTTCTGGGCTAATATCCACTAATCAGTGAGTGCATATCAAGTGACTTCTTTTGTGACTGGGTTAACTCACTCAGGATGATATCCTCTAGATACATTCATTTGCCCAAGAATTTCAAAAATTCATTGTTTTTAATACCTGAGTAGCACTCCATTGTGTAAATATACCACATTTTCTGTATTCATACCTCTGTTGAGGGACATCTGGGTTCTTTCCAGCTTCTGGCTATTATAAATAGAGCTGCTATGAACATAGTGGAGCATGTGTCCTTATTAGCAGTTGGAATATCTTCTGGGTATATGCCCAGGAGAGGTATTGCTGGGTCTACCAGTAGTACTATGTCAAGTTTTCTGAGGAACCACCAGACTGATTTCCAGAGTGGCTATACAAGCTTGCAATCGCACCAGCAATGGAGGAGTGTTTCTCTTTCTCCACATCCTCTCCAGCATCTGCTGTCACCTGAATTTTTGACCCTAGCCATTCTGACTGGAGTGAAGTGGAATCTCATGGTTGTTTTGATTTGCATTTCCCTGATGTTAAGGATGTTGAACATTTTTTTCAAGTGCTTCTCAGACCTTTGGTATTCCACAGTTGAGAATTCTTTGTTTAGCTCTGTACCCCATTTTTAATGGGGTTATTTGAATTTCTGGAATTCAGCTTCTTGAGCTCTTTGTATATATTGGATATTAGTTCTCTATCAGATTTAGGATTGGTAAAAATTCTTTCCCAATCTGTTGACTGCCTTTTTGTCTTATTGACAGTATCTTTTTCCCTACAGAAGCTTTGCAATTTTATGAAGTCCCATTTGTCGATTCTTGATCTTACAGCACAGGCCATTGCTGTCCTGTTTAGGAATTTTCCTCCTGTGTCCATATCTTTGAGGCTTTTCCCCACTTTCTCCTCTATAAATTTCAGTGTCTCTGGTTTTATATGGAGTTCTTGGATACACTTAGACTTAAGCTATGTACAAGGAGATAAGAATGGATCAATTTACATTCTTCTACATGATAACCCCCAGTTGTGCCAGCACCATTTGTTGAAAATGCTGTCTTTTTTCCAATGGATGGTTTTAGCTCCCTTGTCAAAGATCAAGTGACCATAGGTGTGTGGGTTCATTTCTGGGTCTTCAATTCTATTCCTTTATTCCTCTATTCCTGACGTACAACGTGTGCTTTGAGCTTTACTAAAATTTCTTTAATGAATGTGACTACCTTTGTATTTGGAGCATAGATATTTAGAATTGAGAGTTCATCTTGGCAGATTTTACCTTTGTTGAGTATGAAGTGCTCCCCTTGTCTTTTTTGATAGCTTTGGGTTGGAATTCAATTTTATTTGATATTAGAATGGCTACTCCAGCTTGTTTCTTCAGACCATTTGCTTGGAAAATTGTTTTTCAGCCTTTTATTCTGAGGTAGTATCTGTCTTTATCCCTGAGGTGGGTTTCCTGTAAGCAGCAAAATGTTGGGTCCTGTTTGTGTAGCCAGTCTATTAGTCTATGTCTTTTTATTGGAGAATTGAGTCCATCGATGTTAAGAAAAATCAATGGAAAGTAATTGTTGCTTCCTGTTATTTTTATTGTTAAATTTGGGAATCTGTTCTTGTGGCTGTCTTCTTTTAGTTTTGTTAAAGGATCATTTTCTTGATTTTTCTAGGGTGTAGTATCCATCTTTGTGTTGGTGTTTTCCCTTTATTATTCTTTGAAGGGCTGGAATGGTGGAAAGATATTGTATGATTTTGCTTTTGTCATGGAATACTTTGGTTTCTCCATCTAAGGTAATTGAGTGTTTTGCTGGTTATAGTAGCCTGAGCTGGCATTTGTGTTCTCTTAGTGTCTGTATAACATCTGTCCAGGATCTTCTGGCTTTCATAGTCTCTGATGAAAAATCTGGTGTGATTCTAATAGATCTGCCTTTATATGTTACTTGACCTTTTTCCCTTACTACTTTTAATATTCTATCTTTATTTAGCACATGTGTTGTTCTGCTTATTATGTGTCAGGCAGAATTTCTTCTCTGGTCCAATCTATTTGGAGTTCTGTAGGCTTCTTGTATGTTCATGGGCATCTCTTTCTTTAGGTTTGGGAAGTTTTCTTCTATAATTTTGTTGAAGATATTTGCTGACCCTTTAAGTTAAAAATTTTCATTCTCATCTATTCCTCTTATCCATAGGTTTGGTCTTCTCATTGTGTCCTGGATTTCTTGGATGTTTTGAGTTAGGATCTTTTTGCATTTTCCATTTTCTTTGATTGTTGTGTCCATGTTCTCTATGGAATCATCTGCACCTGAGATTCTCTCTTTCATCTCTTGTATTCTGTTGCTGATGCTCACATCTATGATTCCTGATTTCTTTCCTAGTGTTTCTGTCTCCAGAATTGTCTCCCTTTGGCTTTTTTTTTCATTGTTTCTACTTTCATTTTTAGATCTTGCATGGTTTTGTTCAATTCCATCCCCTTTTGGTTGTCTTTTCCTGTAATTCTTTAAGCGATTTTTGTGTTTCTTCTACCTGTTTAGCAGTGTTCTCCTGTAATTCCTTGAGGTATTTTTGTGCTTCCTCTTTAAGGGCTCCTACCTGTTTAGCAGTGTTCTCCTGTATTTCTTTAAGTGAGTTATTAATGCCCTTCTTAAAATCTTCTACAACCATCATGATATATGATTTTAAATCTGTGTCTTGGTTTTTGGGTGTGTTGGGGTATCCAGGACTTGCTGTGGTGAGCATACTGGGTTCTGGTGATGCCCAGTGTTCTTGGTTTCTGTTAGTAAGATTCTTACGTTTGTCTTTCGCCACTGGAAATCTCTGGTGTTAATGTTCAAGCTGTCTTTGGCTGGATCTTGATCCTCCTGTGATTCTGTTAGCCTCTGTCAGCACTCCTGGGAGTCCAACTCTCACCTGAGTTCCAATGGTCAGAGTACTCTTTGCAGTCAGGCTCTCCTCTTGCAGGGCAGGTGTCCAGCAGTCTGGAGCTCTGATCCACCTCCTGAGTCCTGGGGTGAGGGCCCTCCCTGAAGGCAGACTCTCCTCTGGCAAGGAAGGTTCCCAGGGGTCTGGGTCTCAGCTCTGCCTCTTAGCTGAGGAGGAAAGCCCGTCGGGACCCTGACCAAGCTCTATTGCTTCTATCTCCCACGTTCTCTCAGGTGATCAGGAGGTCTTGGGTATGCTAGAGATCCTGCAGTGTGGAGAGTCCTCTGGTGCCCTAGACACCCTGGGCCGGGTTCATGCAGAAGATGGCGGGGCTGGCCCCGAACTGAATGGATCCCAGCCTCAGGTCAGGCGGGGTTCCTCTGTCCCTGTTCCTGCTGTCACAAGACCCTCCGCGATTCTTTGGAGCTACTGTTGTGTTCTACTCACCCATGATCCCGAGGTAATCCAGAGGTCCTGCAGCATGGTGAGCACTCTGGAGCCCTTAGAGGCTTCCACTGGGCTCAGAAGGAAGATGGCAGGGGTGGCCCAGACTGGAATGGATCAAAAGTTTACTTCTTTATTCATCATCTATCCAATGTAGACTTAAGCAAAATATGAAATTGTAAAAAATAATAGAAAATGCAGATCTTTTAGATCCAACAGACAAAATAAATCATTCTGTCAATTTTTTAATGGGCTCTAAACATTTAATTTTCTGTTTAACACCAATGTTTCAAGGACAAAGTATGTTCGCCCCCAAGAAATATTTTGGAAATGGCTTTTAAATGACATTATTTTAAAGAAAACATATGATCACATATATTTTATACTGTACAATGCTCATTTATAAAACATTAAGAAAGTGAAAAGTAATATGCAAAATTTACTTTGTACATAGAGAGCTCCTGGCTGAGTTGTTGACTTTTTCTTATTAAAATTAAATGTCTCTATGAAAGTCTCTATACATGACATTTCAAATGAACCAGTAAGTGTAGTTTATCACAAAAATGTTAATGCAGTAATATGCCAATTGGATTGTCTTCCAGTCCTAAAGGTTTCCATTCACATTGTTGAGCATATGAAACATATATGACTAAATTAAGATGAATTGTACTTCTTAAAATGAAATTTGTTAATTTGAATATGGTCTGTTACACAATTTCTTTCACTAATTTCTCTACTGCTTTTTTTTTTTTTTAGATTTATTTATTTATTATATATAAGTATACTGTAGCTGTCTTCAGACACTCCAGAAGAGGGCGCCAGATCTCGTTATGGATGGTTGTGAGCCACCATGTGGTTGCTGGGATTTGAACTCTGGACCTTCGGAAGAGCAGTCGGGTGCTCTTACCCACTGAGCCATCTCGCCAGCCCTCTACTGCTTTTAAACAAAGGTAGCAAGAGAACTTAACTACAAGTAGGTAATAGCCATATATCTTTAGTAGTCAAGTCAGTATTTCAGTCAACAGTTAAAATGTGGTCGACTTCCTGATCTTGAATCATCTAGGACTGATCTCTGTGCTTTAAGTAAAACACTGACAGGTTCACAAAATGCCATCCTATATTTTGCCCATTTATTTTCTGTGATCCATAAACCTAGTTAATTAAAATTATTTCAATTGTTAATAGTAACACTGAATTTGACCTCCATCCATATTACAATTTTTAAAATGACTGACATGTTTATCTTATTTCAGAGTATTGAGATCATCTGAAGAAGAAAGAATTACAATATTGGGAGGAAAATAATTAAATTTCTCCAATAAGAAACCTTAACTGAATCCAGGATGGTAACAATGTGTATCATGTTTCATAAATTCCCTTGAAATTTAATAATGACTAGTTTTATAAATAACATCGACTGAGTATATTTTAAGATGCAAAGCCTTATGAGGCTAACTGCTTTCAAAGAACTTTGAGGACATTACTAAGTACTTAAGCCTTACTGGGGGAAACTGAGGGATGCTGTGTGGCTGTTGTATCAGACTAGGATGGGATACCGTAGCAGTAAAGTATTGTCATCTGGTAAGTAATCTGATGGACATTTGATATTTATGACTGCTGGAAGCTTTTCACATCCTCTCAAGAACAACCACTGAGCAGGGGACCCTCAAACATCTCCATTTTATTATGAGAAAATAAATTGAAAATAAATAAGAAAACAAGAGCAATGTGAACGAGAGAAATCCTGGGGAGTGAGAATTTGTTGACTCCCTAGGAGGAATTCAATAACAGGCAAGTTGGACTTTTTATAAAAGGGCTACTTCATGCTGATTCCCTAGAGGACTATGTTCATGTACCAGAATACCTGCTATTAATTTCTTAGGTTCCACTGCAGGAGGAGCAATTTCTCTATCTGCTTTCCACACTCCTTACATCATGGTGTTTTAGAGACATCTAAAAATAAAACAAGACAGATAGCTAAGGTTGTTGTTAACAAAAATTCTTCAGAAGGAACCCCTCATACTTTTTTTATTTTAAAAACATACAAAACTTCATCAATTAACATTATTAAGTATGCTTTTTCTTTAAAATCCATCTCATGTTGATGTCATTCCTTAATACTACTATGGGTAATTATTTTTAAAAGGAATTTATAGAGCATTTATGCATATGTTTATTTATATGCTAATTAAATATTAATTCATGAACAGTATGCAGGTAATTCTCACATTTATTAAAAATTTTAATGGATGTTAATGTTGGGTCAATTTAAATGGGCCAGAGAGTGTACAGACACTGGGTCCAATATTACTTATCATGTATTTCATTAATCTTCTTAGAATACCATGCATGTGTCTCAATCGTATTTACTTCCTACTCTTCCTAACTCCCCAAATATCCATGTGTTACCTAAGCACCTCTTTTAAGTTCCTATCACTCTACTATCACATCTTTTTCCAGAAGCTGAATTTCTCAGTACAAAAATCTAATAGTCTTCTCTTGCTTAGGACAATTCTGGGTTGTTTTTGTCTCTGACTTAGACATAGCAGTGGAAGAGCAGGTCTTTTTCTCTCTCTCCCTGCAACCCACCCCCCACCCCTGTGTGAATAAACATGCATATGTGCACACCCTTGAACATATGGAAGTTCAAAGTTGATGTTGGTCATGTTCCTTAATTATGGTTTTTGAAATGCTTTATTTTTTTTTCTTTTTGTAAATTTCACATTTTGGACCCCAATCACACTTACTTCCCTCTCCCTTCACTCTTGCAATCTCCCCCCAAAAGAAAACCAAAATAGTTACAAACAAATAAGTCTCACCCTGTAAACTGCTGTGTGTCACACAGTAAACCCTTTTGCTCAGAGTCCAATTATTTTTATACAGTATTTCTTGATTTAGAGCCATACTCTGGAGTGTTGTCCACTTATAACCTTAAAGAAAACTGATTCCCCTCTCCCATCAAAAGCAATCATTTGTCAATAGTTTCAGTTAATGTGGGGTATCATACATTCCTCCAACCTGCATGCTATGTATAGTTAGACTGATCATGTGCCTGTCTTTCCCAGGTAAGAAGGTTTCTGGGAATTCATGAGTGCAGTAGTCCTACTGTGTACATGTACTGTTTTGTACCCATCCTCCCTGACCATTGATGTTAACAGTTTTATTTTTTAACTTTTATCATCATCATTTTATTTATTCTCTTTACATGTCACTCACTGAACCCTTTACTTGTCAAGCACTCCAACAATCCTTCCTCCCCATTCCCCAACCCCTCCTCTTCTGAACTGGCAAGGATCCCTCTGGGTATTCCCCCACCCTGGTACATCAAGTCTCTGTGTGGCTCGGTGCATCCTCTCCTGTAGCTGCCTGCAGCTACATGAACCAGGTTCCCGAAAGGAAGGTTGGGGCTATATAGGGGAAAATGTGAGAGAAATAACAAGCCAAGACCAAGTTTTCTGATCAAGGCCAATGTTTATTTAAAAGTCTGAAATTATAAAGGGGGGAGGATCCCATCCCCTTTCATCAGCATAGTGTCAGAAGAACAGGTTCAGCATCTCAGTAGGTAGTGGCTTCTTTGAGGAAACTGCAGACCTGGCAGAACAATAGACCTAATCTAGGTCTGAAGACTCTAGCCTAGGTGGGCTAGATAGCTGACAGTGGCAGAACAGGTATAAGCCAGCCTGCTCAAGGCTGGGGGAGGCTACACTCTCCTACTGAGGTCAGACAAGCTTCTGCCAAGCTAGAAGAACATATCCCATGGATAAAAACCAGCTCATTGGGTAGCCTCCACTCAAGTTGCTCAGGACCTACATGAAGACCGAGCTGCACATCTGCTACATATGTTTAGAGAGGTCCAGTTGCAGTCTTTGTATGTTCTTTGATTCTTTGTATGTTCTTTGATGTTCTTTGATTGTTCAGTCTCTGAGAGCCCCAAGGGTTGAGGTTAATTGACTCTGTTGGTCTTCCTATCCACTTAGAGGCTACAATTTTTCCTCTTGTTCATCCATAAGGGTCCCTAAGCTCCATCCACTGTTTGGCTGTGGGGCTTTGTGCATCTGTCTGAATCAGCTACTCAGTGCTGCCTTTCAGAATATAGCCATATTAGGCTCCTGTCTGTAAGCATAATAAAGCAATCTTAGCACACCATCTTCCATTATAGTCTCTATGCCTATAAGGATGGTGGCCAAATAGAAATTTCATTTGTAACTGAGTACCACACTGTGGTTCAGATTTATTTTACTGTTATTTCTGCAAGCTTGATTTTGATAACAATTATATTAGATAGGCAAACTGAATGGTATATTTCCCTGAATAACTTTAGTGTTTCTTATTTGACAGCCAAAACCTTTAATGGAAGGAGAAGGCTGATATTCTCTATTTAGTGAGATAATTCTGATGTATAGATGGCAAATGAAAACTCTCCCTGGAGTCTGGCAGTTACCAAGTCAGCCTTTGTGTCTTGGGAATTGTTAGTTTTCATGACTATGTGACTCTGTTCCATATAGCATTATAAATATCTAACTTGTATTTATTTGTATCTCTATCTATATTTGAGGCATTGTATTATTTTTGTTGGAATGCATAATAAGGCAGTTTGAATTTCTTCTTATAAATCACCTTTCTACTTTTATGGACCTTTCATCATTTATCCTAAGTAATTATTATCTTGGAAAAGAAGTAAAATAATTAAGGATACTGAAATTTTCAATTTTTTTTATATTATCTCATAATCTAAATACAAATATAATAACTAAATACAGACATAATAGCTATGTACCTAAATGAATTTTACTCAATAGATTTTTCCCTCTCAATATGTTCAATGATACTTATATCTGTTTAAAATGTCATATTAAAATCTTTGCAAGGATTGATACAGATGATCATGTGTAGTTGAGTACTCCATTGTGTTTTAGAAATTTTTATTGATATTTCATTGAAGTTATTTTGGATAAGGTTAATATTTGCATTATTAAACTGAGCTGTAATTCCATGAATAATTTAAATGGATCTTATTTGGTCAGTTTAAGATGTGAATAGCCTGATATTCTCAAATATCCCTCTCCCCAATTAAGAAATGGCACCAAATAAAATTAAGTTTCTGTATAGAAAAACATACAGAAAAACCATATAGCCCATAGAATGAGAGTAAATTTTTCCTGGTTTGCTTCATACAATGGCTACTATTCAAAATTCATAAAGAACTTCTGAAATTAAGTATTAAAAACTACCCAACTGCCAGTGAGTAAATGGGATAATGACATGTCAGTTCCCCCATCCCCCCAAAAAAGATGTATAAGTATATAATAAAATATCCAATAAATAATTTTAAAAGTTTAGGATATTCTAGTCTTCAGAGAAATGCAAATTTATACTAATCTGCTGTACCATTTCATGCTAGTCAGAATGGCTACCAAGAACTCTGACAGCAGGAACAGAAAGGTCCTGGAGTAATGGAGTATTTATTTATTCATGATTGTGAATAGAAACTAATCATTTACCACAAAAATTCACATGAAGCCTCCTTCATAAAATAAAAATATCACTACCATATGACTATGTAATATCACTCTTGACCATGTACCAAAAGATAACTAACCTCAGAGGTATTTGTGTATCCATGTATATTACCATCTGTCCATGATAGCAAGATAACAAGGACATTGAATCAGAGTAGGTCTAGCAACAGAAAGATGAACGATGAAAATGTGGTTTTATAAATATATGTGTGTGTGTGTGTGTGTGTGTGTGTGTGTGTGTGTGTGTGTATATATATATATATATGCATCTGATTTTATTTGGATGCATTTTCTAGGAAAATGGATTGAACTTGAAAGTCTTATGTGGAGAGATTCACACCTAGAAAGATGAATACTATATGTTCTTACTCATATATTGAGTCTAACATATGGTCTCTACATTTTGACATGTAATGGGAATAAAAGTGGATAAATTCTAAAAATACATAAGAGAAGTGTAGGATGTGGGTTCTGCATTCTGTCTCACAGCTAGGGTGTATGAACTCTGTTCAGGCAGATGAAATGGAAGGTGTGTTAGACTACAAAGATTACAATACCGTAAGATTGTGGCTGCAGCATGGGTTAGGAATGAGGCAGGCTGAGACCCAGAAGGTAAGAATTCTCAAACTCCTAGGCATGGAGTTGCCACTGGGATTCTTGGAGTTAGGAAGGAAGGGTGCCCTTGGGGGCTGGAGAAGAGCCTGCCTGGAGGGAAGGGATCTCTGTTTTAGCTCAGGGGTGAGTGTTGGGACATTCTGGGGGAGACTTAAGCTTAAGCTGCTTCAACTACTATGCCTGTCAAAGACTTTCCCCCACTGTGGTTCTTGATGAGAGAAACAGTCCTTGCTTGTCCAAATTGTTTATTGGTCATGAAAAATGGATACATACACCTTACTCAGGGTAGACTAGAGATAAAATACCCTATCCAAGAAGGAATGTGCAGAAAGGGAAGCTTATTAACTAAAACTTCCAGTGGCCCATCTAGATACCTCATAGTGGTCACACCCTTCATGAATCAGCTCAATCTGTTCAGTTTTTGTCTCGTGACACAGTTCCACCTGCGTCACATAGTGAAATCAGTTAAAGCTTGTCCCTGACTAGCTTACAAATAAATGAGACTCAGACTGTGGTTATTTTATTTGGCTCTGACAATTACTGAAGGGTAATGTGAAATCTGCTCTTCTAACTGTTGGCCTGGCTACCTCCCCAGCCATGTAGCCCAGACATTTGCTCTTTCTCCTGGCCATGTACTCATGGTCTACCGCCCCTCAATGCAGCCTCCTTTCTCTTCTTTATTCTTCCTCCTTCTCCAACCAGGTCACTTTAAACTCACCTACCTGTAATCCCCCCTGTATTGGCTATAGTCAATAGTTTTAGATCAAGGAAAAAGATTTGCACAAGAAAAACTTGTAAGTAGGAGAAGTCACTCATAGGCCTAGACCTTCAGGTGTAGAATTTAGTACGACAATACAAAGCAGCAGAACAAACCTCCAGAGAGAACACTATGGAGGGCAGAAACATCTAATGAGAAAAGATAGTGGTAGAATTAGGAAATACATCAAAATGGTGGAGTCCTGAAAGGAATATTCTAGCTTAGAGGTTGTGTATGCAGAGTTAAGTACAGGGAAAGCCTGCTAATACATAAGTACCATGTTTGAAAATCTCAGTAATATTCTTTGTTGTGAATGCTAATTAAAACTATTTTGTTTTAATATCCCTTATAGAATGACTCTTGAATTCTTACTATGAAATATATATCTTTTTATACATATATATATGTATATAATGCAAAACTTTGAATCATTAATCAGGTTATTTGTTTAAATAAAATTAAATATTCTTTACAGTATTTAAAATTTTTATTTTAGGTGTGAACTAAACTAAGAACGGATTTGGCACTGCATTGTTTGTTCCTATATAGTAGACATTAATGTTTCTATGCTACTCTATCACTTGTTAGTTTACAATCGTCTATGTATCCTGCCCCTTCCCTAGACTCTTTGGGCACACATCTATAAGCAAAACACATATCTGCATGGAATATATATATATATATATATATATATATATATATATATATATATTTATAGTAACAGAATTCATAAGTATTGGCTTCTTTTACAACTTTATTAGTGTGTTGGATTAATACATTACTAATTATGTGACATGAAAGATTAACTATATTTTTAAGCTATTGTCAGCTTTAATTTGAATTTCTTTACCTTAAAGGAAACAGAATTAGTATGTCAAATGGATATCTGCACACTCGTTTATTGTAGTAACAGTCAAAGTAACTGAGAGAGGGAGTTAGCCTAAGTATATATGCAGGGATTATATATATATATATATATATATATATATATATATATATATTTCTAATTAGAATGCAGTACTGTTCAGTCATGAGGAAGAATTTACTCTTGTCACTTCAGCAATATGAAGGAAGTCAACACAGCTGGAGGGTACTTCTTTTAGTATTTTAAATAAATAAGATGCACAAATGTTAAAAAGGAAAACACTTAGATATTTAGATGATTCTATTATGAAATATAACCATAATCATTGCAGATATTCTTTTTCAAATATGATTTAGAGAAAAAGCATTTTGTTTTAATAAGATAAATTTTATAACACAAATGAAGTGTTTGTCTTCCCCTCACACAGTTTCTGCTCCCTTGCCTTTGAGAAAGTGGGCACTGCTAGGTACCTCCAACCCCTGTTACATAAGTCTCTGCACGACTAGGCACATCCTTGCCCACTGAGGTCAGAAAAGGCAGCTCTCTGCTATATATGTATAGCCTTTGTTTGGTGACTCTGTCTCTAAAATCTCACAGGGGTCCAAGTTAGTTGACACTTTTGGTCTTCCTGTGGGTTCCCATCTCCTTTAGGCGCTTTCATCCTTCCCTCACCTCTTCTATAATGGTCCCTGACTTCAGTCCAGGGTTTGACTATGGGTGTCTCCATCTGTTTCAAGAAATTAGTATATTTTTCTCATTTTAATAGTTCTTACAAATTTTCATACAATGCATTTTTATCATATTCAGCCTCTCTCCCAAACCCATGAGACATACAACTTCATTACATACCAATTGCTATATAATCCTTAAAAGAAAGCAAAACTGCACAATGCCAACAACATATACCATTACAAAACGTGAGTTATATTTTGTGTTGCCCATATGCTCTTGGATGTTTGTGTCATTTACATGAAGTAGTGTGAACCTACCATATATTCAAGAAAGCTAACTGTCCTTTTCCCAGTATCTACCATGACTGAAATGGCTGATAGCTCCTTAGCTAAGTTTAAGAATTTAGAAAATGACCAATTAATTTCTGTGATAATATAATGGTCTGTGCCCTCTTCTTCTGGACCCTCTGTTCCCTTCTATAGCTGCACTTCTGCTTCCATATCTCACATATTCTATCTCCCAGTCTCTCCTATCCTTAAGATCTCCTTTCTCTTCTTATGGCCTGCTTCCTGTTATATGACTTATGTATACAAGTCCACAAAAGTGAAAGGGCAGGACCTGCTTATTATGTGGACATTTGCACATATGCATCATTTATCTATTTGAGTCTGTCTTAGTTTTTTGTAACATAATCTTCGGCTGGGACTGGATTTTATTTCAAGCCTCTCTTGTGCAAAGTTATCAGGCCTCTTTCAGGCTATGTTCAGAATATAATTTCACTTGGTTTCTCCTGACACCTGGTTTTCTGTAGGCGACTCATTTCTAGTTCTATCTACACCTGTAGCTTATTTTTTGACTATCCTTGAACGACTCTCTATGTTATAGCAAAGAATGACAGCTCTGATAGTCTCTTCTAAACGTGTGATTTTTTTTTTTTTTGAACAACCGTTCAATTATCTCATGTGGCTTTTCTGTAGACTAGCTCTTTTATGTTCTTTTATTCCCTTATTTCAAAAGAGCACATTCTTTATTAGCTCCCTATGAAAGTATTAAAAAAATAGTAGAATGAAGGGTATGATTTGTATGCTTTGCAATATTGTTATTCAATATAATGGTTGAGGACGATGCTATCTATAGAATTTGTAAAAGATGGAATAGCCCTTAAAGGTATTCAATAATTTCTTAATTTTCTTCTATTAAAATAGTAGCTAAGAAAATCTAACATAATGCAGTTTTGAACATTAATAATAATTCTATTTTTTGTAAGCCTTAAGACTGATTAAACTACAAAACTGAATAATATTATATATAGATATTGAAATTTCATTTTATTCTTTATATATTGTGATGGGACTTTGATAGGACAATCGATTAGGACTGAAATGATTCTGATTAATTTTTAAGTCCTTTGTTTAAAATGTGCTCAATTAATTATGCAAGAAAAATATTACATGGTAAGATAAATTGAGACATTTTGATTCAGAGAGGCAGAGTGGACTGTGCATTAAGTGAGTATTAACCTTGGTACAGATAATACCCTTTTCTCCTCTTATACATAAAGGATGTGCCATGTACTAAGTCTGTCTAGATATGTAATGATGTAGAAGAACAAAGCTAACCAGGATACAGAAATCCCATCCTGACCATACTATGCAATATGTTTATGCTGATATCATATAGGTCTTGTTTGTTTTTAATTATCTAAAAAATCAATAATATTGGAAAAGCCACTATTAAACCATGAGAAAGTGACCAAAGGTATTTTAACAATATACTTGCTTAAGAACAGACCAAATCTATAATAAATCCTACTTAATAATCTCCTAAAATATACACCATTTACTACGACTTTGTGGTTATGTGTAACAAGTGATAAGCTTTTATTCTGTTTTCAAAACTTTGTGTTTATCTGTGATGAAGGTACATTAACAAAATGAAAAATGGGAAAAATTGATCTTAGAAAAATAGGTACCAATTAAGAAAACTCAAAAAATATTCCTATACTATTTCACATTTTTATCTAGTCATTGTCTTTTAAGAAAATATCACTTGGGTATTAAAAAGCATTTGTATCTTGTATGATTTTGAATTGCAACAAATTTATATCATATTGATAGCAGTATTTAATTTGCTTATATGTTGAGAAAATACTTGACTATTTGCATTAATATTAATTTCTAGTTATAACAAACGATTATATCAAGCTACCTTTGAATGGGCATTATAATTTTTTTAGTGATTGAATGAACTGTATTCCCATGTTAATAGGTGATGAGGCTGCTGCATATATCAAAGGATTGTCCACATCCATTCTTTTTGAAAGTATTGGGCATCCACCAAGACAACAGATACAGAAACTTTCAACTAGATACTTAGTGTTTTGTTTCTGCTAATAGACCTTAGAAGCTGCTTTGTTCATATAAAGCATATAACAAATATGTGACCAAGTCAAATAAAGTACTCAATAGGTATGCTCTTACTTTTCTCTAATGAAAAGTAATTAATTCATGCAAGATTAATGAAAGTGATGTATGGCTGCCAAATATGAGAACTGAATTGATCCACAAAACAGTCAATGAGATAGACAAGATCATATTTTATAAGAGGGCTATGTAAGTTACATTGAATTGGGATTATAACAAAGAAAGCATGACCAAATTAAATATTTAGAAAATATTAAGATGTTAATTATTGAGATTATGTGGCAATGTAGTAAAATGTGCATGCCCTTTTATATAAGGCAAGGGAATAGAAAACTTCTTTTTACATAAATTGCACCTCTTCAATATATGTGTCCTTATCAGTGTGTCTTGAGAATGAATAATGGAAACAACAGAAATTATTATTCTGTGACAGTGTTGAAATGTCGTGAATAGCATGTTTAATGTGTTAAGCACCTTAAAAATTAAGCAAAGTGGAAAAAATAGCTTAAAAATGCTTGAATTATGTTTGACTAGAGTAGTATACTCATGAAAATATGTTAACAATGCACTTAAGGAACTAATAATTTCAGTTTCTGATGGTGATTTGTCTCATCCTTTGAGATATGATTGAATTCTAGGCAGGTCATGATGACCTTGGAATATACAAGTTCAATATTATTATATTTCCTGTTATTTCAGTAGAGCTAGAGTAATCATTTTATGTAGAACACTTACAAGAATAGTTCCTAACAAAGAAAAGTGACTCAGCAAATCAGATAACTGCTTCATTGTTATTCCTGTTGTTTTGTTGAATAGCAATTCAACAAAAGCAACTAAAGTCAGGTTTTATTTTGGGTAATACAGTCTGGGTGGGGGAGTCATGGTGACAGAAACTTGAGGAAGTTACCCTCTTTCTGCACAGTGTCTAGAAACAGAGAGATATAAATTCTAGAGGTCAGGTAGCTTCCTTTTTCTACAGTATAGGACACAAACTAGAGAATGCTGTTGTCCACAGTCAGTAGAGGTGTTTCCATTTTAGTTAAATAGATAAAGAAAATTGCTCGCAGGCATATCTATGGTTAACCTCATCCAAAGGAACTTGTCTTGCAACTTATTTAGACTCTCTATCACATCAGTTGACAGCCTGTACTAAACATCAATAATGTAATCTGTCCTTTTTATCGTTTATCTTAAGTAGAATAGTTTTAACATTTAATGTTATCATAGCATGTTCTCAAATATTAGAAAAATTGTCTTTCTGTAATTTAGAAAGGATGTTTCAGAAAATTTGTAGTTTTCACAAGTTAAGATTGGATGAAAAACAGTGCTCAAAATTTGATATCCTGCATTAAATGCACACTTTGAAAGATTAAGTGTAATGAAAATATCTGATATTTCCAATGGTCTCTAGACAACACATGGGAATGGGTCATGAGACTAATAGAAATGTGGTCCACAGGTTGTTTTTGGTTTTGTTTTTAAACAATTTATTTATTATATGGAAGTACACTGTAGCTGTCTTCAGACACATAAGAAGAGGGTATCAAATCTCATTACAGATGGTTGTGAGCCACTATGTGGTTGCTGGGATTTGAACTCAGGACCACTGAAGGAATAGTCAGTGTTCTTAACCACTGAACCATCTCTCAAGCCTGGCTCACAGGTTTAGAACTACTGATTAGAGGGTCTTACAGAAGAGAGGCTATATTACTTTGGGGCATCTACTGGGCCACACTGGATAATCTGAGGATAGGTAACCAATGGGTACTAGGATTTTTACTTGATTGCTAATGGTTTGTTATAGACTTGGCCTTCCCCCTATTATAGGTAGTTAGGTAATTCCTCTACACACACACACACACACACACGCACACACACACACAGATATATATGTATGTATATATATATATAAATATATATATATGTATTCTACAATAACACGTATAAACAGTAACATTATTGATCTCAGAATAAGGAAATATGTGTAATAAAACTTTTAGAAAAATGCCACGACTAAGTATATAAATCCTAAAAACACAAACAAACAAAAAAATGCCACTAGGCTTCAGGAAGCCTTAAATAATATATTATGATACAAGTTACAAGTTGCTTTATCTCCAGAGAGTAATGGAAATTTATTGAGAAATCTTTTGAAACAATTTAAATAATTATATGTACATATTTGTATGATTATAATCATTACCACAAATCATCATCTTATAGAATAATGTTAATATTTTAAAGTTGACTCAAATCGCTTCTCGGCCTTTTGGCTGAGATCAAGTGTAAAGTTGACTCAATGATACTCTATAATTACAACTGAAAAACCTTCATGCTCATCCGGCTGGATCAGCGCCGGGGTAGCGGGAGCACAGGGTTGCCTGACACCCGCCAGCTACCCACGACCCCCGCCGCAGGATTTTGGGACTGCTGGTGAGTGGAACACAGCTTCTGCTCCAGTCCAATCACTCGGGACCTGAGACTGCTCTGGTTGGGGAGAGAGAAATCCGGCCTACATAGGGCCACAACCCTCTTCCGGTCAGAAAAGCACCGGGGCAGCTGGGGCGCAGGGTCTGCTGACACTCGCCAGCTCCCCACAACACCCGCCACAGGATCTTAAGACTTCTGGTGAGTGGAGCACAGCTTCTGCTCCAATCCAATTGCGCGGGACCTGAGACTGCATTAGTTAGGGAAGCAGAAACCGGCCTGAGTAGGACCACAGGCCTCATCTGGCTGGATCAGCGCCGGGGTAGCGGGAGCGCAGGATTGCCTGACATCCGCCAGCTACCCAAGACCCCCGCCGCAGGATTTTGGGACTGCTGGTGAGTGGAACACAGCTTCTGCTCCAGTCCAATCACGCAGGACCTGAGACTGCTCTGGTTGGGGAGAGAGAAATCCGGCCTACATAGGGCCACAACCCTCTTCCGGTCAGAAAAGCACCGGGGCAGCTGGGGCGCAGGGTCTGCTGACACTCACCAGCTACCCACGACCCCCGCCGCAGGATTTTGGGACTGCTGGTGAGTGGAACACAGCTTCTGCTCCAATCCAATTGAGCGGGACCTGAGACTGCATTAGTTAGGGAAGCAGAAACCGGCCTGAGTAGGGCCACAGGCCTCATCCGGCTGGATCAGCGCCAGGGTAGCAGGAGCGCAGGGTTGCCTGACACCCGCCAGCTACCCACGACCCCCGCCGCAGGATTTTGGGACTGCTGGTGAGTGGAACACAGCTTCTGCTCCAGTCCAATCACGCGGGACCTGAGACTGCTCTGGTTGGGGAGAGAGAAATCCGGCCTACATAGGGCCACAACCCTCTTCCGGTCAGAAAAGCACCGGGGCAGCTGGGGCGCAGGGTCTGCTGACACTCACCAGCTACCCACAACACCCTCCACAGGATCTTAAGACTTCTGGTGAGTGGAGCACAGCTTCTGCTCCAATCCAATTGCGCGGGACCTGAGACTGCATTAGTTAGGGAAGCAGAAGCCGGCCTGAGTAGGGCCACAGGCCTCATCCGGCTGGATCAGCGCCAGGGTAGCGGGAGCGCAGGGTTGCCTGACACCTGCCAGCTACCCACGACCCCCGCCGCAGGATCTTGGGACTGCTGGTGAGTGGAACACAGCTTCTGCTCCAGTCCAATCACGCGGGACCTGAGACTGCTCTTGTTGGGGAAAGAGAAATCCAGCCTACATAGGGCCACAACCCTCTTCCGGTCAGAAAAGCACCGGGGCAGCTGGGGCACAGGGTCGGCTGACACTCACCAGCTACCCACAACACCCACCACAGGATCTTAAGACTTCTGGAGAGTGGAACACAGCTTCTGCTCCAATCCAATTGCACACGGGACCAGAGAATGCATTAGTTAGGGAAGCAGAAAAACGGCCTGAGTAGGACCACAGGCCTCTTCCGGCTGGACCAGCACCGGGGTACCTTCAGCTACCCACGACCCCCGCCGCAGGATTTAGAGACTGCTGGTGAGTGGAACACAGCTTCTGCTCCAATCTTTAAATAGTGACAACGATAACAACTAACCCCAGAGATTACCAGATGGCGAAAGGTAAACGTAATAATCTTACTAACAGGAACCAAGACCACTCACCATCATCAGAACCCAGCACCCCCACTTCGCCCAGTCCAGGGCACCCCAACACACCGGAAAAGCTAGACACGGATTTAAAAGCATATCTCCTGATGATGATAGAGGACTTCAAGAAGGACTTTAATAACACACTTAAAGAAATGCAGGAGAACACTGATAAAAAGGCAGAAGACAATAAAGAGGAAGCACAAAAATCCCTTAAAGAATTGCAGGAGAACACTGCTAAAGAGTTACAAATCCTTAAAGAAAAACATGATAACATAATCAAACAGGTAGAAGTCCTTACAGAAAAACAGGAAAACACATCCAAACAGATGATGGAAATGAACAAAACCATACTAGACCTAAAAAGGGAAGTAGACACAATAAAGAAAACCCAAAATGAGGCAACACTGGAGATAGAAACCCTAGGAAAGAAATCTGGAACCATAGATACGAGCATCAGCAACAGAATACAAGAGATGGAAGAGAGAATCTCAGGTGCAGAAGATTCCATAGAGAACATCGGCACAACAATCAAGGAAAATGTAAAATGCAAAAAGATCCTAACTCAAAACATCCAAGAAATACAGGACATAATGAGAAGACCAAACCTACGGATAATAGGAGTGAATGAGAATGAAGATTTTCAACTCAAAGGACCAGCAAACATCTTCAACAAAATTATAGAAGAAAACTTCCCAAATCTAAAGAAAGAGATGCCCATGAACATACAAGAAGCCTACAGAACTCCAAATAGACTGGACCAGAAAAGAAATACCTCCCGACACATAATAATCAGAGCAACAAATGCTCTAAATAAAGATAGAATACTAAAAGCAGTAAGAGAAAAAGGCCAAGTAACATATAAAGGCAAGCCTATCAGAATTACACCAGACTTTTCACCAGAGACTATGAAAGCCAGAAGATCCTGGACGGATGTTATACAGACACTAAAAGAACACAAATTCCAGCCCAGGCTACTATACCCAGCCAAACTCTCAATTAACATAGATGGAGAAACCAAAGTATTCCACGACAAAACCAAATTCACTCATTATCTCTCCACGAATCCAGCCCTTCAAAGGATAATAACAGAAAAAAACCAATACAAGGACAGGAACCACGCCCTAGAAACAACAAGAAGGTAATCCCTCAACAAACCTAAAAGAAGACAGCCACAAGAACAAAATGCCAACTTTAACATCAAAAATAACAGGAAACAACAATTACTTTTCCTTAATATCTCTTAATATCAATGGACTCAACTCCCCGATAAAAAGACATAGACTAACAAACTGGCTACACAAACAAGACCCAACATTTTGCTGCTTACAGGAAACTCATCTCAGAGAAAAGGATAGACACTACCTCAGAATGAAAGGCTGGAAAACAATTTTCCAAGCAAATGGCATGAAGAAACAAGCTGGAGTAGCCATTCTAATATCTGATAAGATTGACTTCCAACCCAAAGTCATTAAAAAAGACAGGGAGGGACACTTCATACTCATCAAAGGTAAAATCCTCCAAGAGGAACTATCAATCCTGAATATCTATGCTCCAAATACAAAGGCAGCCACATTCATTAAAGAAACTTTAGTAAAGCTCAAAGCACACATTGCACCTCATACAATAATAGTGGGAGACTTCAACACACCACTTTCACCAATGGACAGATCATGGAAACAGAAACTAAACAGGGACACAGTGAAACTAACAGAAATTATGAATCAAATGGATCTGGCAGATATCTACAGAACATTCTATCCTAAAACAAAAGGATATACCTTCTTCTCAGCACCTCATGGTACCTTCTCCAAAATTGACCACATAATTGGTCACAAAACAGGCCTCAACAGATATAAAAATATTGAAATTGTCCCATGCATCCTATCAGATCACCATGGACTAAGGCTGATCTTCAATAACAAAATAAATAATAGAAAGCCAACCTTCACGTGGAAACTGAACAACACTCTTCTCAATGATACCTTGGTCAAGGAAGGAATAAAGAAAGAAATTAAGGACTTTTTAGAGTTCAATGAAAATGAAGCCACAACATACCCAAACTTATGGGACGCAATGAAAGCATTTTTAAGAGGAAAACTCATAGCTCTGAGTGCCTCCAAAAGGAAACTAGAGAGAGCACACATTAGCAGCTTGACAACACACCTAAAAGCACTAGAACAAAAGGAAGCAAATTCACCCAAGAGGAGTAGACGGCAGGAAATAATCAAACTCAGGGGTGAAATCAACCAAGTGGAAACAAGAAAAACTATTCAAAGAATCAACCAATCAAGGAGCTGGTTCTTTGAGAAAATCAACAAGATAGATAAACCCTTAGCCAGACTCACTAGAGGGCACAGGGAAAGCATCCTAATTAACAAAATCAGAAATGAAAAAGGAGACATAACAACAGATCCTGAAGACATCCAAAACACCATCAGATCCTTCTACCAAAGGCTATACTCAACAAAACTGGAGAACCTGGATGAAATGGAGAAGTTCCTAGACAGATACCAGGTACCAAAGTTGAATCAAGATCAGGTTAATGATCTAAACAGCCCTATATCCCCCAAAGAAATAAAAGCAGTCATTAATAGTCTCCCAACTAAAAAAAGCCCAGGACCAGATGGGTTTAGTGCAGAGTTCTATCAGACCTTCAAAGATGATCTAATCCCAGTTCTTCACAAACTATTCCACAAAATAGAAACAGAAGGTACTCTACCCAACTCATTCTATGAAGCCACAATTACTCTGATACCTAAACCACAAAAAGACCCAACAAAGATAGAAAACTTCAGACCAATATCCCTTATGAATATTGATGCAAAAATCCTCAATAAAGTTCTTGCTAACCGAATCCAAGAACACATCAAAACAATCATCCATCCTGACCAAGTAGGTTTCATCCCAGGGATGCAGGGATGGTTCAATATACGGAAATCCATCAACGTAATCCAGTATATAAACAAACTCAAACACAAAAACCACATGGTCATCTCCTTAGATGCGGAAAAAGCATTTGACAAGATCCAACACCCATTCATGATAAAAGTCTTGGAAAGATCAGGAATTCAAGGCCCATACCTAAACATGATAAAAGCAATCTACAGCAAACCAGTAGCCAACATCAAAGTAAATGGTCAGAAGCTTGAAGCAATCCCTCTAAAATCAGGGACTAGACAAGGCTGTCCACTTTCTCCATACCTATTCAACATTGTACTTGAAGTCCTAGCCAGAGCAATTCGACAACAAAAGGAGATCAAAGGGATACAAATTGGAAAAGATGAAGTCAAAATATCACTTTTTGCAGATGATATGATAGTATATATAAGTGACCCTAAAAATTCCACCAGAGAACTCCTAAGCCTGATAAACAGCTTCGGTGAAGTAGCTGGATATAAAATTAACTCAAACAAATCAATGGCCTTTCTCTACACAAAGAATAAACAGGCTGAGAAAGAAATTAGGGAAACAACACCCTTCTCAATAGTCACAAATAATATAAAATATCTTGGCGTGACTCTAACTAAGGAAGTGAAAGATCTGTATAATAAAAACTTCAAGTCTCTGAAGAAAGAAATTATAGAAGATCTCAGAAGATGGAAAGATCTCCCATGCTCATGGATTGGCAGGATCAACATTGTAAAAATGGCTATCTTGCCAAAAGCAATCTACAGATTCAATGCAATCCCCATCAAAATTCCAAATCAATTCTTCAACGAATTAGAAAGTGCAATCTGCAAATTCATCTGGAATAACAAAAAACCTAGGATAGCAAAAACTCTCCTCAAGGATAAAAGAACCTCTGGTGGAATCACCATGCCGGACCTAAAGCTCTACTACAGAGCAATTGTGATAAAAACTGCATGGTACTGGTATAGTGACAGACAAATAGACCAATGGAATAGAATTGAAGACCCAGAAATGAACCCACACACCTATGGTCACTTGATCTTCGACAAGGGAGCTAAAAACATACAGTGGAAGAAAGACAGCATTTTCAACAAATGGTGCTGGCTCAACTGGTTGTTAACATGTAGAAGAATGCGAATCGATCCATTCCTATCTCCTTGTACTAAGGTCAAGTCTAAGTGGATCAAGGAACTTCACATAAAACCAGAGACACTGAAACTTATAGAGGAGAAAGTGGGGAAAAGCCTTGAAGATATGGGCACAGGGGAAAAATTCCTGAATAGAACAGTAATGGCTTGTGCTGTAAGATCGAGAATTGACAAGTGGGACCTCATGAAACTACAAAGCTTCTGCAAGGCTAAAGACACCATCAATAAGACAAAAAAACCACCAACAGATTGGGAAAGGATCTTCACCTATCCTAAATCAGATAAGGGACTAATATCCAATATATATAAAGAACTCAAGAAGGTGGACTCCAGAAAGTCAAATAACCCCATTAAAAAATGGGGCTCAGAACTGAACAAAGAATTCTCACCTGAGGAATACCGAATGGCAGAGAAGCACCTGAAAAAATGTTCAACATCCTTAATCATCAGGGAAATGCAAATCAAAACAACCCTGAGATTCCACCTCACACCAGTCAGAATGGCTAAGATCAAAAATTCAGGTGACAGCAGATGCTGGAGAGGATGTGGAGAAAGTGGAACACTCCTCCATTGTTGGTGGGATTGCAAGCTTGTACAACCACTCTGGAAATCAGTCTGGCGGTTCCTCAGAAAATTGGACATAGTACTACCGGAGGATCCAGCAATACCTCTCCTGGGCATATATCCAGAAGATGTCCCAACCGGTAAAAAGGACACATGCTCCACTATGTTCATAGCAGCCCTATTTATAATAGCCAGAAGCTGGAAAGAACCCAGATGTCCCTCAACAGAGGAATGGATACAGAAATTATGGTACATTTACACAATGGAGTACTACTCAGCTATTAAAAAGAATGAATTTATGAAATTCCTAGCCAAATGGATGGACCTGGAGGGCATCATCTTGAGTGAAGTAACACAATCACAAAAGAACTCACACAATATGTATTCTTTGATAAGTGGATATTAGCCCAAAACTTAGGATACCCAAGATATAAGATACAATTTGATAAACGCATGAAACTCAAGAAGAATGAAGACCAAAGTGTGGACACTGTGCACCTTCTTAGAATTGGGAACAAAACACCCAGGGAAGGAGTTACAGAGACAAAGTTCGTAGCTGTGATGAAAGGATGGACCATTTAGAGACTGCTGTATCCAGGGATCCGTCCCATAATCAGCTTCTAAACGCTGACACCATTGCATACACTAGTAAGATCTTGCTGAAAGGACCCAAATATAGCTGTCTCTTGTGAGACGATGCCGGGGCCTAGCAAACACAGGAGTGGATGTTCACAGTCAGCTATTGGATGTATCACAGGGCTCCCAATGGAGAAGCTAGAGAAAGTACCCAAGGAGCTAAAGGGATCTGCAACCCTATTGTTGGAACAACATGATGTACTAACCAGAACCCTGGAGCTCTTGTCTCTAGCTGCATATGTATCGAAAGATGGCCTAGTCGGCCATCAATGGAAAGAGAGGCCCATTGGACTTGCAAACTTTATATGCCCCAATATAGGGGAATGCCAGGGCCAAAAGAATGGGAATGGGTGGGTAGGGAAGTGGGGGGCGCTATGGGGGACCTTTGGGATAGTATTGGAAATGTAATTGAGGAAAATATGTAATAAAAATATTAAAAAAAAAAAAAGAAAAACCTTCATATGCTTTATAAAAAGGTATTTCTTGAGTTTAATACTTATAGCCAAAAAGAAATTATAAAATTTTTAAGTAGATGTTGGAATGTGGAGAACAGCAGTGGTGAGATTGTTTACCTTAGTCATGAGAAAATATTTGTAGGTAAAATATTAGAATATGGATAGATAAAAACTCAATGTTAGATAGAGGCCATTCATGATTCTACATCAGAAAATCACTTGTGTATATATGATGTGAGAAAAACTAATAAGCCCTTTGAGAAAGTATTAGGTCCCCATTATAGATAAATTCAAATCTATGAAAAACAAAGTTAATTTGTTTTGTCTTCTCAGCCTTGTCCAGCTCAGGTTACAATATTCAGGGTGGTGAGACTTTAAGGGCACAGCCTCTGATATTCTAGAGGACACCATAACAAATTCCTTGTTCCTTTGCCTCTTTCTCTCATTCTACTCTTCCTACTCAAAATATATCTGAGCTTTCAATGTGGGAGTTGTACATGTATCATGTGGTTTTACTTCAATACTGTACATTTTGATTGGTTGTGTTTTATGTATTGTCCTCTTCTGTTGAAAGAGAAGATTCATTGAGGAGTGATAATAATAGACATGGAAACTTGATGCAGAAAGGACAAAAGGCTTCTACGCTATGCAAATAAGTATAGGCAACTAAGTGATGCTGAGAGCCTCATAGTCTCCTTTATAAAAGCACAAAACAATTAGTTATTCAGTACCAAATATCTAGCTCTAAAAATGTACATAAAGTACCATTAACAAACTGATTAACATTAACAAATTAAAGAAAAAGAGGCCAATGAAAATTACTTAGGAAATACGTAAGGGAACTGTATCTTATATCTTGGGTATCCTAAGTTTTGGGCTAATATCCACTTATCACTGAGTACATATTGTGTGAGTTCCTTTGTGACTGTGTTACCTCACTCAGGATGAGGCCCTCCAGGTCCATCCATTTGCCTAGGAATTTCATAAATTCATTCTTTTTAATAGCTGAGTAGTACTCCATTGTGTAAATGTACCACATTTTCTGTATCCATTCCTCTGTTGAGGGGCATCTGGGTTCTTTCCAGCTTCTGGCTATTATAAATAAGGCTGCTATGAACATAGTGGAGCATGTGTCCTTCTTACCAGTTGGGACATCTTCTGGATATATGCCCAGGAGAGGTATTACTGGATACTCTGGTAGTACTATGTCCAATTTTCGAATGGAACCGCCAGACTGATTTCCAGAGTGGTTGTACAAGTTTGCAATCCCACCAACAATGGAGGAGTGTTCCTCTTTCTCCACATCCTTGCCAGCATCTGCTGTCACCTGAATTTTTTATCCTAGCCATACTGACTGGTGTGAGTTGGAATCTCAGGTTTGTTTTGATTTACATTTCCCTGATGATTAAGGATGTTGAACATTTTTTCAGGTGCTTCTCTGCCATTTAGTATTCCTCAGGTGAGAATTCTTTGTTCAGTTCTGAGCCCAATTTTTTAATGGGGTTATTTGATTTTCTGGAGTCCACCTTCTTGAGTTATTTATATATATTGGATATTAGTCCCCTATCTGATTTAGGATAGGTAAAGATCCTTTCCCAATTTGTTGGTGGTCTTTTTGTCTTAATGACAGTGTCTTTTGCCTTGCAGAAGCTTTGCAGTTTCATGAGGTCCCATTTGTCAATTCTCGATCTTACAGCACAAGCCATTGCTGTACTATTCAGGAATCTTTCCCCTGTGCCCACATCTTCAAGGCTTTTCCCCACTTTCTCCTCTATAAGTTTCAGTGTCTCTGGTTTTATGTGAAGTTCCTTGATCCACTTAGATTTGACCTTAGTACAAGGAGATAGAAATGGATTGATCGCATTCTTCTACATGATAACAACCAGTTGTGCCAGCACCATTTGTTGAAAATGCTGTCTTTCTTCCACTGGATGGTTTTAGCTCCCTTGTCAAAAATCAAGTGACCGTAGGTGTGTGGGTTCATTTCTGGGTTTTCAATTCTATTCCATTGGTCTATTTGTCTGTCACTATACCAGTACCACGCAGTTTTTATCACAATTGCTCTGTAGTACAGCTTTACTTCAGGCATGGTGATTCCACCAGACGTTCTTTTATCCTTGAGAAGAGGTTTTGCTATCCTAGGTTTTTTGTTATTCCAGATGAATTTGCAGATTGCTCTTTCTAATTCATTGAAGAATTGAGTTGGAATTTTGATGGGGATTGCATTGAATCTGAATATTGCTTTTGGCAAGATAGCCATTTTTACAATATTGATCCTGCCAATCCATGAGCATGGGAGATCTTTCCATCTTCTGAGATCTTCTTTCATTTCTTTCTTCAGAGACTTGAAGTTTTTATCATACAGATCTTTCACTTCCTTAGTTAGAGTCACGCCAAGATATTTTATATTATTTGTGACTATTGAGAAGGGTGTTGTTTCCCTAATTTCTTTCTCAGCCTGTTTATTCTTTGTGTAGAGAAAGGCCATTGATTTGTTTGAGTTAATTTTATATCCAGCTACTTCACCAAAGCTGTTTATCAGGCTTAGGAGTTCTCTGGTGGAATTTTTAGGGTCACTTATATATACTATCATATCATCTGCAAAGAGTGATATTTTGATTTCATCTTTTCCAATTTGTATCCCTTTGATCTCCTTTTGTTGTCGAATTGCTCTGGCTAGGACTTCAAGTACAATGTTGAATAGGTATGGGGAGAGTGGACAGCCTTGTCTAGTCCCTGATTTTAGTGGGATTGCTTTAAGCTTCTCACCATTTATTTTGATGTTGGCTACTGGTTTGCTGTAGATTGCTTTTATCATGTAAACATGTGAAACTCAAGAAGAATGAAGACTGAAGTGTGGACACTATGCCCCTCCTCAGAATTGGGAACAGAACCCCCATGGAAGGAGATACAGAGACAAAGTTTGGAGCTGTGACAAAAGGATGGATCATCTAGAGACTGCCATATCCAGGGATCCACCCCATAATCAGCTTCCAAACGCTGACACCATTGCATACACTAGCAAGATTTTGCTGAAAGGATGCAGATATAGCTGTCTCTTGTGAGACTATGCCGGGGCCTGGCAAACACAAAAGTGGATGCTCACAGTCAGCTAGTGGATGGAATACAGGGCCCCCAATGGAGGAGCTGGAGAAAGTACCCAAGGAGCTGAAGGGATCTGCAACCCTATGGGTGGAACAATATTATGAACTAACCAGTACCCCGGAGCTCTTGACTCTAGCTGCATATGTATCAAAAGAGGGCCTAGTCGGCCATCACTGTAAAGAGAGGCCCATTGGACATGCAAACTTTATATGCCCCAGTACAGGGAAACGCCAGGGCCAAAAAAAAAAAAAAAACAAAAAAAAACTGGGAGTGGGTGGGTAGGGAAGTGGGGGTGAGGGTATGGGGGTCTTTTGGGATAGCATTGTAAATGTAATTGAGGAAAAGGTGTAATAAAAAATATTAAAAAAAGAAATACGTAAGGGATTGTTTTGTTACTTTGAATAAAAAGTGATAATATAAAAAAGTTAAGTTAGACTCCATTAATTCAGAACTTCAGTGGATTGATGTCCTTCAGCAATACTGAAAACACTTGTCACAAATTGAAGATTTCTAATCCATGTTCAACAAGGGGTATGTTTATGTGCAGAGAACAGTAGATACTCATAGTCACTACTAGTAACATAACATAATAAAAAGACAGCTGAACTGAATATGCCTTAAGTTAATTATTCCTCACTCATTTAACAGATAGCCATGTAGCCTCAGACTGTACTAACTGGCTTTTAGTTACATGGTGTTTTGCTATGAAAATGTTTACAAAACACACACACACACACACACACACACACACACACACACACACACACACACATATATATATATATATATATATATATTTAATGAAACATGTCCTACTCATGGCACATAAAGAAGTACTCATGAACACAGGAAATGGCAAGTTCTTTGGGACAATTAAACCTGGAAAAGACAAGTTAGACATGACTTATAACGGAGTATGAGAGGTCGGGTTTTGCTGTTCTTAACAAAACTCTTTCTCAAAATCAGTATTTGTTTTAGAAAGTTGAGTATTCAGAGATAATTTGGTATAGTTAGCATGGACTTGTTATTTAACCTTGTAGCACCAAACCTGAGGGAAATAGAATAATTACCTTCACTAAGAAAAGGGATATAGGCTGGTGGTTTAATTAACACAATTGACCAAATGATGTAATCAGACACGTCTATATAAGGAAGCCTTCATAGAAAGATAAATGCTGGGATTCAGAAGCCCTCCATTCTTGAAATCATATGAAGGTGCTGGAGGTAGGTTCAGGATAGATTCATGGTCCTTCCTTACTTCCTATTATAAATTCTTCATTCATTTTGTTCCTAACTGATAATTCATAGTGGTCTATTCTATGGTAAATAGATGAGTTCCCTATTCTCTGCTAGCATATGTTTGAACATGCTTAAAACCTCTGATTTAAAATCAGGTCTATGACAAGACAAATAACCTGGGCTAGTGATCAGCATCAGAAGGAAGGGCACTTTTACTGGACTGAGCTTGAAACAAGTGTTAACTGGCATCCCAATGTGGACAGCATTACAGTTTTGTGAGACTAGTACAATATATTAGTACAGTCTATGGTTGAAGTAGAAAATTTGAAACTTGCTTTTAGTTGGAAAACAAATCTTTAAAGGATGTTTTGTGATGAGTGTGAATATAAGCAAAATATTCCCCCCTCTTGTTTGTAACAGAAAAAAAAGTTTCCAATTTGAATGTGAAATAAAAGAAGATAAGGACTAGACAGTACTTGCGTATCAAAAGAAGCCAAGTTTTATAATCCACTGTAAAGTACTGGCTTATGTCATCTTGGCTAAATGCCATTATTAAGCTTTGCTTGAATCACCAGTACACCATTTGTTCACATTATCTTCATTACTGACTCTGTGTGTGTGTGTGTGTGAACATGTGTGTATGTGTATGCATATGTGTTCTTCCTTTTTCAGTCTTACTCAGATAATTCTTATAAGGAAGCTAATACTACCTTATCTATAACTTTGATAGTTTAGCATTACCTTTTCATTTACAAAAGTCATTAACTTGATCATCCTTGTACAATCAAACCTCCCCTGCCCCCACGTCTTACTCGTTCCCACTCTATCACTTGCTCTTTCAGTTTCTCACTCTTTCTTTCTTGAATTGGGTCTACCACCATGCTCCAGATTGGTATAGGAGTATCTATGCAACTGTGGCTGCTTTGAATGTGTGATTCTAGCTTTCAGCCTTCTAAGGTCAGTGCCTCTTTCCATATGTATTCATATGTCACATCAATTTGATCAGAATATCTTTTTAGTCTCAGATAATATCGTTGTCTTCAATGATTATTACCTGACAAACAAATTAGGGAAGGAAACTAAAAATATATATTGTAGTTAAAATATATGCTGTAAACTTACTTCACAAGTTTCAGACTGTAGAATTCTCAAAATAAATGAATCCCTCAAATTATATGAGATATGTAAGAGAAACACTTCACCAAGCTCACAACTCAGGGGGCTTGGAAGTGTCTCATGAAGTGGGTTACTGTCCTTCTTACTCTTTATACAGCTGGATTAAAACTAACACAGGAAGAGAGATGTCTATTCTATCCCTCAACACTTCCAACAAAAGATAATATATAACTTTTCTCAGCAAAACATTTTTGCATCTTGAGAAATGACTATTTAATGCCTATGTCTCACAATAGAGAGTCTTGGAACTGTAAAATACATTTGCAATTCACCCACTTAACTGAGATGTCACTGGAATCAATGTTTCAGACTGTAGAGATACATATAACCTGTAGCAGTTCACAGACTTTGTTTTTTATTATAACTAACAATATAAAACATAAATACATTGTGGCATAAGATTAAATTTTGATCCTGTATTTTTTCTAGTTTTTTGAAAACAAAACAACCCCAGAAAAGATAACTTCAACCTGAAGTGATTAAGGGTTACACGGAGAAAGGCTTTCACATATTTCCCTGTCATCTAAGTAATTTTTTATTTTTCCTGTCTCTCTGATAGTGTCGCTTTGAGAAAGGGAAGGACACATTTTCTAGGCTAAGGGAAAGAGAGAAAGTGAATATGGAAATAAGAGTGAGCACCAATCATCTAGTCACTTCAGCACTGAAATAATTCTAAGTTTACACTTTCCTTCTTTATACTATATCTAGTAAAAGGACAAATGCTTTCGAAAATTTGTTACTTTAGAAAAGATATTTCGTCTAGCAGGATGCAAGAAAACATTCTTTGCTGGCAAAATATTCTGATCCCATCCTTTATGTTTTCAGGTTTGTTTTAACTTGTATCACTTTCTCTCAAACATGGGTAACCATATCTTTAGATTTTACCCCCAAAACTGTGCTGTCTGATCTATCATTCTTGCAAGGCAATAATTTGGAAGTGATGATTCAACTGTCCTTTTTTTTTTTTTTCAAAGAAGATGCACACAGTAGAAAGAGCGCTGTGTACTCCGAATAACATAGAAGAGGGATTGTTTTGTGGGAGTCTCACACTTGTGTCAGTGGGGAAATATCACCTTTTCCACATTACCAGACTCTGCACTCCAATATATACTATAATGAAACAATACAGAGACTTGAGTATAAATTCTAAACAATCCCGATCCCCAAAGCTTAGTTTTGCAAAGGCATTAATTTATTCCCACATATTACCCTTGATCATTAGGGTGCATTGTCCAGTGTTTCTTATACATGCCTTTAAAAAAAAGCCAAAAAATTGAACATCATGTATAATGTGACACTTCAGATCTTTGTGGTTGTTTTTTTATTAAATAATAGATGGGTATTTATTTATTTGGGGGTAATAATGTCTAGTTACTCTATTCAATAGTTCAAAGAAGACAGACATAACATGTTGCAGGGATTGCTTAGAATCTGACACATTTCTGTTTAGTCAAATTAAGTATCAAAATTTTAAGTTGACTATCATTTTGAAATTGGTGTCAAGCCAAATGACTATTGCAATTTAGCAGCTCCAAGGACAGGCTAACCTATTGGACAGGAATCGGGAATGGGAGACCTTCTAGAAATGTGTGTTCTGGGAAAGGTTACACTGTGTTTTGATCTATTCAACTCTATTTTAGGATGCAGATCAATATCTCTAGAGGGCTGGATAGCAAGTTTTTTCACTAAATAATTTCTCTATAATACAGAATCCATTATTATAGTTATTTCTTTCTCAAATATGATTTTGTAAGAACTGACATTTTATTCTTTATAGGATAGCATGTCTTTTGTACATCTCTCTGTTGATTTCATGAGCTTGAATTGGTCAGAATGGAAAGCTTTCTTCAATAAAGTAATGATGAATAATAGCTGTAGATTACAATGGATATGCATGAATAAGTAGTAGGAGAACAAGAGAGCATGAGCAATAGAATAACATCTCTGTGTGATCATATTCTTGTGAAGAATACATTTTCTTCCCTTATATAAGATGTCATTGCTAAACGCATGAAACTCAAGAAGAATGAAGACCAAAGTGTGGACACTGTGCCCCTTCTTAGAATTGGGAACAAAACACCCATGGAAGGAGTTACAGAGACAAAGTTTGGAGCTGTGACGAAAGGATGGACCATCTAGAGACTGCCATATTCAGGGATCCACCCCATAATCAGCTTCCAAACGCTGACACCATTGTATACACTAGTAAGATTTTGCTGAAAGGACCCAGATATAGCTGTCTCTTGTGAGACTATGCCGGGGCCTAGCAAACACAGAAGTGGATGCTCACAGTCAGCTATTGGATGGATCACAGGGCTCCCAATGGAGGAGCTAGAGAAAGTACCGAAGGAGCTAAAGGGATCTGCAACCGTATAGGTGGAACAACATTATGAACTAACCAGTACCCCGGAGCTCTTGACTCTAGCTGCATATGTATCAAAAGATGACCTAGTCGGCCATCACTGGAAAGAGAGGCCCATTGGACACACAAACTTTATATGCCCCAGTACAGGGGAACACCATGGCCAAAAAAATGGGAATGGGTGGGTAGGGAAGTTGGGCGGACGGTATGGGGGACTTTTGGGATAGCATTGGAAATGTAATTGAGGAAAATACGTAATAAAAATATTAAAAATTTTAAAAATTGAATTATCTAAATATAAAAACAAAGGCAATCCCACAGTTAGGAATATTTGATTTAAAATCATTTTCAATTTTTCAATTTAGGATAAAGTGTCATCTAAATTTATGACCAAATTTCCAGCAAAAAAATAAAAACATACTTTTTATTGGTTATTTTATTTATTTACATTTTAAATGTTATCCCTTTCCCAGTTTCCCCTCTCCAAACCCTTATCCCAATCTCCCCTCTTTCTGTTTCTATGAGGTTGTTCCCCTACCCAGCCACTCACTCCTACCTCACTGCCCTAGCATTCCCCTATGCTGAGGCATCAAGTCTTCACAGGACCAGGAGGCTTTCCTCTCATTGTTGCCAAATAAGGACTTCCTCTGTTACACATGCAGTTGGAGCCATGGGTCCCTCCATGTGTCCTCTTTCATTGGTGGTTTCATCCTTGGGAGCTCTGGGGTGTCTGGTTGGTTGATATTGTTGTTCTTCCTATGGGGTTGCAAACCCTTTAACTTCTTCAGTCCTTCCCCAATCTCCTCTATTGGGGTGTCTGTGCTCAGTCTGATGGTTGACTGCAAGCATCCACATCTGTATTGGCCAGGCTCTGGCGAAGCCTCTCAGGAGACAGCTGTATCAGGTTCATGTCAGCAAGCATTTCTTGGCATCAACAATCATGTCTGAATTTGGTGGCTGCATATGGGATGAACCCCTAGGTAGGGCAGTCTCTGGATGTCCTTCCTTTCAACCTCCTCTCCACTCTTTTAAACTGTGTTTCTTTTAGATAGGAACAATTCTGAGTTAATTGTGGAAAATTATTAGATACTAAAATGTAAATACAAAAACCAACTATGGCAAATCTTTATCTGTGACTATCTATCTATCTATCTATCTATCTATCTATCTCTATCTATCTATTTATCTATCTATCTATCTATCTATCTATCTATCTATCTATCTATCTATCTATCTATCTATCTATGATTTGTTTAAGACATTTCTCTTGGGACTCCTTTTCTTCAACTCTGTTGACTTGTCTATTAATTATAAAGCCTATAATCTCACTGACAGGTCACATCAATGGTTTGTGGTTCATCCTATAGTCAGTGAAGTTTTCTTATTCCCAAGAAATATTACTACTATTGAGATCAGTGTGACCTGCTAAAAATGTTTGATAGCAACAGTAACATCCTGACATTCAATGCATAAACTTAAAGAAATACATAATATATACCTAACCTAATATATATTATATATGTTCAAATTGGCATCATCTGTTCAAGGTTTACATTTTTTCTGCCATGTTGTTATTTTTACTTTTTGATTTAGTCTTTCAATGGACCATGACTGTAAACTCATACAGAAATTAAGGTCTGTACTGGTGATGTAAGCTATTATGAGAAATATAATAAGACAGCAGGGTCAGACATGTACTTTTTGAAATATCTTGGCAAAAAATGAAGGGCAAGTTAGAAGACTAGTGGGTTAGATTCTGGAATACATTAAATATGTATTTTATTTCATCTATCAGACATAATAATCTGCTCATTTTGGGAGGATATATAAGATATGATTATAATATGCAATTAATACTGTTAATGTATAAAATTATGTAGAGGGTAATATTTCTTAGATAGGGATTGATTGATGTTAATTATCATTGTAATTAAATTTTACTGTAGAAACAAGTTGAGAAAAAATTCACTGGAAAGTGTTTATGGGTTAAAAAAATAGTTGGTCTTAAGGGGACATTGGTACATCTATTTTTTCTGTTTCTTCATTTAAAAAATAATTTTTTGTTTCTAAACTTCATAAATTTGTACAATACAATTTGATTATATCCATCAACCACTATCTCTGTTAAGTTCTTCCTGTTGTCTCTCACATGATTACCCTCCCAATACAATGTTCTTCTATGTTGTTTATGTTTTTAATTACTTATGAGAAAAATTAATGCTTCTTACATGTGTATAGGTATGGTGCCTTCTACTGGGACATAGGTAATCATCCAATGGTTGCATCCCCAAAGGAGAGCATTCCTTCCTTCTTCAGCAGCAATCAACTATCAATAGTTTCTCCTTCAAGTGTAAAGACTACAGAGCGTTTGTCCCATTCACTCTGACATTTTGACTGGTTTGATCTTACACAAATTTGGAGCAGATTACGATAGCTACTTCAAGTTAATGCATGCTACAGCCACCTTAGGTTCAGAAATCAGAATTTCTTGCCCATCATCCAGTTCTTAGATTCTTTATACCTCACTTCCTCAAGGTTCCCCAGGCCTTGTATGGCAGAAGGTATTGATATAGATTATTTATCCACACATGAATACACACAGGTACATACAATTGAACATGGCCACTCATGAACTGTTGTCTGACCAAATCACTTTCAAAAGATTTTGACCAAGATCAAGAATAGCATAAATCTATGAATGCAAACCTAACATTTCAAGAGTATATGACAAAATGACATTTATTGAAGCAGCAACAGTAACTTCTATCTTCAAGGTGGTGATCTCCCTAGTTTTTGAGTAGGTTTGCAATCCCAATCATGAAACACCTCCTATGGAGTAGGCCTCACATAAAATGAGAAATCCTTTTTCTACCCACGCAACTATTGCACTTGTAATCACTTCTTACCAGAGAAATTGGTATTGTTATATACAGAGACAAGTGATGATGAGCCTATTGATGTCTTTTCTCCCTCAGTTCATAGTAGGCATAACATATTATGGAAGTATGTAAACTAACCAACAAGGAGAGCGTTTTGTTGTTAATTTGAAGTTGATTTCATTCTGTCCTGTATCCATAATGTTTGGCTTCTTAGCAACATCTACTCTGGACATTCTATTAACAAAAACTCACAGGTGGCATACTGGAACTGAGAACTAAGAGTCTCATTTAATAACTCATGTCTTCTCCAAACATTCCTGTTCTGTTTGCATGTGTTTTGATATTTAATTTGCTGTTTTAGTTAGGGTTTTATTGTTTTGAAAAGACTTTATGACCAAGGCAACTCTTATAAAGGAAAACATTTGATTAGGGGTGGCTTATAGTTTCAGAGGTTTAGTCCATTTTCATCATGGCAGGAAGTATGGCACTGTGAAGGCAGTCATGGTGCTGGAGAAGGAGCCAAAAATCTACACCTTGATTCAGATGAAACAGGAAGAGGACTATTATCCACAGAGGGTGGGGTGCGAGTTTCAGAGGCCACAAAGCTCACTTCTCCAATAAGGCCATACGTCCTTTTTTTTGTTTGTTTTTATTTTTATTAGGTATTTATATCAGTTACATTTCCAATGCTATCCCAAAAGTCCCCCACAGGCTCCCCCACCCACTTCCCCATCCTCCCACTCCCACTTCTTGGCCTTGGCATTCCCCTGTACTGAGGCATATAAAGTTTGCATGACAAATGGGCCTCTCTTTCCACTGATGGCCAACTAGACCATCTTCTGATATATATACTGCTAGAGACATGAGCTCTGGGGCATATTGGGTAGTACATATTGTTGTTCCACCTATAGGGTTGCAGATCCCTTTAGCTCCATGGTTACTTTCTCTAGCTCCTCCACTGGGGGCCCTGTGATCCACCAAGAGCTGACTGTGAGCATCCACTTCTGTGTTTGCTAGGCCCTGGCATAGTCTCACAAGAGACAGCTATATCTGGGTCCTTACAGCAAAATCTTGCTAGTGAATGCAATGTTGTCAGCATTTGGAAGCTGATTATGGGATTGGATCCCCAGATATGGCAGTCTCTAGATGGTCCATTCTTTCATCTCAGCTCCAAACTTTGTCTCTGTAACTCTTTCCATGGGTGTTTTGTTCACAATTCTAAGAAGGGGCAAAGTGTCCACACTTTGGTATTCGTTCTTCTTGAGTTTCATGTATTTTGCAAATTGTATCTTATATCTTGGGTATTCTAAGTTTCTGTGATAATATCCACATATCAGTGAGTACATATTGTGTGCGTTCTCTTGTGATTGGGTTACTTCACTCAAGATGATGCCCTCCAAGTCCATCCATTTGCAAGGAATTTCAGAAATTCATTCTTTTTAATAGCTGAGTAGTACTCCATTGTGTAAATGTACCACATTTTCTGTATCCATTCCTCTGTTGAGGAGCAGCTGGGTTCTTTCCAGCTCCTGGCTATTATAAATAAGGCTGCTATGAACATAATGGAGCATGTGTCCTTCTTACCGGTTGGAACATCTTCTGGATATATGCCCAGGAGTGGTATTGCGGGATCCTCCGATAGTACTATGTCAAATTTTCTGAGGAACCTGCAGACTGATTTCCAGAGTTGTTGTACAAGCTTGCATTCCCACCAACAGTGGAGGAGTGTTCCTCTTTCTCTACTCCCTCGCCAGCATCTGCTGTCACCTGAATTTTTGATCTTAGCCATTCTGACTGGTGTGAGGTGGAATTTCAGGGTTGTTTTGATTTGCATTTCCCTGATGATTAAGGATGTGGAACATTGTTTCAGGTACTTCTTATCCATTCGGTATTCCTAAGGTGAGAATTCTTTGTTTAGCTCTGAGCCCCATTTTTTAATGGGGTTATTTGATTTTCTGGAGTCCATCTTCTTGAGTTATTTATATATATATATATTGGATATTAGTCCCCTATCTGATTTAGAATAGGTAAAGATCCTTTCCCAATCAGTTGGTGGCCTTTTTGCCTTATTGATGGTGTCTTTTGCCTTGCAGAAGCTTTGCAATTTTATGAAGTCCCATTTGTCAATTCTCAATCTTACAGCACATGCCATTGCTGTTCTATTCAGGAATTTTTTCCCCTGTACCCATATCTTCGAGGCTTTTCCCTACTGACTACTCTATAAGTTTCATTGTCTCTGGTTTTATATGGAGTTCCTTAATCGACTAAGATTTGACCTTATTACAAGGAGATAGGAATGGATCAATTTGCATTGTTCTACATGATAACAACCAGTTGTGCCAGCACCATTTGTTGAAAATGCTGTCTTTTTTCTACTGGATGGTTTTTGCTCCTTGTCAAATACCAAGTGACCATAGGTGTGTGGGTTCATTTCTGGGTCTTCGATTCTATTCCATTAGTCTACTTGTCTGTAGCTTTACCAGTACCAGGCAGTTTTTATCACAATTGCTCTGTAGAACAGCTTTAGGTCAGGCATGGTGATTAGACCTGAGATTTTTTTTTATCCTTGAGGAGAGATTTTGCTGTCCTAGGTTTTTTGTTACTCCAGATGAATTTGCAAATTGCCCTTTCTAATTCACTGAAGATTTGTTTTGGAATTTTGATGGGGATTGCATTGAATTTGTATATTGCTTTTGGCAAGATAGCCATTTTTATTATATTGATCCTGCCAAAACATAAGCATGGGAGATCTTTCCATCTTCTGAGATCTTCTTTAATTTCTTTCTTCAGAGACTTGAAGTTCTTATAATACAGATCTTTCACTTCCTTAGTTAGAGTCAAGCCAAGGTATTTTATATTATTTGTGACTATTGAGAAGGGTGTTATTTCCCTAATTTCTTTCTCAGCCTGTTTATCCTTTGTGTACAGAAAGGCCATTGATTAGTTTGAGTTAATTTTATATCCAGCTACTTCACTGAAGCTGTTTATCAGGTTTAGGAGTTCTCTGGTGGAATTTTTAGGGTCACTTATATATACTATCATATCATCTGCAAAAAGTGATATTTTGACTTCTTCCTTTCCAAGTTGTATCCCCTTGATCTCCTTTTGTTGTCAAATGGCTCTGGCTAGGACTTCCACTACAATGTTGAATAGGTATGGAGAAAGTGGGCAGCCTTGTCTAGCCCTGATTTTAGTTGCTTCCAGCTTCTCACCATTTACTTTGATGTTGGGTAATGGTTTGCTGTAGATTGCTTTTATCATACTTATGTATGGGCCTTGAATTCCAAATCTTTCCCAGACTTTTATCATGAATGGGTGTTGGATTTTGTCAAATGCTTTCTCCGCATCTAATGAGATGATCATGTGGTTTTTGTCTTTGAGTTTGTTTATATACTGGATTACATTGATGGATTTCCATATATTGAACCATACCTGCATCCCTGGGATGATGAAACCTATTTGGTCAGGATGGATGATTGTTTTGATGTGTTCTTGGATTCAGTTAGCAAGAACTTTATTGAGGATTTTTGCATTGATATTCATAAAGGAAATTGTTCTGAAGTTCTCTATCTTGTTGGGTCTTTTTGTGGTTTAGGTATCAGAGTAATTGTGGCTTCATAGAATGAGTTGGGTAGAGTACTTTATGCTTCGATTTTGTGGAATAGTTGTGAAGAACTGGGATTAGATCTTCTTTGAAGGTCTGATAGAACTCTGCACTAAACCCATCTTGTCCTGGGCATTTTTTTGTTGGGAGACTATTGATGACTGCTTCTATTTCTTTAGGGAATATAGGACTGTTTATATCATTAACCTGATCTTGATTTAACTTTGGTACCTGGAATCTGTCTAGAAATTTGTCCATTTCATCCAGGTTCTCCAGTTTTGTTGAGTATAGCATTTTGTAGAAGGATCTGATTGTGTTTTGCATTTCTTCAAGATCTGTTGTTATGTCTCCCTTTTCATTTCTGATTTTGTTAATTAGGATGCTTTCCCTGTGTCCTCTAGTGAGTCTGGCTAAGGGTTTATCTATCTTGTTGATTTTCGCAAAGAACCAGCTCCTCTTTTGGTTGATTCTTTGAATAGTTCTCCTTGTTCCCACTTGGTTGATTTTGCCCCTGAGTTTGATTATTTCTTGCCATCTACTCCTCTTGGGTGAATTTGCTTCCTTTTGTTCTAGAGCTTTTAGGTGTGTTGTCAAGCTGCTAATGTGTGCTCTCTCTAGTTTCCTTTTGGAGGCACTCAGAGGTATGAGTTTCCCTCTTAGAAATGCTTTCATTGCGTCCCATAAGTTTGGGTATGTTGTGGCTTCATTTTCATTAAACTCCAAAAAGTCCTTAATTTCTTTCTTTATTCCTTCCTTGAGCAAGGTATCATTGAGAAGAGTGTTGTTCAGTTTCCACGTGAATGTTGGCTTTCTATTATTTATTTTGTTATTGAAGATCAGCCTTAGTCCATGGTGATCTGATAGTATGCATGGGACAATTTCAATATTTTTGGATCTGTTGAGGCTTGTTTTGTGACGAATTATGTGGTCAGTTTTGGAGAAGGTACCATGAGGTGAAAGAAAAAAGTTATATCCTTCTGTTTTAGGATAAAATGTTCTGTAGATATCTGTTAGATCCATTTGTTTCATAACTTCTGTTAGTTTCACTGCATCCCTGTTTAGTTTCTCTTTCCATGATCTGTTCGTTGGTTAATATGGTGTACTGAAATCTCCCACTATTATTGTGCGAGGTGCAATGTGTCCTTTGAGCTTTACTAAACTCTTTAATGATTGTGTCTGCCGTTGTATTTGGAGCATAGATATTCAGAATTGAGAATTCCTCTTGGAAGATTTTACTTTTGATGTGTATTAAGTGCAGATTCTTGTCTTTTTTGATGACTTTCTGTTGGACGTCGATTTTATTAGATATTAGAATGGCTACTCCATCTTGTTTCTTCAGACAATTTGCTTGAAAATTATTTTCTAGCCTTTCATTCTGAGGTATTGTCTGTCTTTTTCCCTGAGATGTATTTCCTGTAAGCAGCAAAATGTTGTGTCCTGTTTGGTTAGTCAGTCTGTTAGTCTTTATCTTTTTATTGGGGAGTTGAGTCCATTGATATTAAGAGATATTAAGGAAAAGTAAGTGTTGCTTCCTATTATTTTTGTTGTTAAATTTGGCATTCTGTTCTTGTGGCTGTCTTCTTTTAGGTTTGTTGAGGATTATCTTCTTGATTTTTCTAGGAGGTGGTTTCTTTCCTTGTATTGGTTTTTTTCTGTTATTATCCTTTGAAAGGAGGGATTCGTGGAAAAATAATGTGTGAATTTGGTTCTGTCATGGAATACTTTGGTTTCTCCATCTAAGGTAATTGAAGGTTTGGCTGGTTATAGTAGTCTGGGCTGGCATTGTGTTCTCTTCGTGTCTGTATAACATCTGTCCAGGATATTCTGGGTTTCTTAGTCTCTGGTGAAAAATCTAGTGTAATTCTGATAGGCTTGCCTTTATATGTTACTTTACCTTTTTCCTTTACTGCTTTTAATATTCTATCTTTATTTAGTGCATTTTTTTTTCTGATTATTATGTGTCGGGAGGAATTTCTTTTCTGGTCCCGTCTATTTGGAATTCTATAGGCTTCTTGTATGTTCATGGTCATCTCTTTCTTTAAGTTTGGGAAGTTTTCTTCTATAAGTATGTTGAAGATATTTGCTGGCCCTTTGAGTTGAAAATCTTCATTCTCATCTACTCCTATTATCCGTAGGTTTGGTCTCCTCATTGTGTCCTGGATTTCCTGGATGTTTTGAGTTAGGATCTTTTTGCATTTTCCATTTTCTTTGATTATAGTGCCAATGTTCTCTATGGAATCTTCTGTATCTGAGATTCTCTCTTCCATCTCTTGTATTCTGTTGCTGAAGCTCGTATCTATGGTTCCAGATTTCTTTCCTAGGTTTTCTATCTCCAGCATTGCCTCACTCTGGGTTTTCTTTATTGTGTCTACTTCCCTTTTTAGGTCTTGGATGGTTTTATTAAATTCCATCACCTGTTTGGTCATGTTTTCTTGCAATTCTTTAGGGGATTTTTGTGCTTCCTCTTTAAGGTCTTCTACCTGTTTAGCAGTGTTCTCCTGTATTTCTTTAAGTGAATTATTAAAGTCCTTCTTGATGTCCTCTACCATTATCATGAGATATGCTTTCAAATCCGGTTCTAGCTTTTCGGGTGTGTTGGGGTACCCTGGACTGGGCGAGGTGGGGGTGCTGGGTTCTGATGATGGTGAGTAGTCTTGGTTTCTGTTAGTAAGATTCTTATGTTTGCCTTTAGCCATCTGGTAATCTCTGGAGTTATTTGTTATAGTTGTCTCTGGTTAGATATTGTTTCTCTCATGATTCTGTTAGCCTCTATTAGCAGACCTGGGAGACTAGCTCTCTCCTCTGAATTTCAGTGGTCAGAGCACTCTGCAGCCAAGCTCTCCTCTTACTTGGAAGGTGCACAGATATCTGGCGTTCAGACCTCCCTCCTGGCCATATATGAAGGCCCAAAACAGGGCCTGTCCCAGAAGCTGTGTTGCTTCGACCTGTCCCAGAAGCTCTTAGCTTCTGTAGTTCACACTCTCACCTGTACAGACTAGTCTTAGAGGGATCCAGGAACCAAGATGGCGCTCCTAGGTGCTCCTCCAAAGCCCTTCCAGGCTGGGCAGACACCTATCCTCTGGCAGGGAAGGTGCCTGGATGTCTGGAGCTGGAAAAGGGGGCTGCTTTAGAAGCTCTGTGGCTCCTGCCTGTCCCAGAAGCTGTTCGCTTCTGTAGTCCACACTCTCTCTTGTGCAGACTAGTCTCTGTGGAGTTCCGGAACCAAGATGTCTCCTGCAGATGTGCAGGCCAATAAGGCTAAGCATTCAATCACAGAAATTTATGTGGGTCAAAACTATCCAGACCACTACAATTACCCAGAAAATATTAGACTTACACAAGCCTTTTTATTTTAGTTGACTAAATATATACCTTGCCCTTTGTTCTGCCCAACTCCATTATTCTCACTTAAAATTTTAATCCTGAAAATTCCTACCTTCTCCTTTTATGTCATCTGTGTTCTACTCTACTCCCTTATTGTTCACTCCACTATAGGAAGGGAGAATATTGATTTCTACATAACATTTTCAAGCATACTTCTTTTTAGTTAAGCAGATGAACATAAGCGTCATTTTCAGAAAAAGGTACAAAAAGGAGATTTGAGTGTTAGCTGTGTGCAGATGGTTAAAAATATTCAACTTAAAGGTTAGGTAAATATAATAAAATGAAGAGAACATAAGTGAAAATTCTTAACAAAGAGAAATTTGTAAGACACAATCGTTGGGGTAGGCAGAATACTATAAAATAACAGGATAAGAAATCGATGGGGTTGACAACATAATTTTATAGGTTCAAATTTTATGTGCTTTTTGCAGCATAGTCACAACCAGACCAAAAGACTTCAAAAAATACCTTTTGTAGTTAATGAGATAAAGTAGTCAGGTCTATATCCTTGTAAAACGGCTTCATAGATGAAGTGTGCTCTTTCAAGTCCATCCCATTTTGTGAAGACAGCATGTGTCCCTCCAGGGGATATAACAGCAGGAACCACTTGGAATGGAAGTAGACACCACTCAACTGTACTTTGATCTTCACTTCAGAAAATAACTCGATTGCAAATGAAGACAGATTAATCAAATTTTATTTTGATATAGTAATTTTCCTAAAATGTGTTGGAATAATTCCAGGAATAAAAATAAAAGGGGAAATAGTTTCTTTAGGTTTGTCATCCTGCTTGCATTGTTGTCTGCATATGTGATTCAAACTTCTAATTGACTAGTAAGTTGCATAAGGAAAAAAAATAAAACATACTAAGCTGATGAGTTTACATTTTTCTCTATTCTCTCTATTCAAGCACATGAGAAAATCTTGGGCTATTTAATTAAGTATGATAGTGGACAGGGTACCTAACTCAGCTGCCATCAAGTTGTCTTCAGACTTTCAATAACAATGTGAATGGAAGCTGTGGATTTATGTAAACATGGTTCCTCATCCACACAATGCTTCTGTGAAAGTGAATTATGAATGATTTCTGGGAAGCATAGGCATTTGGGATTACAAAGCTGTATATGAGTATGGATCTTAATTTAGTGAAAGAATATTAAACATTGTTATGTTTATTAGGCACAGGTAAGGCTCTATCTGTGAATCTAATTTTATTTGAGAAAATATGGATGTTGAGATGTCTGAAAAGTAAAGGCTACATTATTATTAAAATAATAAATTGGTCTTTTTAATTCCTAAAGGAATAGAAAAAATTAAGATGGAAAAGATTTACAGGAAATATATTCACGTTTATTAAAGTATCTGATATTTGACTAGCAAGAGTTTTTTTTTCCTTGTGGGTTAACAGAAGTAAACAGTGAACACATCTAATTTCAAATAATATTTTAAAAGAGAAACATGCAGAGGTTATTTTTAAATTTCTTGACTTTTGGATCCCATTATTGAAAAAAATGGTTGTTTATCAGATTATTATTTACTATATTTTAATAAAACATACAATTTAAAAGTTATGTACAAAGTAGAGAGTATTATAAATTTAATTTTTATTGCCTGGTTTGTTCTATTTCCTTGTTATCTACCATTACTATAATATTAATGTAAAAATTATTGTAAAAATAAATACTTTCATTAATTGTTTTTATTTAAAAGAAGGAATATATCAGAGACATGGTAACATAGATAAAGAGTTTAGTCCAAATATTTTCTAATATAAAAAAATATTAATAGGAATTCTGAAATTGTTCAGCATTTTTGTCTCTCTTTGCATGGGATTTTGGAAAACATCTGGAGTACCATAATTTTTTTGTCATTTCATATATCCTGAGATAGGTGTGATGGTTGAAACATATACAATATATAACTGAACAGTTTATGTTTAGGAAAAGTTTCTATCTATCTATCTATCTATCTATCTATCTATCTATCTAGGGATAGAGGTATATATATATATATATATATATATATATATATATATATAATAACAACTAATGAAAGAAGATGCATGGTTGTTCATGAGAATAAAGAGGATTATATGGGAGAAAAGGGAGAAGGATGTAAATATAATCTGAAAAAAGATTTAATTAAAATGTTTTAAAGTATATTTCCATAGTTGGAGCATAGTTATATTTTGAATACATTTCAAGTAATTGTAATTAAATACTATTACCTGAGACCATATACACATGCCATTGTGATCTCAAATCATATGAAGTAGCTATTAGTCATAGGATTCTCCCTATCCAATTATATTAGTGCATAGGAGGCCTGTGATTGGACAGGGGAAAGGGAGGCAGCACTAAGAGTTGAAGAGACAGAGAGGTCTCAGAGGAGAGAGGCAGAGGAGGAAGGAAGATGGTTGCAGACATGTACTGGTGTGGCGTTTTTCAGCCACAAGGTTACAAATATTGGTATTGAAAGAACCTAATGGGGAAATCCCCACTCGTGTCCAAGTCAGTATGCATCCAAGGAATCACAAGAGACTGTCTTGATGCAAACATGAGGTAGTTTAATAACAGAACTCTGGGCCAACAAGTATCTCACAGGAGACAGAGGTTGTGTCGAAGATGAGGCTCGAAAGCTAGGGGTTTTTATAGAAAAGGGACTGGGGCTCGGGGAGGAATTGGTGCAGTTTCACATGATTGGTTCATTTAAACATCAGCAAACTGTACATGCAGGTCGAGGTAACAGCAGAGCATCTGGTTAACATTTAACCCTTGTAAGGAGAGCGGGAGATAGGGAGGCGCAGGGCCAGTTCGGACACGTCTTTGCATTCTCTTTGTCTTTATGGCTAAGCAGCCTCAGGAATGTCTTAACGACAGGCCTGCCCGGGCATGTCCTGGCCTGTTCTGCTATGTTCTCAGCCCCAGGTTTCAAAGCTCACAAACAACTCTTTGGGCTATTTGACATAAATTACATGAATCACAGGTCTCAAGTTTTATTTTCTTTCCGTATAAAGCTTTTATCACGACCAATTTGCTCTGAAATTATTGTATCAGCATCTTGTAATATGTGATATTATGGATACATAAATCTGATTGGTTAATTAAGTTTTAAGAGTCATGATTCTGTTGGGCATTGGTGGTGAATTGTCTTTAATCCCAGCACTTGGGAGGCAGAAATAGGTGGGTTTCTGAGTTTGAGTCCAGCCTGGTCTACAGAGTGAGTTCTAGGACTGCAAGGGGTATACAGAGAAACCCCAACTCAAAACAAACAAACAACAACAACAAAAGAAGAGTCATGATTCTAGGGGGGTACTGGGTATTGTAATGTGATGGCTGACTGTGGGGTGTGCGGAACATTGCATGGTAGCAAGAGGAACTCCGCCCACCAACAGAGAAATAGCCTAGCAGGAGCCCTGTGTTCCAGAGTGGAGGGAGAGTTGGCAGGCCAGCAGGAATGCAGGGGCATGTTCCAGCACCATAGAGAGATGACAGGCTCATTTTTTAAATATTTCCTGCAACAGCTATTATAATTTATCACACTAGTTGTAAGATGTGATTTGTGAATGATATAAAGTATATTACAAAAAGTATGAAACCATAATGCAACCCATTATACACAATTAATACACAGTTACAAATAATAAATAAGCCCTGGGTAGAAGTTTATACCTACAATCCTAATTCTCAGAAGATTGAGAAAAAGGTTCAGCACAAATTCGAAGTCAGCTTGGTAAGGTTAGTATGTCACAGATGAATCAAGGCTCTACAGTGATTCTTAGTCTTACAAGAGAGCCTAATATTAATAATATTTGTTAATTAAATGAAAACAACAAAACCTTCAGTGTCCTAGCCTCACCAAATTATCATTGTGATTATTGTAACCGGACCATTGATTATTTGAAAATGATTTTTCACGTCCATAAAGATCTGCTGTAGCCTCCAGTCTTGAACAGGCTGGCTCGAACCTATTCTGCCACTGTGAAGGGGACTACCTAGGGTGAAGTCTTCTGACCTAGATAGGTTTTTTTGTTCTGCAACCTCTGCGATTTTCTCCATGACACTGCTACCAGCTGAGAGGCTGAATCTGTCTTCCTGAGACATTCCTGAATAAGAAACAGCCTGGTGACCATATGCTGGCAGCCTACCCACAAAGTATCAAGAACCTGGTGTGGTGGAGGATGGGCCTTCCCACTTTATAAGCTCAGACTCTTAAGTAAACTTTGGGCCTTGATCAGTATCTTTGTCTTGGTCTCCTACTTTTCTCCCTGTCTTTTCTCCATTCAGCCCCAGTCTCCCCTTCAGGAACCCAGTTCATGTAGCCACGGGCAGCTATAATATGCAACAGTTCTAACAATTTAAAAGGAGTTGTATATTGTTGAGTCATTGGCTAAAGTGATTCCATAGAGTCCCCAGTCATCAAAGAGAATTGTCAAGGCCATTGGGTACACTGAGCAACCTTATGAAAAGACTGTATTGCTTGTGTCATCAAACATGGCTTAATGAAACTAATGCCAAAATAATAGTAGCTTCAGTCCTACTGAATAACATTCATAGTGCTAGAAAATACTTTTCAAGCTATTAGGGGTGAAAAACAAGTATTGGTATCACTCAGGTACAACTTTCATGACATACAACAGAGATTGCTTGTAAGATATACTAATGCAATAGTGGCATGGATACTACTGGAGTAGCTAAACAGTTTTGATTGATTTTAAGACCAATTCATAAGATGGAACCCATACTAAATATCACTAAAGTGCCTGTCAGTCAGAGACTAGATAATTCAGGACCTTCGGGAAAAACTTAATTTATTACTATTCAGCTAAGGAAATATAGCATTAAAATGATACCCAATGATATATTGCTATATCAGTAAATCATAACGTAACTCAGTCCTTATCAGAGAAGCTTCTTCTTGCAATAGATAGTAATTAATATAGATCCACAAATAGGATGCCTTTATTAAATCCCTTTCCTCAAGCCTCAAGTGGAGAAAAGATTTTAAGAGCCAAAGAAGGTGGATGACTCTAAAGAAACAGTCTTTTATTGCAGAACTGAGTCACATATAAACTCAGAAAGAATAGGAAAAAGTATAAAGATGAAAATAGGGAGGTATGGAGAATCTGGGATAAGTTGGGGCGGAGAAAATGACGAAAATACATTGGATGAAAATACATTTTAAAAACAAAATGATAGGAAATGAAGAATAGGGTTTTTTGCATATTAACATTTTTTTTCAGAAAATTCTTTAAGAAGAAGCTGTCAGTTTCACAGTAGCACATACAAGACTTTTATCTCTCACTTCGAAGATCATCCTTGGTTATAAAGTCTTTCAAGTATTTGACTTAAAGTGACAGGTTTCTTGTTCTTATGTGAGAAAATGCCTTTCAAATACTCAAGTTTGGGCAACCATTGTCTGCTTTTCCTTCTTTACTGTAAAAATAATAGTTTGCCATGAATAAAAAGAAGCATTCTACCTGGCAGTACCTTACACACATTCATGGAAGCACTCACAATCCTCACAGCTAGGTGTTCTAATGTACACCTTCCTATTTAATTTCCACACATTGAAAATATGTATAGAAATAATACACAATTATATAAATAATGTTTAAATATAATTTATATACTTTATGCTTTATTAAGCTTTTTTTTTTTGAGACAGGGTTTCTCTGTATAGCCCTGGCTGTCCTGGAACTCACTTTGTAGAACAGGCTGGCCTTGAACTCAGAAATCCGCCTGCCTCTGCCTCTTGAGTGCTAAGCATTCTTAATAAACTATTTTAACCATGTGAGCGTGTAAAAGATAAAAGCAAAATGTCTGTTGCCTTCTTTATTAGCACAAAAAGAATTTGTGCCCTTTCCTTTATTAATTCTTTCATATTTGTAAACACCATGTACAAGAGCAAGTCAAAAGTACTCTCAATCGTATGGAAATCCAAATTCTTTTTAGATTTATTCAGTGTTCCATTGAACATGAAGTGAAAAGCAGTAATGTATATCATAGAGATGATGTGAGTATTAGACACATCGATGTGAGATTATATAAAAATAACAGGTACTTTTTTCTCTTTATATAGAGAATAAAATAAGAAGAGTAAATGTACTTGAAAACAGAAGGAACAGTAATGGGAAACTGGAGTTAGGTAATACTCAAGCCTAAGAATATGAAAAAAAAAACAAAACTGACAGGCAAATAGGTAATTTTGAAAATGTATTATATTTGGTGGTCTGTTTCTGTCTTCTCAATGCTATCATATTTAGTAATGGAAGATGCTTCCATGCTTCCCTGTTCTTTAAATGAGCTGTGTGCTCCTTTGTTTATATTGGTCATGTATCGTCATATTGCTTCATAATTCTAAAAATTATGTAGGGACGTCTTTGTCATAATGATTTTATCAGTTCTTTACCTATTATTTTCTCGAGTTCTTTTAAAACAATTCTCAGCTCATCTATGTTAGATATTTAAATAAGGTGATCTACTATAAAGTGAATATTATTCACAATAATTTCACATTGAGTGTTAATATTAGAAAGTATTTGCAGACACTGGCAAAAGATATTCCCCTAATTTTTGTATTTGGCCTTCAATATGTATATGGGAATTAGAGTTTTACTAATTTGGATGCTAGTGGGTTTTTTTTTCATATATTTATTTGGTTGTAAACAACACATATAATGTATATTTATAATAATTTGATATTTTAAGTAGTTTCATATACAAGTTATGGCTTTCCTGAGAATGCTACAAATAGAAGATGGACACCTGTCAACATGGACACCCATACAAACACACACTCACTTGGATGAAGTGAAAGGTAAATCTAAGTGATTGCTTTCTTTTCTCTTTTCTTTTCTTTTCTTCTTTTCTTTTCTTTTCTTCTTTTCTTTTCTTTTCTTTTCTTTTCTTTTAGTTTTGGAATATTTACATTTTTATCTACATTGTGCCTTTAAAGGCTACTTTTATTTATTTTTTTTTATTGGATTTTTTTTTATTTACATTATCCCCATTCCTGGTTTCCTCCCCTCCTGAAAACCCTCTATCCCATCCCCCTTCCCCTGCTTCTATGAGGGTGTCTCCACCTACCCACCTATCCACCCACCCACTCCTGCCTCCCCTATCCTTGGGCATCTATCATGACTTCATAGGACCAAGGACCTCTCTTCCCATTGATGCATGACAAAGACCATCCTCTGTTACATATGCAGCAGGAGCCATGAGTACTCCTTGGTTGGTGACTTAGTCCTTGGGAGCTCTGGGGGGGGGTCTGGTTGGTTGATTTTCTTGTTCTTCCTATGGGGTTACAAACCCCTTCAGCTCCTTCAGTCCTTTCTCTAACTCCTCCATTACAGAACCCACACTTAATCCAATGGTTGGCTGTGAACATCTGCCTTTGTATTTGTCAGTCTCTGGCAGAGTCTCTCAGGATCCTTTCAGCAAGCATTTCTTGGCATCCACAATAGTGTCAGGTGGGACAGTCTCTGAATGGCTGTTCCTTTACTCTCTGTTCTATACTTTGTCTCCATATTTGCTCTTGTGAGTATTTTCAGTACCCCTGCAAAGGATGAGCAGGGTTGACTAGAGGAATGGAAATTATATGAGTGCTTTCAACTGTAGGACTTCAGTAGAGATACTTCAGGAAAAGCCAGTTTTTGTGTGCCTTAGGTCTTCACAAGTTAGAAAAGGCATATCCACAAGGATAACGATGAGTTATTTAGAGCAAATTGCCTATAGATATCAATCATGTCTACAAAATGACACTTAGATTAACATGCAAATAATTAGAAAAGAGGCTAGCAAATGTGATGAATAAGCCTAACTTTTATCTAGAAGTGATGCAGGCTAGAAAGGACAGCTTCAGAAGGTGTATTTCTATTTCTTATTCACATTTTCGAATTCAATTTTTATTATTATTTTTAAATTTACATTCCAAAAGTTGCCTACTTCCTTGGTCCCCTTCCCCTAGTTCTTCACTCCCCCATCTTCCCTCCTCCTGCCTTACACTAGAATCCCCCTTCCCTGGGGTATCAAGTGTCTACAGGATTATGTGCATCCTCTCCCACTGAGACAAGGCACAGACTTTGTATATATTTGGAGAAATCACTCATAATTAATAAATCTATGCTTCAAACAATGTATTAGGAATCCATTATACAAAACATAGATAAAGTAGTTAGTTTTAATTGTGTGAAACACAAAATTACTAATACTAATTTAATCATATGAATAAATGCTTTGGATTTATCATAATAGCTGCCCAATTATGTCCAAATAGCAATAATTGTTGTTCAAGAAACTAAGGCAAATTTTAAACTAATACATGGTTAAGATAATAGTGCATGCAGACTCAAAAGGGAGATGTTGGCTGCTTAGAGTTTTCAGACATTTGTGGTTTTAAGTTTTTCATTCTTTCAAATAACTTCTTGATCACTTTGTGTTTACTTTATATATCCATTTATGATAACTTTCTTAATTTAAATAAAACTAACCTACAAAGATCATTCACTTCTCTTAAATAGAATACTTGAAAATAAGGTTTGCCACTTACAAGAAACTATGGGTCCAGAAAAAAATAAACTGGACTATTAATCTGCACTGTTGTATTTTAGCTATGATGACACTGGCCTTAGAGATGAGATTTATGTTTCTATTGTATGGTGTGTAACTAACATTCAAGCTATAACAGTGATATTGATTATTCTTAGTTTGATTAGGTAGGGAGATACTCAGGTTTATTATTAATATCACTGATTTAATCACAAAATTTATTTTTATTGATTGCAGTCTGTATTGAAACAACCTTAACCCCCCTCTATCTTTCTCTTTATATACATCTATATAATTATGTGTATACTTATTCATATATATTATTCACAAAAACATTTAGGAACATTTAACATTCATAATAGGCAGTTCTATGTCCATGTTTTATAGATATTATTTTTAATCATAATTTTACTGTACCATACAATAGTCAAGATAGAAAGGATATCTCCTGATTTGGAATATATGATGTCAATTTCTTTATAAAATTTTTTATGTTTGATTTCTTATTTACCTGTAAAGAGTCTTCAAGTGTGGACCTAACATTGTAAAACAAAGACAACTTCAGCTATTGCAAAACAGAAAAAAATTCTCAAATCTACGTTTTTTTCCATATTTATTTGTAAACTCTAAATTATAATTTTCTCTTATGGAGTCATCTAAATATTTTATTAAAAATAATTCTTATTTTTTACAGTAGTATTGAAAGTTCAAAATCATTCTTTTTAAATTTAAAATTGATACAGTCAATATTTTAGAAAGACTTTTAAATTTGGTTGTGTTTTACTGTATTTCTGGGATGTGAGTCCTAAGGTAGGGATTTGTGATCATGTGTGATTTATTGAAGAGAGAAAAACTGTGATTGTGGATGGGGAAGAGAGGTAGATGGGACATATATTAAGCATGAAAATAAATGAAAACCAAGTTCTCACCTGAGAGAACTCCAAGGAGGTTATCACCAGTGAAAATTATATGTCACTATGTATCCAAGCTCATTAAAGGAAAACCTTTAGTTTTGGTCCTAAACATCTGTTAGCAGAATGTATCTATTATTATTTCAAATTGATACATAAAGGAATACTTATCTTTTTATTGTCAAGTAGTATCTTATTGATGAGTATACATAATTTTTATTTTCCCTATTTTTAAAATCACCTTGGTGTTTTACAACTTGAAGTTACAATGAAGAATGTAGGGGTGATCATTTTCATACCACATTTTTGTATGACTATAAAATCAACTCACTTGAGTAAATTACAAATTGGCAAGGCGAGTCTGGTGCTAAGTATACCTTTGTTTTTAAAAGAAACAGACTTTTCAAAGTAGCTTTGAGCAATTTCATTTCATCCAACAACTAATAAGTTTACTGCTTCTCTCATCTTGATTTATGTGATAGATTGCAGGGTTATTCAAATTTTATTTTAAGAGATTATACCTAATTTTGATCACGTTTAATATACTTCTTGAATATAAACATATAAAGAATGCTTTAGGATTTAAAAATTTAATTTTAGTGTACATTCAATTTGAGTTTTATGGTGATTTTATTATTCTGTAAATATTTCTTATGTAAAATATACATTGGAAATTATTTCATATACGTGTATGTATGTTTATTTTCTTAGTAATGACTTTAGAAGAGCAGAAGCTTTTAATTTCTTTTAATGAAATTTATCATTTTGGTATATATATTTTTTTTACTGGCTTTAAGCTGTATTCAGGACGTCATTGCCAAATCAAGTTTATGGAGATTGTTTTTCCATGCCACAATTCCATATTCTAAAATCATAGTTCTCCACATTTTATATGTAGACCTATGATGTCTTACAAGATATATAATACATAAATCATACATTTGTCAAAATGTTGCACTCTCATATTTATTTTAATTTTTCTCTAATTGGCTATAGTGGTTATAGATTGTTTGCTTTTATAATATTGTATATATATATGTATATATATATATTTATAGTGTGTGTGTGTGTGTGTGTGTGTGTGTGTGTATTTGATTGTGTGTGACTCATGGTGCATCTATACCAAGTAAATAATGAATATTTTGTATTCTGAATATTTCCACTTCTTATAAATCTAATCTGATAATCAAGATTTTTAAATTAATTTAAAAGAGATGATATCCTATTTTGCCATATGTTTTCTCATGTTTGGGACAGGATAGCTTGATGAATTTGCTTCTTGTGGTATGTCAATAGTTCATCACATGTGTGTTGGTTTTATATGAGTTTTCCAGGAAAAATGTAAATATTATATAATGAGTAATCTAGTATAACATAATATAATACATATATTTTATAGCAGTTTCTCCTCAGTAAACTTTGTAATGCACATGGAAATATAAATGTTTTCAATCTTCAATTTTTATTATGCTATAATAGTATATAAAATTATTTATTGACTCAAGATTAAGTAGCTAGATAGAAGCATAACAACAAATTGAGTTATTTATTCTAAATATTATTTCAAATTAACGACAATATTTGGTAAATGTAGAAGTATGGCAAGCTTATATTTAAGTTTATTTACAATCAATAATTTATAATGTAAGTTAAATATTTACTAAAGTTCATTTATTTTGTATATTTAATAATACAAACCACAATAGAGCTAAATGAATTCATTAAATACATATACGTGTAGGGTTTTTCAAACATTCATATAAGTAAAAGTAAATAAAGATTAGGAGAAGAGTAAAAATAAATCCTATCAATTAAGTTGTTATGACATACTAAAGTGCAGAGAAATATTTCACCTCATTCTCTGTCTCATGTTAAGCACTTTTCTTAGTATTATTATTCAATGTCAGTAGAATGCTATATGTTTCCAACTGCTCCTAAAGGGAATATATTTTGGGGGGAGTGGAAAGATTAGATAGTACTGCTTCTCACTGCTAAATTTGTGGAATAACATAACTAAATTTAAAAGAAATAGTTAAAAAATTACAACGAATTTGCTGGAAGTACTATAAATCAACAATACATACATGTTTTAATTCTAAGACAACCTTAAAGAGATATTAAGAAAATTTGAAAAATATTACATTACTTATATTACTAAAGAATCTTTTGATGATATTTCATGAGAATCATACTGCTTTGAACACATCATTTATGGGCATTTACCAGGCATGAGAATATATATTTAATAATTAAAAGAAAATAATTAAATAATACTTTTAAAACTCATTTTGAATGTGGAACACTTTAAAAGAGGAACACTCTCTGCTTACCTTAGAAATAATAAAAGGATTACTTATAGTTATTAGACACAAAGGTGCACTGTCTTTGAGCTACTTTAAAATAGCATTTTAAGGCAAAGTGGTGAAAGGATAGAACTTGGTCAATATTGGGTGACCCTTATTAAAGTAAATATTTGAAAAAAATAACAATATATCATATGGAAGAAAGTGAACAGCTCTAGTAAACTTTATTAACCTCTCTGCTATAATATGCCCTTGGACTTGTTTGAATGAGAATGACCCCAAAAATCATATCTAAATTATTGGTGGTCCACCATTGGAACTATTGGGGAAGAATTTGGAGGTATGGCTTTGTTGAAGAAGGTATGTTTCTGGGAATAGGATTGAGGTTTCGAAAGCAACCATGCCATTCTAAATTTTCTCTCCTTCTGGTGAGTGGATCAAGGTGTGAGCTCTCAGTGGCTGCTGTAGTCATCTATCTTTATAACCTCATTCCACTTTAATAAACTCTAAACCTCTGACACCATAAGCCAATTGAACCTTGTCTTTTGTTAGCTATTTTAGACATGATGTATTATCACAGTCAAAGAAAAATAATTGGGACCTTTTGCCCTATCCAATGGTTGGCTGGGAGCATCCACCTCTGTATCTTTCAGGCACTGTCAGGCCCTCTCAAGAGACAGCTATATCACAGCCCCATAGTAGGAACAACAATATGAACCAACCATTACCCCAACAGCTCTCTGGGACTAAACCCACAACCAAAGAGAACACATGGAGGGTCCCATGGTTCCAGCTGCATATGTATCAGAGGATAGCCTTGTTGTACATCAATAGGAGGAGAGGCCCTTGATCCTGGGAAGGCTCAATGTCCCAGTGTAGGGGAATGCAGGGACGGAGAATACAGAGGGAAAACCAGGAATGGGGATAACATTTGAAATGTAAATAAAGAATAAATAAATAAATAAATAAATAAATAAATAAATAAACAAGCCTGCTATGAAAAAAAAAGAAAAAGAATTAATACAGTATTTGGTACAAGGTCGTAACTATTTCTGTGACTGACCTCATCACGTGTAGGATCTTCCTGTCTTTCTCTCTCTCTTTCTTTCTTTCTTTCTTTCTTTCTTTCTTTCTTTCTTTCTTTCTTTCTTTCTTTCTTCCTTCCTTCCTTCCTCCCTCCCTCCCTCCCTCCCTCCCTCCCTCCCTCCCTCCCTTCCTTCCTTCCTTCCTTCCTTCCTTCCTTCCTTCCTGCATATGTGGAAAGCTTTGGGATTTTGGATAAGTCACCAGATACTGTAGGCAGAACTTACATCTTGTTAAGGCATTGAAGTCTATAATATTGAGAGTGACCTGGAATGTGGAGGACTAGTTCATGAGATTTCCAGAAGGGAAAAATATAAACAAACAAGTTAGAGAATAATATTACATTATTATATGCATATTCATATATTATTATTATATAGTATTGTATAACATTATAATACAATCTTATATGATATGGCAAAAAACGTGGAGCCTTTCTTCCCTTGTCCTAAGAATTTGCCTGAGTCTAAACAGTAAAAGAAGTACTAATTTTCTTGTTATTTCAAGATAGCCTAATATTGATTCCATGGTATGGTAATTCATAATTACTCTAATGCAGGTTTATATTAAAAAGGATAGATTGATGCAAAAGAAAAAGAAAATGTATAATTTAAAGAAAAAAAAGGAATACCAGAACATTTAATGTTGGAGTCAAGGTTTGTACTGAAAGCCATGAGGAGATTAAATGTAGGCTTGCTTTGAATATGAAAAAGGAAAGGTTATAAAATGTGGGAAGCCACATGTGCCCTTGCAGAGTGACACAGGCTACTGCTGGCCACCACGCATAAGTTTGGGCAAACAAACCAATGCTTACTTATGCAGTAAAGTTTTTCGCAAAAACACTGCCTGTCCCGGGCATGATAATGAGGCTCTGCAAAGTACTGAGAGAATAACCAATCAGATGTGAGACATGCAAATGAGGTATGTTAATGAGGTACTGTGAGATACTGAGAGAGAATAGACAATCAGATGAGGAACATGCAAATGAGGCATAGTGCATAACCAATCCGGGTGTGAGATAAGCCTCTCCTAGACCTATATAAGCAGCACCAGTTCTGGACTTGGGGTCTCTTCGCCTCTACAATCAAGCTCTCCCAATAAACGTGTGCAGAAGGATCCTGTTGCAGTGTCGTTCTTGCTGGTCGAGTCGGATGCGCGCAAGAATAAAACATTACAAAAATCACACCCAGAAAACTGTGCTTTTTAGTTGTTAAAAGAAGAGGTAGAAGGGGTTTGCTTCTAAAAAACAAAATGAATGAAAGCTACTCAAATGTGATTCTTCAAGGGGATCAGGCATCACGCAAAGTTGCTGGGAAACCTTGGCAGGCTCATTCAATTAGTTCTGGTTTAGGAGTTATGAAAAATATACTAATAAAGGAGTTAGGAAATATTTCTGCTGAGGCAGTTGTGTTGTATGTGCTTCCTTACACAGTGATCCTGAGAGGTCATTGTATGAAGTCTAGTGATGATCCTAAGATTTTAGAGGTTCCAGCACCTCTTTATTTATGCCTAGAGGAGCATCACAAAGAGAGTGAAACAAGCCAAAGACAAGTAGAAATGAAGGAAGATCCTGACTCCATCTCTGACCCTGTACCTTCCTGTGTCACTTGTGGTTCAGTCAGCCAATCTGGACTGGTGGAGCCATCTCGGGTCTTTGACATCAGCCATGGATGTTATAGGATGTTTGATTACTGTACATAGAAAACATAATTATTAGCAAAATATAAGAGCTTAAATAGATGCCAGATGTAGTAGGTGTGTCCTAAAGTGATGTACTTTGTGTTTGCCTCTAAAACCTTCCATGGAAAAGGATGTTGAAGATGGAAAGTTCCTGATTATTTTACAGGCAAGTTGTTTGGGAGAGGTCTTGTGGTCGTTGCTTTATGACCTGGAAGCAAAGTCAGATGGATGGCCTTGAGTTATTCCATGGTAATGGTGAAATGGTTTGGACTTTGCTTGAAGCACCCCCCTCCAAGGGTTTAGGGGGGAAGATCTAAAGCCTTCTGTAAGCAACTGGACCCCCACCTCCGGCCACTTTCTCTTTTGGCTGTGAAGACCTTCATGAAAGGATATCTTGGTAAGAAATAGGGATTTTCTCTTTGAAATAGTAGGAACAACAAGAAGCAGAAAGGCAGGACACAGACAGAACAGTATTCTATAAAAGAGAGCTAACGAATCCTTTGAGTTTGGAGGAGTTCAAGAGAAATGTAGACTAGCTCAGTAGAATGATACAGATTGAAAGAGATCTCTGAAGAGCTAGCACTAATTGTAGAGTCAGGTTTGTAAACATATTTGTATACAGTTAAGAAAATACAATTGCATCACTGAGCTAGCTGGTTTTTACCTCGGTTTACCCCTCCCTTGTCTTTGGTTATATATTATACATCGCTTTACAGGATTTGCAGTTTACCTGTTGATTTTGATCTTGCTTTGGTCCAGTGTTTACTCTCTATGGCCTGAATCTTCCTTTAGCAGATAGTAAGGTATATTTTGTTGTTGGGAGCCGACTCTTAGCAGAAAGTGGCTATCATCTCTGCAACCATCTTGGGCTATTTACTTACAGGTGGTACTTTTCCATCCTTATGAGAGACTTGTTTTCCTAGCATGATGTTTTTGCAGGAAGCCCACCACAGCTGAACACTCTGATAACACCTTGGTTTTCTCCTATACATCCTGGACTTGTGGTTAAGTGTCTCCAGCTGCACTCCCCAGTGAGTGTATATATACCCATAGTTGCCTTTCAATAAATGAGACTTGAGATTCGAGACTTGAGACTTGATTCTTGATAGCCTGTTTTGTTTCTATTCTTTGTGTCTCTTGGCTCTCAGTCCCCACTCTCTGTCTTGCAGACCCCAATTGACTGACCTGCAGACCATGTCATTTTGTGCCATTGTATGTTGGAAGTTATTACTTTTTTAATTTTACAGAAGATTACATTTAACATATTATCTTTGATCATAGATGAGACTTTGGACTCTTTGTCACTGTTGAGAATGAAGAACGTGAGTACTTTTTAGGTTGTACTAAATGAATTTAATATTAAGATATGGCCATGAACTTATGGAGAAAGGAGAATAAATTTAAATGTATAGTCTCCAGGGGGGGAAAACTACTTGGAAATGGTTAAGGGGATATGTCCTTGTTGGAGAAGGAATGTCCTGGGGCAAGGATGACTGCCATTACCAGTGTGACTTTTGTCTCCTGCTTGAGGGGATAAAAATGTAGACTGCCTCTGTAGCCATCTATCTAGAATTCTGTACCAGTTTGCAAATCTTTAATTGTTTATACTTCTATGTGAAACTTTTATGGTAAGTAGTGGCATATGCTGTGTTTTGACTTCTTTGCAGAGAAAAAAAAAACACTTTTACTAAGACAAAACTTGTACTGTTTTTACAAAACCTGTTGTTAGTCTTCAGGGAACTATGTATGGTTGTTTAGTTAAATCTAGTTTCACCTTCCTACACTTAAGATCTCTGTGATTGCACTAGTTGGTTGGTATGTTTCCAGAATGGTAAAAGAGACTCTAATTATGTGGGGGAAAAGGAGAAGAAAAATAAAAGCATGCAGTTTTTATTTCATTTTGTTTTACGTTGCTATGACATGTAACTAGTGTTTCCCTCATCCAGACTCTCTAAATAAAATCACTGCCATGTCCCTGTCCTTAGCTTCTGCCTAAAAGTAGCCTCAGCAATTGCCCCTCTACTTCAAAAGAGTTCTTTTATATCTTTTTCCTCAAGTGATCTGAGAATTTCATCACTGTCGACTTATCTTCCACAATGAAATTGATTTATCATGTTATTCAAGAATGCTTACTTTTGCATTCATCACACTGTTTATATATAATCTTAGTGAAGCTCAGACATGATTGTATTAAAACTTCTAACATAAAACAAACATATCCAACAAGGGAGCACACATATAATTTGATGTAGTCTTTGAGTTTTATTCAAACTTCTTAACAGGAATTCAAAAGCTCTTGATTAGACTTTCATAGTCAGTTTATGTTCTCATTGACAGTATATTTCATTCCTAATCAATGCAGAAAGTCATTTGTGTCACCTACTGTGTGTGTGTGTGTGTGACAGAGAGAGAGAGAGAGAGAGAGAGAGAGAGAGAGAGAGAGAGAGAGAGAGAGAGAGAGAGAGAGAGAGAGAATGTTTTTGATTCTATCCAGGTTGGTCTTATCTCCTGAGAGGCTCTGCCAGGCCTTACAAATACAGAAGTGGATGCTCTCAGCCATCCATTAGACAGAGCACAGCGTCCCCAATGAAGGAGCTAGAGGAAGTACCCAAGGAGCTGAAGGAGTTTGTAGCCCCATAAAAGGAACAACAATATGAACTAACCAGTACCCCCAGAGCTCCCAGGGACTAAAGAAAACACATGGTGGGACTCATGACTCTACCTGCATATGTAGCAGAGGATGGCCTAGTCAGTCATCAATGGAAGAAGAGTCCCTTCGTCCTGTGAAGGTTCTATGCCCCAGTATAGGGGAATGCCAGGGCCAAGAAGTGGGAGTGGGTGGGTTGGTGAGCAGAGGGAGGGGATAGGGGATTTTCTAGGGGAAACTATGAAAGGGGATAACATTTGAAATGTAAATATAGAAAATTTCTAATAAAAAAAAGAAAAAAGAAATAAGATTGCTTTCTTAGATCAGCTATTTAGCTATTTGGTATTATAGAGAACACTGATGTTTAATATTAATTGTTGACATGATTAAATTCTTGATCAAATAATTCAAAGACTTCTAAGGGTAGAAGAAAATATTTTCTTGGTGTAGTCAGGACTGCCAGCAGTGGCCCATATAGAAATATATATAAAGGAAAAACCACTCTTCTGGTATCTTCTAGGCCTTCAAACAGGAATGTACAAGGAAATGTCTAGTTTCCTTCATTGAGCAGCAACATGTTCGTAGCTCTCTTTAGTAGACATTTATTGTTGGACTTAGCATATTGGTGTGAACTAGGCTCATCAGTCAGCTTAGTCACATGCATTCATCCACTTGGTCTATTCTAAAGACAAACCTGATTAATTCACCCTCCATAGACAGGGATTCTTCAGTGGGCCATCTTTCCATGTGTTGTCCTTGCTATAGATAGGAATCATCAACACACCATCTGTCTATGAGTTACTCAGGAATTCTTGCTATGCATTTACCTATGTGTCAACCATGCTTCTATAACCACCTTCATAAATTTAATGGTTCATTAAACTACATGTTTAGGAAATTATTTTCATCCTACATTGAAGACCTCTTTATTTTGAGTTAAGTTAATAATAATAATAATAATAATAATAATAGTTAACTATTTTGACTTTGTATACTTGTGTTGAAACAAGATCTCACATAGTTTGGGCTGACTTCAATTTAGCTTTTTAGCTAAAACTTACTTAAACATCCCAGTCATGCTTCTCCCATATCCCAATATTGAGAATTAAAGAATGCAACCTACAACTTAGTTTGCATAACTACCTCTAATAACTTTTCAGTAAAATTAGACAGGAATGAGGGTGGATGTGAGTGGTGGGTGGGGTAGACAGAGAATGAAAGAGAGGAAGCCGGAGACACACCCATGGCGAGAGTAAAATGATATTATTATTATTATTATTATTATTATTATTATTATTATTATTATTAATCAAGCGATTGCATTAGAACAATAAAGTTTCTGACCTGTGGGAAGTGGCTTAGTTGATTGTGTTTGTTTTTCAGACTTGAAAATATTAGTTTGGATATTAGATCCCCCTTTTTGCAAAAGCACAAAGCAAACCAAAACAAAGAAAAACAAAACAAAATGGGCTCAGTGACTCTGTAAAGGTGAGTTCTGTGTTCAATGAGAGAAACTGTCGTGAAAGAAATTTAGAAATGGATCTTTATAGATATTAACCTCTGGCCAGTATAGGCACCCAATGTATGAACATGAAAGTGGCAAAACACACACACACACACACATAGACACAGACATGTAAACATCAGCCAAAAGCAAACAAAACGCTATTTTGATGTGTTTTATAGTGATTCCCGTACTGTTACTAAAATAATAAAATAAAAAATAGCACGAAAGCAGGGATCTTATCGATAGGCATAAATCTGTTTGAATGTATGGTAAGTATGAAGTCATACAGAAAGGTGAACAACTCATTGCGAGGATAACAAGTAAATACCTGTTCTACCTGATTTAGTAAGTTGTGACTATATACAAAGTAAACTTTAGCTCTGCTTAAAATCAAACATTTTGCAATGAGAGCTATTCCTTGGATTGCAATGAACAGCCTGGCTGTCCTTGGCTTCCTCTACTTTGTGAATGGAGTACTTTGTTCTCTCTGCTCTGGGAATACTTTTTCCTGATGATATTTTCCTTTGGCTGGGAAATAGATTAAGGGCTTTTCTTCTTGGCAAACCCTTCTTTCAATTGGACACAACTACAGAACTTACTTAAAAGGGAGCTTTTATTTATTCTGGCCACTCACACTTATCTTGTAGATGTCTATAAACTTAAAAGTTAGAGAAAATTTTAGGCAAAAAAGTTTTTAAAGGCACACCTGCAAACAAGTTGTCATTAATATATCCCAGAGGTCTGAAGAACGAACACTAATAACGGCATTTTTATTGTGAGACCACACACAGGAGAAATTTATAGCAACGCAAGATCCATTTTTTGAGGACATAGGTATGTACATTCAGCTTTAGTCACAGCTCTTCCTGTTTTTCTGTTTAAAAAGATCCATTCTCAGAAGCACCAATATCCTGTTGTTTTTGTAAATGCTGATTGTCCTTGATTCCAGATCCCATAGGCTCTGAAGTTTGGATAGTGAGTAAGTGTTTGGGGAAAGTGAAGCATGTTTTCTTCTTATCATAAAGTGTTTTACAGTTGCCTGTTAAGGAGGCCAGATTTCTGCTCCTGGAAAATAAGATTTAACACTATAAACTCTTTTCCTACAATGGGTATTTCCTGTTGTCTCCTTGGCAGCTAGCAGGTTGGAGAGTGTTATAGTTAGTAACACTGACAGGTTGCAAACCTTTGCCAAAGGAAAATGTATTAGACTGAAGTGGGACAGCGTGGCAGATGGATTTGCTTGGATTTTCTTGGAGTCTGTAAACAAAAAGAGGGTAATCTCATAAGTCATCTGTGAAAAGGAAAAGGAATCTTTTTCCTAGAGAACTTTCAAAATGGAATGACAAAATCTTTCAGGATGTAAATCAAATGTTATAGGACAGATTAGAATCTCTCTTCTCTGGGACTCTCACACAGCTACATATTTTGGTTGGAAGTATGGATACGTATTTTGTCTGTATACCAAAAACATAATTTTCAAATATACATGTGATCAGTCCTCACTAATAGATAAATTCATACACATCATTTTAGGGTACTCATATATTTCCTCTGGAATAATAAGATTATTTGAAATTTTTAGTTAGACTTCCGTGAACAGAGGGCAACAATAAAAGCATTATCTCCTTCTCTTCCATAAATGACAGGATGAAAAATGACTGGGAATTCAGTAGTGTCTTTGTATTTCTGAGAGAACACAAGTCTTGATATGATTATCACAGAGCAGTTGTGTCTGCTGTATTGTTATTTATATTGTAAGCCTCTTTTGTGATATATTTTCTTCCCCCACAAAAGGATTTGTATTCCAAGTTAACGGATATATTTGTTCAAAGGAGAGTTTGTGTTATGTACTTTTCCCTTCTAACATAAAATGGTCATGTACTTATTAGGTCAATCCAATTGTAATCTTTTCTATATATCCTTATGTAATAATAAGAAAATCAAAATTGAGTTTTCACTTTATAATGTGAGGATTCTGGTACACATTACTCATGTGTTCTCTGAAATCTTTTGATCTTCACACATCCTTCTCCTATGTAGGCAACACTTAGTGGTGCATGCCATATCTCTGAAAAAGGAAATTCCATCACTTTATAAACCAAATATGACTTATAACCTGAATGTAATCTTTTCCAAGAGGAGTCTGTAACAGCTGTAACTCTGCTTTCTCTAACAGTCAAACTAATGCCAAACACTTATTCTCACTGCCCTAATACAGAAATAACTAGAATGGTGAAAACTAAACTGTTGAAATACACCTTTTCCCTGATTTCCATCTTAGTTCCTCAATATCTAGTGGAAATGTACCTCTGCTGTTTATAACTGAATTGGTAAATTCATTCTGTGAGAAGAATTGGTTTTCAACATGTTTATCCTTTTTTCTCCATTCATCTGGCCTTCAATTTTATGCCTAAAGTGACTTTCAAAATTCAACTATAAATAGCTGAATGAAAATATCAAAACCCTTCTCCACCCAGAGACCCACTAAAGACAGAACTAAATTCTGTAATATCTGAGTACATTTTTAGCTTAGGGAGGAAATGAGACAATTGTAATCATTACTTGGAAATGTTGAAAAGAGTACTGTGCATACAGTACATGTGCACAGAAGACAAGCATGGAAAGCTTAATCTAAGGGGTTGGTGAAGGTCTGAATATAGGTAGTAAACATGAGCTATAGCCAGTAATACAAAGCTAATTGTTTCTCTAGTTCTAACTCTGTCATGGTTTTTTATTATTATTATTTTGATAATACAAACGTACATAAAAATAGATGCAATACTGAAATAATCAAGTACAGTGTAAAGCATAAAGACTCCATCTTCCTTTGTGAATGGTTACTCTAACTCTACAAAAGTAAATCTTTTGTTTGTATGGTCTTTCTGTTTGGTTAGTCAAACCATGCAATTTTGAAATAAAAAGAACAAATTAGAGTGTGAAGAGTAAGATGGGAGGATTAAGTAATGGAGATTTTCTGTTACTATTTTTATACATTAACTACATTACATATGGGTGAGCCAGGGAGCTATGTAGTGCTAGAAATTCACATCAGTTAATCTCTAAAGTACTTACATGCATTATACATGTAGATCAAACAATTAACTTCATCTTGGCAACACATTTGGAAATGAATAGATTAACATTTAATCATTATGTTTTAAGTAGAATTCCTATGACATTTGTCTTATGTTTTCATCTTCACAGTTTCAGCACAGACTGTCAAGTCTCAATTCTGCAATTGTAAATGTCTTTGCCATTGAGAGTTATTGATATGATCATGTTATTATTGTCTGACATAGACCTAACCATCGAGGAACAATAAAGTTTCTGAATGCATAGCTTTTTTTTATCTGCTAGAATTTTGTCATTTATTTTGTATGGATATGAATGTGAGATGAGTCCCTGTGTCCTACATGTTTGCACGTATGTGCAAAAATACACATATTTACAGGTGGATGTGGAGAGAGGAGTCTAGGATGGGTATTTCTTCTATTTTCACTTGAATCGATAAGTTGCTTTTTGCTTAGCCTAGATAGTCAGCATGCACTGGGAATCTCCTGTCACAGCCTCCTGTGCATTAGGCAAAATGCTGTATACATCCAGCATTTAGTTTCGATCCAGGAATAAATTCTGGCTATAACACAAGTATTTTACTGATAGCCACTTCTTTACTCCAATACATTTTTTGATCTACTTTGTAATTAATAACTAACCTCCAAATTTTTGGAAGCATTCTCCTAATGGTGTCTATAACTAAATGCATATCTATAGTACTCTAACTACATGTATCTTTATGAATTCTTGATCTTGTTGAATACCTTTTTTTTTTTTTTTCATTTTTTACATAAGAAACTATGCCAAGCACTGAGCTACACACTTGTGATCCTAGCAATCAAAAACGCTAGACAGGGATGAATTGTTTATTACAGCCTGGACTTCACTAATAAGATGCTTTTTGAAGAAAGAAATGGAAAAAGAGAACAGGACATAAAAGATGGCAAAAGGAGAAAAGAAATGATAGAAGAAGAAAAATGAGGATGGGCAAACAGAAAGGCAGGAATAGAGAAAGACAATCTTCCTCCACGACCATATGGTATACCAGCTCTAATACGAACAACAGCATAGGTATCTACTCAGGCCTGCACTTCCTATCTATCACCGATATGTTTTTTTGTTTGTTTGTTTTGTACAGTTTTGAGATTTCTGTGTCTTTGTTTATGCTTAGTGGCCCTACTTCTCAAAGTCTTTTTGATTTCATGGTGACTATCTCTCAGGAAATCAGAACACTAAGCTGACATCTTTCAAGCTTTAGTTTAGTATAGTGTCTGTCAGTTTCAGAAGAGCCATGGGGTGTACACTGTACATGCTGTCAGATTTATGACTCTCTAGAAGGTGATCTAAGAAAATCAGGCAGATGGATGAAGTGAAAAACACTGTATTAGGTATTAGTTAGTAGTAGCACAGAACCAAGCAGCTAGGAATGATAGGAAATACCTTGTCTCGTTCTTACCAGATTTGCCAATCATTTTCTACTTGCCTAAACATGCAGATATTGCTTAATGGGTTTCAGTCATTTGTAATATAAAATTTTGACAAACACAATTTCACTAAGTGATATCTTATTATGAGAAATTGTAGTTCTTAAAAGTCTTCTCTATGAGCTCCTTTTGAATTTAGTCACTTTTAGAAATTTTAATTGTTAAAGCATGATAGTGATAGTCCATGCCAATGCCCTGTCCTTTCTCTATTCCTGTTCCTATTACTGTGTCTCCTCTACACAATTGGCTGTAGCCTAATTGGGTAGGAACTGTAACACAAATAAATCTTTTCTTCCTCAAAAACTTTATTTTTAAAATTATAATATGATTACTACATTCTGACTTCCCTTCTCTCCCTACATGTCCTCCTATATACCTTCACTGCTTCAGTCCATATCTTGGACTCTTTGGTTGTTAATTCTTATTGCATGAATATATGTGCACACATACACATATATTTCTAGATATAGCCTTTTCATTCTGTATGTTACATATATATAATTACACATCTCTATAATATATACAAATATAATCATATATATATTTATTATATATTGTTTTATGATGTATGTATTTATATCCTTCTCTTTATGTATAATATTGCATACATACAAATGAGAGTATTATATATACCCATAAATATAAAACCACATGCATATATATGTATATACACAAAATATACATATAATAAAAATATATAATTATATGTGTAATATTATACAGAATGATGAAACACACATCCACACACACACTGTGGGGCAGAATATTTGACAGAAGACAGATAATTGGTATGTTTTTTTCTGGAAAATAGCACCTCGCTGATTCCAGCTTTGTTCACATGCTATAGTTCTTTTAATTCACTGGGACTTTATGGGCATTTCCTTGTCCACTTTGAAATGTCCATCAGTGTTGTCTTTGATCAGCACATATTTGGACACTCATGTTGGTGATTCTTTATGGGTATAGCTTCTGATTTAACTAGAAAACATAATCTCATATTGAATTCCCTGATGTTATAACTCTTCCAATCAATGTTCCCAATCTTCTCAATGTACCTTGTCAAATGCAGATTATTTCTTGCCAGTAGTCACTTCAACATTACAGTGTACTATCTATGGGGGAATATGTACAAGCACTGTATTACTTTCCACAACAAATATTTTATCTGCATGAACTCTGTGCAATCATCAATAGTCAATATTGGAAACACCAAATAATTTTGAGAAATGTGATAAACATTAAAACTAATCAAAAGACTGGCTACTGGCTTTATTTTAATTAAAATTATTTTTCATCCAATATATTATAATTATGCCCTTTTCCTTATTGAACTAGTAAATCCTCTTGTCTTTAGTATCATAAAAGAACTGCTAAACCGGGACATAGTTTTAACTCATAGTACTTTTATTTTCATTTCATCATTGCTACAGTGTTTTGCAGTTATTTGTGCTTCTTCTTTTGAGAATTCTCTGTTCTATACAACATATTTAAACTAGACTATTTATTTTCTTATTTCAGTATATTTTGTATCTTCTAGAAATTAATTGTCCATCACATGTATAATTAGCAAAGACTTCCCATAATTAGACTGCCTCTTGGCCTAAATGGTGGTGTCTTTTGCTGTTCAGACACTTTTTGGCTTCTTGTAGTCCCATTACTTAGTGGGGGTTTTCTTGTCTAGACTGTCTTTCTCAGAAAGTGATTTCCTGTGCTGATGAGTTAAAACTATGTCCCGGTTTATCTTGTATCAGATTCAGGGTATCTGGTCTTGTGTTAAGGTCCATAATTTATTTAGAGCTGAGGTTTCCAGCAGGATAGATATGGATAGATTTTCATTGTTCTACATTCAGCCATCAAGTCTAAACTGCACTGTTTGTTGAGATTCCCTTTTTCTCCAACGTGTATTTTTTATTCTGTGTAAAAAATCATGTGTATACGTATTTCTAGGTTTCAATATGATTCCATTGATAAACACACTGTATTTATGTCAATACCTGTCTGTTTTATTTCTTTAGGTCTGTAATATGTCTTCCTATGTGGGAAGGTTACACCGTCAGCAGTTCTTTTATGATACTAAAGACAAGAGGATTTACTAGTTCAATAAGGAAAAGGGCATAATTATAATATATTGGATGAAAAATAATTTTAATTAAAATAAAGCCAGTAGCCAGTCTTTTGATTAGTTTTAACTGCTCAGGCATGTTCATTGCTACTCTATACATAATTGCCAGAAATTGGGATCAGAATAGATGTCTGTTTATCCACCGATAAATGAATAATGACAATGTGGGATATTTACACAATGAAAATGGAATCTTACTCAGGTGTTAGAATAATGTAATTATGGAAGTTGTAGGCAATCTAAAAACATTCATCCTAAATGAAGTAACCAAAACAAAAGGGACAAATTTTGTATACTTTCTGACACAATTACAAGAGATTTTAAGATTTGATAGGTGTTCTATAATCCACCTAACCATAGAAGTTGGGTATCCAGGGGAAAAAAAAGTGGATATGAGAGGATCTCTCAGGAAAGAGTAAATACAATATAGTGTCATGAATGGATAGAGTCCTAGCATGTATGTCATATGTGAGTATCTTTTGTTAATGCTTTAAAATCATGACTTTTTTTGCACATACCTTCCCAGTTTGTGATATAAATTTATCACATAAATATCACATAATTATTGAAAATTTATATGTAGTGACAACTGCTATTATTATCCAAGAATACTACTATTACACATTATTTTTCCAAAAGAACAAAACATGATGCACATTGCTTTATAGAATGTTTTCTAATTGTATAATAAAACATATGTTTTTATTATATATTTATAATAAAGCTAAACACATTAGGTCATTGGTAGTGTAACCAAATCATGAACTAACTTCAATTCTAGTAATTAAAAAGGAGGACAGTATTATCAAAGAAAAATTATGACACAAAATTGCTATATTTGTCACTCCATCATGGTGGACTTAATGTTACCTTTTGACAGATAGAGATCTAATCTAAATTTTTCCTAAGTTGAGATGAGGAATAAGATTCTATGCTGAATAAGCAGACATAAAAATGAAAAAAAATGTATGGAAATAAAATTTTAACATGAGATTAATTTAAATGTATTTGTGTATTTGCTATTTAGTAAGTAAATTTTATATGTTCAGCCAATCTTCAAAAGACTCTTCCTTTCTGTGCAAACTCTAACAGCTTCAAGGATTGCTTCATTGTGGATTATAAAACTTACATGTCTGCTCATTTGCTCATGTTACCCCTACATCTCTGAATAAATAACTCCCTTGCATATTCAGTTGTCAGTTTGTTTTTCTATTGGATAATTTTTTCCTAACAATTATCACATTCATGTTTTCTTTGGATTTAGGTCATGGAAGCACGTCACTCTTCTCTTACATACTTTTAAAACCACACACTGATATGTCTTACTCTCTTTTACACAATATATATTCTTCTCTTAGTGAGAAATGCATGTCTAGCCATAGATTTCAGGGGAACTCCCCAAATTCAGATTCTTTCTTCTCATGTGAAAATACAGTAAGTGTGTGCACACTAATCTCTGTTCATAGGTCTTTGCAGCATGTTTCAGTTGTCAAAAACAATTCCTTGTACATTCAAGTATACATTCACTGTTTTGCTATTTTTCAAAACACGAAATGTTTGCAATTTTGGGGACAAGCCATTTGTCAAAAGATTTTATTTTACTTGAATCGCACAGCCTTTGTATCCAAATATGTCTGAAACAGTGAGTTTGCTGAGAGTCATGACAAAATTCCCGAGGACCATGTATGTTTTAGTTATAGTTACCAAAAGCAACTTGGAGAGGAAAGGGTTTACTTTTATCATATAACAGTTCAACATGTAAAACAGGAGAGTGCAGGAATTCAGAGGCAGGAGCTTATTCAAAGGCCATGGATAAGTTTTCCTTATTGGCCTGCTTCTCATTGCTTGTTCACCCTGTTATCTTTGTATCACACAGGACCACCAGCCCAGGAGTCTCCCCACCCAGGATGGGATGGGCCCTTAATAACTTCCCATATAAGTCACTAAGAAAATGCTGTACAGGCTTGTTTATAGTCAGATTTTATGTGGTATCTTTTTAAGTTGTGTCCACTCTTATGATTCTAGCTTGTGTCTAGTTGACATAGGACTAGACAATGTAATATGTAATGAAAAGTGAGATCTCCTTATTGTTTTGGATGCTGTAAGTCCAAGATTAAGATGTCAGTAGGGTTGGCTTATGAGACCTGCCATACCCATGCTTTGCTTTTTCAGTGTCTAGCTATGGTTATTCTTCTGTGTCTGAATTGAAATAGAAAGAGGGATTTAGAAGGATGGAGAGAGAGAGAGAGAGAGAGAGAGAGAGAGAGAGAGAGAGAGAGAGAGAGAGAGAGAGAGAGAGAGAGAGAGAGAATATAAAGGAAAGAGAGTCAGAGAGAGAGAGAAACAGATCGAGTAAGAAAGACACAAAGAGAAAAGCAGATAGGAGAAGTACCTTTCCATCTTTAAAACTCCAATCCTAACTGGCACATTATATCCACATTAAATTAAATTTAACTTGCTGCTTATAGATTCTGTCTATAATTGGAATGTACAGAATAATCACATGAAGTTGAGAGAGTTGTGATTAAACTCTGTCTATAGTCTTTTCTTGTCTTCAGTATTTACAATACTGTATTCTTGTTTGACAGGCCTTCAATAGTCACATAAATCTAAACTCCCTGTGTAAACTATGGTAAACCTGTGCTTTAAATCATCCTCTTTATGCTCATTTCTACTTGTAATGAATTGTCTTCACTATACAGAGAATCAGAGTTTATTGGTAGTGCAGTATTTTGGTAGTAACCATATTGTCTTGAATTTATTAATTGTATATGAAATGGATGCCTTTTTAGGCCAATAATAGTGGTCTGTGTATTTATGTGTATGTGTACATAATCAAAGTATAATAAAATTTAATGTAGAAAGATCTATACATGTTTAAGCTTTCAGTATTAATTTAGAATTTCAAGAAATATTTTGCATGTATTACTGAAAGAGATGGCTGTCATATTTTTCTTCATGTAGAACATAGATATTAAGAATGGAGTTTAGAAAACCTAAACAACATTATAGAAACATCTTTATGTTGGCTTATTAGAGTTCCTTAGCCTATACATATAGTATAATTCTCAGTATGAAAGTGTACAACCAAACTGAACACAGATAATTTTTATATAAGCATTATACACAATGGCTTTAATGCATTCAGTCTCTTCTTGTTTCTTTCTATCTTAGAATTTTCTACCACTGTCCTATGCTACAATGTAGAAGTCCTCTGTATTTTCTGTTTGCTTCTTAATGGTAGAAAAGAACTCTATTTTTTCCTGTTTTATTATACCTTTCAAAGAAGGCACTTGTTTCCTTTATTTTGAATTATTTAAACATGCATGTTTAAGCTTAGAAATTATAATATTCTCCTGGTTCAAAGTTCAGGAAAGCTTTTATTGATAAAAGTGACTTCCCTCTAAAAAATTTCTGGGATAAAGAAGAAAACATTTTACTTAATAGCTGTTTTAAAAAGATTCAAGTTTTCTAATCTTAGGTTTCCTTTCTTACCATGTTAAACTGTACTTCCATGTGTCATCTGGCTTTACTTACATTGTCCTGTGGGAACTAGGGGTTCACAGAACCAGAATAAACATGCTGGTAATACACCTACTTCTATTGCTGTGAGTAATAAAGTAGCATTGATTTGTGACCCAGTCAGAATTTCATGTTTTTTACCAGCTTCTACTGAGCTGATTTATTGACTTAAATTGGTAGAAACTCAGACTCTTGGAGAGCTGTGCTTGCATGCACTGCTCAATATTATGCTTCCTTTATTTTTTCTGTCTGAAATTATCTTGCAGATTTTATTTTTTGACATGTAACCCAGTTTTAAAAATTCTACATATGCTTATTATTTGTAAGAGTCTGGTCATGCTGAATGATAAAATATCATAGGCAATGTGCCTTTAGCAACAGACTTTTATATTGTCACTGTTCAAATTCCAAGATCAAGGCAGGGAAACTTTTGGTTGCAGAATTCTATCACGTGAGTTTTCTTACATGTATTTTGCTATATATGAATGTTTTGTCACCTGACTTCTCTATGAATACACTGGATTTATACAGAGTCCTTCATTGTGTTTGTACATCCTTGGGAAATTTCTTTTTTATGAGAACACAGTTTAATTGTTTAAGGTGACAGGTTCATGAACATAGTTTAAAAGTCAATTGTATAGAATTTTGATACTATTGGTTCATTAGCTATGAGTTTTTGCCAAGGACCAACCTTGGGCTGGAGAGGTATTCCTTGGAAGGGGTGTTTGGGAGCCACAAAATAAATGACTCAAAATCAGTGAGGTGGAGTGAAAGCTGAAAGTCTTGTGTTCTGCTCAAGACAGCTCTCCAGAGATCTCCAGATAGTTCCAATCTTGCCAGAAAAAATTTCAAACGAAGCTGGGTTTATTTTAAAGCTCTCCAAGCAGTACTCTCTGGTCACTCTCTTACAGACCAAAGCTCAGTCTTTTATATACATATCAATTAAGTCATTTACTTCAGGTACACTTTTGATTATCTCATGAATCAGCGTTTTATGACCTTAGACCCTTGGTTCTTAGAAAAAGGCAGGGAGCACACTTTTTTAACATAGCAATGAATTCTGCCTGCCTTTGGAAGCACAGACAATAAATTACCTAGGTCAGATCTAGTTCTGAGAATATCATTCCTGCCACACATCGGCTTAAACTTGCTCTATCCCAAACTGTTCTTGAACTCAGGAATCTGCCTGCCTGCCTTTGTACACTTAGCTCAATGGGAACTTGTCCTGTGATCAACACTCTCTAAATCTCTTTATCCCCATCCCTAATTCCATTCATTACCTTAAAATATGCCCTTATCTACACATACCAAAATTAAATTACAAAGTACCCACAGAGGATCTCAAAAGAATAGACTAGTTTCTCTTAATGAATTCAGTTGTATCTTAAATTTTAACTCTGACATAAATTGAAAATATCTTTATAAAAGTGTACCTAGTACACTGAACCTAAAATTCAAAGTCAAGCAATACAGTACCATATAGACTTTCAATCAATTTCTCTCCTCTCTGTTATTCTATTTTTAATTGAGATCATCTCCCGTACCTGATATTGCAAGAATGTATTTTGTCACTTAGCGCTAATTCAGGAAATTATCAATATCCAAACTCCAATTGTACATTCTCTCTATATATATCATTTTGGCACCATTGCAGATTGGAAAATGATTATGACAGTCATAGATTGGAGCCATCCTTACAGACCAACAAAACTATTTTGGAAAATTTTGCTTATAGTACTCTTTATGCACTAATAGATCCCACACTTCATTTATTTTATCATGATTAGTTAATCTAAAAATCTAATTAATAAATATTTTAAAATGGATTTCATACATAGGCACATTTTAGCAATAGAATAAATATAAAGACACTTAGACTTTGTACTGGCTAGTTTTGTGTCAACTTGACACAAGCTGGAGTTATCACAGAGAAAAGATCTTCAGTTGGGGAAATGCCTTCATGAGATCCAGCTGTGGGGCATTTTCTCAATTAGTGATCAAGAGGGAAGGGCCCCTTGTGGGTGGGACCATCCCTGGGCTGGTAAACTTGGGTTCTATAAGACAGCAGGCTGAGCAAGCCAGGGGAAGCAAGCCAGTAAAGAACATCCCTCCATGGCCTCTGCATGAGCTCCTGCTTCCTGACCTGCTTGAGTTCCAGTCCTGACTTCCTTGGTGATGAAGAGCAGTATGGAAGTGTAAGCTGAATAAACCCTTTCTTCCCCACCTTGCTTCTTGGTCATGATGTTTGTACAGGAATAGAAACCCTGACTAAGACAGACTTTTTCTAATGTTTTCTCTATTTGATAATAAGTAATATATTTTGCCCCTGGAGAAGGTAAGTTTGCCATTTTATACTTCACTGGTTGTTGTGGGAAATAGTAAAAAGACCGGCTAGTTTTGCACTATGCTGGACACCAGAGGGTCACGTGGTTCCACCTTGGTGATCACAACTCAGTGGTCTCTCTGGGACAGAGCTTCCAAATTTCCTTGGCAGATGACTGGCATACCATCCCCACACAATGACTGTCCACCCTGCCATCAGCCACAAACTCACCTAGCAACTCAGTAGAAACCAAATTCTTGAAGAACTGCAGGTTTCCCATGCTACTGCCGCCAACTCTCTGCCCTTGCAGCTATCTCGCCTCCTCTTTCTCTAGTTTGCCCACTGCAGTGACCAGTCATGGTATTCCCAGCTTACATTCACTTGTCTCTGGAACTGCTAGCTCCTTCTCAGCCATAAACTTCCTGTGGTTGGAGGTCCCACAATCCAATAAACCAGTAAAAAAAAAAACTTATTTAAAAGTCAGATTTATATCCCAATCAATTCTCAATTCACAAGATGCCCATATAATAATTTCAGGGCCAATTGATAATGGTACAAGCTGCCCACTTAGATTAGACAAGCTACCCCAATTATTCTGTCTCTATGTGATAACCTGTGACTATTTAAAGCCATTCTGGTTCCGAATTGTCCTGTCCATCACTCTCCATCTTGCTTCCTCCTCTCCCCCGCACCCCCCCCCCCCCAGGGGTTGCTCTCTGTCTCTGCTGCTCTTAACTTGGCCTCCCTTTTTCCTGTCCAATCACAGACTTCCTGCTGTATTAATATGTAAATAGATTGGACAGGGAAAATCCTGCCACCTTCCAGAGTTATGTGGATCAGATATAATAAAGAGAGACCCCCAGAGGACTAGATTACAGAGAATCAAACAAAAGTATATCTTGATGATAATAAATTTTTATTTAATATTTGTATATTACAGAATATACAGCATTGGTGAGTCTCATTGTCAGACACGCTGAACTTACATGCTTAAACTCCTAATGTCTTGGACTTTCATCGAGATCCAGTCAAGACACAGACATCAGAGACTAATTCATTCATTAGTGTGGCCTTCTTAAGGTCAACAAACTTCCCTATTTTCTCTAAGCTCCACAGATTCAGCATGGCTTTAAATATCCACAGGTAGATATAAAATCATATAGGGTTAGAGCACTTGGGGTAACTTGTCTAATCTAGGTGGGCAGCTTGTATCATTATCAACTGATTCTGAAATTATTGTGTTGACATATTGTGAATTGAGAATTTATTGGTATATAAATCTAAATGGCTAATCATAAGCTTCAAGAGTTTTGATTTTACCTGGTTATTGGGAATTATGATAGCTAATGATGTGAGTTAGGTGGTCATTGTATGGGGCTGGTATGGCAACGACCTGCCAAAGGAACTCAGGATCTCTGGGTCAGAGGGTCTGTCGAGATGAGAATACCCCGCTGGAGCCATGTGGCCTGGTGATGCTAAGTGTAGTGCAGGAACTTATCTGTCATTTTAATATCTCCTACAACAACTAGTCATGAATTTTTTTTCTCAAAAATTTTTCTTAATGTAATAGTATTACTCCTATTATAATGATGCTTTTATATAAACTTGCTAAATATCTTGGTTCTTTCTTTATTCTCCAGAGTGTTGCGTATTAGACCTTGGCTTTAGCTACAAGTTGATCTTCCCCTCTCATATAATCTCTCTTATGTAATTGTATAGTCCTAATAAAGAGTATTAAATATACCTGGTCAAGGGAGTGCCATTGTTTAGAGGTATGACCTTGTTGGAGTAGGTATGCCACTGTGGGTATGGAGTTTAAAACTCCCATCCTGGTTGCCTGGAAGACAGTCTTTTCTTAGCAGTCTTCAGATAAAGATATAGAACTCTCAACTCTTCATACACCATGTCTACGTGGACGTTGCCATGCTTCTACCTTGATGATAACCTTGACTGAACCTCTGAACCTGTAAGCCAACACCAATTAAATGTTGTCCTTATAAGAGTTGCCTTGGTCATGGTGTCTGTTCACAGCAGCAAAACCCTAATTAAGAGAGGTGTATATTCCATTGCTCTCTAAAGTTTAATCTATATGTATCAAGTGGCAAAATAAAAAATATGTTTCATAAGAGTCAAAAATTCATAGCAGTAATTAGCATATGACTTTTCTATATTGCTAGTTGATTTCAAAAATAGATCCTTTCTTTAATTCCACATTTTATGTACATTTTTAGCTTTGTATATTTAGATCTTTGTATTCATAGCTTCCTTGATTAAAATTCTTTTATCACTGATAGTTTCATTATTTGTGTTTACTGTTTAAAAATCACATACTTATTATATTTATAACAATACTTTTCATTTAATAGAAGTGTGTTAATATACTTGAAATGATGAATTGGAAGGAGAATTGGTTTATTTTGTCTTAGAGATTTACAGGTTTCAGTTCATGATCTAATGGCTTCAGTTCTTTTGGGCCTAATGAAAGACTATATAGCTTACAGCTGCTTGAATATAAAAAAAAGAAAGAGTTCCCATTCACAATATTCTCTTCAAAAGCGGAGTTTGCTTCCTCTAGCTTTTATACAGATCCATACCTCTTACCTGTACCTCCTATGGCCAGAAAGAATTAGAGTTGGATGACCAAGCTTTTATCACATATGTATTAGGTGACATTTAATATCCAAAATATAGCAATGTTTATGGAACTGAATGTATGACTGTATAAGCTATATAGTTTTATTTTAATTTACACTGATCCCTATAAGAAATCATTTTCTAATACAGCTTCTAAGTTCTTATAATAGTCTTTTTTACATATGTATTTTGAGATACTTTGAAAGAGATTTCCCTAGCAAGGACAAAATTCTGTCTAGAAATGTCTTCTTTAATATGCCCTGGGATTTAATTAAAGTAGATTAGGTGAAAGGTCAAGAATCTGTATGAGAAAATGTCAAATTGCATTGGCTTAATGTTGAAAATCATTAAAGAAAACATTTTCATATAATATGGACCGAATATTTGCCTCTTTTTTTTAAGGCATTGATTAATAGGAGATGATTTATTATTAATTAAAATGTCAAGTAAAGTAAATGACATGGTTGCCGTTATTCATGCTAATCCATGAAGAGAGCTAATATTTGTTGGATAATTTTTTCTCCATTTATTTTCGATAACTCAAGGGTTTCAAAGAAAATACCAATTTTCCTATATAATACTTTATTTTTGCCTCTATTCATATGGTACATCTTCATCTATCAAAAATACTGAATATTTAAAACATAACTTTATATGTCTTCATTTCTTGTAGGAAGTAAAAACTCATCTTTAAACATGATTATAGTTCTGGACTACAAAATATTCCCTCTGATGCTAGCATTTAAAGATAAAGTTATTTGGAAGTATTAGGTTTTCCAATTTAGTGTATAATTGTGGTTGACATCCATCTAAACATGGGCTGATATCTGCCTACAGATATTAAATCTCAGAAATATAGAAGTAAGTGAACCACAGCTATTATTTAACTGAGAAATGACTGGATGTAGAGTCATTTATTTAGGATCTTCCTAAATGTGCAACTGCAGTTATACCAGAGGTTTCATTAAATACCTTAAGAGAAGTTGCATGAATTTTTAAAAGTTATTTGTCACATTAATATTTATACTGGCCAAGTGAATATTATAATATGATAGTGGAAGGCAAAGTCTGGTTTGGCGCTTCAAAGATGAACCATGGGTGGTATCTTTTTATTGGAGATTTGTTTAAAGAAAACATTGCATTTTGCTCAATTTATTAATATTGTAGAAATATATTTCTTTCTTTTGGTCCTCAAGGATCGTCTCAAATTTCTAGTTAAAATGCGTAGATTATTAATGTACAGATATTATAGCACCTCTGAGAGCAAATATCAACCAACCATTTCAGCAAAATTACTTCATGCAGAATTTTATTGCCAAATTTGCCTGACACATGATTTGTTAATTGTTTCCAGTGAATGATTGATTAGCATTTGCTTTTTACATATGAAAATAAAATACTTCACATTTTTTGGTGATATGTTTATGTTGGCAAATAAGTTTTTCAGTCACAAATGTTTATAGTAGAATTTTGACTCAATTTAATTCTGTTTCAGTTTAAAACTAAACAATCAGTGTAGGGGAATGTCCTAATTGGTTTTGTAAAATATACTTGTACTTCACGTTGCTTAAATTTTGACAAATTTTAAGTTCATAAAACATAGCTGTGAATTTCACTGCTCTTACAAGGAATGCTCTTTAATTTTCATCTAAATATACTTGTATCATCATCTCACAGTGTTCAGAAACAAAAAGTCATGGTAAAAATGAATATCAAGTAAAGTGAAATATTTTTAAAATTTCAGTATTTCTCCCTTCCTTTTCTGCAGAGAATATCTTGTGTACTGTATGGATGTTGCATCTGTCATTAACATGTGGACAGGCTTATAAGTTTAGGCAGGAAATAGAATGTGGGACATCCAGTAGGGTGTTTGAATTCTGGGATAGAAAGAAATGTGGAGATTTGTCTCAGGGTATGAAGAAGGATAGACACATTAGAGCTGAGTATAGGTAACCAGCCATGTGGCAGAACTTAGAATAATGGGATGATTAACTTAAAATCTAGGAGAAACAACCAAAGGTTATGGCTAAGGTGTTTGCAAATATAATACAGTCTTCTGGGAAGAGGGACATGGGAGGAAAAATATCACTTAACAAATGGCACACTGAACATGGTTCTTGAATTGTAGTTTAAAGTGTGAGAAGTCGCTGGTGAAAGGCATCTTCTTAGCCAAAGAGCAGGAAGCCAAAGCTAAGTGCATTTCAGAGGCACAGCTCCTTTAGAAGCCCCAGCCGTGCAACATAACCTGCCTATCGTAGTGAACCATGGTTGTGTTGAGGTCTTTCTTGGACCAGAGCCTGAGGGCACAGTAGCTGCAACGCCTCCTATACTCAGAAAGGTTTAAAATTACTCTCAAGAGAGCTGGGCAGCCCATGGGAAAACAACAGTCCAGTTTGGGACCACATAGGTGTAGAACTTCACAGAAGTTTGGTGGGTTGGAGAGGCCTTGCCAGAGTTGACGGAAGTCAGATCCAGGAGCACTGAGCATACTGAGGGGCTATGACAAGGTTCCTCCTCTTCTTCCCCATCCTGGTCCCAAGCCAGAGAATCCTAAATCCTGCCTCTATCTGTCCTCTCCCCGCTATTGCCAAGAGAGTGTGAAAGAGATGAGAAGCCATGCCTGAGAAGATTGCAAGACAGAGAGACCTGACCACCATGTGAAGATTCCGGGAAAGTGAGGCCCAGCATGTGCCTCAGTTAGGCTACCCTCTGGGTCTAGATCAGCCATGAGAGAACTTAGAATTAGTAGTAATAACGCAGGATTAACAGCATGGATGTTAGGCAATGGCCAAACTATTGTGCTGACTGAGGCATATAAAAATAGAAAGGCTGTGTGCGGCTCTTTCATTTGAGAACATAAAGTATTTGGGTGGGTAGCAAACCCACTGCCTGGATTTCATAATATTTAATTCAACAATCTTCCCTCAAAACTTCTTCAATTCCCTCTTCACTTGGTAACATATTTCTTTGATTACCACACACGTGATACTTAATAAACTTATTTGCTTTCATTGATTTATGTCTCCTAAACTTGTGGTACAGTAGTGAAATGTGGAGGATTAAATACCTGTAGGAAATTTAGGATGTAAGCATACAGCACATTGTTTAGAATCATGGGAAGTAAGTGACTAATACTGGTGTAAACAAAGTTTGGAATAATCTACTTCTGTCAATTGTTTTTCTTGACAGGTGTATTAGTTTGGACTCAGTTTGGACAAACAAGTACAATATAGATTATAACTTTTCTATAAGACATTCAAATATTGACTTTAGCTATTCTTTTAGGTCTAATTGCATAGCTATGAGCAGCTTAAGTAGAATTTAGCATAATTAATCAAACCATAATGAACTTGCGTCTGTGAATTCTACTCATAAAACTAAGGTGAGAGTACAGCATCTTAAGTCCTTCACTTTCAGTTTGATGGGATCAAGGACTCCTTTAAATTAATGTGAATTACTTATGAATATATTATGTGATCCTCTTGGGAAGATTACTTCAAGAGACCAAAGTTTAAGCTTTCCTTGTGTGTGATGATCTATGTTTCATAACCACTGTTCTATAAAAGCCATTTGTTTTCTAAGTTGTTGTATGCAACTGGATTTAGTAATTCAATGCCACCAAATGTAGGATGAAGCAAAAATATGTAAAATTTTCTCAGCTAATACAGTTAAGTTCTTTTCTTTTTCAGTATAATCATCTGAATTAGAGATAATTTATAAAGTTTAAGGAGCAAAATGTACCATGTTGTAGTCCAGCATAGTGAGCTCCATGAGGTATTTGGCCAAACTGCTCACCTTCAACCTTTCCAATTTTATATGCACTACAGAGGACACACAGAGGCAGAAAGCAACTCAAACAGAAGTTCAGAACTCTCAGAATCTTCATCCTCCATCTGTCTGATCTGGTGCTTAGTGTAAGTGTCACAAAAGTCACAAAAGAAATGTCACCTATTTCTGGAGGGTACATCTCATATATGCTTGTAATAAACATGGCAGTTACACCAACCAGCTGCAGCATCTTCCTAAGCACACAACTGTTCTGTATGAACCGATCAATAATGGAGACTGTCAGGTACATGGTCTCCTGCAGGAACCTAAAATTTCATCTGAATCTATATCAGCCAGTCAATTAGGATGGCTCTCATGTTTCCAGTGACTTCACAACCCAGTAAGTATTTTGCTCTGACTGCTCTTCCTCCAGTTGTCTAAGATAAGCATAGATATCTTTCACATTTTACTACACTGGTTTGAATAATCTCTGTCATCTGCATCTACATCACTCACTGGGAGAATTACATCAGAGAAAACCTGACACCGATATTCTTCTACAGGTACACATCCAGATTTTTCCACTGGGCTTGGTACATTTTGCTCCTTCTCAAAATGCAGCTGGGGCTTTTTGCTTAGCACTGAAAATTCTTGGCAACAGTGAATGGACACCAACTTTGCAGCAGTACTTATCCTACGGTAAAGAATCCCATCTTCCTGTTATGTAGCACCTGGCTAAGAATATACTTATGACGAACCATGGCCTTACAAAGCACATGACTATCAAAAACAGGTATGCAACATCTAAGCATGCTAAGATCAGCATCTGGCATAGTTGAATTGTACACTAACTAAAAATTTGTCTAAGGCCATGACAAAGTCATAACTCAAATGGACTACTACATCTGCAGATGCAGTTGATACCATGTGCTGCATGTACATAGGATGCCATGTTTACCTGTTCTTCAATAAAGATTGTGACTTTAAAGATTTGTTTTATAAAGTTTAAAGTTAAGTATAGGTGAAGATGACAGAAATGGTAAACTACAGTTATTTGCTGTATGAATACTTTTAGAAAGGTTTATCATGCTTCAAGTGCTCAAAAAAAAATTGAGGCTCCCATTAATGTTTTGCCTGCCTTTTATGCCTCCTTACTAATAAAAGAAAAAGCAAGCAAGCAAACAAAGAAACAAACACCACAAGGTTGCTAATAACATGTGAGTAGAATTTTTCTGCATTACACAGTCCCTGACTTTGTCCCAATAGCTTACTTTAATTCATTTCATTTGGCTATGTGCTACCTGTATGTGTTCTGTAAAGAAATCATGAGGGCTCTCATTTTAGACTTAAAAGGCTTGAAATGAACTATAACATATTGTTTTATATTGTAAACTAAAAGCAGGGTATATGTATATATATAATATATTTTGTGTATATTTTATATATGTTTATAGGTGAATATATACACTAAAATACATTCATCATGAACCTATTTGAAGCAAAGACAGGGGTATTATATGTCTTGTCCTATTAATTCTTCTTGAGATTTCTGATATCATGTTATAGTGATTATTAATATCTTGATTTTTATACTCTTTGCTTTTATTCTTCATAATTATTTTGGAATTTTGTGGGAACTAATGGGAGCAAAGGGAAGGAGGGAGAGGGAGGATAGCCTGCACCTGGCCAGAGATCCTCCTATACTCTTGGCAGGCAGATGCAGGAGGGCTGCCAGACACTTTCCACTTGGCCCCAGGTAGGCATCTAAGCCACAGACAGCATTCAATGGGGGGGGGTGATAAACAAGGGGAAACCCCTGAAACCAGGGTCCCCAGGGTGACACCATGTGCTCTGGGGTTATGGGAGTGAGGGCTGAGTGAGAGAGCTTCCCATGCAGGTGAGAGTAAGCACAACAGGCCTTGATGAATAGAGACAGTCTATGTTTTTAGAGCTTTATTGTAGAAAGACAGGGAGAAAGAGAAAAGGTAGAAAGAGAGACCAGCCATGGCCAAGAGGAGAGAAGGAGGAAAGGAGAGAGAGAAGAAAGGCTAGAGAGTAAGAGGGAGAGAGTTAGAGGAGAGAGAGAGAGTAAGAGAGTGAGTAAGAGAGTGAGAGGAGAGGAGAGAGAAAGTAAGAGAGTGAGAGGAGAGGAGAGCAAGAGGAGTAAAAGAGTGAGAGGAGAGAGTAAGAGAGTGAGGAGGGGCCAAGCAGCCCCTCTTCTGGTAGGATGTTATCTTTACTGTTGCTAGGTAACTGGGGACGAGTTTAGCCTGAAGGTCAGAAGCTTGGGACATTGTCTATGTGACTACTAGCCACGCTTCTCCTGAGGGGGCTGTGGGGGCTGTGGGGACTGTGGGGACTGTGGGGACTGTTGGGGCAGTAACTTCAACAGGAGCTTTGAGTCCAGGAGATACGAGGGGACACGTACCATCCCATGTAGGTGAATTATCACCATCGGATCCTGGGATTCAGCTATGAACTCAACTGGAAACCAGAAAGTATTTGCATAGCCCAATGCCCCACAGAATTGCTTTTCTTTTACTTTTTCATGCCTTGGGACAATTTGTTGGAGTTTTGAAGACAAACCTCATGGCAGACAGGTTCTGAATGTTGAGAGCTACATGGAGGGAGAAAGTAGAATGTAGAACATTCACACCAATTTAATTAAATAACCATGGAGGTCAGCCATGGCAGAGAAATAATCAAATTTGTCTGGGAGAGAATGTCAGATGTCTGTAGCTATGCCATATGGTTCCCTTTAGGCATATGGGGATAGTAAAACATAAAATAATTAAATATAACTATTTAAGTTATATTCATTTGTTACACTAGTTATATCACAATAGTTCAATATACTGTAGTGTGCAGTTGTTAGTATGTTTGAAAGAAATACTTTCTACTGTGGGTGGTCTTTACAGGTTGTATATCCCCTTTGTTGAGTATTTCAGCTAAAGTCATCACTGTTGAGTCCTGGGAGAGTCTGCTTCCCTGGAATACAGGATTTTCTAGTGGCTACCTCCAGCTCCCCATTCCTCACTGCTAGATGTTTCTATTCTATTTCCTGACCCTCTCCTGTTTTTCTATTACCTGCTCCTGCCCCCTTTCCCACCACCTCTCCCTCCCAGGTCCCTTCCTCTGTCTTCCTCCAGTGATTGTTTTGTTCACTATTCTAGGTAGGAGTAAAGCATCTACATCACTCACACATTTCAAAATTTTTAACCCAGAAATCATCTTGTTCAAAGGAAAGATAGGGACAAAATAATAGAAGAGAGACTGAAAGAAAGCTATCCAGAGACCACTCCACCTAGGGATCCATCCCACATCCTCACATTATTGCTGATGCCAAGAAGCACTTGCTGACAGGAGCTTGGTATGGCTGTTTCCTGAGAGGGTCTGCCAGCACCTGACCAAAACAGATGCAGATACTAATAGCCAACCATTGGACTGAGCCCTGGGACCCCAATGGAAGAGCTGAGGGAAAGACTGAAGGAGCTGAAGGGGATTGCAACCCCATAGGAAGAACAATTTCAGCTAACTGGAGCATACAGTGCTCCCAGGGATTAAAGCAATAACCAAAGAGTATACATGGAGGGAGCCATGGCTCTGGATACATAAGTAGCAGAGGATGGCCTTATTTGACAACATGAAGGGAGTCTCTTTGTCCTTTGGAGGCTTGATGCCCCAGTGTAGGGGGATGCTATAGCTGTGAGGCAGGAATGGGTGAGTGGATGAAAGAGCACCCTCATATAGGCAAAAAGGAGTGGGGAGAGGAGGGATAGGCAGCGGGGCTTGTGGAAGGGTAGCTGCGAAGAGGGATATCATTTGAGATGTAAATAAATACAATGATTAATAAAAAGTACTTTATTATTATTATTTAATATTTCACCACATTATTGTGGTGCTGTCTTTCTGAAAATCTATATAAGGTAGATTGACACAGGATCACTGTTAAAAGGGCAAAAAAATGTTTCAGAGAAATATATACATTGTGCAGTAAAATATTTGAATGCTTAAATAATCCTTATGAATAACAAGCACAGATTTGTTTGCTTAAAACACAAATAAGACTGACTTCTACATCACACCAAGACTTCTTTAATAATTTCACTGTCCTATTAAAAAATGAAATCTAGTTTGTTCTGGTATGTTCTCTAGCTTATTTTCTAAGTCGAAAGTTTCTTTAATCTTTTCGTTTAGAGAATGTGTTTTCTGAAGGAGTTTTTTTGTTGTTATTATAATATATTGTATCTGATTGTTTTCCTTTTTTCTTGTTGTTTTGATATCATAATATAATTACCGTATTTCTTACTTCATTTCTCTTTCTCTAAATCATCAAATACTATTCTTGCTCTCTGACAAATTTATGTAATATTTCTCTAGCTGCATATGTATCGAAAGATGGCCTAGTCGGCCATCAATGGAAAGAGAGGCCCATTGGACTTGCAAACTTTATATGCCCCAATATAGGGGAATGCCAGGGCCAAAAGAATGGGAATGGGTGGGTAGGGAAGTGGGGGGCGCTAAGGGGGACTTTTGGGATAGCATTGGAAATGTAATTGAGGAAAATATGTAATAAAAATATTAAAAATCAAAAAAAAAATTTTCATTAGTTGTTAATACACACACACACACACACATAACCTTTCCAATCTGTACAATGTTACTTATATTAATTTTTTGAGGTTTGACTATTTGTTATTGGATAGAGAAGTGGTGAGCTTGTTCTTAGTGAAGACCATTTCTTACACTTTGAGTGTTTCTTGGTAATCTCTACTTTGTGTATGTTTGAGACCCCATGGGCTTTTTTTCAGTTGACACACAGTAGCAAAGTTTGATTATTCATTGTAAATATATTTGAAATGATAAAGACTTATCAAAGTGTGGAATTAAACATATCTGACAAGTGCATAGGATATCTGGTTCTCTAAGGAAGGATCTGTAGATAATTGTTTACTCCTGATTAAGAATGAAGCTTCTTCCAAAACAACTTTGCTCATTTTACTCCACTGCAAACAATTGCTGGATCACTGTGTCTTTTTCAAAGAACACTGACAGTATTTGGTCTAATTCTTAATTAATTTTGTAGTTATAAAGTATCATTTTCTATAAAAGTCCATATTTGAATAAATGCTATAAAAACAAATATATTATCTCATTACTTCCCATAAAAACAATTTGGTTATCACTCTTTGATATGTGTAAATTGTATGCATTCCACTGTAATATTTTTCTGTTTTATGACTACTGTAAAATAAATATCAAGGTCTTTTAAATAAAAACACCCAAGGATAATGTTGTGGATTGCATATGAACTATCTTGTTAAATCCTTGGTTCCTAGCTGATGTTCCAATCACTGAGAAATAGACTATGATAGTAAATCATGAAGAATATGCAGATAACAGAAAAAGAAACTCCTCATCCTAGAATATGATTGAAGTTTCTTGCTTGCAAATAATTTAGACTCCAAATTTAATTTTAATAATGTAAATTCTTTCTTAATAATTATAAACACACAAGGTTTTAGGATTCTCACCAAGTACCTTGGTGAATAGTAAAGACAAATACTCAACAAGTTGAGCAGCATGAGTTGGCCCTGATTTCACTTTATATGTTTGTAATTCCACTTAAAATACCCCTAGAGCCACCACATTTGACTAACTTATTGACTGGAGGAGTACAAGTGAAAAGATTTTAAGAAACAGACCATTTATTAACCATTCGAGATGTAACTTGAGAACAACCAAAATGGTAGATAATTCCAATACCAACACAACTGATGGAATAAATCATTTAAATATGAGTTTTTTAGAGTATTTCTTTCTCTTAACATTCACACTTAAACCTATGTTAAATTCATTGCCTAAGTGCTCAGAAAGATCCTAAGGAAAGGAAAGTGAAAGGATGTATGAACCAGAGATGCTGGATAATCCCTAAAAAACAATGTCTTCTAAATTAACACAATTAAATCTAACATGAACTCATAAAAACGGAGGCAGTGTAAACAGTGTTTGCACCAAGTCATTTGTGCATATATCTAACTATATCTATATCTATGTCTACAACTACATCTATATCTATCCCTATCTATATTTAAATATATCTATCTATATCTATATACATGAAATTCTATATAGTATGTCATATACATACTATAGCTTCCAATTTTTGTGTGGGATCAAGTGGTCTCTGATTTTTGTGCCTTCTCTTGGGATTTTGTTTTTTTTTTTCTTGTCAAATATTAAAGTATGTGCTTTGTTTTAACTTATATTTTATTGTACTTATAGTTATTATCATGTCTTTGAGACATGTTTGTCTTCTTATGAGAGGGAAAGGGACTGAAACTTCATGGGAAGGGAGGAGACAAGTAGAGGTAGGCAAAACTATAATCAGTATATATTATGTGAGAAGAATATTTTAATAAAAGGAAAATATTACTAATTCGATTAAATTTCAACTCTGCTGTATTTTATCAGGTAGTCTAAAAATCCTTTTCAACTTCATTGCCATCAATCATGACTGGGCCTCCATGACAGGTCCTGAAAGTGTCAGCATAACTCCTCAGGTTGCTATGGTTGACAAAAAGCTATGCCTCTCTTCTTTCATGACTCGTAAGAAGAGAATGCTGGATAGTTTCATGTCAACTTGGCACATGCCACAGTCTTCTGAGAGGAGGGATCATCCATTAAGAATATTCTTTCAGAAGATAAGTGTGTAGGCAAGCCTAGAAGGCATTTTGGTAATTAGTAACTGATGTTGTGGGGAGCTCTTTGTGGGTGGTATGACCCCTGAGCTGGTGGTCATGGGTTCTATAAAAAAGCAGACTGAGCAAGCCATGATGATCAACTCAGTAAGCAGTACCCTCCATGGCCTCTATGTCAGTTCCTGTCCCCAGGTTCCCTTTCTTCCCCAATTTGCTTTGGACATGGTGTTTCATCACAGCATTAGAAATCACAAGAGAAAGAAATCAGTAATGCTCTTTCTTTACTAAGGAATTTATCAGCCAAAAATTTCAGAATTTGATATGTCATTGGCACTTCTCAAGGTTCTCTGAAATTGGAAAATGTCACTGATGAAATGTTCTTAAATACCATCTTTCTCCTGGACAAATCCTCTGTTACTTTATATTTCCTGGCTACAATGATGTTCTGTCTCACAAGTTACCAAAATTCAGTGGATCCATGGACTATAATTTCTGAAACTGAGTCAAAATAAATTATTTACCTTTTAATTTATTTCATAGCAACAAGAAGCTGAAGAACATATTGACTAACAGCATGGGGCGACTAGCATGTTCTTCAACATGTCTAAGGCCACATTATATACTTTGGATTTCCAAGTATGCCTATTATAGGTAACCTGAGTGATTCCTATTGATAATTGAGGGTGTTTTTGTTCTTCTGTTTGTTGTTCTCATGGGGTGATTTGCTTCTCATTTCTCATCAAGTTTCATTTTGTTTCCTCTTTTTTAGTTTTGCTATGTTAGTGTCTGTCTGGCTTTGTGTTTGCTTCACACTGTGATATTGAGCACTGCCTGCATATGGCTCAAGGAAGGCAGAATGAAGTCCAAGATAAGGGATCACAGCCCTTGTTTCCCCGAATGAGAGACAATAGGGTCTGGGCTGGATGATGCGTTTCTGGACCTAAATGTACCCAGATACCATTGGGACCACATCAGTTGAGAATGGTAGTCTATGCGTTCTTTATTTCCCTACTGTACAGGCAGAAAAGGAAGAGCTGATCCAGAGCCAGAGAAGAATCCAGTTTGGTCTCAAATGAATGCCAAGAGTACTGGAGGGGCTGAAAGAGAGAAGGCCTTCTTCTGGTAATAAACCCCTATTCCCAGTGATATTTGATGAAGGAGAGGATCCTTGCTTGTCCAAATTGCTTTATTTATGGAGGACCTGAAAGGGAACCTTACTTAGGGTCAACCAGGGATAAAATACCTTCTTCAGGAAGGGGTGCCCAAGAAGGACAGCTCATTGGCCAAACACTTGGAGCTTATCCAGATACCTCATGAGCATGGAGAAGTCTAGGTTTTAATGCTACATTTGACTGGTTGTCATGGTCCTCTCAGTGGTGTGTCAGGTTTATGTGTTCAAGGACAGGTAGATCCTGCCTGGGGCCTGGTTCGAACATCTGCCATTTTCAATTATGAGATTGGGTGGGTTTTTTTTTTTTTTAAATCTTCTTCAATCTTACATGTTCTATCTGGTGGCATGGTTCACCTGCCCCACAAGTGTCAGTGACCTGTTTTGTGACTTGATATACTCTAAAATTCCATTTATACAAGTGGATAAGTATTCTCTGTCAGTTGAGACAAAAAAGAGACTTTGCTTTTGTTACAGTTATTGCTTCTACAATTTTACTATTTGTAAGCTGAAAAATAGTAAGAAAATATGCTGAAACTTTAATAAAAATAAGCCTTTAGAACAGGAATACCTTATAACATCTTTTATTCCCTCCTTTCCTTTGACTATTACCTGAAAAATTGCTGTATTTGTAACCAGAAATTAAGTATTCTAAGAAAAAATATTAAACAATTAATGATATTTTAAATATTACACTCTGGGTTCTGATTATTTGTTGATATAGCCTAGAAAATTTATCTCATTACAAGTAACTGTCTTTAAAATGCTGTTTATATTATTAGTACTCCATTTTGTTTTGCCATGAGGAAATGAGTCATCCTTTATCTTCCATTTTTAAGCAATGTTGATGCTTTTGCAAGCTAAAATGTAGTATTTAAATTACCATATGGTTCATGAGTTATGCAAATTTTAAATAGTAATGTTTTACTGTGTCTGGTTAATTTTCAATATATATATCGCAAACAGTTGTATTAGAATATACTACCTGTAAATTGCATTTACTCTGCAACACATTTGGTCATTGAGGTTAAAGTACAAATAGTGACCACACAATTTGTATAACAGGTACGACAAGCTCAGTGTTAAGAACCAAGTGCATTGCTTTGGAAGTATAATATTTGTACTGAACTTGACAATCTCATAGGAAACATATTCCATGAATTATTGATTCCTACTATAACAGGTAGACGAAAGAGGATTTTCTTGCAAGCCAGGAAATTCAGCAAGACAGGCAAAAAGCAAAACTTGGCCTTGGTTTTGACAGATAGAAGAACAAATACCAACTCCCAGTGAAAATATCATCCTAAATATTTTATAAAATCTCAAGACAAATAATCACATTCTAGATTTGAAACAACTTCAAATGACATGCACCTTCATTTCCTTACAATAATGAGATTTAACATATTAATTAACACTTGGTGCTTTAAATAAATGACAATAAAATTATAAGACCAGAAATATTACTTAAAGTTCTCAAAAGTAACAGAACTGATAGAATCACACACACACACACACACACATATGTATATATAATGGTAATTTTAGATTTACTGACATGCTATGCTGCAAGTAGTCCAACATTGACTGGCTCACATTCCAGAACCTCAGATCTAGTAATTACTCAGTTCAGAAGATTATACATTTCAGCAGTATCAATTTGACACTAAAGACCTAGATAGAGTGTTTACAGAGAGTTGCTGGTCTCAAAGTTATGTTAGCCCTCTGAGCTGGCTTTTATGCCAAGGAAAGAATCCTGAAGGCAGAAGACAGATGGATTTGCCAATGATAGTGAAAGGAAGCAGACAGATTCAGTATGCCATTTCCTTTTATTTAGGTAAATACTAGACAGTGTCACCCACATTTAGAGCAGCTCTACCTATTCCAATCAATCTGATTAAGAGTCCCTCATAGGAGTTCCAAATATCTGTGTTTTAGTTGATTCCAGATGCAGTCACGTTGGCAGCCAAGGTTAGCCATAGCATTTCAGAGTTAAATAAAATAAAAATTTGTAGGAATAATTTATGATCATAAGAATAAACTTGCTATGAAGTAATAACATTAAAATTATGGAAATATACTGTTTTGTTTAATATGGTGTTTGTTTAATCTTTTTTCTTAGTATAATTCTAAACTTTTCCTAGAAAAAATTATATTTTCTTTTAGAGATGTTTACAAGTATTTGGCTTTCAATTTGCTGTTTCTCAAGGTATTTCACTGCTCTTTAAAATATAAGTTAAATTAAAAAAGTTATCAAGAATTTCTTCTATGGTCACAGTTAAAATTATCTCTATTCAGCAAACTAGAAAATGCTAAACATTATATGATTATTGCTTCATTAATGTTTGATTAATTTTTATGTACTAATAGTATTACAATATTAAAACTAATTTTTGTTTGGAATATCAATTATTTTCCCTCAAATAATTTTTGATAAATTTGAATCCTAATGAATCATTCAGTTTTGCTGCTAATATTAATGGTGTAATTAGTGTCAGACTTATAAGAGTTTTTCATTGAATTTTGGTAAAATGATGTTTAACAGGAAAGGATTTTTTTCTATAAACTTTTTTGTACTATTTAATTTATCATAATTTTAGGACTATCACTTTTCACTCTTCTATGCAAATCAATTTTTAAAATTATTTACATAATACATTGTGAGGAATGTGGGTTTTTTTAATTCTCTCATTCATTTCCCTTGGTTTTGGAACTGATATTCTAAGAAATTCTGGTGGGAAAGGCAGCGTGCTGACCTGGAGAGAAATTGGGACACAACTGTTTTCTTGGTTTTCAGATGCTGAAGAAACAGTCAAAATGAAGATGTGATCTGTGTAGAAAGAGAGGGGAAAAAGATCTTTGACCAAACTTAGGTTAGACTTTGAAAACATTCTTGTTTGGGCTTAGCATGTGACCTCATTCAGTCCCAAACTAAAAAGTTCATATGAATACTTCACAGAATTTGTGCCTCTTTGTGAGCACAGGGTCAGGGCAGAGAACTCTGATTAAATGATACATTTCCATGTGTAGAATCCCCTGTTCTTGGCATTCTCACAGGCTTTGTCTCAGTATTTACTGACAAATGCACATTATAATTGAATATATATTTTAATAAAGCTAGGCTTGATTTAAAATTTACTAATTCAAAATCTAAAGGAAATAATCTATGGGAACTCTTCATTAAAAAATGAGACAGGTTTGTTATATTTATTGCAAGAAAGAAACTTATTGATTTATTTCACTACTCTAAAATCTTTAGCTATACAAATCCCCTATAGTATATTTAAACGTATCACTTTATATTCCTCAAACTTATGACATGCTGCATGATAAATATTTTCTTGAGCCATGAATACACCTAATCCTTCCATGGGGATGGACGACTCAAATTGTAGAGATTTACAATTTAACTACAAAGCTATTTACTCAAAATTTCCATTTGTAAGCCCCCAAAGAAAACCAAACAATGCCCTAAATTGTTCAAAAGATAATAAGTGACTAGCTCTTGTCCACATGTAAGTTTGGTAACACCTTTTGTATAAATTCAGTTTTGGATTTTCTGTTTAACCAAGAAAAGTCTCCTATTAAATCCTAATTATGATCTTAAGAGCACAAGCAAGGAGGAGGAGGAGGAGGAAACTGGAACTGGGGTAAACATTCATTAGATTTTTGCATTCTTTTTCAAAATTGAAAGAAGCCACCAATGTATAGATTTAACAAATGACAAACTGTGTTGTATAGCTTTTTTTTTTCCCCTCAGAATTAAAACAGTTCCAGAAGGAGGAAGAAGAACAGTGACATTGTGAGGACAAAACCAGAGACACTGAAACTTATAGAGGAGAAACTGGGGAAAAGCCTCGAAGATGTGGGCACAGGGGGAAAATTCCTTAATAGAACAGCAGTGGCTTTTGTTTTAAGATCGAGAATCAACAAATGGGACCTCATAAAATTGCAAAGCTTCTATAAGGCAAAAGACATTGTCAATAAGACAAAAAGGCCACCAACAGATTGGGAAAAAAGGAACTTTACCGTATATCCTAAATCAGATAGGGGACTGATATCGAATATATATATAAAGAACTCAAGAAGGTAGATTCCAAAAAAATCAAATAACCCCATTAAAAAATAGGGCTCAGAGATAAACAAAGAATTCTCTCCTGAGGAATACCGAATGGCTGAGAAGCACCAGAAAAAAATGTTCAGCATCCTTAATGATCAGGTAAATGCAAATCAAAAAAAGCCTGAGATTCTACCTCACACCAGTCAGAATGGCTAAGATCAAAAATTCAGGTGACAACAGATGCTGGAGAGGATGTGGAGAAAGAGGAACACTCCTCCATTGTTGGTGGGATTGCAAGCTTATATAACCACTCTGGAAATCAGTCTGGCAGTTCCTCAAAAAATCAGACATAGTACTACCGGAGGATCCAGCAATACCTCCCCTGGGCATATATCCAGAATATGTTCCAACGAGTAAGAAGGATACATGCTCCACTCAGCTATTAAAAAGAATGAATTTATGAAATTCCTAGGCAAATGGATGGACCTGGAGGGCATCATCCTGAGTGAGGTAACCCATCACAAAAGAACGCACATGATATGTACTCACTGATACGTGGATATTAGCCCAGAAACTTAGAATACCCAAGACATAAGATACAATTTGCGAAACACATGCAACTCAAGAAGAACGAAGACCAAAGTGTGGATACATTGCCCCTTCTTAGAATTGAGAACAAAACACCCATGGAAGGAGTTACAGAGACAAAGTTTGGAGCTGAGACGAAAGGATGCACCATCTAGAGACTGCCATACCCGGGAATCCATCCCATAATCAGCCTTCAAACGCTGACACTATTGTATACACTAGCAAGATTTTGCTGAAAGGACCCTGATATAGCTGTCTCTTGTGAGACTATGGTGGGGCCTAGCAAACACAGAAGTGGATGCCCACAGTCAGCTATTGAATGGATCACAGGTCCCCCAATGGAGGAACTAGAGAAAGTACCCAAGGAGCTGAAGGGATCTGCAACCCTATAGGTGGAACAACAATGTGAACTAACCAGTACCCCCCCCCCCCTGAGCTTGTGTCTCTAGCTGCATATGTATCAGAAGATGGCCTAGTTGGCCATCAGTGGAAAGAGAGGCCTATTGGTCGTGCAAACTTTATATGCCTCAGTCCAGGGGAATGCCAGGGCCAAGAAGTGGGAGTGGGTGGGTGGGGAAGTGGGTGGGTGAGGGTGTGTGGGATAGCATTGGAAATGTAAATGAAATAAATACCTTATTTTAAAAAGAAAAGAAAAGAAAAGAAAAGAAAAGAAAAGAAAAGAAAAGAAAAGAAAAGAAAAGAAAAGAAAAGAAAAGGCCCTAGGACCAGAGAAGCTGCTTTGTTCTGCCATAGGAACTTCAGAGATTTAATCTGTGAGGCATTACCATGTTGTGGTAGAGTGTTCACTAAGCAGATGTCTATAGTCCTGCATGCTCTTGTAAGTTACTCCTCATCTATGCTGTTGTAAGAAACCCAATTGAATTTACAGATTCATTAAGCCCAACTTCATCATAATTGTTGTTTTGTCTGTTACATTTGCCCTATATAGGATGATTGGTTATTTTTTTCAACCTCCCTTAAGCTAAGTAACACAACATTTTGCTTCTACCCCTGGTAATTTCTCATTCCAAAGAAGGCAAACACAATAAACAGCAAACAAGAGGCACCAAAGAGTCTTGTTTATAACGTGTTTATATATGACCATCTATAATTTGTTATCTTTACCTTTCAATGCAAAACCTGTGTTGCTCAGCTTCTCAAGAATCATTTGGACTCAAAACACCTGATAATGTCTTTTAGATGAACTCAGTTATGGATTCTGGATATAAAAGGAAGGGGACTCTCATTAATTCCCAAGCTTACAGTCACTGTAAAGAAGAAACTGGAAGAAATATTTAGCATACAGTTAGAGCATACTCCTTCTCTTCCTACCCAAATAAGAGGTATCATGGCCAGAAGAGAGGGTTGACACTTTCAGATCCAAAGAGGAAGGAAATAACTTTTTACATATTCATTTAAAACAGAATCACATCATTTTTACCCCATCCCTGTTCTTCCTCTATCTTCTCCCAGGAAGTCTTGCTCCAAACCTTTGCATGAGCATTCTCAAATTGATAGCCTCTTTTTCTTTGACTGTTGTTGTTGTTGTTGCTATTATTGGGTGTCTGTGTATGTGTTCACAAATACATAAATATGCCTGGATGAATCAAATCTGTTGTTTGGGGTATATATGGTTTCAGAGTTGACTACGTTAGGTTGAATAATCAATAATAGGTCTCCATTCTGGAAAAGATTATTTTTCCCACCATTTATTAGTTACCTATGTTTCTTTGTCTAAGGGTCCCACCCTGTGAAATGTCCTCCCTTCTATGTTAGCATGTTTATGGGCATTGTCATTGTTATAGTCTTGTTGATGAAAATAGTTCTGCAATAGACTGCTTCGTGGTAGAATCCCTGGCCTCCTGGCTATTCCCATAATTCTTTTCTCTTTTTGGATGCTGAAGCTTTGAGAGAATTATGTTTTTTGTGACTGGGCTTCCCACTATCCACTGACTCCATTGTGTCTGGCTGTAATTTTTCTGTGATGGTTTCTGTGTGCTAGAAAGTGAAGCTTCTTTGATACTAGATGCTAGATACATACGTCTGTGGTATAAGAAGAAACATAGTAAATTAGTGGGGAATTGAGTTGGTCTATTTAATTGGTGAGAGAAATGACTTGTGGTAGTGGGCTGTATTAAAAAGGGAAAAAGGTGTGAGAAGTGACTTTAAAAAACATCAGTTCTTTACTGTGGTCAGGGAACCTAGAACAAGAACAAGGACAAGAACAAGAACAAGAACAACAACAACAACAACAACAACAACAAGAACAACAGCAACAACAACAACAAACCTAAGTAAACTCTATTACTACAATATTACACTATACTTCTGGGACTTAAATTTGAAGGTAGATAGAAAATCATGAATTCTAAATCAATTCTAAATTAAGCTGAGTTTAGGTAGCAAGGGTCATCTCTACTGACAAGGTAAAAGAAGCAAGAACTGACTCCTTGTGTACTCTATCTCAGAGATAAAAGCATCATCTAACATAACAGCCCTTTGTGATACTGAGACAGGGTGACAATAAGAGAATGTTTTTCTTACCTTTTCCTTTCATCTTGTTTGCAGGTGTCCCTGAAAACAGGCTGTCAGTTGCTTCAGCGTAAGTGACTATTGTTCAATTCTATATTAGTCTCTTACATTTATGTTTGTTTGTTTAGGGAAATATGTACACAATTAATTATTGTTATAGAGAAGGAAAAAAAGCTATTTTAAGGAAGAATATAAATAGGAACATTTTGCTATAGTAAATGAACACATTCCTGAGATTTCCAGTAACTGAAAATTGGAATCATTGAAATAGCTAAAGTTAACAAAAACCTCAGATAAACTGCCAAGGTTTTCCAATTTGCTTAAAAGAGTTTCAATTTTAATGACATGTTTTCTTCAGGTTTTTTTTTTTGTTCTGTTTTGTTTTTGTATGTTTGTATGTTTGTGTAGTTGCTCTAGATGTAAAACAAATTCCAAAATTAGTAATTTTTAACTCTGAATGACTCTAAACCTGGCTCAAATCAGAACTAAAGCAAATTTTATTTTTCTGAACACATTTAGTTCCTAGAGTCTGAAAGTTAAGAAAGAAATGTGCCATGCAAAAACCATATGACATACAAGAGAATATTTTAACAATTTTTAGAAGTGGGTGAAAAGCAGAGAAGATAGAACTCAGCTCCTCCATTAACTGCTTCAAGTGAGGCATTAGCTATGGCTAAATATAGGCCACACACTCAAATATAAATAAAGGAAAAAAAAAAAAACAAAGACTACCAGAAGTCTATTTGCCTACATTCATCTATTTATTTACATTTTCTTGAAGAGACACTTTTAGGTTTTTTGTTTGTTTGTTCTTATTTTTTGTCTTCACCCTCTTCACTTAATGAAAACAGCCATAGACTGATTATGTACCTTGACATAGAACATATTAGCTGTTGCTAAACATTCTGAAGGAAGCGTCTTGAGGTGTAGCTGGGCTAAACTTTCTGGTCATGTCTGCTTCACTTCACAGTTTACATTAAAGACATGGTAATCATATCTGTGCCTCATGGCCAGTCTGTCACAGTCATGCTTCAAACACAAATCTCCTACTGTTGCTGACTCATGCATTCATTTTGAGTTTAGCAAGAAACTCTTCAGTGTGAACAAACAGAAAGCTGAGCAAAGAAAAGCCAAGGCACAACCCAAATGTTATCTTCCTTGGGATCTTCCTTTTTTAAACGTGCTCACTTTTATAAAGCTAAAGAAAATGTAAACTAACATAAATCTTACTACAAATATAAATGGCATTGTAACTTCTAGACACTCATATTGGATATACTTATTCTATGAATAAAGCTGATTTCTAAAAAAATAAATATGAAAAAATATGGATGAATGCATTAAAAACACAAAAGAAGAGTTATGTGTCCTGGAATAGAAAGACAAATATAATACAATATCAGCGTTCACAATTAGGTGCATAAAATCTTTGAATTTCTAATTTTAGAAACCTATTATTCCCATTTTCACTGTTGGGTTTCTTTTTTTATGTGTGGTTTTAGTGATCTTTGAGAAGATAAATCCAATTTCACACAATCGGTCAGAGTATGCAGAACTTTCTGAAGACACTTTTAAGGCATTTTCTTTCCCTTTTGGCTATAATATATTGATATAATATTTTAATTTCTTACAGTGTTGATCCTTTCCCTTTGTCCAATCAGTCACCCTCTTGTCTCTCTCCCCCATGCTTCATATTCTCTATCTTCAATGAGTCTATTTAGGTCTTCTTACCAGAGTATTGGGGAGAAAATTAACAGCAGGATCACAGAAAACTTACCAATGTCTACAATAAAGAAAATGCCTTTCATTCCACCATTGATCTTTAATTATGTCTAGAATAAACATAAGTGGCAAAGCTACTGCAATTGTATTGCCCAATGGACAAGATGTACCTATCAAGTTGCCACCTAATATTTATATTTCTATTTACACTTGTAGGTTAGTGCTATTGTCATCTTTAGTCAGAGAAGATTTTTTTTGAAGATTATGATGATAACTTCAGAGATTCCTAATTGGTCAAAGTGCTAAATATAAGTGATTCCAAAATGCTCAGCCAAGATAAGCAATCTATGTCACCCCTTTTAACTCTCAGGTAACATTGCATGAAAGGATATGGAAAGAATACAAGAGTCAGAGGACAAAATTGGTACAGAATGAATGCTTTCTTTGATACAATGTAGCTGTTTATTTTTGAAGTGTGCTTAGCTGAACAAGGCTTGAATAAGATAGGGTTCTTTATCATTCCTTCCTGGAGTAGGGAGGGATTTGCAGAACCTAGATCTCATGTCAAGGTCATTTTCTTTATCATGCATAAAAATACAATGTAGAATTAGTTAGCTAAAGAAGTAACAGCACAGAAGTCAGCAAATGGTGGGATGGAAGTAATAAGTTCCATGAAACATAACATAGTCCAGTTCCCTACAACAGCAGAAAGAAAATATGTACACACATAAGATCTTTCTGCCTCTCCTCTATAGGAGCACTTTTGTAAGTATGCAGGGTAAGGCACCTCATAGTCACTTGATCTCTGCATTTTGGCCAGTTGTGACATATTATTGTTTTTCCAAATCTTGGAATTCTTGGACATTATATCATTAAATGTGTTATTTTGTCCATTTTCAAATATGACTCCAATCAGCACTTGATATCTAATTATTGCCACAAATACGTGTGAGACTAGATTCATATTTTGTATTCTTACTACTTCCATTATTGTTAATCCCTTTTCAGACATAAATAATTACTTTTACATAGTCTTAATTCATTACACTGCCACTTTTCTTTGGTGAATACTTATCTTACATAATGGTCTAATTTTCAATAGCAAATTTTTTTTCTTTGACCTAAAATAATAATGCCTGCCTTTTCCAGACACAGAAGATTCCAATAAGATTTATGTATTAGATAGTCCTATAGACACCTAGTTAAAAGTCCTAAAATTTGTGATAACTATAATAAAATGAATCCTGCAGGTCAGGATGTGAAAAATATAATAAATATTTTGACAGAATCTGATTTGCTTCTTCTGTCACTTCAGGACAGCCTAGGTCAGAGGTTCTGGACCTAGAATATATTCTCCAGTGTTCTATACAGACTTCTATTGTAAAAGATATCTTCCGGAATAACTCTTTCCTTTTAAAAGACAAGAAACCACAGAAAAATTTAAATGATATTCGTTTGACAACTAAACTTGGGATCATGTAGAAATGCAATCTTAGTAGATAAAACATTGTTTAAAATGAAAATGATACAAAAGTTAACATACAACATACACTAAACAAATTAAGTATTGAAACATTTGAAAATATGATGCTTTTGATTGTTAATATTTCATGTTTAGCCTATGAAATCTCATTAAATCAGTCAATGGTCAAGTAGAAAAATGACTCTAGTTGAAGCTGTTAGTTAGCATTTTCCAGATTGAACAGAGTTAAACAAAAACTTTATTAAGCACATTTGGAAGAAATTCATATTGTGCAATTTGATAGAAAGCCCAAAGAAAGCTGACAGAATATTCTCCAAATAAAACTCCCGGCCACTGGCACATAAAAGTGGATAGCATCAGACTGCAAGTTCTATTTTTATGAAGCATTTCTATTTTGTAAGCTAAAGCAGAAGTTCCCAATTCATTCAACTGCTAGGAAATAGAGCAACATAAAGGGAATGAATTAAAATTGCTACCGTTCTGAACAATATTGAATTGGTAGATGCAGTGTATAGTGGTTGTCACTAGAGGGAAATCTGAGAGGGATTTGGGAGAGAGAGTTTATTGTTATTGCTGTAGGTTGCATAAAGGATCCCATGTGAATAAATTTTCTTAACAGCATGCTTACTTCAGGGGAAAAAATGAAGCATAGAATGTTTGGAAAAAGCCATATTGTCAAGCTATACTGAAATAATTGTTTCTCAGCAAGCAGCAAGATCTGTCAGATGCTTTTGTGTAGATTCACATTTTACATTGCAATATGTTTCAATTTTGTCAGATGAAAGAAAACAATCAATGAAAATAAGCATTATAATACAGATTCTATAATGCATGATGATTTTTATTTAAAAAAAGATGCTGTCAGTTTTGTTTCTTTTTCTTTTTTAATGGACAGCAGGATTCCGTTGCAGAAGACAACATCCACACAGTTCATTGAATGTAGAGAGTCCAAGCTGGTGCTTGTAGGGAGCTTCCAAGTCCCTTTGGTGTGAGAGGGTACTCTGCAGGCTACTGGAAAAGCAACCTGGATATCAACCCTCCCTCAGACTACAATCTGTCCTTCCTGTAAGATGTATTAGAGAAATAGTGGAGCAGAACTTGTAGGAGTAGCCAACCAATATTTGGATTAACATGAGGCCCATACCAACAGAAGGAAGCTATGCCTTCCACTACCTGGATGGCCAGGAACCAAAGTCTGGTTAGCCCAGAAATTTAGGGAACGATCAAACACTACTAAAGTTGGGCCAGTAGGGGGACATGACAATGAAATGATTCCTAACGATAATCTGCTATACTCATAGATGGGTGCCTAGTCCAGGCATTATCAGAGAATGCTACATCTGGCAGCAAATGGGAATTAGTACAAAGACCACAGGCAGATGTTATACAGAGAGAAAGTCTAAATTGGAGTGGTCTATAAGACCCCTTCCTTTGGAGATTGGGAAATCCTGCAGGATAGGGGAGGAAAGACTGTAGTTGTCACAAGGTACGGAGAACACCAGGAGAACAGTGCTGACTGAATCAACTAAGCAGGGCTTACTTGGGCTCACAGAGATTGAAGTGGCAAGCATTGGCATAAAGAAGTCTGCATCTGGTCCTTTGCTTATATGTAATGGGTATTCAATTGGTGTTTTTGTGGCACCTCTATCCATGGGAACAGGTGAATCTCTGACTTTTTACTGCTATTGGGACTCTTTCTCATTTTGTGTTGAGTTGTACAGCCTCCACATGAGGGCCTTTTCCTTGTCTTATTGTATCTTATTTTATCTTGTTAGGCTCTCATCTCTTGGAGGCCTGCTCTTTTCTATAGAGGAAATGGAGAGGTGTGTATCTCTCTAGAGAGATGAAGGGACAGTGGAGAGAGGAAAAACTGATCAGAATTTATTTTCAATAAAATGAAATAATTTTCAATTAAATTAAATAATTCAATAACAAAAATAAAATCAGAGAAAATTTACTCATTTTATAAGTAAATAATAAAATATAAAATGAAATAGTGCCTCAATAAACTAATTGAGTCACACTATTCAGCTCAGAGCCAAGGCACAAGGCTATCTCAACTTGTTTATAATATAGTTGCTTCCTTTCAATGATAATAATGATAATAATGGCACAGGCTAGTGAAAAATCGGGCAATAGCACTTTGTAGTGAGTTTGATGACCTAAGAGTTGATCTCTGGAACCAGAGTTGAAAGAACAGAGTCAAATCTCCAAAGTTGTCCTCTGACTTTCACACATACTCATGAACAAGGGCAAACAGATTTTAGAAAAGAAAGCAACTGAAATACCTATGTAAAGTCATGACTATTATCCCTCTGAAGGGCAACAGTTACTTTAAAAGAAAGCATTGACAGAAATGGTGGTGGTAATTTAGTTGATCATTATGCCTGTATCTTTAACCAAGGCTACAGAATAGTGATGTCATTGTGCAGAATATCACTGTCTACCCCCACCTTCAGGGTAATTTTGAAATATGAAATTATACTTCATTAAGAAGATTTATAATCTGGGAACGCTAGTGGAAACACACAACCCAGGCAATTGGGAGGCTTTGTCAAGAGACTCAAAACCTTATTCCAAAATACCTCATCTATCACTTGAATTTATGTACTAGACACTTAAGTACTACCTGGTGAAGACATATGAAATTTCATATTTCACATATAATTGTTCTGCCTCATAGCTGTTTAACATTTTTAATTTTCTGAGAATTACAGACATATGGACAATATTTATGCCTTATTTCATAATCAAATTAATGAAATATTAATACACACACTGAGTCATTAGAAGGATGAATGTATGTAACAATCATAATGATCTAGTTTATATTGATCAATATTCCACTGAAAAAATATTAAGGAAAAACTCATACCGAATTTTTCTTTCTCAAGCTTCATGTCAATTATGGATGATTCTCTTTCACATAGTTTTATTATATAGCTGTTTTTGTTTTCTTTTCTTTTGTTTTGTCAAGGACCGAGCTTCACTGAAGTCTCTACTTGTTTGCTGTATGATTTTCACTTAGTCCTTATTGACTATCTATTGGGTATACTTTGCCCTCATCTGCTATTGACTATCATTTGTACTCAGTCACTATTAGTTTATATTTCTCACTCAATACTTGTATGTTTAGCTATAGGTCAACACTTCCTTTATCAGAGAAAGTCCAGGGAAGATGATGAAATTTTACCATCATGACAGGGAGAAAACCAGGAAAATAATTACTTTAATGTAGGAAATACTTTATAGCAGAACATTTGTCTAAACAAAAAAACTTCATAGTTCAAATTTCTGGGAAAGAAACTTTATGGTGCATTTTACAGAAATACAAGTGAAAATGTGCATACTATAAATGAAAATAATACAAGAAAGATTTGTAAATTATAAGTTTAAACTAATCTATGAAAACTACTTTAAGATACCAAAAAATGCCAATCAGAATGGCTATCACCAAAAACTTGACAAAATATTGGAGCTGGTATCAATAAATACAGGCACCATACAAATCAGTTTGGAGATGTCTTCAAATAGTAGAAATAGACTTACCCTATGATTTAGATACTTCATAGCTTGGTGCATACTCACAATTCCTCAGCTTATCATAGAGGAATTTGGCTCATACAGATTGCTGCTTTATTCATAATATAAAGAAAATGATACTAATTTAGTTGTCTATCAACAGATGAATGAATACTGAAAACTTCCTACAGTACTATGGAAAAATAAAATTTTCAGTAAATTTGGTGGACTTTGAATGAATAATTTTAGGAGTGGTCACATTCCAGAAAGATTAGCATCACAAAAGAAAAGAAAAACATGTTCTCCCTGATATGCATCCTAGTGTATGTGCTTAAGCATGCACAGATACACATACACATACACAGACACAAACACACACACACACAAACACACACACACACACACACCATATGTTAATACAAATGAAGGTTTATATGAGTATATTATAACATGTAAAAAGAAAGCTAAATATTAGGTGGTGGTGAAGGATGGATAGAAAGGTACAGCTAACAGATATGAGTTGTAAATGAAGATACTTTTTAAAAATTCTAATTTAGATATTTTTTTTTAGTTTCATTGCATAAACTATATATTTGATGGCAAATGTGTAAAAATCCAACGTTAAGCTCTGTGGTTTCAGAAGGGATGCTCTAACTGTATACAAGTTGAATGAGATGTAAAGAATTTTGTCTAGTAGATTTCAGTGTTTGATATTCTATTTGTAATTTCTTTATAATGAAGTTTCAGTAAAACCAACCAAACAAGCAAACAAACAAAAACAAAGAACCAAGGGACTGTTAATTCATATTAACTTGTCAAAGTCAATAACAGGGAAAATCCATTTGCTTTTAAATTTCCTCATCTTAGTAAACCATATCCTTTTAGTTCATCATAGACAAGTGCTTGGTTCTGCTGCTAAGAAGCTATTAATGGAGATGTATTATTACCCTTGCCCAGTGATAACTTTTCTATGCAGAATTAATGCCTCACCACTAGAATACAATTGTCACGTTAAAATATGTCCTGATGCTAAATTATTGCTGTAAAATATTCTGATTTATTCAGCCTCAAGTTTTTCTAAGGGACCATATTAATAGAAAAGATTTTCAGGTATTCTGCATATGCAGTATGATTAAATCTCATGTTTCTATCTTTTGCCATTGTTATATATTAAAAAGTTAGAAGATAATAACTTGAAATGTTACTATCTGTACATTGTTAGAAATTGCATAACACATATGAGTTTTCCTTTGCTATACTCTGTTGTTGTGACTAGACCACAACACAAGTCCACATTTAAGTATACATGGAAATAATTGATACTTTGCAAGAGATGCACTCATTATTTCTAGGAATGTAAAATTACCCATCTTGATACAATCACTCTTGTCTAGGTGCATTATCATACTAGTGGAGAAAATAAAGGATTAAAAAAGTGGTGCTAAATCAAGTGCCTAAAATTGTACATTAGCAATTAAATTCACATAATCCAATAAGGAGGGAGGTCTTAGTTGGCATATTTTCTCTCCATTTTACAAAATAAAGATTTAATTTAATGACAAGAGAAAGGTTAGATGGGGTGACCACACATACCTGCAAGGTAAAGTTGGGGAAATATAGACAGGAAGATGGAGATGCATGGACATCGTCATTTACAAAGTGAATAAAAGCCAGCTTGGAGTTCATAAAACCCTGTCTCAGAATAAAAATAAATATCTCCTCAAATTATAGATTATTTATTCTATCAGCTACCCATATAAGCTTCATGTCTTTTCTAGATATTAAACAAATTAAAAATGAGAACATTTATGTACAATTTCAATAGCTTTATGCATACACACTTGAATAGTTAATTACAATAATAGTATTGGATCATGCATAAATACATACTGGGTTTTTTAGTTATATAATGTCTTTGAAATATTTTAAAGATGAATATATATTTAATACTGAGAAATGTAACTAAAATAATTTCCTTGAAGAAATTAATTATATTTTAATTGCATTAGTTCTTGAGACAAAATGTTTGAAGTAATTAGGAACATAGCTATTTGTATTACAAAATTCTAGTTCTACAAATAAAATGAATTAAAAATCATAATATTCATGTTTCTTTAAGCTATTTATCTTGAGAAATTCAGAATAATACTATTTCTAATTAATTATATTACAGAATTATTTTACATCTAAACAAATACTGACAACAAAAATCTGATTTTAGAATGTACTTATTAAAATTATCTTTCTATATTGAATAAGCAGGTCCTGTTTTCTAAACCTATATTTTATATCTGCAGTACTAACAGTAAAACTGCCTAGTATGACACTGGTAAATTCATATTACTTAACTGAATTATTAGTTATTTCTTCAATATCTGACTGTTATTCACTGCTGTATAAACAACATGCATTACCTTAATGGTCAATTTCTTTCATCTGATTTTGAATAATTTTGTGTGTAGAATGATTAAATTCTGAGTTTTCCTTAATGATACTTAATCTATTAAAAACATTTTATATTTTGTATGTTTTTCCAAACTATTTTTTCAGTCATCTTCAACAGACTCTACTGTTCCAAAATTAAGTGATATAAGATAATTTAAAGGGATTTCTATTATTTTCAAAATCAGTTTATATAATTATACTGATAAAAATGTCTCATTTCACTGTATTTCTCATAATGTAAAATAACAGTCCCCAAACCTCCTTTGAAGACTTTTATAAAGACTAGTATGGAGACATGATTCTGATAATATGGATGTCTCTGCAGACAACTATGAGCAGTGGGGACTGACTGATTTGTGCATGATTGAGCTGTGAGTCAGCTGATTACTTCCTTCCAGGCATCAAATGAGCAGAAGCCAAAGCATTTCATTTCATCTGTTTCTTATGCCCTATCCTAACAAACGTATTATCCCATGGGTACACATTCTGCAACTGAGACCCATGGGAGTTTCAGAGCACAAAGATCTACTCCAACTCACTGACAAAGAATCTCATTCTCTTGTGAAATTTTTAAAAAGTCATCTAGAAGACTCAATTCTCAGATCCTAGACAATTTAGTTTGCTCTAATTTCCAACTGAAATGTCATGTTGAATTTAAAGACGATACTGGAAATGAACTTACATATAATCTACGTAGTCAAATGAGAAAATAGTAATTTGAATCAACACAAATGCCATGCATATAGTTCTAGCATGTGGAAAGGTTAGGCAGGGCAATCCTGAATTTTATGGAAGTCTGGGAACATAGTTTCTTTCTCAAAACACCAAACAATAATATATATAGATATATATTAATATTTATTAATTTATATACCTAAATTACCCATGTAAGTATCAACAAGCACCTTGTAGCAGGCAGAATTTTTCAAGCCTCACTGTTTCTGGAAGTCAGAACATGATCTGTAAATTATACATGTGGTTAAAATAAATTATGCTCTCAATCCACAAAAAATAACAAAATAAATATTTGTCTTAGTTAGGGTTTTACTGTTGTGAACAGACACCATGACCAAGAGAACTACTCTAAAGACTAGATTTAATTGGGGTTGGTTTACAGATTTAGAGGTTCAGTCTGTAATCATTAAGATGGGAGCATGGCAGTATCCAAGCAGGCATGGTGCAGCAGAACTGAGAGTTCTACAGCATCATCTGAAGGCTGCTAGCAGAATACTGACTTCCAAGCAGTTAGGACTAGGGTATTAAAGCCCACACTCACAATGGCACACCTATTCCAACAAGACCACACCTATTGCAACAAGGCCACACTTCTAAATAATGCCAAGAATATACAAACCATCACAATATTCTTGCTTAATAAGGTTCTAGTAAGATCTGCAGTAAAAAATTCTGGATCTTATAGTAAGTAGCCATATTCCTCAACGCTCAGTGGTTTTATTTATTTAAATTCCACTCTTATTCTTCAAAGCATCACTCATAATAATTTAAAAGTTATTTTTCAAAAACGATATGGTAGATAATCTTGTATTACAATGTTGTACTTCATAGGCATTTTGTAGAAGTGTAATGAAAATAAGTGATTGTAGAAAGTCCTTGAAATGATTTTGACAAATAAGTCAATCAACTTGTTCACAGCAAGATTCTAACTTAACAGAAATTTAACTGCACAGCATGAAGTAAGTTTGAAGTTAAAGACAGTAAAGTACAAAATACGGAAATTAGACTGAAGTAAAAAGATAAGACTGAACACAATATTAAGTCTAAACAAAACTTAGACTTTTGATAAGAAATGAGAAAATGAAGAAATTTTAAAAAGAAATAAAACTAATTAGTATATACCAAAATGAACTATTCTGTTAAATGATTATTCATTAATAAGGAACATCTATCCTTAATCATCAAAAATTCTGTGTACTTTGCATAGTCATATTTTTACTGGCTTGGTTGAGTTGACAGTACTTAAATTAAACTCCTGGGGGTTTTCCATAACGCTGTGTGGGTTTACTCAACTAAGACTACAGTGCAGCCCTACCAAAATAATGAGTCCATATTGGATAGGGCTATTTCATCTACAATTCACATAGCTACTTAACTTTCAACTAGTGCACACACAAAAGGAAAAAATGTTACCATGGAATCAGTTTTATTTCTCAGAGAATTACTGGATAAAAGAGAAATCCAGAAAATCACAAGAGGGCTCCATATATACACTTGATCTTAGCCAAAAGGCCGAGAAGCGATAGAGGGCTCCATATATAAAACGTTTGATACACCTAAGCCAACTCAAGAATCATGAGTCATGCCATATGATCTGGCTTAGTGGTCAAAACTTGCCCACTCAATGAATGCATGATAAACAGGGTGGTTATATGATTTTGAAAGTACATCAGCTATCAATTAAGACTGTTTTATCAGAAATCAGCTGAGTAACGAATATTTCAGTGGAAGCACACTTGAGGAATCCAAGGTCAGAAAAAGAAAAGAGGAAGAAGTGAGAAAGGAGAGTAAAGGAAAGCATTGGTGGACTCTTACTGAGTCATCTTATACCTTGGGGGAACAGAGTCAAGCATGCTTTGAACTTTAATCAGCTATGGTGAAAGAAGCAGCATTTACTCGTCAACTCTTAGTTGTAAGTTATTCAGAAGTCTGACTGTATTCAGAATCCGTGAAGGATGAAGCTGGTTGCCTAGTGATAGGGTTTTCCAGGAAATATAAAAGAATGCTAGGTTACTGACAGAAGAATAATGAAGGACACAGTAAAAAATACCAAACTGAAACACAAGTAAACATGCTTAATTGGCTGAAATTGAAGCAAGTCCTTTTTTCTAAGTCACAGTGTCGTTCCTCTCCAGTTGCATAGGCCTCACATGCAGCGTACATATCTTTCTAACCCTGTGCCTTGGTGAGTCTGTTTTAGTGTGCCATGAAGTTTGCTTTAGAGTTGAAAGTTGGAAGAACTGAGAGGCAAATGTGGGAGCTTTTTTAGTCACAATTTTTCTCCACTAGAAAAAAAAAAAGTAAAATCTAAGAAGAGTTGTTGCCTTTTAAAATATACTTTTAGAGTTCTACCAAAACTGTAATATTGGTCTATTTATATACTGAGGAATATGTTGGTAGTTTCCATACAGGGCAAGTACACAAAAACCTGCTGTAAGCATCTACACTGGGGTTACATATGGACATAAGTTTTGAGCTCCTTTGTATAGAGAGAAGCACCCTTGCAGTTCAGAAACATGGTATCCTCAAGTTTACTCAAGTTACATACTGCAGAGTGTTCTGAATGTGTTTGTGCAGTGTTACCTTTGTTCTGATCTACAATTGTGCCTGAATTTGATGTTTCTTGTGTTTGAAGTTTGGTCTTTCTAATAGTTGTTCAGTGATACCTTATATTTCAAAAATATTGTGATGACATATGATAGAGAACATCGTTTCAATTATTACTCTGCCATTTTCAGATCTCATTCATGATCTATACATTTGGATATTTTGATTTATTTTTAAGAATCACTAGCTTTGAGTTGAATTCATTGTGTATTGCATGGCAAACATCTGTCACATACACCATTTGTGAATATTTTCTCCATAGATAACTTAATTTTACTCCTCATTTTTTTTTGTAATTTCCTGGTGAATATTCAAGTTGATTAGCTCCAACCTAATAAAAATTTTAAATTTATTTTGTCACTAATATAGTGATATAATTACTATGTAATACCATTCTCAGTCATAAATTAACCCATTTGTTTCTCCTAAATTTATTTCCTAAATTTTTAGCTGTCTTTAAAACATCCTTAGTCACATTTAGATACTTAATTTTTATGAATCATTATGGTATCAGACAAATTAAAATGAAAAAATGTTTTGTTTTGTTTTTTTTTTTATTTTGTTTTGTTTTTGCTTTTGAGTTCCCAATACACTCCTTTCATTACTTTTTCTTGTGCTGAATTCACCACATGAGTATATTTCACTCTAAGTATCACTTGAAGGATGATGACTTTTTCTGTCTTGAGTTCCACTCCCATACAAATATTGCCTTTTATAAATCCTCCCTATGTCTTCTATTCTCCATAATATAGTTTGGGTTTAGAAAGCTCACTTTTCTGAATATTCTTGAACACAAAACTTTCTGGAACCATAAAATTAAGTACTTGTAGTGTTTTCCTTTTGACATTTTTTTTTCTTTCTCAATTTTCCATGTTTAATGACAAGCATTTTAATGGCTCAGCCATTAAGATCACTGGCTGCTCTTGCAAAGGAACCAAGTTTGGTTCTCGGCACCCATATAGTGGTTTAAGATCATCCAGAACTCCAGTTGCAGGGCCTTCAATTCGCAACTTTGACTTACTCCATTGCCAAGTACACAGGTGGTACAGAGATGCACGTACAGATTACACATTCATACACACAAAATAAATCTGAAATCCCAGAACTCAGGAGGCAGAGGCAGGCAGATTTCTGAGTTCAAGGCCAGCCTGGTCTATAAAGTGAGTTCCAGGACAGGCAGTGCTATACAGAGAAACCTTGTCTTGAAAACAAAAACAAAAAATCTGAAAAAAAAAAAAAAGAATACAGTAGATTTCTTTCCTAGTTGATGTGTGCTGAAAATATTTGCTGTGCATTATGGAGGAAATATCTAAAGTGCGTTCCATTTTATTAATAATCCCATAATACAATATTGAAGAAAAGGAAGATAGGGGGCTGGAGAGATGGCTCAGCAGTTAAGAGGACTGACTGCTCTTCCAGAGGTTCTGAGTTCAATTCCCAGCAACCACATGGTGGCTCACAACCATCTCTAATGAGATCTGATGCCCTCTTCTGATGTGTCTGAAGATGGCTACAGTGTACTCATGTAAATAAAATAAATCTTTTTTTTAAAGATAAAAACAATAATAATAATTTATTCTAATCTCTTGCTGTTATAGCTATAATATTTGTAATTCAACTTTTTATTTTCTAATAGTTTTCTATTTGAAATTTTTTTTTATGTTTTGTTTTATATTTTTATTAGGTATTTTTCTCATTTACATTTCCAATTCTATCCCAAAAGTCCCCCATACCCTCCCACCCACTCCCCTACCCACTCACTCCCACTTTTTGGCCCTGGCGTTCCCCTGTATTGGGGCATATAAAGTTTGCAAGTCCAATGAGCCTCTCTTTCCAGTGATGACCAACTAGGCCATCTTTTGATACATATGCAGCTAGAGTCAAGAGCTCTGGGGTACTGGTTAGTTCATAATGTTGTTCTACCTATAGGGTTGCAGATCCCTTTAGCTCCTTGTGTACTTTCTCTAGCTCCTCCATTGGGGGCCCTGTGATCCATCCAATAGTTGACTGTGAGCATCCACTTCTGTGTTTGCTAGGCCCTGGCATAGTCTCACAAGAGACAGCTATATCTGGGTCCTTTCAGCAAAATCTTGCTAGTATATGCAATGGTGTCAGCGTTTGGAAGCTGATTATGGGATGGAACCCTGGATATGGCAGGCTCTAGATGGTCCATCCTTTTGACACAGCTCCAAACTTTTTCTCTGTAATGAGTGTTTTGTTCCCAATTCTAAGAAGGGGCAAAGTGTCCACACTTTGGTCTTCGTTCTTCTTGAGTTTCATGCATTTAGCAAATTGTATCTTATATCTTGGGTATCCTAAGTTTTGGGCTAATATCCACTTATCAGTGAGTACATGTTGTGTGAGTTCCTTTGTGATTGGGTTACCTCACTCAGGATGATACCCTTCAGGTTCATCCATTTGGCTAGGAATTTCATAAATTCATTCTTTTAATAGATGAGTAGTACTCCATTGTGTAAATGTACCACATTTTCTGTATCCATTCCTCTGTTGAGGGGCATCTGGGTTCTTTCCAGCTTCTGGCTATTATAAATAATGCTGCTATGAACATAGTGGAGCATGTGTCCTTCTTACCGGTTAGAACATCTTCTGGATATATGCCCAGGAGAGGTATTGCAGGATCCTCCAGTAGTACTTTATCCAGTTTTCTGAGGAACCGCCCAACTGATTTCCAGAGTGGCTGTACAAGCTTGCAATCCCACAAACAATGGAGGAGTGTTCCTCTTTCTCCACATCCTTGCCAGCATCTTCTGTCACCTGAATTTTTGATCTTAGCCAGTCTGACTGGTGTGAGGTGGAATCTCAGGGTTGTTTTGATTTGCATTTCCCTGATGATTAAGAATGTTGAACATTTTTTCAGGTGCTTCTCAGCCATTCGGCTTTCCTCAGGTGAGAATTCTTTGTTGAGCTCTGAGCCCCATTTTTTGATGGGGTTATTTGATTTGAAATTAATTTTAGCTTTAAATATACTATTTAACATATATTTTAGACTGTTTATTTTAAATATCTCATGCTCCTTTTGGCAATCTTGACAGAAAGAAGGGATAGTTATAAATTGTGTGCAAAATTAATCATATCAATACTGTATCCAAAGATATCTTAACATTAACAAGTTGTTATATCTACTTGCTATGATTTTAGGAAACATAAATGACCTGCTTGGCAAGTTATTTATCCTCCTTTATTAGTGACTTTATATTTTATTCTTCAGTAAATCTACATTTCATTTCTTCTGACATGTGTGTTATATTTATATATTAACAGTGACACCCAACAGTTGCTATGAAATACATAAATCACCAGAGGAAGTATGCGTAAACAGAGAGATGCAGGCCATGCTGTGTCACACTCCTCCTGTCTCTCAATTAAGCAAGAACACTTGTCTTTTTCCCTTTGCTCTGTAAATGTTGACAACTGACATACAGCAGAGATCCCTCCTCAGCATGAAAAGACACTGCTCATGCTTTTTGTCAAATGTAAATGTGTTTGAATTATTCATGCTAACAATGATTGCAACTGTTTTATGAAAAATAGTTCTCATCCAATTGGGGTTTTCTATATTTCTTTATTTTTCTTTTGAATAACTTTAGATAATATTGAGAAAAGAAAATTCAATGAGATTCTTTTCATGACAGGGAATGAACACCCAAATGCCAGTAGACATGAGAAATTTCAGGTAGATCTAAATGTAAATGATGAAGAGAATCATACCTTTAAAACTGATATTCTGGTATAATTATAAAATAGAAAGCTGTGTCATTTTGATATACCCTTTTATTCTTTCTTTGAAAATAAATTAGTTTCTCATATAGTAAGTCCTGATTATAGTTTCCCCTCCCTGCACTCCTCCCAGTTCCTTCCTACCTCTCATCCTCTATGGATCCACTCCCTTTCTATCTGTCATTAGAAAAGAACAGCCTTCCAAGATATAAAAAGCACAACATGACAAAATAAATATGATGATATAAAGATGAGACAGCTGGGTGTGGTGGCGCACGCCTTTAATCCCAGCACTTGGGAGGTAGAGGCAGGCGGATTTCTGAGTTCGAGGCCAGCCTGGTCTACAAAGTGAGTTCCAGGACAGCCAGGGCTACACAGAGAAACCCTGTCTCGAAAAAAAAATTAAAAATAAAATAAAATAAAAAATAAAAAGATGAGACAAAACTGGCATCAAGATGGACACAGTTACTCAACCGGAGGAACAGAGTTCCAAGAGCATGACCAACAGTATGCCAGCATGTTTAATATATATACAGGTGACCTGGTGTAGACTCATATAGATCCTGTACTTGCAGTTTCACACTCCATGAGCTCATATATGCCTAGGTTAGTTGATTCAGAGAGCCTTGTTCTCCTGGTGTCCTCCATTGTGTGTCTTTGACAATAGTTTTGCCTCATCTTCCAAGGATTCTCTGAGCTCTGAGCATGATGTAATGGAGACCTCACATTTAGACTCTATCTCCATGTAATGTTTGGTTGTGGGTTTATGCATCTGCTCCCATTTTCTGCCAGGGGAAGCCTCTGTGTAGTGGGTTTGCTGCTTATATTTAATTTGGGTTCCCAAAATTATTTGCATGAGAATCTATACATCCACTGGTAAGACACTGAGGGACCCTGCCTCCAGTCAGTTCTGACTCATAAATAAATTTGATGGCAGCTAGTGGTTGAGCAGGGCAGACATAGGTGTGACTATTAGGATTCCTGGAGAGATAGGAAGAAAGGAGGAAAAAGAGATCCACCATGCCAGGAAAAGGAGAATGAGAGAAGAGAGGTCATACCTGACAAAGTGTGGGACAGAGACAATAGCCTCCATGTAGGAGCTGAGGGAGAATGGTCCAAGAGGTCTCCCCAACTGGGTCCAGGGCAACAAAGATGAAATATAAAATTCAGTAAGTATTAAATCAGCAGGAATATTGTAGGGATGTGCATTAGCCATGTAGAGGTTAGGTAGTGAATCAACCATTGAGGCATATCAAAATATAAAGTCTCTCTCGCACTCTCTCTCTCTCTCTCTCTCTCTCTCTCTCTCTCTCTCTCTCTCTCTCTCTCTCTCTCTCTCTCTCCCCCCGCGCGCGCGCGTGTGTGTGTATGTGTGTGTGTGTGTGTGTGTATGTATCTGTCTGTCTGTGTGTCTGTGTCTGTGTGTTTGTGGGTGTCTGTGTGTCTTTCATTTGGGAACTGTGAACATTGGGGCAGGTAGTGAGGAACACAGGCACTGCCAGGATCTATTTAAGTTTTTAATTGGGTACTTCTAAACCTTTCTAATAACAACTGGATAAAGCACTGATCTATGACTGTAGCAGAATATAATTATCTCCTCATGTCATGAATATTTCCAAATGATAACAAATAAACAAGATATAATAGCATGTATTCATGATACAACTGTCCCATATAAACTCACAAATATATATTTAACCAGGTCATAATTATGCAAAACATAGTATAACTATCACTTGTACAGAGATAAATATGTTATAAATTTAAAATAGGTGGCAACAAATTTAAAATAAAAGACATTGTTTTAGTATCTCAAACTTAAATACGATAAACATTGGCATTCTCTTGATTTTATATCACATAGTGAAGAAGTTGAGGAATGAAAACACAAATAACTATATATATATATATATATATATATATATGTTAATAAATTTTCATTGTTTTAAATCTATTTATTCACTTTACATGCCAACATCGGCTACCACCTCTCCTTCCAGAACCCCCTCATGCAGATCCTCCCCAATTCCTCTCTTTCCAGTTCTGAGAAGGTAAAGCTACCTTCTCCCATCACCAATCTCTTCCTCAAAACACAAAATCATTGCAGGACTTGGAACATCATCTACCCCTGAGGCCAGAAACAGCAGCCAAGTTAGGGGAATCTGCTCCAGTTGTTGGGTAACCTGAATGAAGACCTAGCTACACATCTGCTATATATGTGCCCAATGCCTAGATTCAGCTTATTGATGGTTCAGTTTCTGGAAGCCAACAAGTGTCCAACTTAGTTGACTCTTTTGGTCTTCCTGTGGAGTCCCTAACTACTTCAGTTTCCTTAGTCATCCCCCCAAATCTTCCACATAAGTCCCTGAGTTCAATCTAATATTTGGCTCTGGATCTTTCAAATCTTTTCATTGGCTGCTGAGTGGATCCTTTAGGACAGTTATTCTAGGTTTCTGTCTGCAAGCATATCAGAGTAACATTAATAGGCAGGGATTGGTTATTGCTCATGGGATATGCTAGTTGTTGGTTGGCTACTGCCTCTATCTCTGTTCTATCCTGTTGCTGCACATCTTGCAGGAAGGACACATTTTGGGTAGAAGGCTACATGGGTAGGTTACTGACATTTTTCTTCTAGTTAGAGTTCTGCAGGACTACAGGGAGTAGCTACTTCAGGATTCATAGACCCCACTGCTTGGGAGTCTCAGCTAGAGTCACCCCCCATATATCTTAGCCATTCCATTTGCCTGCAAAATTCATGGTGTCTTTGCTTTTAATACATGAGTAGTATTCCACTGTGAATATGAACTATATATTCTTTATCCATTCTTTATTTGAGAGGTATCTAGGTTATTTACAGTTTCTGGGTATTATGAACATAGTTAAGAAGTATCCTTGTGTAATGCTGGGACATCTTTTGAGTATATGCCTAGGAATGGTATAGCTCATTCCTGAGGTAGAACTATTATCAATTTTCTGAGAAACTGCCAAATTGATTTCAAGAGTGATTGTACAAGTTTTTAGTCTCACCAGCAGTGAAAGTGTTGTTCCCCTTTTTCTACATCTTCACCAACATGTGCTGTCCCCTGAGTGTTTTTTTGTTTTTTGTTTTGTTTTTGTTTTTATTTTATCTTAGCCATTCTGGTAGATGTAAGATGAAATGTCAAGATGAGTTTTGATTTGCATTTCCTCATTGACTAGGGTATTGAACATATGTTAAAGTGTTTCTCAACTATTCAAGATTCCTCAGTTGAGAATTCTGTTTAGCTCAGTACTTCTCTTTTAATTGGGTCTATCTCCACGAGTTCTTTCTACATTTTTGCATACTAACACTCTGTTGGATGTAGGGTTCAAGAAGATCTTTTTCCAATTTGTAGGCTGTCAACAAGCATATTACAAATAAAATATGTTAGAGACACTTCTGCCAATTTTAATCTTCATAATCTTCATTTATTTATCTGCTCATGAGGTTTAGGTGGGATGTATAACTGCTTTCCTCTACTATCCTTTATATGTTTCCCATGGATGAGGACCCATACCTTCATTCCTAATGTCTTTTGTTAGAGTTCTTGGAGTAGGCTGTAGTAGTATCCTATCGACTATTATTATAGGACATGGTAGCTCCAAGATATACCTTAGAGATCTCCCATACTCAAAGCATAATCTTTTTTAACCACCATTGTGGAGAAGCAATGCAATATCTCCATGGTAATCTGGATCCATCACCCATCCTAACACTGTTACTCTTTTTTTTTTTTTTTTTACCTTGTTGGCATAAGGGTCCCAGAAGCCAACATGGCCAAGGGGTAGTCTGAGCTAGCATTTCATATAGGTTAAGTCATGAGTGCTTCCTCCTCTAGAACCAAAACTTCTAGGCCATCAGTACTTAAGGTCATAAAAACAGGAAGTAAATTTTTTCTTAGTAAGTTACTAGGGGTGGTAGAGTGGAATTCTCCCTTTTTTATTGCTTAATTCCTGGACTCATGGATCCTGGCTAACAGAGAAATTGTAATATACATGACCTTCTGGAGAAACCTGAAAATGGGTGTATCATAGGGTTTGTAGCAACCCTTTGTAACTTTCCTTCTTTATTGCAATTGATAGACCTAAAAATTAGCTAAAATATGAAAGAGATTTCAGTTTAGTTTAGCTAGATGACACAGGTTTATTTTCGTATGAAGCTTGAAACAGATTTGGATTTATTTTTCCTATAAATAATTCTTCTCCATATATTTTTCTGTCCTTAGCTCTTTTTACCTATCTATTCTCTATTTATTATCTATCTATCTATCTATCTATCTATCTATCTATCTATCTATCTGTCATCTATTATCTCTCTACCTATTAAGCTATCTGTGTATTATCTCTTTGATATCTCTTTATTATCTCTTTGATAACTATTCTTATGATAACTATTTGATAACCTTGTTTTATTTATGTATTATCTACACTCTCACACACACAGACACACAGACACACACACACATATATATATAATTTTTTCTCTTTCCTCATTGATTATTCTCTGACCTCTCATGGCTACCTACATTTTGAATTTATCAGATTTCATTTCTCAAGACTTCTTCATATTCATTCTGATTGACAGGGCTAAAGTACATGCCAGCATGAATTATTTGATGTGTATAAAATATATGGTGGCTTAGGCTAGGGTATATGATCTCTGTATAAACCGAAATATACATAAATATATATGTCCATGTATAACATTAGAATTGCATTAAAATAACTAAATTGTTTCTAGAAATCAAGTTATCACCATGTATATATTTGAATATCAGTTGTCTTGTGTATTATTAGTGTATTTAGCATACAAAACAATGAAATTCATTGAAGATCATTTTACCTAATATTCTCCCTAAATACCCACAGTATCCCAAGGTTCTATAATATTTTCCTTTGATTTCACATTGTGTTCTTTCTTGAGTCCATAATTTTCCTGTTTATTTTTTTAGTGTAACACTACTTATTTTAAGCATTGAGAACATTCTACCTTTACATGGTATTTCTTTTCTTGTGAGACATACTTACAGTTATACATATAAACAAAAATATAGGATCTGACATGAGAAAAATAGCATCCATTGTTTATATTTATGAAGAGACAGCTTGCTTATGATAATAATTTTCAGTTCCACCAATTTTTTTGGAAATTTTATTATTTCAATATTTTATGATGAAATTTGATTCCATTGAATACAAGAACCATATTTTCTTCCGATGGTCATATATATATATATATATATATATATATATATATATATATATATATATGATGGTCATATATATATTATATATATGTAATTTGTATATATTATATATTCATATACGTATACCTTGTAAAGCTTAGGAATTTATTTCAGAGCCGTGGTTCAAACACTTCAAGGGGAAGGAGATAGAGATACCCAACATATAACCAAAATTTCTGAAACTTCATGAACATACGTAATATTTAAACTTACTTATATGAAACTGAATTTCATATTCACTACATATAAGTTGAGCATTCATGACATTTCATGTTAAAGGTAGTATTCATATGTGCGTAAATTGATAGCAAAAGAATTGTTTTTTCTGTTTTCATTTATTTTTAAAGATTTATTTTTCAACTGACTCAAATTGGGATCCATCCCATGGGCAGGAACCAACCCCTGACACTACTACTGTTGCCATGTTGTGCTTGCAGACAGGAGTGACTGTTCTCTGAGAGGCTGTACCAGAAAATGACTGAGACACATGCAGATATTCACAGCCAATCATTGGACAGAGGTCAGGAACCCCTATGGAAGAGCTAGGGGAAGTGTTGAAGGAGCAGAAGGGGATGGCAACCCTATAGGAAAAACAACAATATCAACCAACACAGACCCCTCAGAACTCTTCCATATTAATCAAAGCACATACATGGGCTGGTTTGTGGTCTTAACACATATGTAGCAGAGGACTGCCTTGTCTGTATTCAGTGGGAAAGGATACCCCTAACCCTGTGGAGACTTGATACTCAAGGGAAGGAAGATGCTGCGGGGAGCGAGGTAGGGGTGTATGGGTAAGGGAGTTGGGTTGGGGTGAATACCCTTTCAGAGGCAAAGTGCAGGTTGTTGTGGTAAAGAACTCTGGGATGGAAAGACTGGGAAAGGGGCACAAGATGTGGAATATAAATATATAAAATAATTTAATAAAAATTGGCTTAATTCTCCCACCTTTATTTCTTTTTCATCTGCCCCTGATCATCATGAATTTTATAAAAAAATATTACTGCAATACACCAATATACACAAGTAGATATATCTGAATTGATGTATAAATAGTTTTTAATTCAACCTGTTGAATATCGTTAGTGTTGAATGTACATATATATCTTTATGGCTTGTCACTTAGTATTGGATAATCTAAAACCACTTGATCTCTAATTGCATTGTAAATATTTATCCTTCCATGTAGAGTTTAAGTATAGCTCTCACTGGTCATTAAGATAGCTTCTTTATTTATTCAGCAGACAAAGAACATTACACAAATTCATACAGATCAAAATAAAGGGAACAACTGATCTTCAGGTGCCACTCTGAGTTCAAGTATCTGGAATATAGTACTCTACTTATGGCTTAGGGAACCTCAAACAAGAGGGTCTAAATGATTCCAAGAGCCAGAGGTACAGGAAGTCTGGTGTGTGGTTGGTTTTTTTAGATATGATGAAGAAACTTCACCCATGAAACCCGAACAATATATCTGCTCAAACAAGATCTGACCAGTTTGAGCACTGACACGTTAACATGGATGAGGGAAATCTTATGGAATCCTACACATACAAGCAAGAAGACTTAAAGACTTCTGAGGAAGGGTTTTGTTTTTCTTGTTTGTTTGTTTGATTTTTGTCTTTCTTGAGAAGCCCATAGAGTTCAGAGAGGGAGAACAATACAGGAGCTGGAATTGTGGTCTGGCTATTCTGTATACTGGAAAATAACTTGTGTCTCTAGCAAGAACAAGAAATACCCTAACCTTCTTGTTAACTTCTGAGATATCTGCCATCATCTCTCTTTCAAGTTTTATTGATATTGATGATGTTTCTTTCTTAACCTCAACTCTGAAAACAACCCATAGATTTTCTAAATTAAATGTTATATCTTTCAATCTTGATGTAATATGAGAATATATGAGAGAGTATACTATATATTTGGAGGCATATCCAAATCTTTCATATTTTTAAAAATGGTAATAATTGTTTATCTCTCTCTCATATCTTCTGTTTCTGTCTCTACTTAGTGACAATCAATTATTTATTTTCTTTTTTATATTTATTTTTCCAATAATTTATTTATACACTTTACATTCTGTTCATCTCCCATTCTCCATCTCACATAGCTCCTCCCCCTCCCTCCTCACCTCTGAGAAGCTGGAAGTGCCCCCTGGGTACCAAACAACCCTAGTACATTAATTATATTCAGGACTAGATACATCCTCTTTTACTGAGTCCAGATGAGGCAGTCTACTTAGGAGAACAGGAAATATAGGCAGGCGAAAGAGTCAGGGAGAGACTTCCATTCCAGTTTTTGGGAAATCTATGTGAAGACTAAGCTGCATTTCTGCTACATATGTGCACATATGTGGCCTAGGTCCAGGCTGTATGTGCTCTTTGGTTTATAGTTCAGTCTCTGGGATGCCCCAAGTGTATGGGTTAATTAACATTATTGATCTTCTTGTAGAGTGGCTATCTCTTCCAGACTACAGAGTGGGAAGAGATCTTCACCGATTCTACATCTAATATCCTAAATATTAAAAGAGGACTAATATCCAAAACATATAAAGAACTCAAGAAGGTAGACACCAACTATTGGGCCTTATCCTGGGCCTAGAGGAATGGTTTGAGCCTGGCTCTATTTTTACAACCTGTCCTGGTCATTTCCACTGCAGAGTGACTCAACACAACTCTGAAAATCAATTTGGTGGTTCTTTTGAAAATTGTTGATTTTCTAATGAAGCTTTGGCCTCCTCATGCGAAACGGTTCTTTCAATCCTCAGCATCCTTTTGTCAGTAGGTGTTTAGCTTCTTCTGGATGTTTAACCTGCACTACTGTTTTTGAGCATGTCGTATCTGCTATTACTGAAAAAAGGGGGAAAATTGAGGACTACTGTTCACTATCTTTAACACTGTCTCACTCCAAAATCCACAATGACCAAGAATTCTTAAAAGATGTACTTGGCAATGTCATAAATAATTAAGATGTATGATTGAGATATCTAAAGTGCATTCTGAGGAGTTCAGGTATCGATTAAACATTTGTTTGGTACAGACTTTAAATTACATGTGGAAATGGTTTGCAGCAAAAATCAAAGATTTTGATTGCATCTCAAAAGTCTATTCCATTGGGGTTAATTTATTTGAATGAATAGTTTAAGAGAGGGTGCACACTTATTTTTAGATTCAGAATAATAAAATATTTTTTTCTAAAATCTTCACAAACTCTGAGTGATTTTCCCACTACTAGAATAAATCAAAATTAGCCAAAATATTTAAGATATAATTGTATGTATATATGTTAATTTTAAACCTATTTCAATAGATTTTCCTTTGCTAAATTGCAATTTTTTAGCTTTAGATGTTTTTTTATTAAGTCAAATACTCTAATGATTCAAGAGCAAATAAAAATCTTTCTGTAATGTCATATCGTTTAAAATACCCTACTTTTATCGAATAAGAAAGTTGATTCTTCTAAAACCAAATATTATATCTTAGATTAAATTTTCATAGAGTCTGGAGCTTTTCTGGTTCACTTTCAAAACGGAGGAAAATGTATTTGCGGATTTGTGGATTTGCATTTTGAAAGTCTAATATTTCTTAAGAAAATGGAATAAGGTTTCATGTCATTGCCTTTTTCTTTGGCTAGTGGAGGAGAGCCTTCCTGGAGAAGACTCATGGAAGAGACCAAGTATTCATTAGAATCCAAATATAGAATGAAAAGCAAATTTCTCAGCTATCTCCCAGTCATAAGATCTGGATATCTCTCAGCATTATAGGAACTGGGAAATTTCTATACATGCACATTCCTCTCTCTCTGTCTCTCTCTCTCTCTCTCTCTCTGTCTCTCTCCCTCTCTCTCTCTCTCTATATATATATATATATATACACATATATATATGTGATAAATATATATGTGTGTACATATATATATTAAATATATAATATATTTATCTTATAGACATATATGTCTTAATTTCTAATGCTTCTCTTGAATTTTTATTTATTAAATTTATTCTTTGACAAATTCATATAGATACAGATACAACACACACATACATATATATAACATATATATGTATATATGTGTATATATATATATATATATATATATATAAACTTACTCATTTATTTGCTTGTTTGTTTAGTTTTGTGTGTGTTATTCTGCCAATGATTGATCCAGATCCTTATACATGCTAGCACAAATACTCTATAAACAATGAGCTATTTCCTGATCCCATTTTTATTTCTTAATTTGAAGGTGGACTTAATCAAACTGCAAGTCCAAATTGGCCTTGAATTTGAGATGCCTCTGCCTCAGTATTCCTAGTTACTAACAACTGGCCTGCATCACCAGACTCATGAGATTGTGGGGAATTGCAGGCTGGTCTCCAGTTGAGCTGAGGTCTGAACCCCGATGGTCATAATTCACCTACATGACACGGTAGGCGTTCCCTCATGTTCCCAAGTGATATCACTGTTTTAGAAGATTATGAACCTTTCAACGGGAGAGTCTTTCTATAATCATGGGTCACATCCATTCTGCAGAGGCAATTACCACCATACTTTCCCACAAAAATGGCTGTACCCCTTCTTAAGTTCTCAGCTACAATAATTACCTCCTCTTCAATTTGCTTTGGTCATAAGAATGAGAAAAGTAGTTATTCTCTTTTTGTATGAAAATTTGAATAGTGGAAGTGCAGGCAACCTTTAGCATGCATTTTGTTCCTTTGCATCCAAAGGCTCAAAACATCTATGAAAGATAATTTACCTAGGTTTATGTTACAGTAGTCACATTTTAATTTTCTTACTTAGCAAAAATTAAACACACTGTGGCCACTGTGTATTTGTTGTATTTGTTGGTCATTTTTCAGATTCAACAATGACAGAAGCCAGTCTTGCTTTAAACCAAAAAAAAAAAAAAAAAAAAGGGATTATTGCCTTTCTCATTCTAGTTTTCTGGAACACCAATAACTGTCATCCTTTGAGTAATAAGATGACCTACTGGAGGAACTACTGATTCGGTGAAGATGTTGTATAGCAATACTTTAAAAAAAACCAATCTTTCAAAACGCTGAGTTTGTAAACTATTTACTATATGAAAATTTTGGATTAATTAATGAGACAAAAAAACCTAAAATGTATTGTGTTTTTGATTTTCATGAAGAATTAAATGTTTTTCTACTGAATTTTTAAATTGAATGTAAGAAAAGACATTTCTTAGAAATTAATTTTTATTCATTTTTATGTACAATATTATTGGTAACTCCTAAAATGAAGATGAGTTAGTAAAAATGTCTTAGATAATCATAAAAATGTATGAGATGTGTATATGCAGCAGCTCAAAGCAATTCAGAAACTTAACTCAGTGTGAGTGTATTTACCTATATTTACCTGAATTTAAAATGAACTTTAAGAATTTTTGTACCCAAAGCAATGCTTGGCTTTCACATGTACTATAAAAATCTCAGTGAAATTTCTTGATTTTCACAAAAGCTGCCCACTTAACCTGTGTGGTGCTCAAAACTTAAATATTGTTTGTCTTTAGTCTTTCATTTGAATTTCTTTTCTACACATTCGCATTTCCTAATATATCATTGAATCATTTTAGAAGTGTTTCTTCATGTTTTCTCTGTGTTGTTAAGGCTGAGCTTAAACAGTGAGTGGGATACAAATAGCAACATTTTTCCACATGTGCAGAGTTTTACTTGGTTATAATCTGAGACTAATACAAAGGAGAACAATTTATGATGAGAAAAAGCTTAGATGAAAGGAGAGACAGGAATCTTTCCTTGCCTCTGGCAAGAAAATATACATGCAGAAGCTCAGGGTTCTTATTTAATGAAGGACCCCACACACGCTCTGTACTCTGTTGAGGTTAAGACAAGATTTGGCCCTGACTGGAAAAAAAAAAAGTAATGGCCTCATTAGTGTATACAGCACGTCTCTGGCAGCTTGTGTTCCACATGTAAACTAGAAGTAAACAAAGACTGTTACCGTGGCAGAAAGGGTGTGTGTCGATAGAGACAGTATATATAGCATGTGACCATATAAAAAGCTGGAGCACATCTGATGCGAGACCCTGAACACCCAGGAATAGGAACAGGAACTAGAGACAATTGGCATGAAGAAAGTAACTTTCTAAAAGGCTTTGCACATTATTACTAAGGGGGCATTATTTAAAAACCTACTGATAACCTCCAGTCATTATGGAAATCTTCCATCTCTCTTGATCTCTCTCTCAATTTCTTTCTCCTCCCTCCTTTCCCCCTCTGCCTCTCTTTTTCCTTTTTATTTCCATGGGAGGCTGAGATATAATTTTACCACTGTCCTCATAAACAAAATGCCTAAGTAATGTTTTCCTGTCTTTTGTTTTTATTATTTATTGTGATAAACAATTGATGCAGTTACTATGCATCCCTATTAAAATCCGAACATGTATGCATGTAATAGTTTCCTGTATAATGTTCCTTTGATTCAATATTCTGTTAATTTATTGACATATAAACCCAAATAATCAAAACTCTTAGAATCAAATATGCTTTTCACAGGAAACCCTTTGTCCCAGTGGTCTGATTTAAAGAGGAACAGATGTTGTGTGTTAAATTCTGCAGTGTGTTTGTTGTTAAACAAAACTGTATTCCAGGGTTACATGCTTTACATTCAAAGAAAATACATTATAGTCATATGCAAATCCTTATGGTTCTAATGGAATATTGTCAATAAGAAATACAGTGATTTAATTAGTAAAGTGACATTTTGCAAATGAATCATATCTTAGCTTTCCTCTGCGAAGTCCTCTTCCATATCTTCTGTTTGTTTAGAATGCTTCAGCACTTAACTGTGGGAATTACTCATTTCTTGTCATATCTTGTAATTTATTTTTGTTTATGTACAGTAAAGTCACAGATTAATGCAATTGTAGTGTTGATCATGCCTCAAATGGTCTATGTTATATGACTATAAATTTCTGATTATTTAATAAATGACTAAAAACAGACATTGCCTGCCTTCTCTAATTGATTCTTGCATAATAATGAGGGTTTGTTTTTTTAACATTTGAAAGAAGAGTTGTACCTGGAAAATATGTTAATGTTTTTCTGTGAATTTTGTATGTATTTGGAATTGCAGATTTTTTTTCACTTCTTAGAGTAGGAATTTAATGTCAAGAAAAATAAAATGGAGTTGGAAAATGTAGTTAATATTTCTTATTTATTTATAGCTGTGATAAAGTATTTCCATGAAGACTCCCATAATCCTCTGCCTCCATAAGAGTGCCACCTGGGATGAATATCACTGGGAGGTCAATTGGTTACTTGTGTAATTAACAGACTTGCCTCAGTTCTTTCCCTGGCTTTAGTAAACCTGGCTACTAAGTTGCTGAGTTCCTGAGTTGCATAATTTGAAAAATTTTTAAAAGATGCATAAAAATTCTAGATAAAAGACCTCTAAATTCAGTTTGCAAAATTATTAATTTAGTTCATTTACCAATGGATGGAAAAACTACAACTTTGCCAGTTCTCATTATAAGCATTTTTCAAAGTATGCTTTGAGATTTTTATAGTGTGTATCTGCTTACATTTAGAAAAGCATTAACTTAAATTACATCTAAGGGAAGTTAAATTGTTGTATATTTGTAAAGAAGTCAAATGGTCACATAATAAATCTACAATTTTCTCTTCATCAGGCTCCAATTTCCACCATAATATTTTCAGGGAACAATTTCCTTCATTGTATTCAATTTCCTTTGGTTTTATTAAAGTCTGTTACTACTGGAAACCATTTTATTCAAACTTTTGCATTCTGATATTTTAATTATCTGTATATCTTATATAGAAGTCATATATATGTGATTTTGTATAAATTTTAAATAAGGATATTATATATATTAATTGATGGTTAGTACAATGATCAAAACAAGATGGTATTTCAACAGAAAATCTGTTCATTGACTATTCAACCAAAAAAGGAAATCTTTGAATGTCAGCTATAAATTTGTGTATTATGCTTTACTTTATAATCTTTGTACCAATCCATTTTGAGAAACTCATTCTAAAGTCAATATTCTGTGTTTTTATACTCAGTACATGTGAATAGGAATTTTTCTAATCTTAAGAACTTATGTAAGATATTGTATGATTCTGAAGAATTTTATTCTATATGTGTTCTATATGTGATTCTGCAAGTTTCTATTCTATATTTGGGGACTTTATCCCTTCTTTGTGAACTAATACAAATGAGTCACTGCTCCCAGATACGTGAATATGACAGTGGTATAAATGACTAGTGTAACAAAAATTTTCATAAGTTTTTATTTGGTCAGTTAGAACATTTTCTTATGTTATAAATCTCTGTATAGTGATGTTAAATTATTCTGAGGAAGATAAAATCAGAAGAAGAATCCACTGTGTCATTTGATTGCTTTATTTTCCTTTGCTTTGAAACAGGATCTTCTTTTTTTAAAAATATTTTTTATTACGTATTTTCCTCAATTACATTTCCAATGCTATCCCACAAGTCCCCCATACCCTCCCCCCCACTTCCCTACCTACCCATTCCCATTTTTTTGGCCCTGGCGTTCCCCTGTACTGGGGCATATAAAGTTTGTGTGTCCAATGGGCCTCTCTTTCCAGTGATGGCCGACTAGGCCATCTTTTGATACATATGCAGCTAGAGTCAAGAGCTCCGGGGTACTGGTTAGTTCATAATGTTGTTCCACCTACAGGGTTGCAGATCCCTTTAGCTTCTTGGATACTTTCTCTAGCTCCTCCATTGGGAGCCCTGTGATCCATCCAATAGCTGACTGTGAGCATGAAACAGGATCTTCTTTAATTGAGGCTGGATTTAAATCATCTCTATAGTTGAGAATACTCTTTCGTCTGTAAAGACTTAGGATACATACCATTTTATAAGTGTTAATTTCAGCAGCCTCTATTGACAGTACAGATGCTATCCATAATCAAACAGATGAATAAAAGACACCAGAACTTCTACCATTATCAGGCTCCAGAATCATTTGCAAACATTGAGTCTTTCCATCAGAGTCCTCATACTTCAAGACATAAGTCAACCTAAATTATTAGTTATCATAGTAAAATATCTATATTAAACTAAAATGTTGAAATAGATTATTAGGAACTGAAAGTGATAATAATTTATAGGAAGGTCATATGAAACAGATCAAGAAGTTACATCTACAGATGTCAACTGTATGCTCACCCAACTTAATTATATCCTGTACTTTGAACTTAAAGCATTGATCATGCTACCATGAATGGTTGTCAACCAATCAACAAGATGTTAAATCAGGTGACATTCCCTCAGGAAGTATAGCAACTATGCAATTGTACATATCATGTTCATATGTAGCCAAATTCAACCACTAGCAATGACAGAGTGAATGCATCGTACTAGATGACTTTCTACTCACGAGCCACATGGACAGGTTTTAATCTTATTTGAAAATGGCATAGATTTTTGAATTTTGCCAATTTAGTAAATGACTTTATCCCCCACAAACAATGTACAAATTATATGGTTGGTTGAGAAATAAGGAAATTAATGTATTTAAAAGCACATGGAGCATATCTGGCTTAATTAAGTCATCAAAAAGCTTATACTACCTTTTACATTGTTGTGTTATTACACTTTAATATATTGTAAAATTAGCCAAGAAATTGAATGAGAATGAGTTTGTACCCTAGAGGCATTCATTTCAGCTCATTAGGCATTTAGTCTCATGTATGGTCAAGTAATAATACACTCAGAAATTCCTACTACAGATGCATTACTGCAGACATTTATACAGTCTGTCTTGACTTAACAGTATATCTAGTCATTAGAGAGTGGATATTAGAAAAGGATTCTCCTTTTCCACTTCTGTAGCTATCAGCCATGTGGCTTCTTTAAAATGATGTCTATAAACATTGCATTATATGACTAGAGTGAGAAGATTCAAGTAAGCTTCAAATCAGAAATAGAAGGCTTGACTTTAGTCACACAAATTTTCATGCTCAGGTACTGGCTTGTGTCATTTTTGTTCATTTGTTTCTGTCTGATTTAGTGACCTGATCCTAGTTCAAAAATATTTTACCACGTATAAAATATGTAAAGATGCTTACATTTGGAACACCATGAAGATTTAATGTTCCAATCATATTGCATTATAAATAAAACAATTTCTATTAGTGAGTTTTGCTTATATGCTTATTAATTTATCTATAATATGTCAGAACAGGGTCTGGGTTTCTCCTATCTTATACTGGTAATGTAGTATGGGTTTACCTCATCTACATGGAATAGCACTCAGCTAGGAAAGCAGTTTGTATGTTTAGATAATTGCAAATAGCTCAGTGTAGTGAGTAGTGTATCTAGTCAACTTCCTTGTATATAGAAGCAATGGGACATTAATAAAGTATACTTCTGTGAGGGTATTTTAAGAGAGAGCTATCTAAGTGGGAATGTCCTTTTTGATAGTTATCTCAACTTGGTGGAATATAGAGTCACTTAGGAGGCAAGCTTTTGGACATGGTGCAAGATTATCTACAGTAGACCTAATGGATTATCTTGATTATCTATAATCTTGATTCTATGATCAATGCGAGAAAACTAAACTTATATGTGAAGGAATCCTTCTCTTGTGGGAATTCAGTAGAAAATGTGCAGCAACACATTTTCATCCTTCTTAGCTTTTTTGTGCTGGATGGTATGCAACCGTTTCCTTTAAGATCCTACTGCCATGATTTCTTTCTCCATGACAAACAGACCAAACATGGAAGAGTGAGCCTCCTTCCTTAGGCTGCTTTGCCACAATATTTTATCACAGCACCAGGAAAAGGAGTGAAGATATTTGCTCTGAAGGTAGATGGTACTATCCAATGGTGATGGGGAGCTGATTGAGTTAAAAGACATTAAAGAAGACATGCTAGGGTAGCCATGCACTTTCTGATTCCTGGGGACCAAGACATAAGTTGATCTCCTGCATCATCTTCTCTCCCATTATGATGTGCTGAATCATTAAAACCAGTTAACCCAAATCAATTAATCCTGCTGATACTGATCAGCTAATATCACCAGTTTGGAAAAATTATCAAACACAATTAACATCTCATTTTGACTTTTAGGGTTTCCATATCCATTCATTCATTCATTCATTCATTCATTCATTCACATTTGATTAAAAAAGCGTTTTCTAGAAAATATGCCTGTTTTCCTTAGGAAAAAATCTATCAGTATATTTTCACTACTACTGAAAGAATGAAATTAATAAAGTCACTATATTTCAGGTCTGTTAATTGTGTAATCCAATGTTATTTTCCACTTGCTTCCACAGGCATTAGATTTCCATTTAATAGTGAGGAACCTGCTGGTGACAGAGTTGTATTGCCCAATATAATAAGTAGTAAATTTATTAATAACATTATTATCAGTTATATATAATTGAAAAAGCTCTTTATTTCTTTATAGATTTTACTTACCATGAGTCTTCTTTTTATTTTTCTTTTTTTAAATTTTATTTTACTGGTTATTTTATTTATTTACACTTCAAATGTTATCCCTTTTCCTAGTTAAACCCCCTATCTCTCTGTCCCCCCTGCTTCTATGAGGGTGTTCCCCTACCCACCCCGCTCAATCCTCAGCACCCTAGCATTCCCGTATGGCAGGTCATTAAGCCTCCACAGAAGCAAGCCCCCCCACAACTTTCATTGATGCCAGATAAAGTAACCCTCTGCTACATATGCAGCTGGAACAATGGGTCCCTCTGTGGTTGGTGGTTTAGTCCCTGGGAGCTTTGGAGGGAATCTGGTTGTTTGATATTGTTGTTCTTCCTATGAGGTTGCTAGCCCCTTCAGTTCCTTCAGTCCCTTCATTGGGTGAGCACAGTTAGTCTGACAGTTGACTGCTTACATCCACATCTGTATTGATCAGGCTCTGTCAGAGCCTTTCAATGAACACCTTCACCAAGCTCCTGTCAGCAAGGGCTTCTTGGCATCAGCAAAAGTGCCTGGGTTTTGTGTTAGTAGATGGGATGGATTCCTACATGGTGCAGTCTCTAGATGGCCTTTCCTTCAGACTCTGCTCCACTCTTTGCCTCTTCATTTCCTTTAGACAGAAGCAATTCTGGATTAATATTTCTGAGATGGGAGGCGCCATCCCCCAACTGGAGTCCATGCCTATTCACTGGATATGGTCCCTACATGTACCTGGCTTCTGGGACTTTCTAGTGGCTACCCCCAGTTCCCCATCCTTCATTGCTATACACCTCCATTCAATATCTTGCCCTTCTGTACTTCTCCCCCATCTCCTCTCATACCTTATCCTGCTTCCTCTTTCCCTACCCCTCCTCTTTCCCTCAAAGATCTCTCCCTCCTCTACCTCCTGTGATTATTTTCTTCCCCAGTCTGAGTAGGACTGAGGCATTCACACTCTTTTTGACAAAAGAAAATAATCATAAGAAAAAGCATTTGAGCAAACCGTTAGATAATTTCAAAGTACATAGTATGTGAAATTATTTTGAATCTTTTCTTTGAAAGTGTGCCCAAGAAAGACATGTACATTAAGTTGTTTTAGAGACAAGTGTGTGCATGTATGTGTGTGTGTGTGTGTGTGTGTGTGTGTGTGAGTGATGTTCACTCACAGGTTTATATATTTTGACTTTTTTATCCCTCTAACATGAAAGGACCACAAATAACTGAGATGCTTGCTAAGGTCAATGGGAAGATCAAAAGATGTGTAGAATGTATACTACACTCATGTGAGCAGTATTAAAAGAAAATTACCAAGGTGCTTCCCTTACCTTCAATTCTTGCCTTTACTTTTGCCTTCACATTATTTTTTTTTTTTTTGCAATAGCCAAACTCAGTATTTAAAAGTATTTAAGGACAAACAATTGATCAACCTAGGAACAGATTTGACATTCTTCTAAAAGTGGCCTATTAGCTCATATTTACTGTAAAATTTAAAATTATTTCTATATTGTTTTAAGAGATAACTTTAGGGGTTTTTTTTGTTATATAAAAGACAACTGCATTATTTGAGAAAGAGTAATGGGTCACCCACCAATCTTCAAAAATGGTAACCCAGAATTCTGCAGTGACAAAATGGAGCAGAGACTCAAACAATGGCACCCAGTGACTGGCCCATCTTGGGATACATTCTATACTTACACATCAAATCCCGATACTAATACTGAGATCATATTGTGCGTGCAGACATGAGCGTGGCATGGCTGTCTTCAAAGATGCTCTAGCAGCAGCTGACTGAGTAAAATGCAGATACAGTCAAACATTGGATTGAGGCAAAGGACCAATACAAAAGAGTTAGAAGAAGGACTGAAGGAGTTGAAAGGGATTGAACACCATAAAACAACAGTGTCAATTAACCCAGACACTTCAGAGTTCCTAGAGACTATGTCAAAAAACTAGGAGCATACATGGGCTGGTTCATGGCCCCTGACACATGACAACTGGCATAAGACTACTTTGTCTGGTCTTAGTGGGAAAGGATTCATTTTATCCTGTGGAAACGTGATTCCCAAGAGAAGAGGGATGATTGAGGTAAGGTGGGGTTAGAGGGAGGGGGAGCACCCTATCAGAGGTGGGGGTAGGGACTATGGATTGAAGAACTAGGGGAGAGTGACAGGGAAGGGGAGCAAAAATTTTGGAATGCAAATAAATAAAATAATCAAATAAATATTTGTAAAAGAATTACTGGGTGCCCAAAGTATTCTTTTTTAAGGAAATCATGTATAAATGATATGTAGGTCTATCAGGTGAACAAGCAACATGGCATGGGAAGCTGTGACCCATGTCCATTTAACTACAGTATAATCCTATTAGCTTAGTTTATTATATTTGTTTTATATTTCAAAATTAGAGTTAGTCACCTGGAAGTGTAAGATAGGATTTTGAGGACTGTGGTCCAGGGATATTTTCCCCTTTGAATATCAGTGATGTATCAGGCACAGCTGCAGGATGAATGTGTTACCCGTGGCTGTTCCACTGTTGCACAGCATTTCTGAAACAGTGGTCAAAATTTGGCTCCATCAGTCCCCTCTTTCCTTTTCATCTCCCATGCAGCTATGTGGTAAAGAGTAACAGCACTGTCTGGAAGGTTGTTGCATCCTTAAAATTAGAGGAGCTGTCCCCACTTAGCTTATGATCACTCAAACTTTGTCTCTATCCTCCATCACAAGTACATTGCCTGGAGACATCCTACATTCAAACTCAGTACCAGATATAGAGTCAGAATTAGACATAAACTAAGAACATCCCTCTCATGATTATGCGAACACTTAGAAAACCTTTCTCTTATTTCAACTCAGAGTGGTTCTCCCTTCATTTAATATGGAGTCATAAATAATTAAATAAATTTATAAAAAATAAATTAATTTCATGACATAAAATGATTTTATTATTAATTAATTAATAATATCAGCACTCAAAAGTTCGATGGGTTTTAAAGTTGCTCTTCCATTGTTGCTTACATCTGTGCCATAAGCACGTGAAAGGATGAATCAGCCAGAAAGCTGTAAGTTTGGAGGCACCTGGGCTACAGTGTCAGAATCTGACTCAAAAAAAAAAAAAAAAAAAAAAAAAACCAAAAAACCAAAAAACCAAAAAACCAAATAGTGATCTATATCCACTATAGTAGAACATACTTTTCATCATGAAAACATATGGGGACATATTTGAGTAGCCAAGTTAATTCTAAGATTAGATTGTGATTAGGATATTTATGCACTAAAATTATATATCCAATTGTAGTAGTTACTTCTAACAATTAAGACACAATTATTCTGCAACAAGAATGGAGAGTGGTTTTAAATTTTATACTATATATGTATAAATACAATGCTTTGTATCATATGTGTGTGTGTTAATATTATACACAGATGACATACGTACATGTGTTTTTCTTATGCTTGAAGACTAACAAGCATAGACGATGGGAGGCCAAATAAGAGGAAAGGTCAGAGAAAATCTAAGCTAGAGCATGCAAGAGTAACATTTTCTTTCCCAAAAGTCAGTCTATTCCTTGCTAGTTTTGTCTGTGTGTGTGCCTCTTAGTAGGTTTCTTATTTAGCCCTCTATCTGACCAATTATTTTTGAGATTATCATTATTTTCATTTTTGATTCAGAATATAGTACCACAAATTATTGCTAACAGCTGGACAGTAGGGGGCAGCTTTGTATAGATTTCAGATTGATGTCATGGTTTGGCAACCTGGAGTTCAATTAATGTCAGAACACAAAGTGACTCACCGTCAGATAGTTATAATTATAAAAAAAAAAAGTCTCTTTGTTCATCAAATAAAATGGTATATATCAACTCTCTTTCCTGATAATGTTTTGCCATATAGGTATAATTAATTTATCAAGAAAGCTCTTGAAAACGCCTCAAAGGTTTTTAAAATTTTAACACAGCAAACTTCTTATTTTAGGTACATTAAGCCTTTATAAAGTAGATTCCATCTTTGTAGGAAATGTCTTCAAAGCCAGTTATGAATAGAAAATTTATAGAAAAAATGAATGGAAATTTGAATGTCTGCTTGGAGAAGAATGTAAATGCCTCCATATTTACCATGCTACACATAACTCATGACTAAATAGATTATAGATTTCTTTTTTTGTGTGTGGGAATTTTATGAACTTTTACTGAAAAGCTGGCTCTTCTTATTTTAGCTATTTAATTATAATGTCATATTAACAGAAAGCAGCATACCTGATTCTGCATGGATGAATAAGCACATTCAATGAGGAAGGATTGAACAGAGTAAATAAAACATGGGATTAAATGTTTTCTGCATAACAGATCACAAAATGGGCATTCATTTTACCAATGAATCCTTGGCATTAGAAGCAAAAAGAAGTGCATACCAACATAATTAAATGGACTATTCAGTGGTCCAATTGCAAAGTTCCTGATATTTTATCAAATTAATATCCATTTAATCAGAATTTCCTAAATATAGTCAAGAGAACATACTGGAGAATTAAATAAAAACCCTATTCATTTTCATTTCATTGGTCAATAAATTGTTTCATCCTGTATTGTTGTCAATGTTTAAACCATGGAGTTTTCTGTATTTTGTTTCGCAAAGTAAAAAAGATTAAACACATAGCAGTTCTCCATAATTTTTGTTTATGATGCTAGAAATCAAACCCAGTATCTCATGCTTACTGAACACTTATTCTTCAATAAACTACAACTGTACCCTTTCTAATTTTTAGCACTAGGTTTGGAATTAAAGTGATATATTTATATTATATCAATATCACATTACATACAATTTCATCTACCATCTACAAATAATGATATCAGTATAAGTATGGGATTATAAAGGCAAATAAGGGGTTTCCTTGGTTTTTTGAAGAAGGAAACAAAATGCTAATGTAAAAAAACACTATGGAATTATCCAATGTATATACTATTATCAAGCCATGAAAATACAATAATGGAAACATCAATCACAATTAAAACTGCCCTTCTTCAAATTATGAATAAATTTTTTAATCAAAAATATATGTAAAAACCTATGGCAGCCAGCTTCCAAGATGGCCCTCATGGTCTTCATATCATGGGGTTGACATCCTTATATAGTTCCTTAACACATTAACACAGAGGACTATTCTTCAAATAAGATTTTGTGACAATAGCAGAATGTGACTGCATAAGACAGATCATCCATGTTATATTTTTTACCTGAGTTTACTTATTTATTTATTATATCCCAAATGTTGCCCTCCTTCCAGTCCCCCCTCACAGAGCTGTTCCTTCCATCTCCCTTTGCCTTCTCCTCTGGGAGGGCAGCTTCCTGCACCCCCCCACACACACATCCCGCTCGTAGCATTACCCCACCCTGGAGTATCAAGTCCCTGCAGGATTAGGCACCTCCTTTCCCACTGAAGAAGGACAAGGCAGTCCCCTGTTACATACGTGTTATGGGACTCAGACCAGTCTATGTATGTTCTTTGGTTGGTAGGTCAGTCTCTGGGACCTTCTAGGGATCCAGGTTAGTTGACAATGTTGGTCTTCCTGTGAGGTCGCCATCTCTTTGAGGGGTGTCAATCCTTCCCCTAAGTCTTCCACAGAAGCCCCCAAATTTCAACTAATATTTGTCTGTGGGTATCTGCATCTGTCTCAATTAGCTGCTGGGTAGAGACTTTCAGAGGACTGCTAAGCTAAGCTCCTGTCTGCAAGCTCAGCATAGCATCATTATTTTTTTTAATATATTTTTATTAGGTATTTTCCTCAATTACATTTCCAATGCTATCCCAAAAGTCCCCCATACCCTCCCCCCCCACTTCCCTACACACCCATTCCCATTTTTTTGGCCCTGTCATTCCCCTGTACTGAGGCATATAAAGTTTGTGTGTCCAATGGCCCTCTCTTTCCAGTGATGGACGACTAGGCCATCTTTGGTTACATATGCAGCTATAGTCAAGAGTTCCGGGGTACTGGTTAGTTCATAATGTTGTTCCACCTATAGGGTTGCAGATCCCTTTAGCTCCTTGGGTACTTTCTCTAGTTCCTCCATTGGGAGCCCTGTGATCCATCCAATAGCTGACTGTGAGCATCCGGTTCTGTGTTTGATAGGCCCCAGCATAGTCTCACAAGAGACAGCTATATCTGCGACCTTTCAGCAAAATATTGCTAGTGTATGCAATGGTGTCAGCGTTTGGAAGCTGATTATGGGATGGATCCCTGGATATGGCAGTCTCTAGATGGTCCATTCTTTCGTCACAGCTCCAAACTTTATCTCTGTAACTCCTTCCATGGGTGTTTTGTTCCCAATTCTAAGAAGGGGCACAGTGTCCACACTTTGTTCTTCATTCTTCTTGAGTTTCAAGTGTTTAGCAAATTGTATCTTATATCTTGGGTATCCTAAGTTTTGGGCTAATATACACTTATCAGTGAGTACATGTTGTGTGAGTTCCTTTGTGATTGTGTTACGTCACTCAGGATGATGCCCTCCAGGTCCATACATTTGGCTAGGTATTTCATAAATTCATTCTTTTTAATAGCTGAGTAGTACTCCATTGTGTAAATGTACCACATTTTCTGTATCCATTCCTCTGTTGAGGGGCATCTGGGTTCTTTCCAGCTTCTGGCTATTATAAATAAGGCTGCTATGAACATAGTGGAGCATGTGTCCTTCTTATCTGTTAGGAAATATTCTGGATATATGCCCAGGAGAGGTATTGCTGGATCCTCCGGTAGTGCTATGTCCAATTTTCTGAGGAACCGCCAGACTGATTTCCAGAGTGATTGTACAAGCTTGCAATCCCCCAGCAATGGAGGAATATTCTTCTTTCTCCACATCCTTGCCAGCATCATCTGCTGTCACCTGTAATTTTGATCTTTGCCATTCTGACTGGTGTGAGGTGGAATTTCAGGGTTGTTATGATTTGCATTTCCCTGATGATTAAGGATGTTGAACATTTTTTTCAGGTGCTTCTCTGCCATTCAGTATTCCTCAGGTGAGAATTCTTTGTTCAGTGCTGAGCCCCATTTTTTAATGGGGTTATTTGATTTTCTGGAGTACACCTTCTTGAGTTCTTTATATATATTGGATATTAGTCCCCTATCTGATTTAGGATAGGTAAAGATCCTTTCCCAATCTGTTGGTGGTCTTTTTGTATTATTGACGGTGTTTTTTGCCTTGCAGAAGCTTTGTAGTTTCATGAGGTCCCATTTGTCAATTCTCAATCTTACTGCGCAAGCCATTGCTGTTCTATTAAGGAATTTTTCCCCTGTGCCCATATCTTCAAGGCTTTTCCCCACTTTCTCCTCTATAAGTTTCAGTGTCTCTGGTTTTATGTGAAGTTCCTTGATCCACTTAGACTTGACCTTAGTACAAGGAGATAGGAATGGATCGATTCGCATTCTTCTACATGTTAACAACCAGTTGTGCCAGCACCATTTGTTGAAAATGCTGTCTTTCTTCCACTGGATGTTTTTAGCTCCCTTGTCGAAGATCAAGTGACCATAGGTGTGTGGGTTCATTTCTGGGTCCTCAATTCTATTCCATTGGTCTATTTGTCTGTCACTATACCAGTATCATGCAGTTTTTATCACAATTGCTTTATAGTAAAGCTTTAGGTCAGGCATGGTGATTCCACCAGAGGTTCTTTTATCCTTGAGAAGATTTTATGCTATCCTAGGTTTTTTGTTATTCCAGATGAATTTGCAGATTGCTCTTTCTAATTCATTGAAGAATTGAGTTGGAATTTTGATGGGGATTGCATTGAATCAGTAGATTGCTTTTGGCAAGACAGATATTTTTACAATGTTAATCCTGCCAATCCATGAGCATGGGAGATCTTTCCATCTTCTGAGATCTTCTTTAATTTCTTGCTTCAGAGACTTGAAGATTTTATCATACAGATCTTTCACTTCCTTAGTTAGAGTCACACCAAGATGTTTTATATTATTTGTGAATATTGAGAAGTTGTTTCCCTAATTTCTATTTCAGCATGTTTATTCTTGATGTAGGAAAAGGCCATTGACTTGTTTGAGTTAATTTTATATCCAGCTACTTCACTGAAGCTGTTTATCAGGTTTAGGAGTTCTCTGGTGGAATTTTTAGGGTCACTTATATATACTATCATATCATCTGCAAAAAGAGATATTCTGACTTCATCTTTTCCAATTTGTATCCCCTTGATCTCCTTTTGTTGTCGAATTGCTCTGGCTAGGACTTCAAGTACAATGTTGAATAGGTATGGAGAGAGTGGACAGCCTTTTCTAGTCCCTCATTTTAGTGGGATTGCTTCAAGTTTCTCACCATTTACTTTCATGTTGGCTACTGGTTTGCTGTAGATTGCTTTCATCATGGTTAGGTATGGGCCTTGAATTCCTGATCTTTCCAAGACTTTTATCACGAATGGGTTTTGGATCTTGTCGAATGATTTTTCTGCATCTAATGAGATGATCATGTGGGTTTGGTCTTTGAGTTTGTTTATATAATGGATTATGTTGATGGATTTCCATATATTAAAACACCCGTGCATCCCTGGAATAAAACCTACATGGTCAGGATGGATGATTGCTTTAATGTGTTCTTGGATTCGGTTAGCAAGAATTTTATTGAGGATGTTTGCATCTATATTCATAAGGGAAATTGGTCTGAATTTCTCTATCTTTGTTGGATCTTTCTGTGGTTTAGGTATCAAAGTAACTGTGGCTTCATAGAATGAGTTGGGTAGAGTTCCTTCTACTTCTATTTTGTGGAATAATTTGCGCAGAAGTGGAATTAGATCTTCTTTGAAGTTCTGGTAGAACTCTGCACTAAACCCATTTGGTCCTGGGCTTTTTTTTGGCTGGGAGACTATTAATGACTGCTTCTATTTCTTTAGGGGATATTGGACTGTTTAGATCATTAACTTGATCCTGATTTAACTTTGTTACCTGATATCTGTCTAGAAATTTGTCCATTTCATCCAGGTTTTCCAGTTTTGTTGAGTATAGCCTTTTGTAGAAGGATCTGATGGTGTTTTGGACTTCTTCAGGATCTGTTGTTATGTCTCCCTTTTCATTTCTGATTTTGTTAATTAGGATGTTGTCCCTGTGCCCTCTAGTGAGTCTAGCTAAGGGTTTATCTATGTTGTTGATTTTCTCAAAGAACTAACTCCGAGTTTGGTTAATTCTTTGAATAGTTCTTCTTGTTTCCACTTGGTTGATTTCACCCCTGAGTTTGATTATTTCCTGCCATCTACTCCTCTAGGGTGCATTTTCTTCTTTTTTTCTAGGTCTTTTAGATATGTTGTCAGGCTGCTAGTGTGTGTTCTCTCCAGTTTCTTTTTGGAGGCACTCAGAGCTATGAGGTTCCCTCTTAGAAATGCTTTCATTGTGTCCCATAGGTTTGGGTATGTTGTGGCTTCATTTTCATTAAACTCTAAAAAGTCTTTAATTTTATTCTTTATTCCTTCCTTGACCAAGGTATCATTGAGAAGTGTGTTGTTCAGTTTCCACGTGAATGTTGGCTTTCCATTATTTATATTTTTATTGAAGATCAGCCTTAGTCCATGGTGGTCTGATAGGATGCATGGGACAATTTCAATATTTTTGTATCTGTTGAGGCCTGTTTTGTGATCAATTATATGGTCAATATTGGAGAAGGTACCATGAGGTGCTGAGAAGAAGGTATATCCTTTTGTTTTAGGATAAAATGTTTTGTAGATATCTGTTAAGTCCATTTGTTCCATAACTTCTGTTAGTTTCACTGTGTCCCTGGTTAGTTTCTGTTTCCATTATCTGTCCATTGATGAAAGTGGTGTGTTGAAGCCTCCCACTATTACTGTTTTTGGTGCAATGTGTGCTTTGAGCTTTACTAAAGTGTCTTTAATGAATGTGCCTGCCCTTGCATTTGGGGCATAGATATTCAGAATTGAGAGTTCCTCTTGGAGGATTTTACCTTTGATGATTATGAAGTGTACCTCCTTGTCTTTTTTGATAACTTTGGGTTGGAAATGGATTTTATTTGATATCAGAATGGCTACTCCAGCTTGTTTCTTCAGGCCATTTGCTTGGAAAATTGTTTTCCAGCCTTTCATTCCGAGGTAGTGTCTGTCTTTTTCCCTGAGATGGGTTTCCTGTAAGCAGCAGAATGTGGGGTCCACTTTGTGTAGCCAGTCGGTTAGTCTATGTCTTTTTATTGGGGAATTGAGTCCATTGATATTATGAGATATTAAGGAAAAGTAATTGTTGCTTTCTTTTATTTTTGTTGTTAGAGTTGGCATTCTGTTCTTGTGGCTGTCTTCTTTTTGGTTTGTTGAGAGATTATTTTCTTGCTTTTTCTAGGGCATAATTTCTGTCCTTAATTGTTTTTTTTTCTGTTATTATCCTTTGAAGGGCTGGATTCGTGGAAAGATGTGTGAATTTGGTTTTGTCGTGAAATACTTTGGTTTCTCCATCTATGGTATTTGAGGGTTTGGCCGGGTATAGTAGCCTTGGCTGGCATCTGTGTTCTCTTAGTGTCTGTATAACATCTGTCCAGGCTCTTCTGGCTTTCATAGTCTCTGGTGAAAAGTCTGGTGTAGTTCTGATAGGCCTGCCTTTATATGTTACTTGACCTTTCTCCCTTACTGCTTTTAATATTCTATCTTTATTTAGTGCATTTGTTGTTCTGATTATTATGTGTCGAGAGGAATTTTTTTTCTGGTCCATTCTATTTGGAGTTCTGTAGGCTTCTTGTATGTTCATGGGCATCTCTTTCTTTAGGTTTGGGATGTTTTTTTCTAAAATTTTGTTGAAGATATTTGCTGGCCCTTTAAATTGAAAATCTTCATTCTCATCAACTCCTATTATCTGTAGGTTTGGTCTTCTCATTGTGTCCTGTATTTCCTGGATGTTTTGAGTTAGGATCCTTTTGAGTTTTGTATTTTCTTTGATTGTTGTGCTGATGTTCTTTATGGAATCTTCTGCACCTGAGATTCTCTCTTCCATCTCTTGTATTCTGTTGCTGATGATCGCATTTATGTTTCCAGATTTCTTTCCTAGGGTTTCTATCTCCAGTGTTGCCTCACTTTGGGTTTTCTTTATTGTGTCTACTTCCCTTTTTAGGTCTAGTATAGTTTTGTTCATTTCCATCACCTGTTTGGATGTGTTTTCCTGTTTTTCTTTGAGGACTTCTACCTGTTTGGTTGTGTTTTCCTGTTTTCTTTAAGGACTTGTAACTCTTTAGCAGTGTTTTCCTGTATTTCTTTAAGTGTGTTATTAAAGTCCTTCTTGATGTCCTCTACCATCATCATGATATATGCTTTTAAATCCGGGTCTAGCTTTTCAGGTGTGTTGGGGTGCCCAGTACTAGGTGGAGTGGGAGTGCTGCATTCTGATGTTGAGTGGTCTTGATTTCTGTTAGTAGGATTCTTATGTTTGCCTTTCACCATCTGGTAATCTCTAGAGCTGTGCAGAATACACTAGGTGGGGGCCCGGAACCAAGATGTCTCCTGCAGATGCTCAAGCAAAGCCCTCCCTCGAAGCATGGACCCCTTTCCTCTGCCCGGGAAAGTGGCTGGATGTCTGGGGCCTGTGCAGAATACACTAGGCGGGGTCCAGGAACTAAGATGTCTGTCTTCCTATAGATTTCAATGTAAAACCAAACACACTGAACTGGGTAGAAGACAAAGTAGGAAATAATTTGAATAATAGAGAAAGTGGGAAATAGTTTGGAACACATTGCCACAAGAGACAACATCTTAAATGGAGCACCCAGAGCTCCATCACTAAGATGAACAATTAATAAATGGGACCTCATGAAACTGTAAAGCTTCTGTTAAGGAAATGACACTGCCAACAGGACAAAGGAATAGCCTATAGAATGGGGAAAGATTTTCACCAAATTCAAACCTAATAGAGTGATAATATCCAAAATATCTAAAGAACCCTAGAAACTAGACATCAACAAACTAAATAAGCTAACTTCAAAATGTGGTGCAGATTTAAACCGAGAATTCTCAAGTGAGAACACCCAAATGGGTGAAAAACAGTTTTAAAATGTTCAACATTATGAGCCATCAGGGAAATGAAAATCGAAATCCCTATTAGGTTCCATCTCACACTTGTCAGGTCAAAAACATAGCTTGAGCTGGTGAAGTTGTGGAGCAAGAAGAGCACTCCTCTATTGCTGTTGGAAGTGCAAATTTGTATAGCCACTATGGAAGTATATATGGCAGGTCCTCCAAAGAATGGAAAAGGATCTCCCTCAAGACCGAGTTATACCACTCTTGTGCAAATAATCAAAAGATGCTCCATCCTACACAATGGCAATTGCTCATCCACGCTTATAGCATCTCCATTCATCGTAGCTAGAAACTGGAAATAATCTAGATGTCTCTCATCAGAAATATCGATGAAGAAAATGTAATTTGCCCCTGGTGAGGAGACACCCTCCCACACGGAAGTTTGCTGATGAGCCAATCGGTCTGTGGGTGAGTGTACCCCCATAAATTATGCGGCAGTACTTTTCTGAATCTAATGACCCCTCTGAGCCCTTATATCTCCCACTTGATCCCTTTAGCAGCGTCCCCTGGTCCTCCAATGGGGCCCTGCTTTTGAGACCACCTCCCTCGAACCCCAATGACTCAGGGCCAGTTGGTCTGCCAAGAGGCCCGGCCTGGCTTCATCAGCCAAGGCATAGGATGGAAGGGCGCCTGGAGATCTTGTCGTGCATGTGCGGCCAGGCGCACTGGGGCTGTGCTCTGGGCCTAGGAGGCCATGGTCCAGATAAATATGAGCGAAGACACTACAGCAGTGCCTTCCCACTGCTGCTGTGTGCCCTGATGCACAGCCTGGCTCAAGGCAACTATGGACAGCTGCGCATTGCATCCATACACAGCGCTTCAGTCCAGGTCTGCTGGCTGCCTGATGTAGCCAGTACCCAGCCTCACCTTGGACTGGGCTATGACCGCTCTGCTAGAGGTGGGTTTCAGCTGGGGACCTGGCTGACCTCAATGCTGGAGGGGTTAGCAGGGCTGGCATCCACCGCCTTCAGGAGCGGGAGGCAGTGTGAAGCTGGGGGTGAGGGTGGGTGTGAGAGGGTTCTCTGGCCAGGAGCCTATAGCAACTACTCTGCACCTACGAACAGAGTAACACTGACATGGCTCAGCCCCTACTAGAACTAGGCACGGAGCCAATTGTGGGGCCCGAAGCTGGAGCAGAAGTCCAGAGCCTCGAGGATCATGAGGATCCACCGCTGCCTCGAGCTTCATGGAGCCAGAGTGAGAGCTTGGCGCTCTAGGCTGCTGAGCGTGCCCAATGGGAGCTTAAGCCCCGACTGCACCAAATGGAAGTAGAGCCAGGCGGCCTTGGGAACACTCCCGGAGATGACCGGAGGTTCACAGTGGAAGAGTATAGCTAGGAGGCAGTGGATAAACCCCGCCCAGGCCAAGCCTACTGCGGCCGCCCCCAGTGCTCCTGGCCATGGTGCCAGGTGGCTGGCCATGCAGCTCGCAGAGGTGGCAAGCTTCGTGGCTGACCACCTGCACATGTTACAGCTAGATCTGTCGCTGCAGGGCGTCACGTAAGCGAAGATGGGGCTGGAGGCTGGGCTGGCCAAGCTGCTGGCTGTGGTGGCACTGGTGCGGACAGAGGAGCTGCACTTCAGCCAGGCTAGCCTTTTGCAGCAACAATTCAGGGCGCTCCTGCAGCCTGGTGCGAAAAGTTCTCCCTGAGGAGAAAGCTTGGAGGGCAAGCGAGAGTGCTAACAGGCAGCAGGCCGGCAGGTAGTCCCCGTAAGGAATGAGCAAGGGATGAACAAGCCAGCGAAGACGCGCAGGTCCCGAGGGCAGCAAAGATTTCGTGGACCCCTCCGGAGCCCTCCCCGGAGCCCACAGCCTATCCTACACCCAGCAGACGGGACATGTCCTGGCCTGGCCATGACCTTGTTGCTGGAGGTGAATCAGAAAGTGAAGCTCAAGGTTGATTTTTTCGGGGAGTGGGTCACAAGTGAGGCAGAAGACGTGCTAGCAATTTTTTTTCCCAAAGAAGTTACTAGAACTTGACAGAATTTTGAAGGAACCAATCCTAAATCTTCCAGAGATAAAGCATTTATATTAACCCTAAATGCCCCCAGCTTTTTTAATGAGAGTTGGGTCTCTACAGTTAGCCTACCAGTGAGCTCTCAGCCACTTTCCTCCCAGCCTTCCTGAGCTCTAAGCTGATGGAGGAGAGGAGAGAGTGGAAGGAAGAGTGGAAGGAAGCGCTTCTTGGTGTCTTCTTCCCACCAATTCTTCACAACTTTCTATCAACCAAAGAGCCCCCAGACAGGAAAAAATGAAACAAAACAAAGCAAAACAAAAAACCCTACTAGGTTTTAACAATGTTTCTCCTGCTCCTTTCTTCTCCCTATTAGAGCTGAGCCTACAAACATGTGTCCCCACAGCACCAGTAGAGACAACACTAGATCCAGGGAGAGATCAGGGTTCCCCACCTTTCATGCTAGCTGCTGTCAACTACAAAAACAAAAAGGGGAGTCTCTACCCCCACATGATCAATTGAAAAAGGCACTCTCTACCATATGTATTTTAAATTTTTTCTAAATTTCCTCATTTCAAAAACATTGGTCTTCATTTGTTTCCTACAGCTCCATTTGGGTCAGGTGGAGAGGCCCACTGACCAGAGCTTGGAGAGGGACTGACCTGCTCTTGACAGGCAGAAGAGAGTTTGGCTGCCTGTTCCCCCAAAATGAAAAAACAAAACAAACAAAAAAACCCAAAAAAACATCAATCTGTATACCAGCCAGAGACATAAAATACTCGCTCCAACAGGGGGATGATGAAAATAATTACTCTAAGGAAATTCCAAGCCCTGCGAGCCCTTTTTCTGCTTCCTCCACAGATTTATCAAGAAAAAGGAACGAAGATCCCCCAGTCAGCAACAATGAAGATCCTCCAAAAAGAATGACGGGGAGATTCGAGGATCCAAGAAGACTTAGAGGAGTAGGGTTTCAAGACAACCCACTATGAACTGGCCTCCACAGCTTCCTGCCCTACATACTTCCCCTACTTGGTCCCTTACTCCCTCTCCTCCCTCCCACGGTGGGGCCGTGTGTACTTAATACACAATTCATCCAACAGTGTCTAGAGGTAATAAGGCTCAATCAGGTTGAAATTCATTATCAAAGGCTTGAGTCTTGAGAGCCAAGGTCAACATAAGATTGGCCGGCAGAATATGAGTGACCCTCCTAGTCTCTCCACTTGAACAATGACGGGTAAGATCTCAGATGTGCTGAAACAATTTAAGACAGGTCTTGGAGCAACCCCCGCCCCTGCCCCCGCCCCCGCCCTAGTCTTTTCTGAGCCAGAGTGACACATGGCTCTGGCACACATCAAGAGACCAGTAAGATCCACATGTGGGGGACAACCTAAGACAGGAGCCATGTAACCTGCTCATTACAAAAACAAAAGGGGGAGATGTTGGGCCCCATTAGGCCCTGGTTTAGGCCTTGAGGAAAAACCAGAGCCTGGCTCTAGTTTTAAAAAGTGTCTCAGTCACTTACATAATGGAGTGACTCAGTATAGCCCGCTTAAACCTGCCTTTGCCTAGTTACTGCTGACACTAACAATAACTTTGTTGGCTCTGTCAGTCACCCCATACCCTTCCTCACCTTCCCCCTCCCCCAAGTCATCTCACCTCCAGCAACAAAACTCACCTCCTCTCTCAGCTTTTTATAAACAAAAGGATTGATACAATTAAACCTTAGCCTAGCTACCGGTGGTTATTCTCTGGACATCAGGAGATCTGAGCTGCAAACTTGGGTAGACAGGGTTCTCTCCTCTCAGCCCAGACCTGGAGGCAAAGAGCCGGCAATGTGTTTGCAGAAAGAAGTTTCTTTGATAAGGAGTGAGGGTCACATATACATTTGGATGGAAAGGGAGATATATAGAATGCATTGAGAATTATACATATTTAGGAAAATGAATAGTAGGTTCACTTCTAGTTTTCCTGTCCTAACTGGCCACAGGTAGTTGGCTAGGTTTACATTACTAGGAATGAATTGTCTCTTATTGTAAGGGGCTTAAGTCCAATTAGGTTGCTTACTTTTCTAATCCACTATCGCATCCTTAGGTGAATCTTGTCATGCTGGTCATCTTTGTGATTCCTAGATTTTACAGCTACATATACCTTTTAATTCAAATTCTTCCTTGGTAGCTTACACAGAACCTTTGGATTCTCTGAGGAGCTAGTCCTCAGGGATGAGTCATCTATTTAAGTAATATACTACAAACACAAAACTCCACTTATAGCTAGCCATTCTGATATATTAGCTTGCAATCTAATAAATCTCTCTAATCATCCTCCTCCCAAAAGGACTATGGAGACAAACAAGAAAAAAATCTTAGCCGGGCGTGGTGGCGCACGCCTTTAATCCCAGCACTCCGGAGGCAGAGGCAGGCGGATTTCCGAGTTCGAGGCCAGCCTGGTCTACAAAGTGAGTTCCAGGACAGCCAGGGCTACACAGAGAAGCCCTGTCTAGAAAAACCAAAAAAAAAAAAAAAAAAAAAAAAAAGAAAAAAAAAAAGAAAAAAATCTTGATTACTCTGGTGTATAATAAATTTGCATCAAAGATGTATATCAGTTTCTTCATGTACTGTTCATAAATTTAGATTCTGAGATCTCATTGTGGTAGACTACTGAATCTCATTTTTTAGGAATGGAATCCTATAGGATAGTGGTTTGTACATGTGTAAAATATGTGAGATTTTCTTCTCCCTACAAAACATATTAACTGGAATATAGAAGTCTATGCCAACACCAACATTATGTCTATAAACCAAGTTCGGGGTAAAGTCTACATCTGCTGCCCTACATGGAATACACAACACCAAATCACAGTTGTTTCAAAAGATTGTGAGATAATGAGTGTATCATTCAAAGGAAGGAAGTAACTTCTATTATTCTAGAATTTTTCTATCATTTGATCATAAAACTTTCCTGAAAAATGGTTTTATTTTTCATTAAAAACATATAGTAGTAGATAGTTCATACTTTTCATATGACAAAACTGAAATAAACATAGTTGTTTATTATCTTCTTGTACTTATTAAAGGATATAAGAATCTACACTAAGTGCTTTGCAGCCCACCCTACTCCACTCCCCATGTATTTAGAAAATCCAGAGCTCTCACAGGCAAAACATTTAACTAATTCCTAAAACATATTAATACAATTCAAGATATACATACAAACATGTGATCAAAATGCACACACGTTTTTGGGTGAATCTAGGATAAATAGTGCATAGTTTCTCACAATTTGCTCACAATTTACCTATACTAAAAGAAGGTTCAAAATGAAGAAGTGAAACAAAAGTAAAAAGTGTGTTTATAAACTACAGTAAGATGTGTGTTATTTACTACAGTAAATTCTTATTATGATAACTCCATGAATAATTCTTTCTTTGAAATTTATAATTCTACACTGAGATAGATTGTATAAAGTACAATGACTAAGAATTCCTGTGTGGAAATACAGCAACAAATACTGAGTTCTTTCTGATCATATGGGTAATCGAGGAAACCCTAGATGTCCATGAACCTGAATAACTCAGAGGCCAAAAAGGCATTTAGTTTGCTACCCATAGAATAATAATCTTACATATAGCACCAGTAATTATCTTGGGTCCAGGGAGACACACTTAGTTAACTCCTATAAAGTGGTAGTCTGACACTGGTGTATTAATAGTATCATTATAACCAGGACTGTATGTCACTAAGTTTTATAATTTAGAGGATAGAAACTGACCATTTATTTGATTGAGTTCCTTTATGTGTAATATATATAATATTCAGTTCATTGATCAGTAAAAGTTTGTAGTGATAATTTCAAATAACAATGTGATAACCATCAAAAAAGGCAATACCTGGAAAAGAAATTTGGAAATATACTTAAGTATAATCAAGTATCTATTATTTCCTCTTGCTTTCTTGTGGGGGTGCAGGTGGGAAAGCACTCACTTTTCTTTAATGGACTGGGCTCTCGGAGTTGGCTCACACTCCATATGGGTAACACAAATTATACTTGTATTTTGTTTGTATTTTTTTGTATTTGTTTAATTTTGTATTGGTTTGGTTTTCTTTGTTAATTCATCTTTTGGGGGGATATTACAAGGGTTGGGGACACAGATCTGGGAGGACTGTGAAGTTAGTGTGATCAGAGTACATTATGGGAAATTCTCAAATAATAAAAATATTATGTTGGAAAAATAATTCTTATTTTTTTTGAATTCATTGAGAATACTTCATAATGTACCTGCACCATAGCCACCCTCCTCCCACAACTTTTGCAATATAAACACCCTTACTACCTCCAACATAATTATGTGTCCTTTTTTTTAAAATTTCTACAAGATACAGGGTCATATTGTTGGATGTTACATAGTCTTCATTAAAGGGTGGTAACCAACTATAGGTACCACCTGTACAGAAAATGAAATGTCCCTTTTGACAGCTATCTATTACTAGTAGATGCTTGGTTAGATGTTGTATAACAGTTTCCTCTGCAATTGAAACATTCAATCCAGCAGGAAGTGCCTTAAAGGGGACATTGAACAGCTCTAGGAAGTCACAGAAATTGACCAGATTTTTAATTCTCTTCTTGCCAGAAAGCTAAGAGCAAAGCAAAGCTAAGCCCCAAAAAAGACTCTCAAACAAGCTGAACTTCAAAAAAAGACTCAGACCACACCCATACCACCTGCTTGGAATAAACCAAGAACAACAGCCAAGTTACTTTGCAGAAGCACCTGGAAAGGACACTCTCCTTCTTCTTGAGCAACCTGAAGGTCATAGGTGTGCTCTGTGTCCCCAGGCTTTATGAGCTATCCCTTATACTGGGTGGACCTGAGTAATAGAGCTTTTTTTTAAAATAATTTTTGCTCTTGTAGTTACCCCTTACTCAGGTTTCTGTGAGTAATCACAATAGAACTTATTGGTCCCCCAAGATGTAATTTGGTGGGATCTATACTTTAGTCTGTCCTGGCTTCCCTATCTGGGTTGAGCAAAGAATGTTTCATATTCCCTGGAAATCTTCTTCTCCATGCTAGGATTCTGGTTGGCCTGAACTTGAGGAGGTATTTTTCATGCTATGACACAATTACTGTGAGTTCTTAGCCCTCCTGTGAGTTTACCTGTCTTGTTTGTTTAGAAAACACAATTTCCTTTTCATCTCCCATCACACCTGCTAGGGATCAATGGGAAGACAAAATATATCATCTTATCGTTCTTGCACAGTATAACATAAATTGTTCATCAATGTTCATGTGTGTCCTTCCATTTCTTCGTACACTGTAGTAGAAGACCGGCCTTGGGCTTTGGTTGCAACTGCCTTTTATCCTCCCCCTTTTCATATTCTTGCTCCTTTCTGCTCTGCTGTAACTGTGGCTGTTCTTCATTGATCAACTTTCTACATTGTTCCTAACATTTATTCCTCCAGCCTCATTAACCACATTGTATTCTTGACTTCTGTGAGATCAGTCACTTGAGATAACATATTTAAATGAGAAAATATTGTATTTTTCTAATGTATTTGGTTCATTTTACAAGATGTAATGTTTGTGTGATTGTGAACTATTTGATCTCACTTGTTTTGAAGACTATGTAATCATTTGTTATGTGTGATGCCCTGGTCACTCCAGAATACTGAGCAGTATTCCTGATTTCTATGTACTATAAACTCGAATAACAAGCCACAACTTATAGCAGCCACAAGAATGCTAGATATGCAACCTATTGCTTCGGGAGCTCTTTCTCCTATTTAAAATAAATAAATATTTAAATTAGATATACTTCAACTTATTTAGGTAATTTATTCAAGCACATGAAGATTTGAATGTCAAATTTTATTCTCAGAAAATTAATCAGATTTACAAATGTACACTCCAGTCTTTTATGCTTTTAAACATGTTTAGTGATACCTAAAATTTTCTGCTTTCATACTTAGGTACACTGATATGATAGGTTTAACATTACATGATGTGCCTCATGCCTATATTTTATGTTGTTCAGTGTACTAAAGAACTTCATCAGGTACCCTTTTTACTGGTCCTTACTCCTGTGGAAATCCCTTGCTCTTTCTCTTATCTTGTCAGATTTTGTTTCCCTTCTTTTTTTTTTCTTTTTCCACTTTTATTAAAAACAGATTATTTTCTTATATAGTATAACCATATACTAACTGATTACAATTTCATCTTCAAATATTTCTTCCAGTTCAATCTTAACTCCCCTCCCATCTGGATTAATTTCCTTTCTGTTCCTCATTAGAAAAATAACAGGCCTTTAAGTGATAAATAAAACAAAGCAAAATATAATAAGATAACACAAAACCGAGCACATTGAAGTCGGACAAGGCAGAACAACAGGAGGAAATGAGCCCCAAAAGAAGGTATGACAATCAGAGTACCACTTGTTCACATACTCAGGGGTTTTATAAAATACTAAACTGAAAGCTATGAGACAGGTAGTAAGGATCTGCTGCAGATCCCTGTTTGCCTTTGCATGATGCCTCAGTCTATGTTCATATGTGCTCTGATCATGTTGAATTACAAAACTTTGTTTTCTTGGGATCCTCCATCCCCTCTGATTCTTATACTTTTTCTGCCTCCTTTTCTCCAGGGTATCATGAGCCCTGAGAGAAGAAGTTAAATGAAGACATCTATTTAGAGCTGAGTATGTATAATGTCTGTTGTGGGTTTCTGTGTTATTCCCAACTGCTACAAGAAGAAACATCACTGATGACGACAGATTAAGGCACTGATCTATGAGTATAGAAGAATATCACTGAGTTATTTTATCACTACTTTATGTTTTATTCTTAGTCTCTGGTAGCTGTTCTCTGCTTCTTGTTAATCCAAGCAGTATCATGTATGGATTCCATCTCATAGTATAGGCCCAAAGTCAAATGATACATCATTTGGCTATTCTCACAATGGTGGCTGCCTTGGAATATTTTGCAGGCACAGCAGATTTTGGATGAAAGGTTTTGGCTTGATTGGTGACCTTCAGTGTTACCTCCCACATCAAAGACACTTGTCTGCAGGTGTGAAGTTTCTAAGTATGCATTAGATTGATCTCTCCATGCTTAATGGTATAGGCATTGTCTTCACCAGTGAGGACTTATGGTCAGTTTATGGAGAATTTTTGTCTATTCTTAACAGGCAGAATCTAGAAACAATTAAGATGGCCCTCAAGAGAAGAATGAATGAAGAAAATGTTGTACATTTATACAGTGGAATATTAGTTATGTTTTAAAAAATTACATCATGAAATTTGCATGCAAGAGGATGAAACAAGGAAAAAAGAAAATGATTCTGAGTGAGGTAACTCAGACCCTTCAAGATGCATATGCTATGTATTCATTTATATGTATATATTAGTCTTTAAATAAATGATAATAAAACTACAATCCATAGACTCGGAGAAGTTGAGTGTAAAGGAAGAGACTGAGAGGGGTGCATGGATGTCCCTAAGAGGGGGAAATAGAATAGATTTTATGGTGGAATAAGAAATGGATGATCAAAAGGGGAAAGGTGATGGGACGGAGGTAGGCTGTAACTTCAAGTTCTTAATTTTGTGATAAGATGAATCTATTGATTTTTCTGATATAAATGTTCTTTTTCTAACACCATTAATTTGCAGTCTGTCCTGTGATTACTTGGCTTGGCACCAATCCAAAACTACATCATGTGTTAAACATTCTCATCAGGCTTATTTTTCTACATTTCCTTGCAATACAATTATTTTTAAAACTTATTAAAACACTAATTTGTTATCTCTGATTTCTTTCACTAATTATGAATTTTTCTTCTTGGCTAAAGATGTTTCATAATCTGCCATAATAATAAATATCTCTCGGCAAGCCTCAGTTTTCTGTCTTTGCACCAATGTTTTCAGAAGACAAATACCAAAGCCAGATCAATATAAATCTGTATTTTTCAATGTGGAGTTAATGACTGCCATTCATTAGAAAATAATTTATTTTGCTCATTCTACATCAATAAGAACATATGTGTCTCTATATCTTTCTACCATCTATTTAGGTACCCCTTCTCTTGTGTTTGTTCATTCTTATAGACTTTCAGGTACATTCCTATTCTTCTAATTTTTATCCTGTTCTATTTTGAAATTGTTGAAAAGACCTCACAGTGCTTTCTATAACATTGTGACTAAAGGCTACTAATATGCATTTCTATCAATAATATATGTATTACTTTACAATTTCATGATTTTCATCTCTGCTGGACTACCCCTTAACACAAAAACACACAAGGTATTAACCAGTCTTAAATATTTTCATGAATTTTAACTCTTGAGCATTTTGCCCTATATCTGTACCATGTTCTATTAAACAATAACACTCTTTAAGAAATATATGCAAAATCTTTCCTTGTTTTCCTGTCCATTGAACATCCTTCAGTATACTCTCATCTAGTTTTTAACAAACAAAAACCATGTAGTCATGTATAAGTATAAGATAATTTTTGTGTCACTGAATTTTACTGTGAATATTTATCATTCATCTTAAAAGCAATTACTATATAATTTGAAGGAATTGTGTGTAGTCTCTTCCATTATGCACTTTTATTTTGGTATCTATGACAACAACATTTCCATTTTTCTCTTCTGTATCTCCTTCCAGGTTTCTGCTTCTTTGCCTAAATGCTAAATATTGAAGTTTTAAATGTATCAATCTTCAGTATAATAATCTCTGTTATAGAAATAGCTCCTTCTCTTTTCCTTGTCTCAAAATTTGTGATTTTATACTTGTCTGGCTTTATTGTCCAAATCATAAGCCCAGAAAGATAAGCAATGTTTTCTTTTATCTTTCAGGCTGTCTAGGGTAGTTTGTAGTACAGAGAATTTTGTTAGATAGTTCTTAATCATTTAATCAGTGTATCATTATTAACATGTAGAAACTTGTAACTATCGCTAGCTAAAACCATAGTATGCTATTCCTGTTATGGCAGAAAAAGCCTTGCATATACCTTCATTATCTGAAATTGTTGTAAAGTGACTTTTTAGAACTTTCCTTTTATTTGCTAGTATCAAAAAAAAAAGAATAAAGTTCAAATGTTGATCAAATGCAGCTTTCTTGGTATATAATCAACACAAAAATAAAGTACAGAAACTACTGCTAATGCAATACCTAAAACCCTGTAATTTAACATGTCACTCTGTAAGATTGGATTAGATCTGTGCATCCTGTTTTTTTAAGATAATAATATATCAACATTTCTTTAAAAATGCAACCTTCAAGTGCTTTTATTAGTAAAACTAAGAAGCCAAGAGAAATGTTTCAAGTATCAATTTTCTTCAAAGAAACCCAAGTAAGAGTTTCCGTTGTTGGACTCTACAAATCCTTATAATGGTAACTGAGAACATCCTCAGCACCAGTGACATGTGAATAGAGGAATAACACTGTGCATCCTACGAATGGAACTGATAGTAAGACGACACGCAAACAAGGAAGCATAATGCTTCTTCTTCTTCTTCTTCTTCTTCTTCTTCTTCTTCTTCTTCTTCTTCTTCTTCTTCTTCTTCTTCTTCTTCTTCTTCTTCTTCTTCTTCTTCTTCTTTTTCCACATTATATCATTTATTGGCTATTGGTTCACTTAATGTCTTAGTTTGGGTTGTACTGTTTTGTTTTTATTCTTTAATCATTTTTTTACAGTCCAGTCTTTATCCTCCTTCTAGTCGTCTCTCTGATCCCATGCTTCTTGTGTCCCCTGTCTTCAAGAGGATGTTCCCACCTCAGCAGACCTTCCCACTCTCTGGGGCCTCAAGTCTCTTGAGTTGTATCTTCTCTCACTGAGTCAGGATCTGACAGTCCTCTGTGTTATATATGTTGGGGACTTCATATCCGCTGGTGTATGCTGCCTGGTTGGTGACTCAGTGTCTGAGCAATCTTGGTGGGCGGGCAGGTTAGTTGAGACTATTGGTCTTCCTATAGGATTGCCCTCCTCCTCAGCTTCTTCCAGCTTTTCCCTAATTCAACCACTGGGTTCAGAAGCTTCTCTTCATTGGTTGGGGATAAATATCTACATCTGACTGTTTCAGTTGCTTGTTGGACCTTTCAGAGGGCAGTCATACTAGGCTCCTGTTTGTAAAAACACCATAGTATCAGCATAGTGTCAGGCCTTGGAGATTCCCCTTGAGCTGGATTCCAATTTGGGCCTGTCACTGGATCTTCCTTTCTTTAGGCTCTTCTCCATTTTTGACCATGCAGATTTTTCGGATAGGAACAATTCTGATTCAGAGTTTTTGACTGTATCATGACAACCCCATCCCTACATTTGATGTCCTGTCTTTCTACTGGAGGTGGACTCTACAAGTTCCCTCTTCCCACTGTAGGACATTTTATCTAATGCCTCTCCATTTAAGACATCTCATCTCCAGGTCTCTGGTACATTCTAGAGGTCCCCCCTCCTACCCCATATTTCCTAAGGTTACCAGTTTCCATTCTTTCTGCTGGCCCTCAGGACTGAAGCACAACACTACTTTAAGACATGAGTTAAGCAAGGAGTGATGGCATATTATACTCACACTTGTTGCTAATGTTGTACTTCTAGATATTGGTTGCTGTTTATCTGTGAACTGCAGATGTTTGCTGCCCACCAGCAACACCCTCCTAACTTTCATAATTTGTTTACTTTCTTGGTATCAAATACTCACAAACTTCAATAATTGTTATTGTGAAATATTTAAGAAGCATAGAAGCCAGGCGTGGTGGCACATGCCTTTAATCCCAGCACTCGGGAGGCAGAGGCAGGCGGATTTCTGGGTTCGAGGCCAGCCTGGTCTACAAAGTGAGTTCCAGGACAGCCAGGGCTATACAGAGAAACCCTGTCTCGAAAAACCAAAAAAAAAAAAAAAAAAAAAAAAGCATAGAAAGGAAAAATGGCTTGCAGTCCCAACAGCAATGGAGGAGTGTTTCTCTTTTTCCATATCCTCGCCAGCATCTGCTGTCACGTGAGTTCTTTTGATCTTAGCCATTCTGACTGGTATGAGGTGGAAGCTCAGGGTTGTTTTGATTTGCATTTCCCTGATGATTAAGGATGTTGAACTTTTTTTTTTTTAGGTGTTTCTAAGCCATTAGGTATTCCTCATTTGAGAATTCTTTATTTAGCTATGTACCCCCGAAGGTGAATTTCTAATGTAGTTTTGTTATAATAATTCTTCCAATATCTTCAGGAGGAGTTGAGCAAATGAGAATGCTTTAACCATTTTCTTTTCACGGATTTTATGAATACTATTTCAACTGATGTGCCTTCATAAGTACAGCTCCTTTGCTGTGTCCAGATGTTTTCATGGAGACATTGATTTCCTATCCCTCTCATACTATTACTTCTCTCTCTTCCACAGTGATTCCTTGGTGTGGAGATGGGATCATATATGTGTAACACTAATGACTGAGAATCCTGCAGCCTCTTATTCTCTGAAACTTGGCCAGTTATAAGTGGTCTGTGTTAATCATCATCTACTGGAAGTAGAAGCCCCTCAGGCGAGGGTTGAGAGGTGCCTCTATCTCTATTTCTTTTAAAAGTAATTGGTGTGTGGTTGTGCATACACACACACGCGCGTGTGTGTGTGTGTTTTCAAAGATGTGCTTGCCCCATGGGAAAATGTAAAGGAGAACAGGCATCTTGGACAGTTTGTTTTCTCCTTTCACCAAGTGGTTTTCAAATATCCAGCTCAGAACATCAGGATCAGTAGCAAGCATGTGTACTTGCTCACCATCTCACATTATCTCATGTAACATTGTTGAGGATTTAAGAATCATATCATATGTACATCATATAAAATCCAAAATGGCGTGCTTTCTGCATAGAGTTGTATTTTTATATGGCAGAAGGTAGAGGATATTTTCGACACATCTTTGCCTTCCCACTGCTCACCTTGCATGGTTTTGTGGGTTTTATAGGTCATTCTATTATTTCTTTCATGGGGGGAGGGTACACAGTATATCAAGTTGTGGTTGTAGAATTTATTTTAATTGACTATCTTACTCCCAACTTGCATATTTTATTTGAAAGTTTACACATATATCCCATCTTAAGTATTTCGGTTTTGCTAACCCCATATTTAAGAGTTATGGTTGCCTATCCTAAATGATTTTCACATTGTAGGCTACATCTTACATTTCTCTACAGATTACTCATTACATTTACATATTGCATTCACAAAGTTTTATACAATCTATTTTTTATTTTTATTAGTATATTATAGATAAAAATTTGTTTTTCTATGGCCTTTTCAATAATGTTAGTACTTTAGTCTTATCTCCATGTTAACTTAGGTACTCTTGTACATGTTCTCTTGATCTGATCTCTCCTTTCTTCTCAAATATTTCATTCTATTTCTATAGCTTTTCATTTAGAACGACTTTCTTTCATTCAGCATACTTAAGGAACATGGCTTCTGAGTCTGTGGGCAGTACTTCCATATGTGATCAGATAGATAAATATGTAGGATGCAAAACTTGGCAACAGGAAATGTTTTATGAACAGGCAACAGTAAAATATTAACTCAAAAAGAAACAAGTAAGCATTGAAGTGGAAATTTCTGGCTTCTTTGGAGACTTAGCCATGTCATGTAATATTTTTCTGGAAACTGCCATATGAGTTTGTTTTTTTTTTGTTTTTTTGTTTTTTTGTTTTTTTGTTTTTTTCTGAAGTGTGGCAGGTTTTCTAGAAGCAGCCTGGATAAAGGGCAAGTGATGTTTTTTCTTGAGTGTATACATGAGAGAATACATGATGTCTAGAAAGGGTATAAATATGACTCAACGAATAATTCACAGTGCTATGTTGTATTGGAATGCCTTGCTGGTCATTATTAAGCTTTGCTGACACTTACCTTTGCTAAGATGCTGTATAATATTGGTTCACCTTGCCATTCTTTGCTAGTCATTGTTTGTCATGTCTTTAAAGAGAGAACTGTCACCAAAGATCTTCTGGTGATGTTCAGGCAGCTGCTGCAGATTCAGGCCAATTGGTAGAGCCCTGTGGTTTCTTCTGGATTGAGCTACAAATGCTGATTCATGAATGTTGTTTGGGAGTGGTTTGAGCTGCCACTGTCTATTTGTATGAACAAAACTGTTGATATTTTGACAACAAAGACTGGATTTGTTCCAAAGAACTATTTCTAAACAGGTCCATACCCTGTTTTTCCACATTAACTTTACTTTCTACTACCTCTGATATGTGGTGGGCTAAAAGGGAACATAAATCATTTAAGAACACTTATTAAAACTAGGTTTTGAAAAATCTAAGCCTACAGAGCATTCTGGGGTATTTTTAACAGCATCTCCTTTGAAACAACATCACAGCAACCTTAGATCTGAACAAAGTACATTAATGCACTGGTAATATTTTTGCAGCACATAGTCTCATCAAGCACTGGCTGAAACACACCAGCTCTTATTTGAGACTATGTCATATAGTCATTTGCAATGCTGCTATTGTATGTTCAAGGTTTACTGCTTTTAAGCAAGTGTACTAGTTTAATTATGACAACAAAGAGTATTAATGAACAATTTCCTGTCATCATTCTTCATCATGTGTGAAATTGACACACATTTAGATTACTAGGAATTCACTTTACGTTTATATTAACTGTTCTTAAGTATTTCTAAATCACACCATCAAAAACACTCATTGTTCATTGTATTAAGTAAAATATATAGAAATAAATTTATACTTTAAAAATCTTTCAGACCAGCACCGGGGTAGCTAGGGCACAGAGTCAGCTGACACCGGCCAGCTACCCACGACACCCGCCACGGGATCTTAAGACTTCTGGTGAGTGGAACACAGTGTCTGCTCCAATCCAATTGCACGCGGGACCTGAGACTGCATTAGTTAGGGAAGTAGAAAACCCTGCCTGAGTAGGGGCACAAGCCCCTTCTGGTCTGACCAGCACCAGCATAGCTAGGGTGCAGAGTCGCCTGACACCCGCCAGCTACTCACATCTGGTGTTGTGATCCGACCACCCTCCCGGCCAGAGGACAGGTCTCCAACCGGCCTGGGAGCCCTTTGCCTCAGGATCAGCGGAAGCCATCTTGGTTCTGGGACTCCACTGAACTTAGTCTGCACAGGTGAGACTGTGCACCACAGAAGCTGACAGCTTCTGGGATAGGCAGGAGCCACAAAGCCTCTGAGGCAGCACCCTTTTCAGGCTCCAGACATCCAGCCACCCTCCAGGCCAAAGGACAGGTGTCCACCCGGCCCGGGAGCCCTTTCCCTCAGGATCAGCAGTAGCCATCTTGGTTCCTGGACTCCACTGAACTTAGTATGCACAGGTGAGAGTGTGCACCACAGGAGCTGACAGCTTCTGGGACAGGCGGGAGCCACAGAGCTACTAAGGCAGCACCCTTTTCAGGCCCCAGACATCCGGCCACCTTCCTGGCAAGAGGACAGGTGTCCATCCGGCCCGGGAGGCTTTGGCCTCTAGATTGGCGGTAGCCATCTTGGTTCCAGGACTCCACCAAACATAGTCTGCACAGGTGAGAGTGTGCACCACACAAACTGACAGCTTCAGTGACCCGCCAAAGCAACACATCTTCTGGGAAAGGTCATGTTTTGGCCTTCATCTTCGGCCAGGAGGAGGTCCAAACACCAGATTTCTGTGCACCTTCCCTGTAAGAGGAGAGCTTGCCTGCAGAGAGTGCTCTGATCACTGAAACACAGAGGAGAGAGCTAGTCTCTGAGGTCTGCTGATAGAGGCTAACAGAATCACCAGAAGAACAATCTCAAAACAGAGACAACTATAACAACTAACTCCAGAGATTACCAGATGGCGAAAGGTAATGTAATAATCTTACTAACAGAAACCAAGACCACTCACCATCATCAGAACCCAGCACTCCCACTTCCCCCAGTCCAGGGCACCACAACACACCGGAAAAACTAGACCGGGATCTAAAAGCATATCTCATGATGATGGTAGAGGACATCAAGAAGGACTTTAATAACACACTTAAAGAATTGCAGGAGAACACTGCTAAACAGGTAGAAGACATTAAAGAGGAAGCACAAAAATCCCTTAAAGAATTGCAGGAGAACACTGCTAAACAGGTAGAAGAAATTAAAGAGGAAGCACAAAAATCCCTTAAAGAATTGCAGGAAAACCAGACCAAACAGGTGATGGAATTGAATAAAATAAACTAAGACCTAAAAAGGGAAGTAGACACAATAAAGAAAACCCAAATTGAGGCAACACCTTTAGATCCTTGGGTACTTTCTCTAGCTCCTCCATTGGGGGCCCAGTGATCCATCCAATAGCTGACTGTGAGCATTCACTTCTGTGTTTGCTAGGCCCCAGCTTAACCTCACAAGAGAGAGCGATATCAGGGTCCTTTCAGCAAAATCTTGCTAGTGTGTGCAATCTTGTCAGCGTTTGAAAGCTGATTATGGGATGGAACCATAGATATGAGCATCAGCAACAGAATACAAGAGATGGAAGAGAGAATCTCAGGTGCAGAAGACTCCATAGAGAACATCGGCATAACAATCAAAGAAAATACAATATCCAAAAAGATCCTAACCCAAAACATCCAGGAAATCCAGGACACAATGAGAAGACCAAACCTACGGATAATAGGAATAGATGAGAATGAAGATTTTCAAATCAAAGGACCGGCAAATGTCTTCAACAAAATTTTATAAGAAAACTTCCCAAACCTAAAGAAAGAGATGCCCATGAACATACAAGAAGCCTACAGAACTCCAAATAGATTGGACCAGAAAAGAAATTCCTCCTGACACATAATAATCAGAACAACAAATGTGCTAAATAAAGATAGAATACTAAAAGCAGTAAGGGGAAAAGGTCAAGTAACATATAAAGGCAAGCCTATCAGAATTACACAAGCTTTTTCACCAGAGACTATGAAAGCCAGAAGGGCCTGGACAGATGTTATACAGAAACTAAGAGAACACAATTTCCAGCCCAGGCTACTATACCCAGCCAAACTCTCAATTACCATAGATGGAGAAACCAAAGAATTCCATGATAAAACCAAATTCACACATTATCTTTCCAGGAATCCAGCCCTTCAAAGGATAATAACAGAAAAAAAAACAATCCAAGGACTGAAACCACGTCCTAGAAAAAGCAAGAAGGTAATCCCTCAACAAACCTAAAAGAAGACAGCCACAAGAACAGAATGCCAACTCTAACAACAAAAATAAAAGGAAGCAAATATTACTTTTCCTTAATATCTCTTAATATCAATGGACTCAACTCCCCAATAAAAAGACATTGACTAACAGACTGGCTACACAAACAGGACCCAACATTTTGCTGCTTACAGGAAACTCATCTCAGAGAAAAAGATAGACACTACCTCAGAATGAAAGGCTGATAAACAATTTTCCAAGCAAATGGTAGGAAGAAAAAAGCTGGAGTAGCCATCCTGATATCTAATAAAATCGACATCTAACCCAAAGTCATCAAAAAAGACAAGGAAGGGCACTTCATACTCATCAAAGATAAAATTCTCCAAGAGGAATTGATTCTGAATATCTATGCTCCAAATACAAGGGCATCCACATTCATTAAAGATACTTTACTAAAGCTCAAAGCACACATTGCACCTCACACAATAATAGTGGGAGACTTCAACACACCACTTTCACCAATGGACAGATCATGGAAGCAGAAACTAAACAGGGACACAGTGAAACTAACAGAGGTTATGAAACAAATGGATCTGACAGATATCTACAGAACATTTTATCTGAAAACAAAAGTATATACCTTCTTCTCAGCACCTCAAGGTACCTTCTCCAAAATTGACCACATAATTGGTCACAAAACTATCCTCAACATATACAAAAATACTGAAATTGTCCCAGGCATCCTATCAGATCACCATGGACTAAGGCTGATCTTCAATAACAAAATAAATAATAGAAAGCCAACACACACGTGGAAACTAAACAAAACTCTTCTCATTGATACCTTGGTCAAAGAAGGAATAAAGAAAGAAATTAAGGACTTTTTGGAGTTTAATTAAAATGAAGCCACAACATACCCAAACTTATGGGACACAATGAAAGCATTTCTAAGAGGGAAACTCATAGCTCAGATGATATGATAGTATATATAAGTGACCTTAAAAATTCCACCAGAGAACTCCTAAGCCTGATAAACAGCTTCAATGAAGTAGCTGGATATAAAATTAACTCAAGCACGTCAATGGCCTTTCTCTACACAAAGGATAAAGAGGCTGAGAAAGAAATTAGGGAAACAACACCCTTCTCAATAGTCACAAACAATATAAAATACCTTGCCATGACTCTAACTAAGGAAGTAAAAGATCTGTATGACAAGAACTTCAAGTCTCTGAAGAAAGAAATTAAAGAAGATCTCAGAAGATGGAAAGATCTCCCATGCTCATGGATTGGCAGGATCAATATTGTAAAAATGGCTATCTTGCCAAAAGCAATCTACAGATTCAATGCAATCCCCATCAAAATTCCAACTCAATTCTTCAAGGAATTAGAAAGGGCAATCTGCAAATTCATCTGGAACAACAAAAAACCTAGGATAGCAAAAACTCTTCTCAAGGATAAAAGAACCTCTGGTGGAATGCCTGACCTAAAGCTTTACTACAGAGCAATTGTGATAAAAACTGCATGGTACTGGTATAGTGACAGACAATTAGACCAATGGAACAGAATTGAAGACCCTGAGATGAACCCACATACCTATGGTCTCTTGATCTTTGACAAGGGAGCAAAAACCATCCAGTGGAAAAAAGACAGCATTTTCAACAAATGATGCTGGCACAACTGGTTGTTATCATGTAGAAGAATGCGAATTGATCCATTCCTATCTCCTTGTACTAAGGTCAAATCTAAGTGGATTAAGGAATTCCACATAAAACCAGAGAAACTGAAACTTATAGAGGAGAAAGTAGGGAAAAGCCTTGAAGATATTGATACAGGGGAAAAATTCCTGCATAGAACAGCAATGGCTTGTGCGGTAAGATCGAGAATCAATAAATGGGACCTCATAAAGTTGCAAAGCTTCTGCAAGGCAAAAGACACTGTCAATAAGACAAAAAGACCACAAACAGATTGGGAAAGGATCTTTACCTATCCTAAATCAGATAGGGGACTAATATCCAATATATATAAAGAACTCAAGAAGGTGGACTCCAGAAAATCAAATAACCCCATTAAAAATGGGGCTCAGCACTGAACAAAGAATTCTCACCTGAGGAATACAGAATGGCAGAGAAGGACCTGAAAAAAAAGTTCAACATCCTTAATCATCAGGGAAATGCAATTCAAAACAACCCTGAGATTCCACCTCACACCAGTCAGAATGGCTAAGATCAAAATTTCAGGTGACAGCAGATGCTGGCGAGGATGTGGAGAAAGAGGAACACTCTTTCATTTTTGTTGGGATTGCAAGCTGGTACAACCACTCTGGAAATCAGTTTGGCGGTTCCTCAGAAAATTAGACATAATACTACCAGAGGATCCAGCAATACCTCTCCTGGGCATATATCCAGAAGATTTTTCAACAGGTAAGAAGGACACATGCTCCACTATGTTCATAGCAGCCTTATTTATAATAGTCAGAAGCTGGAAAGAACCCAGATGCCCCTCAACAGAGGAATGGATACAGAAAATGTGGTACATTTACACAATGGAGTACTACTCAGCTATTAAAAAGAATGAATTTATGAAATTCCTAGGCAAATGGATGGTCCTGGAGGGCATCATCCTGAGTGAGGTAACACAAACACAAAGGAACTCACACAATATGTACTCACTGATAAGTGGATATTTGCCCAAAAACTTAGGATACCCAAGATATAAGATACAATTTGTTTTACACATGAAACTCAAGAAGAACGAAGACCAAAATTTTGGACAGTGTGCCCCTTCTTAGAATGGGAACAAAATACCCATGGAAAGAGTTACAGAGATAAAGTTTGGAGCTGTGACGAAAGGATGGACCATCTAGAGACTGCCATATCCAGGGATCCATCCCATAATCAGCTTCCAAACGCTGACACCATTGCATACACTAGCAAGATTTTGCTGAAAGGACCCAGATATAGCTGTCTCTTGTGAGACAATGCCGGGGCCTAGCAAACACAGAAGTGAATACTCACAGTCAGCTATTGGATGGATCACAGGGCCCCCAGTGGAGGAGCTAGAGAATGTACCCAAGGAGCTAAAGGGATCTGCAACCCTATAGGTGGAACAACATTATGAACTAACCAGTACCCCAGGGCTCTTGATTCTAGCTGCATATGTATCCAAAGATGGCCTAGTCTGCCATCACTGTAAAGAGAGGCCCATTGGACCTGCAAACTTTATATGCCCCAGTACAGGGGAATGCCAGGGCCAAAAAGTGGGAGTGGGTGGGTAGGGGAGTAGGGGGGAGTGTATTGGGGACATTTTGGATAGCATTGGAAATGTAAATGAGGGAAATACCTAATAAAAAATAATTAAAAAAATCTTTCAAAGAAATATTGAGATTTTCAATATACTTTTCAGTCTATACCATCTGATATTTCCATCTTGCATAGTAAGAAGTAATAAATGATATCAATGCAATTCAATTAACTAAACTGTAGGTGTCACTTGGGTTTCCCAAGATTTATACTATTGGCCTTCTTTGCTCTGGACTCCTTCAAAATACCACACTGCTTTTATTACTCACCCCTCTTCTTTAATCTAGATTATTTATTGCCTTTCATTAGCTTGGCATATGAGCACTATTGGATCTTGGGGAAGTGCTGTCCTTTCTTTACAAATGCCTTATTATTCCATTTTTATTATAATATTCTTCTGTCACATTCATTTCCATTAATATTAGACAATTATTAATTTACTTAGATAAACTTAAAATAAGTAAAACCACCCTTTCTGTTATTGTACACAACTTATATAAAAACATCTAAATGTTTTCATATTTGATTTATTCATTGAGGAGGAAGAATATTTAGATAGATGATATAGAAATCCACCAAGCTAAAAATATATTGCTCCAGAGTATGATTTTTTTTCCCTTAATAATTCAGAGTTTAGGAGATTTATGACAATTACATACTTACAAGCAATCCAAACTTGTGGTACTGGTCTTTAATCCAAATACATCTGGAAGGTTGAGGGAGGAATACTACATATTGCAGATCAGTCTGACCTAAACAATACTTTACTTCTAGCTTGGGCAACTTAGTAACACTGTGTCAACATGCAAAAAACAAAAACAAAAACAAAAAACAAACAACACAAAAAACAAAAAACAGACAACCTAATGAATTTGTGACGGGACAGGTGATTCGTATATTAAGAGCACATAATATTCTTGTGGAAGAATGAGTTGGATTCCCAGGACCTACATCAAGCTGCTCACACTTATCTGTAGTACTTAACTCTATTGGATCCGTAAGTCTTTTCTAATCATCATTGGCATTGCACTTTTTTACAATCTCCTCAATCTTCACATAAAGATAGACATAATTAAAAATAAAAATAATATCTTAGAAAAGCATGACAGGTAAAATACGAATATATAATAAGATTCTCAGTATATTCTTATTGTATATAGCAAAATGAAGATCATGTGTTCAATCCTAAGAACACAAGATAAATATAATAAAAACTCATAATTAAAACAATACAGCCAAAACATATAACAAGGATGATTCTGATTTAGTAGCTATAACCTTATGGTTATATATTTATATTATGGCAAAGGGAAGGAGCTGAGCATGCTTTTAATGTGAATGATTCTATAGTCATAGAATGTTTCCCCAAACAAAATCCGAAATCAAGAGCATTTAGTCTCAAACTACATAGATCCTCTTTTTTCAGTCAATGTAAAGAAGATTTAAGATGGAGCTGAAGATATTGCTCATTGGTTAAGAACACTGACTGCTCCTTCAAAGCTCTTGGGCACATTTCTCTGCACCTACATGGCAGTTGACAGTGAAAACTTAATTAACTGTAGTTTCATGGGATCTAATGCTCTCTTTTGGTGTGCAGAAATATAAGTAGAAAAATCACCCATATAATATATATATATATATATTATATATATTAATAACCCATATAATATATATAATATATATATATTGAGATCATAGAATAATTACCTCATTTAACTCCTTTCTCTTTGAAACCTCTCTCATATATTTCTGTACTAATTCTCTTTTATTGGATGGAGGGTTGTTTTATATACCAGTATAACATGTTCATTTGCACACTGTTTCCTGAGCTGATCATTTTTGTGTTGAATAATCAAGTATTGTGCTTCTCTCTTGGGACAAAATTTTTCATTCTTAGCATTTGTCTGTTGTTCTTTGTCTAGGTTGAGACCTCCTAAGATTGCTTCCTTCATGACATCAAATGTCTTCCTTTTTCCAGTTATATTTAAGCAAATATAATGAGGAGACTATATATGTGTAGCTTCTCTGATGTTTGTAATAGACACGATCTCTCAGCAAACTTCCTGTTTCTCTGTCTCTTACAATCATTTCACTCTATTCTTGGCAATGATCCCTGAGCCTCAGGAGCAGGAGCTCTGTTAGAAATGTGCCAATAGGTACTGGGCTTTAACCACTATAATTTGATTTGTTGTGATTCTCTGTAATTCTCTTCATCTGTTGCAAAGGTATGTTTACTTGACAAGGGGAAATAACTATATTTAGCAGCAAGTAAATAAAAAAACTTATTTACATTGCAGTTGTGGATTAACTTAGTTATATAAATTTTCCAAGACCTCAATGTAGTTGACGAAGTTTCTCACACAAGCCATGGTTTACCTTCTGTTAGCAAGCTTTTGTCAAATACAGAGTTGTTTTTAGCATCAGGCTATGCATGTGGTTGCTTCTCCCTTTGAAAGCCTTGTGGATGCCATCTAGTACCATGAAAGATGGCTCCCAGGGAATGCATTCAGGACATATCTACTTGGGGACCTCTGGGCCATGTGCTCAAGGTGAATGATGTCTTCTGCAACAAATATTTACTTTATTCCTATAGGAGACAATCAAGTGCAACAGCAAGAAGCTATCATTTGAGGAGTCTTTTAGACTCCCTGACCAATAACTTAAAACAAGACTTCTCATGCCTAGTATTAGAGATTTTTGTTATTATCTATGACTCTTTGGGTTAGCATTTATGATTCAGAGGTGAATATTTCATATACATAATAAATATACAAATTTAATATTCATTTTATCTATTAAATGTATTTTCACATATATATGAAATATAATATATAATAAACTTTTCTCATTATAACTTCATTGAGTATTGGCAGTAATCCATGCAATAATTATAGAGGCACTTCAATAGTGAATCCTACTTCTAGTCTGACAGTATGTCAGTAACATATCATAAGCATTATCCTTCTGGATTGATCTATATTTTTTCTTTTATTTGTTTTAATATCTTTTACACTCCATAGCTTATATTCCCTGCCCCTGATCTATCCTTCAACTGTTCCACATCCCATACCTCCTCCCCAACCCCCTGTATCTGTGAATGTCCCAACACCTCACCTCACCTGACCTCTAAATTCCTGGGGCCTCCAGTCTCTTGAGGGTTAGGTGCATCATCTCTGAATGAACAAAGACATGGAAGTCCTCTACTGCATGTGTGTTGGGGACCTCATATCAGCTGGTTATGCTATCTGTTTGGTTTTTCCAGTGTTTGAAAGATCTCAGGGGTTCCGATTAATTGAGACTTCTGGTCCTCCATCAGAATCACCCTTCTGCTCAGCTTCTTTCAGCTTCTCTAATTCAACAACAAGGGTCATCTGCTTCTGTCCATTGTTGTGGGGAGGGAGGGAAGAACCTGGGAGGGAAAGTGGCCAGGGCTGGAGGTAGTGGAGGGGACAGTGGAACCTAATCTGGAACTGGGTGAGGATAAAGGACTGAAGCCCTAGGGGCCAGCAGAAAGAATGGTAACAGGCAACCTTGGGAAATAGGAGGTTTGGGGAGACACTCCCGAATGTACCAGAAGCCTGGGAGGTGAGAGATGCTCAGGACTCAAAGAGAGGGACCTTAAATGAAATGACCAACAGTAGGGAGAGGGATCTTATAGAGCCCACCTCCAGCAGGAAGACAGGACATCAAGTGAGGGATGGGGTTGCCCTCCCACAGTCACATCTCTGACCCATAATTGTTTCTGTCTGAATGAATTACAGGGATGGAAATGGAGAGGAGCCTGAGGCAAAGAAGGTCCAGCAACAGGCCCAAAGTGGGATCCAGTTCAAGGGAAGATACCAAGGCCTGACACTATTACTGAGGCTATGGAGAGCTCACCAAAAGGGTCCTATCATGACTGCCCTCCAAAAGACCCAACAAGAAGCTAAAAGAGTCAGATGCAGTTAATATACTTTCTTTACAGGTATTTTTATGCAGATAGCAATAGTAGGTAGATAAATCCTGGTGTTTTATTGTTATTTTATCCTATTGCTCCTTTTTTCTGTATTTATCTACTATTCCCTCCCCAATTAAAGAGCATCCGTTTTTCATTTCTGCCTTTAGTTCATTTGTCCCTGCTTTTCCCCTCTTTAATGGCAACCTTTCCTGTCAATGATACCTTTGTACTTTTCTGTTTCTGAACTTATTTAAGATTATATATACTGTATTTTGAAGATTAAAAGCCAGGCATTTCAGATGAGAGAGGACATGCAACATCTCTCTGTCTGGATCTAGCTTACCTGGATTAATATGGTCTTTCCATGATCCATTAATTTGTCTACAAACTTAATGATTTTGCATTTTTCTTTTCATTCAAATAGTAGTAGATATTGTATGTGTGTCACATTTTTCATCATCCTCTTGTCAGATGGAGGACTTCACCACCTCATCATTTTCTCGCTATTGTGAACAGGACTAAGGAAGTATCTCTGGCAAGAATATAGTATCCTCTCACCATGCCCCAGGGAATCACATAGTTGTGTCATGTGGTAAACTCATTTTCAGCTTCCTGTGTATTTGCTACACTAGTATTCACAGTGGCTGGTCTGGTTTGAAGTTTCACCAACAGTAGGATAGTTCACTCTTCTGATATGGGCTTCAGCATTTGTTGTCATTTGTTTGGTTGATCTTTGTCATTCTGCTGACGAAATTTCAAATAGTAAGACATAATTTCACTGGTTGTTTTGACTTATATTTGTCTCATTTATAGGTGCAGTGAACAATATTTGAAATGCTTCTTAGCACCGTTTATTTCTTCTTTTGATTACTCTCAGTTCTGACCCCAAATCTACTTTTATGTTTGTGTGTGTGTGTGTGTGTGTGTGTGTGTGTGTGATTTTGTTGTTGTTTATTTGTTTCTTTATTCACCCTTCTTGCTGTTGTTATTTATATATTCTGGACCTTAATCTTTTACCAGTGGTATAGAAGAAAAAGATTTTCTTCTAATCTCTGAGTTTTTCTCTTTTCTCAACTGAATGTTTCTTAGGTGCGCAGAAGTAATGAGTCTTCTGAAGTCTTATTTGTCAATTATTAGTTTTAATTATTGGGAAATAGTCTTGTATTCAAAAATACTTTACTATACCAGAGGTAGATCTGTATTTAATTCTTGAATCAGCCCAAAAGCACACCATCTGTTTCCTCAGAACTTTTGGATATGCCGCAGTCTATGGCAGGTTGACATAATATGAAGTGGGCCATCGAAGCCGGCATGATAGGGACTATTGCATTTGCAATGAAGTTTGAGAAAACTTGTCAGCTTCCTTACTTTTATTTTCCAATGCTTTGGATATATCCTTTGCAAAACTAGGAAACCATTGAAGTGGAACCAGTTGAAAATGTATTAGTTTTGAATTATGACTCTGTCCATCTCTAACTATCCAATACTGACATTTGAAGCAGAAAGGAATTTGGTCATTTTGCTGTCAAAGTTAAGGAAAATTGTGCTGAGAAAATCATTCCAAAAAAAAAATCACATGATCAAGTAAAAACTTTTGACAAAACATTCTTTAAACTATATTTATTTTCTCTGAATTATGTTATATATTGAAAACGTGCCATTTCCTTCTAGCTATTTTATTACAATTAGGGTATAGAGTGTTTTAATTTTCTCATATATAAATCAGCAATGATCCTGGCATCAAGAAGCAGATATTTCACATTTGGAAAGACACAAAGTTTGCGTGGTGTCATTTTTCATATCTTGTTTAATTTCCAAGTTAGGTTTTATGATGTCCATATGCAATAAAAAGTGTATTTTCAATATTATTTATACTCAATTCATTAGAGATGTAGTTACTTTGAGTTCAATGAACTTAACAAAACTCTATATAAAAGTATTGTTCATTATAGTACAAATAATATATATACATATATATTATATATGTCTCATAAATACTATATATACACAATTACACAAATAAGACTAATTTAGTGATATATTATCAAAATAATTTAAATGAAAGTTACACTGTCATGGAAGTTTTACAGTCATATATAATGAAAATGTATATATGTAATGTTTATCTAATTCTCATGTTCTCTTTTTATATTGCTTATAATTAGCTAACTTCATACCAAATTTCAAAAGAGTGAACATAAGTTTACAGAGAAATGTAACTCAAAATGAACTTCTGAAGTTGCATATTTACAATTGAATAGATGTATATTAATACATAGAAGGAAAAAACCCTAATGCTTTATTATAATCAGTTATTTCTATAAACCTCTTATAAGGATACCTATGTAAAAGAAATTGTAATTTGTTATAGGCAGATTCAACTTAGTAAATAGAATAAAAAGAGATAAGCAAAGGAACAAAACAAATAATATTTGATCTAAAGGTGTTAGTAAGAGACTACAGTCAAGTATGAATATAAACAAATTTGTCACCATATAGGAAATAAAAGATAGCATATTTTGAGCCAAATAAGAGTCACCATGTTCTTGTTAGACACATTAATGCAATAACATACAAATGTAGAAGAGGTTCATTGAATATTTGATATTTACAAAAAATAATAAGTCAAGTTACTTATTAATAGCATTGGTGGAGACAGAGGTTGTGAAGTATATAGAAATGGGCAAAAGTTAGCTGTGAGTGTTAGATATGGTCACATGAGGTTCACATATGGGGTTGGTAGAATCCAGTTGCCTGAAAACATCTATTACAAAATTGTATCAGGGCATCCAAAAGATATTAAGCATAACTCTGTGCAGTGGATGGCTACTTAGAAGAATAAAGACTGCCCAAGGCAATTTGGTTCTGAATCTTTAACATTTTAGAGTTCCTTCCAGAATATTTAACATTGGTCACTTCCTTAATCCCTGAGAATTTCATCTGTCTGAAATGTAATTCTATTGTTTTGCTCATCGTCTGATGTGACATATTTTTAGGTAAAACGGTTCACAGCAGTGACATGTTCCCCTATTAATCAGATTCATCAGCATCATAAAGGTAGTATCTAGTTTTGTTTTATTTTGTTTCAGGGCTCTGTAAGATGAGTAGCGCTACAGTTTCAGAATGTATGTTTTAAGTTAATGAAAGTTCATTGAAAGTTATAGATTTCTGAACTGGTTAATTTCACTGTGTGATGATATTATACAAATGTTACTCATAATAGAGTTTTTCCCCAGGATTTTTTAAATTTTAGCTTATGTATTTCTCTTTTCCCCCCATCCTCTTCCTCTCCCCTCCCCCTCCTTCTCCTCTACCTCTCTGTGTATTTGTGTGTGCTTGCGTGTGTGCACTCACATGTGTGTGTGTGTCCAGAAGAAAGTTTCAGATATTCAGAAGCTTGGGTAATAAGAAGTTGTAGGTTACTTCCTGTGGTTGTGTCTGTTGAGTAATGAAATCAGATCCTCTGGAAGAACACTTTGTACTCTTAACTGATAGGCCACATATCTTGCTGCCTCTTTATTGTAAAATGCTAAATCTTAAAAGAGATATGCTCCATATTTTAACTGCCTCTTTAATAAGCTTGCAGAGTTGTACATTATGGTTCTAGTTTTAAATTTCTTTTCCCATTGCCAGCCTAAACAACTGTAAATATTGGCAGACAATATCTACCCGCTTCTCCAAACTTTCTGACATACACACTAGCCACAGGGGAGATTGATGAAATTTCTCTTCCTGTATGGATTCATTCTTCATAAGAATTAGACAGTACATAGGCTTTTTTTTCTGGCTTCTTTTATTTTCATGTATGTTGACAGTATCCATCCACAATAGAGGTTATATAAGTACCCTATTTTATTCTGCTCTACTTCATATTCTGTTGTATGGATATACAATAGCATGTATATCCATTCATTGTTTAATGGAAATTTAGGCTGCTTATACCTTTCTAATTATGAAAATTGTAAATGATAAATTCAAGTGAACTTTTTTAATGTGTATGGTTTCAATTTTAATAAAAGGGACTTGTTTAGGTGTGGTAAGTGGTTAAGCTTCTAAGGCCAAGCAAGTGTGTTTTCTAAAATGGCAGGATTAAGTAATATTTCTACCATCAGTGTACAGTGGTTACCTTTTTCCTACTTCTTTGCCAATCATGTTATTTATGGTAGCGTTGTAAACACAATAGTCAAACTTTTATATTTCTAACATTGTTTTTGCTTAAGGAAATACTGTGATATACCTTGTACAGCATAGTGATATGCAGCACATTCCCACTGTGGAGCTCTTAACTTTAATTTCCTCCTATAGCTGTCCTGTAATAGTAAGAGTTTTTGATCTTTGACATATTTCAAACACACCATTATTGAAAATAAATTCAATCCTATTGCTGACAGTTTTCTTTTTTGTGATTTTTGATTGGTTATTTTATTTATTTACATTTAAAATGTTATCCTCCTTCTCAGTTTCTCCTCCACAAACCCCCTAATCAGTTTTCCTAAGTTTTATTTCTTCTATGGAGTTGTGCATCATAATGAACGTTTTACTGTTCCTTCCCCCAAACACCGCAATCACTTGTATTTGTTTATTGTCTAAAATATGCTTTATGTGCTTATCAATCATTGAATATGTTGTTTGGAAAAAAGATTAGCTCTTGACTCTATTTTTAATAAAATGATTAGTATGGATTTTATTTAATTGAGAGCTATAATAATACAATATACTTTTAAACCTCTCATTGGGTACACAAATTCCTAACATTCTATCTCTGTTTGTAAGTTTTTGCTTTACTTTTTTGACAGCTTTTGGAGAAATATAATTTTTTTTTAATCTAAATAGTGGTCAATCTAGCTTGGCATTTATCTTTTTGTGGATTATGCTTTGATGTCATACATAAAAGCAGAGTCACTAATAAAATCAATAATCTGTGTATTCTACCTTGGGGGTTTAACCTGTTTTTGAAGATCACATAAATTTAATTATGTTGTCTGTAATTTTCAGCTATTCTTTCTTGAAATTGATCTTACCCTCTTTAGTTTTGATGTTTTACATCAATATGTACTCTGAAGTGTGACAAATACCAGCCAACTAAAAATGGCACTGGCTTAGTTCCCATGGTGACCTCTACTCTTGGATATTAAATGGTATTGAATAAGCTTTATCGTTGTTTTGAATTTAGGCATCGATTTCAAACATGACAGAGTAAGCTGTTTATTTGTTTCAAGATTTCTAGTCACCCTGTCTCATCTCTTAAGCTTGCTGGCTTTCTTTTCTTTCTGTATTCTTGATTCCTCTAAAAATCACCATTGATTTAATAATTTATACTAATTGTGTGCATGTGGCCCAGTTCTGTTCACCAAATAGAAGAAATACAAAAGAGCAAATGTGGAGATCCAACATTCTGTCTCCCTTTCTCAGAATCTCCTGAATGTTCTTCATTGCTAGTCATGTCAAAAAAAAGATTGACCCTAATCAATACATGAAAACACCATAGAAAAGTTACCTTTAATTCTTAAAGGTAAAAAATACTACTGCTATGGAATACAATTTAGTGTATAAAGTTTATTTTAAAAATAAATTAGAGAAGCCATAGACAGGTAACAACCATATTTCCAAGTCAGTTACTATGAGAATCAAGTTTAGAAAATGGACAGCATTTTTGCTTTATGCCTAGCAAATACTCTTTAGGGTGACGTTTATAATTTCGGAGTGGGATATTTAACATTTTTGCACTGAAATAAAATAGGGAATCTAGAAAATCATTGTTCCAAACATAGTTCTATCACCATTGTATCTTGGGCCAAATTAAACAAGTAAAATGCCAAATTGTCAATGTAAGGAAAAAAGTTCCCATCTGCTGTAATTATATAGAGTATGAAAGATGGTAAATGGCTTCTCATTTATTGAGCACAAAAGAGACACTTATTTTAAGTCAAATTGCTGGGCTTTTTTGGTTCTGTTAGTGGGAGTTTTGCGCAAGCAAAGAAATGTGCGCATTTATTTGGAGTTATGTATTAGGTAGTTAGATCTACTTAGATTTTTAAGAAACCTTGGCTCACATGGGAATTCATCCCATATGTAGCCACCAAACCCAGTCACTATTGCTGATACCAAAAAGTGCTTGCTGACAGGAGCCTGATATGAATGTCTCCTGAGAGGCTCTGCCAGAGCCTTACCTATAGAGATGCGCATGCTTGCAGCAACCATCTAACTGAGCACCAAGATAATGGAGGAGTTAGGGGAAGGACTGAAGGAGCAGAAGGGGTTTGCAACCCTATAGGGAAAACAACAATATCAACTAACCAGACCATCCCTCCCCCAGAGCTCCCAAGGGACTAAACCCCCAACCAAAGAACAAGAATGGTGGGACCCATGGCTCCAGCTGCATATGTAGCAGAGGATGGCCCTATCTGGCATCAATGGGAGGGAAGACCCTTGGTCCTGTGAAGACTTGATGCCCTGTCATAGGAGAATACAAGAGCGGTAAGGCAGGAATGAGTGGGTGGGTGGAAGAGCACCTTTATAGAAGCAGGGTAGAGAGGTAGAATAGGGGGGTTTGGAGGGGGGGGAAAAGGAAGGAGGATAACATTTAAAATGTAAGTAAATAAATAACCAATAAAAAACTTAAAAAAGAAAGAAACCTTGGAAATATTCTGTAGCCAAAGCATGAGTGTAAAGAGACATTCTTTTCTCTCTAATCAGCTAGAACTATCCAAACTGACACCTCCTAGTATAAGAATTTTGGGGGGATTTAAACCAATCTCCAGTAAGATGCAAAAGCAGCTTCACTCAACTCAAAATCTAAATGGAAAGAATTTATGCTTAAAGAAAATGCTGCTATGTATTAACCAGTTTTAAAGCTTTTGAAGTTGAACACACAACCCACATCCTTCTAAATTTTGGGGGTGTTTCTTTGACAGACAGGATTATCTCACAAAAAGGGAGAAGTACAATTTGATGATAGTCAAATATTATAATATACAATTAATAGAGCTATATTTATCAGATGAGTGCAAACTATCCAAAATGTATTAAATATGAAAAAGGAAAATCTGTCTTCCCTAAAGCAAACCTTTTATTTACAAAGGATCTAGATCAAATGAGGATTGCATGATAGTCAATTTACTTTCCTTTTCTTGTGGGAACCAGGCATTTATTAGCAATCTTAGCTGTCTACCAAAGAAAATTGTCACTTCTACGACAGTCATTGTTCCCTTTTGTTCTCTAAGTGCATTATTTATGTGCATGACTAAATCTGTCATAGGGAAAAAGTAAGTTAATTTTAGGAGTTACTGATTTTAGCCTGTCAAATATATGTGGGGTTTTTTTTTTTTGTAAATAAATAAAAAAAGAGAGACATGAAAGAAAAGCAAGAAACTAATGTTTCTCATTTGACAATGGTATTTAAAACTGTCTTTCTCTTTCCCAGGTTTATAGACATGCAGAAATGGAAAATAAATGTTCTCTGTTTTCAAATATACATATATCCATATCTATTAGCTGACATTTCCATTAATATTCACACCAGCATATTCTTTATTCATGACTCTTTATAATAATTATCTGTAGGTGAAATATTTTCTACTATATACTAGGTTATGAAGTATATAAGCTTGTACTTGTTTGTTCAGTACATTGTACCAAGAATCAACTAATATGTTGTTCCTTGTATTTAAAAAGAACTTTCAATCTCATAGCACATAGGTGAACTATTCTGGGTCCTTGCTGAGGTTGAATTGTGCTGCTTTTCTGTATGAATTTGCTAAAAGAATTTTGCCTTCTGTCACAATGTGGAAGGTTTGGATAGATTTTTCCATTTTTCTTTCTTCTCTGCTCTCTTACAGAAAGATTAGGATAAGGACCTCCAACATTCTAACCGTTCCACAATTACTGACGTTAAATCACCATTCGGTCCAACAGGCCTGTCTTTCTCCAGGAATCTCTGTACATAGAAGCTCCTACAGGTCCCAGCCCTGTTCATCCATGAAGAAGTCTTCAGCTCCCCAGCCAGGACCCGAAATGATAAGTTACTCTCTATCTTAGGCATTTCTAGTTTGAGAACATTCTTTCTCCATTTTCTTGTTTCTCTGTTGTATTGCAGAAGAACCAAGGCTTATTGTTTTTTTTTTTTTTTTCATGTTTATTTGAAACATTCAGAGAATACAGTTCTCCACTTCACTACTATAAGATATTTATGCATGGTATTGAAGTAGCTGAAAGGTTAGGGTAGGAAGTTAAAAAACAAAGCAAATAAAACAGGAAAACTTAAACTCCAAGGAATTGATTTTGCTTCAAAATAAAAGTGGAATTAACTTGGAAGTGCCTTATTGGATTGAGTGTAAGATTTAACCATACAAATTAAAGAGCCTCTCAGTTTTTTACCCTTGTAGTTTGCCTAATCAAAGATATTTGAACTGTTGAATTGAGAGGTGTGTTCCTTTTTTTTTAATTAGGTATTTACTTCATTTACATTTCAAATGCTACCCCAAAATGCCCCCAAACCCTGCCCTCCCCTGCCCTGCCCCCTCCCACTTCGTGGCCCCGGTGTTCCCCTGTACTGAGGCATATAAAGTTTGCAAGAAAAATGGGCCTCTCTTTCCACTGATGGCCAACTAGGCCATCTTCTGATACATATGCAGCTACAGACACAAGCTCCGGGGGGGGGGGGGGGTGTACTAGTTAGTTCATATTGTTGTTCCACCTATAGGAATGCAGACACCTTTAGATCCTTGGGTACTTTCTCTAGCTCCTCCATTGGGGGCCCAGTGATCCATCCAATAGCTGACTGTGAGCATTCACTTCTGTGTTTGCTAGGCCCCAGCTTAACCTCACAAGAGAGAGCAATATCAGGGTCCTTTCAGCAAAATCTTGCTAGTGTGTGCAATCTTGTCAGCGTTTGGGAGCTGATTATGGGATGGATCCCCTGGTATGGCAGACTCTAAATGGTCCTCCTTTCATCTCAGCTCCAATCTTTGTCTCTGTAACTCCTTCCATGGAGTGTTTTGTTCCCAATTCTAAGAAGGAGCAGTGTCCATACTTTCATCTTCGTTCTTCTTGAGTTTCATGTGTTTGCAAATTGTATCTTGTATCTTGGGTATTCTAAGTTTCAGGCTAATATCCACTTATCAGTGAGAAAATATCATTTGAGTTCTTTTGTGATTGGGTTACCTCACTCAGGATGATGCCCTCCAGGTCCATTCATTTGCCTAGGAATTTCATAAATTCATTCTTTTTAATAGCTGAGTAGTACTCCATTGTATAAATGTACATTTTCTGTATCCATTCCTCTGTTGAGGGGCATCTGGGTTCTTTCCAGCTTCTGGCTATTACAAGTAAGACTGCTATGAACATAATTGAGCATGTGTTCTTCTTACAAGTTGGAACATCTTCTGGGTATATGCCCAGGAGAGTTATTGCGCTATCCTCCTGTAGTACTATGTCCAGTTTTCTAAGGAACCACCAGTCTGATTTCCAGAGTGGTTGTACAAGCTTGCAATCCCACAAACAATGGAGGAGTGTTCCTCTTTCTCCACATCTTCGCCAGTATCTGCTATCACCTGAATTTTTTTTATCTTAGCCATTCTGGCTGGTGTGAGGTGGAATCTCAGGGTTGTTTTGATTTCCATTTCCCTGATGATTAAGGATGCTGAACATTTTTTCAGGTGCTTCTCAGCCATTCGGTATTCCTCAGGTGAGAATTCTTTGTTTAGCTCTGAGCCCCGTTTTTAATGGGGTTATTTGATTTTCTGGAGTCCACCTTCTTGAGTTCTTTATATATATTGGATATTAGTCCCCTATCTGATTAAGGATAGGTAAAGATCCTTTCCCAATCTGTTGGTGGCCTTTTTGTCTTATTGATGGTGTCTTTTGTCTTACAGAAGCTTTGCAATTTTATGAGGACCCATTTGTCAATTCTCGATCTTACAGCACAAGCCATTGCTGTTCTATTCAAGAATTTTCCCCTGTGCCCATATCTTCGAGGCTTTTCCCCACTTCCTCCTCTATAAATTTCACTGTCTCTGGTTTTATGTGGACATCCTTGATCCATTTAGATTTGACCTTAGTACAAGACAGGAATGGATCAATTGCATTATTCTACATGATACCTGCCATTTGTGCCAGCACCATTTGTTGAAAATGCTACCTTTGTTCCACTGGATGTATTTAGCTTCCTTGTCAAAGATCAAGTGATCATAGGTGTGTGGGTTTATTTCTGGGTCTTCAATTCTCTTCCATTGATCTAGTTGTCTGTTGCTATACCAGTACCTTGCAGTTTTTATCACAATTGCTCTGTAGTGCAGCTTTAGGTCAGGCATAGTGATTCCACCAGAGGTTCTTTTATCCTTGAGGACAGTTTTTGCTATCGTAGGTTTTTTGGTATTCCAGATGAATTTGCAGATTGCCCTTTCTAATTCGTTGAAGAATTGAGTTGGAATTTTGATGGGGATTGCATTGAATCTGTTTATTGCTTTTGGCAAGATAACCATTTTTATTATATTGATCCTGCCCATCCATGTGCATGGGAGATCTTTCCATTTTCTGAAATCTTCTTTAATTTCTTTCTCCAGAGACTTGAAGTTTTTATCATACAGATATTTCGCTTCTTTAGTTAGAGTCACGACAAGGTATTTTATATTATTTGTGACTATTGAGAAGGGTGCTGTTTCCTTAATTTCTCTCTCAGTCTGTTTATCCTTTGTGTAGAGGAAGCCATTGACTTGTTTGAGTTAATTTTATATCCAGCTACTTCTCTGAAGTTGTTTTTCAGGTTTAGGTGTTCTCTGGTAGAATTTTTAGGGTCATTTATATATACTGTCATATCATCTGCAAAAAGTGGTATTTTGACTTCTTCCTTTTCAATTTGTATCCCCTTGATCTTCTTTTGTTGTCGAATTGCTCTGGCTAGGACTTCAAGTACAATGTTGAATAGATAGGGAGAGGGTGGGTAGCCTTGTCTATTCTCTGATTTTAGTGGGATTGCTTCCAGCTTGTCACCATTTACTTTGATGTTGGCTACTGGTTTGCTGTAGATTGCTTTTATCATGTTTAGGTATGGGCCTTGAATTCCTGATCTTTCCATGACTTTTATCATGAATGGGTGTTGGATTTTGTCAAATGTTTTCTCCGCATCTAACAAGATGATCATGTGGTTTTTGTCTTTGAGTTTGTTTATATACTGGATTACATTGATGGATTTCCATATATTGAACCATCCCTGGATCCCTGTAATGAAACCTACTTGGTCAGGATAGATGATTGTTTTGATATGTTCTTGGATTCGGTGAGTGAGAACTTTATTGAGGATTTTTGCGTCAATATTCCTAAGGGAAATTGGTCTGAAGTTCTCTATCTTTGTTGTGTCTTTTTGTGGTTTAGGTATCAGAGTAATTGTGGCTTCATAGAATGAGTTGGGTAGAGTACCTTCTGTTTCTTTTATATATATATATATATATTTATTACATCTTTTCCTCAATTACATTTGCAATGCTATCCCAAAAGTCCCCCATACCCTCCCCCATACTTCCCTACCCACCCATTCCAATTTTTTTGGCCCTGGCATTCCCCTGTATATAGCTGTCTCTTGTGAGATTATGCCGCAGCCTGGCAAACACAGAAGTAGATGCTCACAGTCAGCTAGTGAATGGATCACAGGGCTCCCAATGGAGGAGCTGGAGAAAGTACCCAAGGAGCTGAAGGGATCCGCAACCCTATGGGTGGAAAAACATTATGAACTAAGCAGTACCCCGGAGCTCTTGACTCTAGCTGCATATGTATCAAAAGATGGCCTAGTCGGCCATCACCGGAAAGAGAGGCCCATTGGACATGCAAACTTTATATGCCCCAGTACCTTCGGTTTTTATTTTGTGAAATAGTTTGTGAAGAACTGGGGTTAGATCTTCTTTGAAGGTCTGATAGAACTCTGCAAATCAAAACAACGCTGAGATTCCACCTCACACCAGTCAGAATGGCCAAGATCAAAAATTCGGGTGACAGCAGATGCTGGCGAAGATGTAGAGAAAAAGGAACACTCCTCCATTGTTGGTGGGATTGCAAACTTGTACAACCACGCTGGAAATCAGTCTGGCGGTTCCTCAGAATATAGGACAAAGTACTACCAGAGGATACCCCAATACCTATCCTGGGCATATATCCAGAAAATGTTCCAACCAGTAAGAAGGACACATGCTCCACTATGTTCATAGCAGCCTTATTTGTAATAGCCAGAAGCTGGGAAGAACCCAGATGCCTCTCAACAGAGGAATGGATACAGAAAATGTACATTTACACAATGGAGTACTACTCAGCTATTAAAAAGAATGAATTTATGAAATTCCTAGGCAAAGGGATGGACCTGGAGGGCATCATCCTGAGTGAGGTAACCCAATCACAAAGGAACTCACATAATATCTACTCACTGATAAATGGATATTAGCCCAGAAACTTAGGATACCCAAGATATAAAATACAATTTGCTAAACGCATGAAACTCAAGAAGAACGAAGACCAAAGTGTGGACACTTTGCCCCTTCTTAGAATTGGAAACAAAACACCCATGGAAGGAGATACAGAGACAAAGTTTGTAGCTGTGACGAAAGAATGGACCATCTAGAGTCTGCCATATCCGGGGATCCATCAGCTTTCAAACGCTGACACCACCATTGCATACACTAGCAAGATTTTTGCTGAAAGGACCCAGATATAGCTGTCTCTTGTGAGACTATGCCAGGGCTCACAGTCATATTGGATGGACAACAGGGCCCCAATGGAGGAGCTAGAGAAAGTACCCAAGGAGCTAAAGGGATTTGCAATCCTATAGGTGGAACAAAAATATGAACTAACTAGTACCCCCCTGGAGCTCCTGTCTCTAGCTGCATATGAATCAGAAAATGGCCTAGTCGGCCATCAGTGGAAAGAGAGTCCCATTAGTTGTGCAAACTTTACATGCCTCAGTACAGAGGAACGATAGAGCCAAGAAGTGGGAGTGGGTGGGTGGCAGAGTGGGTGGGGGAGAGTGTGGGGGACTTTTGGGATAGCATTGGAAATGTAAATGAAATTAATACCCAATTAAAAAAATGAAAACTGTGATAAGTCAAAATATTTATCATATATTAGATATTTAAATACATCTCTGTAAAAATCTACTGTGGTTCAAGTGGCAAATAGGATCTTTTTAAATTCATGCCCCTTATTTTTGCTATTAAATTGTATATAGCATATCATGTGTACATTCAAGAAGCAATAGAGTTCTATTATAAGATTTGTATTTTTTATCATTAAAAAGAGAATAAACAAGGATAAAAATGATACAGAAAACAGACAACATTCACAAAAATGTGCATAAAGGCTATAATGAAAAAGAGAGACAAGCAATCTGATTATCAAAGAAAATTAGAAGATCAGACACAAAGGATGTTCTCTAAGAAGATCACCTATGTTATTTAATTTTCATTTATCCAATTGTTTAAACTTTGAATGAGGGGTTACACAAGGGGATAAACAGCACGAGAAAATGTAGAAAATTGCTTGCTTTTAAAAATGTCCACTCAAAAGAAATACGTGTTAAAAATTAATCTTACCCCATGAATTTCTTTGTTTCATGGGTTTCCTTGTGAAACCTGAAAATGTAGTCAGTTCTTACCCTTTTAAGGAGAATATTTCACTACAACACTAATTACAAATTTTCAAGCAAGAGGGTTGAGGGTGGCTAAAATATCCCATCTGTTCAAAGATCTCATTAAAATGAATCAATGCTTGTGCATTGACATGCTATTTTATGACAAATTTATACCAGAGTATATTTTATATTAGCTGGAACACAGTAGGGGTTCAAGAGACTGGCAGAGACAGTTGGAATTGCCTAATTCTCTTTGCTTGTTTAGTTTAACTAGTGTTGGTGCCTAGGGCACTGCATTTAATAGAGCTAAGATCAGAACAGTAGACAAATCATTCACCCAAGGCCAGTGTACAGCATGTTTTATATGTCTGAGTTTTTGATCCTTGAGCAGCGCTTCCTGCTCCAGGGTTTTCTCAGACTAAGTGTATTGACCCAAGTAGTACCTTCTCCACCCTGTCTGTTCTTAGGGAGAGCTACATCAGCTACTCAGTGCAACGTTATAAAAATGATGTCAGTGCCTTCCAGAGTCTGTTTTTGACAAAAGGATGGGTTTTGATTTGGTTTTAAACCCAAATTGTAAAATGCCAACAAGACATCTGATTTTGATCTAACCAAGTAAGCACACATTTCATGATCTTCTCTTAAAACAACTTCCAAACTAACTGGCAAAAGAATTTTGAGTTTTGAATTCAATAATGACAGAATTTGATCAGTTACATTTGTGATGATAATGATCACAGGTGAATCAGTCATATTCTAGACTAAAGCACAACACCAGAGGAATGAACACGCAGAGATACTAGCATCTGCTGGAGGTTAAGTGTCTTTACTTTTTAATGATATAATCCTTTAAAAATACACTGTTTGATTTTATTTATCAATCAGTATGGAAGTTGAAGGTATGCACAAAAAGGGAAAGCCAGATACTGATACATACTTGTCACCCCTCATTTCCATATTCCTGAACTTACTGTCCTATAATCTTCTAACAGGGAGCATAGAGAATTTCATATGATTATGGATTTCTACTAATGGTTAAGAAATTGTATCTCCAGGTTTCGACAGTTACTTCAGATGATGGACTCAGATCTAACTATCTAAATAAGTAAAGAAGAACCAATGGTGTTTGTTTTCTGGGTTTGAAATTCCACACTCAATAAATATTTCCTAGTTTCTTCTATTTTTCCTGAAAACTTCATGATTTTCTCTATAATAATAGAATTGTATTATGACTATGCATCATGTTTCTATCATCCATTCATCTCTTGAATGGCATTTAGGTTGGTTCGTTCTCTTCTGTTTTGTATTGGGCAGCAATAGACATGCCTAAGTAGAGTATTGAGTCCTTTGAGCCTATGGTAAGGCATTGTATACATGGATCATACAGTACATCTAATTTAGTTTTTAAGAATTTTCGACACTGATTTCCATAGTGGATAATTTTAATTTCACCTATCTGTTTTCATGGGAGCAATAATGAGTGTTGTGTTAGATTGAATATACTTGGCCCATGGGAAGTAACACTATTAAGAGGTGTGGCCTTGGTGTGATAGATGTGGCTTGTTGGAGGAATTGAGTCACTGTTTAAGCAGGCTTTGAGGTCTCCTCTTTTTTTTTTAATTAGGTATTTTCCTCATTTACATTTCCAATGCTATCCAAAAAGTCCCCAATACACTCCCACCCCTCTCCCCTACCCACCCACTCCCACTTTTTGGCTCTGGCGTTCCCCTGTACTGGGGCATATAAAGTTTGCAAGTCCAATGGGCCTCTCTTTCCAGTGATGGCCGACTAGGCCATCTTTTGATACATGATTAAGCTTTGTTCATAGCAGGAAAGACCTACCTCTTCAGGCTGCCTGTGGAAGACAGTCTCCCATGATTGCCTTCAGATCAAGATGGAGTACTCTCACCTCCACCAGCACCATGCCTGCCTGTGTGTTCCCATGGTTCCTGCCATGATAATGAACTGAACCTCTGAAACTGTAAGCAAGCCCCAATTAAATTTCCTTTAGTAGTATTGCTTTGGGCATAATTTTGTAGAAACAATGCCCCATGGAATGGAGATGCCCATGGAATGGAGGGGCACCCTTTCAGAGGCAAAATGGGGGTAGGGAGTAAAGAACTCTTGGAGGGGGACCAGGAGGATGGGCTATATTTGAGATGCAAATAAATAAAAAATAATTAAAGAGTTGCCTTGTTCATGATGTTTCTTCACAACAATGAAACCCTAACTAACACAACTGTCCTTTTTTATGATTAGGATCTTGTGTTAATTCTTTCCCATGTATATTACATTCAAAAGACAAGGAAAATGGACATAATAGAATATTTACAAACTGATGGTTTAAGGGGATATATAACATTTAGGTACAAAACAGAAAAGATATCTTCATATGTAATTTGTGATGTTAAGCAAGAATAGAGATGTAAGCTTGGCAGTGGTGGTACACGCCTTTAATCCCAGCACTTGGGAGGCAGAGGCAGGTGGATTTCTGTGTTCAAGGACAGCCTGGTCTACAGAGTGAGTACAGGATAGCCAAGGCTACACAGCAAAACTCTTTCTCAAAAACAAACAAAATAAAACAAACAAACAAAAAGAATGGAGAAGGAGAGTATCAGAAAGTAACACCTTGATATCAGGCTAACCCAAGCATATTTCTCTAAACTCATCAGGAAATAACATATGCCTTTCCTTTCTTGTGGTACACTGTACAAAAAATGAGAATAAATTTGAGCAAAGTCTATTAATAATGTTCAGTTTGTTAGGTAGGTCCCTAATATTGTTAAAATTGTTGAACAAACTAATTTTTTTCAGATAATATTGTTTTGCTTCAATATAATACATACATATATGAAAATTATTTTATTACATTGACAAATATGAAGATAGCATGAAACATGTAGACTTTCTTTATGAAAGTATGAATTGCCAGTATACTAGTCTGTGGGCCTTCATGTCTGCCTTGCTTCTTGAATACTTGAATGCAACTGGCATGCTGCTTAGGGAAGGCAGAATGCAGTCCAAGATAGGCTGTTCTGATCTGTGATTCAGTAAGTGAGAAACAGCAGATGCTGTGATGGATGCTGTGGTTCTCAGTCTTCTGTGTGCTCAGCTGAGAGTGGGAGCATCTCCTATGCTCCAGGCAGAAAGGGGATGGCTGAGCCCTGGATAGGGGTGGAATCCTGTTTTGTTCTGAGTGAGTGCCCAGAGAGCACAGAAAGGCTGGAAGACAGAAAGAAGGCCTTCTCTGGGAGATTTAGGCAGAGCAATTCATTACAATGGCCTTCCCCATGAAAAAGGCCTTATCCCCTGCGGTGATCCTTGATGAAGGAGATGGTCCTTGCTTGTTCAAACTAATTTATTTTTATGGTGGATGTGAATGAATATGCCTTACTCTCAGTAAACCAGGGTATAAATAAATAAATACCTTTTGTGGGAAGTGATGGCTAGGAATGGAAGCTCATTGGCTAAGCACTTAGGGACTATATAGATATCTCATTAGCATAGAGAATTCTAGGATTTTATACTATGTCACTAGTTGTCATAGTTCTCATAGTGGGGTTTCATGGACAGGTAAAGCCTGGCTGGAGCCAGTTCCAATGCCTTCCATTCTCAATTATGGGATTCCCGAGGGTTTTTGAACCTGCTTCAACATTACCAGTCCTTTCTGGGGCAAGGTTCACTTGTTCCACACTGATTCAAAATTTCTCTTAATATTTATGAATTTTAGCTGGTGTACCATTATTCTCAATAAATCATTAAATCTCAGTGGATACTACATGCCGTGACTAATTGATTCAGTTTTCTCTTAATTTCAAATAGGCATTTGCTACTACCATCTTCATACATCTAATAATATACTAATACTTATTTCAGTACATGTTTTACATACACATCCAATGAATTAAAAGTGTCAGGACTAGTTTCTAATTAATAGCTATTAAATAGGTATAAAAGTACACAGAAAACATCATTTATTTTCAGATGATTTGTTCAGCTTCATATCAATCACATTATGCAGGAGTATCTAAGTTTGTTATTTCAACTTTGTTATGGAGTTCCCAAAGCAATCTGACAGGTTTTCTGAATATTTATTTCAGATTCCATATAATTCAGACTTTTATTTTGCCTATAATAACTGGCTCCTGCTAAATCATAAATAATAAATTTTAACAGTAACTGTTTATACAGAGTTCCAGAGCTAAATATAGTCTAAAGATGATAAAACTTGACTTGTACTAAATATGTGAAATACACAGAATGGTTTCTTTTTTAATACAAAAATAACAGAGTTAACAAACCATAGAAAAAGTATGGAGAAAAGATTGGAAAAATAGAAAAGAAAAAAAGACTTTGAAGCACTTGAGAAAGTAGATATGTACTGCTGACATGTAAATGGCTAAATGTAGACATAGACTTTCCTTGTTTCCACCAAATAGCTCGAGTGGCCACACTAAGATGTACTCTGGAGAGGCAGGATTGTACAAGTGAGATTAGGGAACATGGGAAAAATTAACTCCAGATGTCAATAGGATCAATAAATATTCATGTAATGAAATGTTAAAAGTTGAGGCTGGCTACTGTTACAAAGGATCTTCAAGGAACCACAGGCTTAGTCTCATCAGATCTGGGAAGCAAAGACAGTTTTATTCATTATCTTCATAAGCCAACAGGTTTTCACATGGAAATCTCAGAAAATTCTTTTATAGCATGTTAGAGAGAGGGGCAGTGAAATGACTGTGAAAAGCATCAAATTCTTATAACATCCTGTTACCAACTACTCAGAGGAAAGGCTTCTACTATTCCCTCCTATCAGCTGGGGAAGACAGCTTCCATTCCAGCTCCATGAAGTATTTCTAGTTGACCACAAAGAGAAAAACAAGATAGAGCTCTTGGAGAGGTAGGCTTCAGAAAGTAGCAATGGCCCAATGAACAAGCAAAGAGCACGGAATCATGTGAAACCAATGTTGCACTGTCATTGTCTTGGGTAGAAAATAGTAAAGACATTTAACTGAAAATGTATTATAATTTTATGTCACATAGCTGTATAGACACTCCATCTTGATTCTGCAAGTCACTAATTTATTATAAATGAGTTAGTAAAATCAGAGAAACCTACACACAGTAGTGTTTAAAACTTTCTCTACTACTTCTCTGCTCCACTATATGATTTTCTTCATGAAAATTTCATTTTCTTCATTATTTACTCATTTTTATTAGATTTTTCCTCAACCTATAATTTCTTTGGTTGCTGGTTATTAATTTCTCTTTGTATAGCTATGTGTAAATTTTAATTATTATCTGATTTATTAAAAATCTGTGCTGAGGACTGAATCAAATCTTTTCATGCCTGCCTAGGAAATATTCTATACATGCTTGTAAAGTATTCTGTCAACGATCAAATCTCATCTTGACACCATTTTTGCATGCTTTAATTTATTTCTTGGCTGAGTTTAATCAATGAATTTTTCTCTCCTTCAATGTTTCTTCTATTCCACCCATTCTTAGACCTTCTAGAAGAAAAGGCATCATTCAAACCTCAAGTGTTTACTTGCTCTCATCAGTAGCTATGATATTTGAGTCTCTGAAGATTTTGATTTAAACTCTCCATAGCTGTTGTTCCTTATTTCCATTTTGGTTTAGGGTATCAATCTTTGCCAGAAAAGCATAACTATATCGTTATTGTTTGCTTTGGCTCCTGGCTTGTGGTTGTTTTGCTTTTGTCTTGTTTGTTTGTTTGTTTGTTTGTTTTGATATTTGGAGATGAAATGAGAATACCCTGCTTTGGGATTCATCTTTATAGTACAAGAATACAAAATGAACACTTTTTTCCTTTTCTTTTACCACTCATGCTCTGAAGAAAATTTCACGTTATCAACATAAAGTATTAATTTAAATAACTGTCCTTTAAAAAACGATTTTCCGATAATGCTTTACATGCCATAAATTCACTTTCCTGTATTCTAAATTTTATTTAGATCTATATGATTTTTACCATCGAGAATTATAAGATCTTTTAATTCAACTTTAAGCTTTTCTTCTGGCATTCTTTCCTGTCCTTTCCAGTACCCCCTCATCTGCTTTTTCTCACTCTAAAATCTAAAATAAGGGAAAAAATAGTATGAAAAATTTAGTGCTGAAGCACTTGGAACATGACTGATGGGGTTTGCATTCTGAATAATAATTTTTCCATAATAAAGACACATACATTAAAGAATTTCTAAACTATGTTAAATGTAATGGTTATGAGATGACATTTATAATTTCTTTTATTGTGGAAAGACACAGTGAGTGTAGAAACGTAATAGCAAAAAGAGTTTATTAAGGGCTTGGAGTTTCTAAAGGCGATTCCATGTCCATAGTGGGCAGAAGGGTGACAGGCAGGCAGGCAGGCAGGCAAGCAGGCATGGCATTGGAACTGTATCTGAGGTCTTAAATCTAATGATAGAGAGGGAGGGAGAGAGTGAGAGAGAGTGAGAGAGGGAGGGAGGCAGGGAGGGAGGGAGGGAGGGAGAGAGAGAGAGAGAGAGAAAGAGAGAGAGAGAAAGAGAGAGAGAGAGAGAGAGAGAGAGAGAGAGAGAGAGAGAGAGAGAGAGAGAGAGAGAGAGAGAGAATAACATGGCCTTTTGAAACCTCAAAGCTCACACCCACTAGCACACATTTCCCCAAAACTCCACACCACAATCCTTCTTAAATAGTTCTACCAACTGGGAAACAAGTTTCCAAATATATGAGCCTATAGGGGCAGTCTCGTTCAAACCACCACATCATGTCTCCCAATTCCTTTTCTTCCCAAATGAAGAATTCATTCAATAGATACAAAACACTAAGAGGAAATGGTTTAGTAAAGCAAAACAAAGCAAGCACTCCAAAGATAAATTATGTGAACTTACCTGAAGTGAGGAAGTAGCAGATTTGATTTTACATTGTAAACTTTTGAAATATTCTGTTGAATATTTATTAGTTGAGTTTCATATTTATAAGGTAACATGTCCTCCTTTTTAATCAAAATCATGACGACTCAGAACTGAAGTTTAGGGTATTAATTTCTGTTATTCTCCAAAAAAGCTCACAGTAGGACAGTGTCAAAATGATATTTTAAATGTTATTATCATGATGCCAAGCCCTCTGGACAATGTTGATCAATTATTAATGCACACAGCAAAATAAGCTGGAGAAGTGGCTTAGTGGGTAGAGGTGTTAATGTGCAAATCTGAGGGCACAGTTTGAATTGATTGATTGATTGATTATCTGTTTGTTGATACACTAAAACCTATGAATGAAGGTCAGAAGCACGTCATGTATCATTCTTCTCGTAACTTGAGGTATGAATGGTTAATAGGCACCCCCTGTGTTCTGGGATTGGGAAATGGGATCTGTGAAAGAGCAGTTAGTGTGTCTTACCACTGAGCCACCTGTTCTTAACCAATGTCCATCTTCTTGAAGTCATCAGTGCTTTATCTCTTATTCTGTATCATTCTTTTCTGTGTTTACTGTCTGAAAGTGTTTCTTTTTTTTCCTTTTTTTTTAATTAGGTATTTTCTTCATTTACATTTCCAATGCTATCCCAAAAGTCCCCCATAGCCTCCCCCCCACCCACTCCCACTTCTTGGCCCAGGTGTTCCCCTGTACTGAGGCATATAAAGTTTGCACGACCAATGGGCCTCTCTTTCCAGTGATGGCCGACTAGGCCATCTTCTGATACATATGCAGCTGGAGACCTGATCTCCGGGGGGTACTGGTTAGTTTCTTAAATCATTTAATTTAATCATCAGGTATCTACTTTGCTAATAGTATTATCTTTCTTTATACTATTATATTTTATTCACAGCTTAAAATCTTCTTTTCATTATTTTAAGAACAAAATAGTGTGTTTTTATTTTTACAATATACTTAAGCTGCAAATTGTCTTTGTAGATTACTTTTGAAATAACACTAATACATTAAGTATAAATTCATCTGAGTTTTGTTATATGTCAAATACAAATAAGTATCAAGTAAAAAGATAAAGCAATAGGCAATTATTGCAGAAACAAAGCATAGAAAATACATTGTTAAAGATGAATTTGATTTAAAAATGTCATATTTATTGAATACATTGTAGCATTATCTTGGATTTTGTTTATATGACTTATTATAGGATTGTCAGATTGAAGACTCTAGAATGTTACAAAATTATCTTAATAAACCATAGATAAATAATATATTTAGCTATAGATGATTTAAACATCTTATGGATAATGTATTGAAATCATTGGTAATTTGTTGTCAGAGAAAATATGTCAGTACTTAAGAGATCAGATCTACTCTGGCAATTTTTATTAAAGCAATTCAGCTTAGGAAATTTTCCATCCTGAACTACTTTCTTACTTCCATGTGAGGAATTTAGTAGCATGATCCAATTAGAAGCTTATGTAGAGTATAGCTTATTATATAGCTGAGGTGGCCATTCTTTCTAACTCAACATCACACCTGAGTTAATGTTCATGTCATTGTATATGTTGCTGTATTGGCCCAATACCTGAATATTTGTCCAACATTACTGTTTAATTTGATGTCTTTGAGTTTTGTTGATGGGAAATCTCAGATGATCTTTGTTTCAGCTCTTACAATAACTGGCACACTCACATGAAACTTGAAGAGAACCAAAAGACATGTACACATAACACCTAGATAATAGCAAACAGCTTAGAAAGCAGGGGACCTGTTTCAACTGACAGAATGATGTGTTGAACAGCTGCACAGGTCAGTGAGACAAGCGTACCTGTAATTTCTCTGGTAGTCAATATCATAACTGAGGATTGGTGCTCAGCAGCACCAATAGGTTCAGCGGCAGAGCATGTGCAAATCTGCTGGTCTCTTTAAGACAGTTACAAAGAAGAGCCCAAGCAGATGTGCATTCTATACTCTCATTGATGCTTTTGTCTTCACTTTTACTTGTTTTTATTGAGTCAGTGATGTTTGTGCGACAACGTTATGTTTGTTTTGTCAGGTTGTAAGAGGCCAGGGAGTATCATAATTATTAAGCCTGTGACTATGCATTTCGCAATCCCTTCTTAAATTCCCTTCTATGCCACCACTGCCAGTTAAAATTTTCTCTCTTCTATGACCAACTTTTCATATTATTCCATTATCATTCTTCTCTGGGTCATAGTTATAGTCATGTTAGTAGTTTTTACTTAGCCTGCATCTATCCTTCTCACTGATGTCTCTGCTTGTCCCTGCTAGCCACATTAATCCACCCCTCCCAGCTTCTACCATAATCTGAACCAATGTTTTACAACTGCTGGGTCTAGAATGTGATTCTCCTCAGTGTCTGGCCTAACGTGAATTCTCTCCTGCATTTGCTTTGCATGTTCCTCTTTCTTCTCCAAATTGATGAATTTTATACCATTCTCTGAAAAATCAATGTGAGTCTACTTCTCTGGCCATCATGCTTATTTTCTCTGCTTTAGTAAGCCCCCATCCTTTCTTCTACTTTGTCATTTAAATCACAACTAAATATAATTTTTCAATATTTTTAATCATGATTTTAAAAAAACAAAGGAAAATGTAGCCTCAGCTTCCATAATTCTGCATTTTTTACATTTCTCCATCATCCTCTTTGATTTTATTAAACTTCCATGCTGACCTAAAATTCTGGTCTGGATTATAATGCATGGAAATAAGTTTAAATTGTCTTTTAAAATTAAGTTTATTTTTGAATGTTATGTAGAGAGCTCAGGGTTTTCTCTTGCCACAAAAAAATAGACACAATTTTATTGTGGCTAATTGGTCTAAAGAAAATGAATTGATTATAAGCAGCTCATTTTATCATGGCATATTATGTGTGAGATTCACTGTAGTTGAGATTTCATTCAGTCAACATCACAGATTATTGTAAAATTTAGAAAAAAAGTATATTTACAAGTTTTAAATTTGTACAAACTGTGAAAGGCCCTATTTTGCCTTATTCAACATGAATTTGTTGAGACCAATATCCAATTCCTATCTACTTTTGTAATAGTATTGTGATTTTTGAAATACCTAGAATGTATGAATAACTAAATATACACTGAATTCATTTGAATTAATTGTCTTGGAAAATGCTCATATTCGATTTTATAGAGCCTACCAGAAAATTGTCAATGTCAAGAAATGATTTTCTATATCAGGTGCTGCCTTCTAAATGTTTGTAAACTTTGTATATGAAGCTTTTTTTTTTGCCTTACATAGTCTATGTATGGCTTTCAATCAAAGTCAAAATTAAAATATTATTCTCACGTGCCAGAAATATAATCTTAGTAAACCTTGAAGAAGTCTACTGTTTTCCCAAAAGGACTGATTTGACCTCATAGGATTTTCTTCTGTTTGACCTACTAGAAACTTATACCATGTTAATATCAAAGTACTCTAGTAGATTTGTGGTTAACTATAGGTCAATATAGTAACTAATTTCATTCAGAGCCCTTTTAAACTCAAATAATGATTGTTTCCTCCCCTTGTCATTTCTAGTTTATATATGTCCTCTTTATTTAAGTACCTGTGACACATCTGCTCTGATAAACAACCTGGAACAGGACTTCTGAAAGACAATTTATATATTACATTTTAGTTTCTCATAAAAAAATGAGGATTTGTCTTCTATGACTAAATTACCAAGAAGCATGATATTTAGTGAGGTGGTTTATTTATTTATTTTTTTCTGGTTTTAGATAGCTTTCTTCATATTGTATTTTCACTTGTTAGAGACCAGAGAGAACAAACTCTGGTTCTTTTAAAGGGCAGCTGTCCCAGTCATGAGGATTCATAAGAGCTCTACCGTTTTGACTTCATTACTTCAGAATTTCCTACCTCTCAACACTATCCAAATTCTGATTTCATCATGCCCAGTTTAGGAAATTTCTTCACGGCTTTCCAGAAGCATCATATTTGGCAGGACCCAGATATACTTTTGAACACCTAACACATCAAATGTACTCTTTGAAGTTTTCTTATGTTCTTTAAATCATATGAGATTTCATGTACAATATGTTAAAGCAGATACTGAATTATCAAAACGTTTGAACATAATCATACTTAATCAAACTCTATTATATATGTGCTATTTTAACATTGCTTTAAAGTAAACACAAATGACTTTGTGTTTTATTTTCAGTAAGTTTTTCACTCTTATTTTCAGTTCATCCTAAGAATCTTTTTTAAGCCTTGAGGGCTCAAGTGCTGACTTTACCTAATCTTTGGAACTTGTTTACTGCTGCTGATAATGGTACTGGGATTTATATGTGGTTTTGGACAGTGGATGGGATTCACAAATCACCTTTAGCTTCTTTCAGTAATAGGCAAACCTCTATTGCATTTTCTCTCTTGACATCCACAATTGGCTGATGCCAATATTCTATTCCCTTCTTTTAAATTAAACTCTGTATTTTGTGCTGCCATATGGAACCAGTTTAGCAGACAAAGCAGGGAGGCTGTGTGGGATGCTCTTTGAGAGGATTTGATTGAAAACGTAGAAGGTGGTTAAAATATGGATGGAATGAACTGTTTATCTTAGGAAGGCTTTTTAGAAAATAAATATAAAATGACTTAAAAAGAAGAACAATCTGCATAATATAACGTTCATTTTATTTTTCCCTGGAAATAAAATTGGTGACTCATTCAATATTTTAACTTCCACTATGACATATTACCTCCTGTTAATCTAACAGTTTAGAGATTTAAGCATTCAAGATTATTATCAAGTACTCAAAATTTCCATAGAATACTACCTCCCCTAAAAAAAAAAAAAAGAAAAGAAAAAAAAACTGAACAACTAGGAGATGTGTTCTTTTGTGTTTTCTATTATCAAGAAGGAAGTTTAACAGTTTAACTAATACACAAAATTGGAAATTACTGGTAGTGATCAATCTTAAAGGAGGAAAGTATTCATTTTGCTTATAAATATTATTTGTTTACAGAGAAATTAGAATACACCATTCTCACTATGCTTAATAGCTATTTAAATTATTGCTTTTAAAGCATGTAGGTGTGGAAAGATTGAGCAAGAGAGAGCTGATGGATGGCTACAAGGGCACAACACTTCTAGCCCAACAGGCAGTTGCTTTTGTGTGCTCTTAATTGTGACAGCATGCACAAAGCCTGTGGATCTCAAGCCTGAGATTGGAGGTGGAGAACAAAGTCCCACCCAAATCAAAGAAGCAGTTGCCAATTGATAGCTGCTGAAAGAGGACAGTCAGTGTTATTTAAGGTGATAAATTCTGGTGGTTGGACCATGTTCTGGTCTTAGACCACCCATCAAGAAGAATATTGTCCACACCAACTAAAATTGATGAGGAAAAAAATAAGGAAACAAAGTTTAGTGGATAAGGAAGAGGGTGGAGTTGGGAAGAATGAGGGGAGTTGTTAATATGATCAAATACACTGCATAAAATCTCATAGACATAATAAAAGCTGAGAAATAAGTTTTTGTGACGTAACTTGGACTCTATTGATGAGTGAAAATTCATAGTAATAACTGCATGCTTCTCAAACAGTGTCTTGGGCTATGACTTAGCTCATTAATCCAAACTCAACATCAGTTTCACCATGCAGACCATGGTCACTGTGCAGCAGAGATGATTTTATCCGAGGCTCATTTGGTGCCTGGAAGTTTTCACTTTAAGTGGAAGGAGACAGTGACAAAGAGAAAGGGAAAGCATGAAGAGAGAGCAGGTGTTCGTTAGAAATAGCAAATTTCCAACAAAGGAAAACATGTCAAGCAAGTTTAAACCCCACCTAACAAGGAAGGTCATGATGAAAGCTATAATCAGAGTTATGCTGCCATTAAAAAGCATCTTGCAAACTTTATATGCCCCAATACAGGGGAATGCCAGGGCCAAAAGAATGGGAATGGGTGGGTAGGGAAGTGGGGGGGGGGTATGGGGGACTTTTGGAATAGCATTGGAAATGTAATTGAGGAAAATACGTAATAAATATTAAAAATTAAAAAAATAATAATAATAAAATAAAAAAAAAGCATCTGGTGACTACTCATGGCATCCACATTTTATCCTCCAAAATCTGACATGGACTAGGCAAGACAACAAAAAATTCCTTTCCTTTAAATACATATGAAGATTAAAAATGACTCCAATTGTGATAGATCTGTCATTTAAACCTAATTTCTTTGAATATAACGTACACCAATTTCACTAATGTTTAAATTCAGATCAACAAATGTGCTTGTCAGTGACTGTGACCTTGAGACTCGTACTATAGAGTCATCCTTTCTTCCCATTTTAACCCAAACAGAAATATATTTGGGCAATAATGAGTAAAATAGACCATTTTCAATATGAATCTATAGAACCATATTTGAGTAAAAAAAATCTGGTAGCATTTATCTATCTGTTTCTCATTCAGAATATCTGTAGTTTTATGTTTAAATATAACTTATCAAACAGAAATGCCTTCATATTTACATGTAATATCTCAGTGTGAAAACATTAAGTTGGGCTATTAGCCAGGAAGAAATTCTTCATATATCATAGGCATATTTTCTTGTTTGTTAAAATATTGACTTGTTCAGATATATTGGAAATTTCTCCAAATCTTTCTTATAGTATTATTACTATATCAGTAACAGGTTTGGTGATATCCAATGAAAATAAAAAGATTATCTTACTTCAATGTGCTTTAGTGATCAAATGCATAATATATATTCTATACATATATTTATATTATTTATAATCTATTACATTTTATGTTGTATAAAATTAACTATAATTTAGAATAATTAACATTATATAATTGTATATTATTACAAATATATATTATAAAGGTTTTGCCTTCCTCAACCATTGACTTGTTCACTGGCCTCCCATCTGCTCTTACTTTCTTATAGTAATCTGGATACCCTGTTATATGTAAACGGAATACAACCGACTGTCTCCAAATTTTCAGTTAATATACATACTCTCTCAGTTTTGAAGGAGTGATATTTGTGAGTTTACAGATAGCAGGCATAAAATATAAAATAGCACAAAAGACAATAGGGCATCAGATTATCATCCATCTCTCAGAAACAGACTTGTGAAGTTCCTAGAACCAAAACAGGTAGCCAGAGTATGTGCTAAAGAAGAAAGTCCCAGCCAGAATTCTCCTCCTGGGTGAGATTTCTAATTAGTCATCTACCACAGGCATTTTGGTAACAACATAACATTTTTATTGATTATTTGGGAATTTCACAGAAAGCACTCCAATCAACTCACTCACCAGTCCTTCCATGCCCATCCCTCCAACCCTGTGACATCAACACCCATACTCTTCCCAAAAAGCCCAAGTCCAAATAGTGCTACCCATATACTTACTGCAGCATGATCACAGTCACAATGGTCAGACCTTTAGGAAAACTGCATCCTTCTACCCCCAAATCCCACCAAATGTCATCAATTGTGGAAACCTACATTTCATCATGCTTATCTGTCTTATTACTTTATTTATTCATTTTACACTTCGATTGACCCCTACTCCTGCCATGTCCCAGTACCACTTTTACAAATCCCCTTTACTCCTTTACCCTCCTTCCTTAGGAAAGGGGATCTCCCCCTTGAATATCACCCTACAGTCGTACAAGCAATCAGAGTAGGACTAAATGCATTCTCTATTGCTAAGGCCCAACCAGACAGCCTGGATCCCCTTTGCTGTACCGCATTTTTAAAGAAGAGTTCTATTTAAAGGCTTCTTGTTAGGCTGTTTCTTTTCTTTTCTTTTCTTTTCTTTTCTTTTCTTTTCTTTTCTTTTCTTTTCTTTTCTTTTCTTTTCTTTTCTTTTCTTTTTTGAGGGGAAAGTGCAGGTAGTGTGGAGAAGCTGTCACAGAAGATTTCCATGTCTCTCATTACCAACTGCGAGTCTGCAGTCACTAACACTATTAAAAAGAAACTTCCTTGTTTTTTACAGTGAATGGAAACATGCACCATGGACATCCACATGGCCTCTGGTGTTAGCATGAGCCACAGGCTGCAGGGTCATCTCCAGTGGCACTACACACCACTGATATCATCATGGTTCTCAGCAGCAGTGCTGGCCACAGACATCAGCATGGATGCAGGAAGCAGCACCGAGTGTAGACTCACACAAGAACCTCTGGCTTCAACATGGTCTGGGGCAGCAGACACCAGTATATCCTCTGGCCACAGTAGAGACCATGGATACCAAATGGTTCCAGGGCAACATGTTTCATAGAGGTCTTTGAAGGAGGTCCAACCCAAATAATTTACCATTTATCATCCCAGACAGCCTCTTGTTATTATTCAGAACCAGGGTGAGTAAGAGACTTGGCCACTTACTTGGGTCTGAATATGCCCATGCTCTAGGCTGCTATATAATACCTTGGCATTAACATATTCTCCTGTTTACTGAAATCTTCTCACCTAGATGTTACCACCATTCCATCTCTAGTTCTACCTTTCTCTACTGTACATGCACACACCACTCTGTTCCTCCACCTCTTATTAATTTGTCCACTGTCTTCAAACTGAAGTTCATCACACAATATATATAAACACACACACACACACACACAAACACACACACACACATATGCATATATATATATATATAAATATATATATATATAAAATGTTAAAATGTTCAGGGATATCCTGTTCTTTGTCCAAGGTGGCCATGCTCCCATTCTGTTTACAGTTTGCACCATTCCCACAAGTGAGGCTCTACTTCACTATGTTTCCTTCCAATTTTGTGAGCTCTACTTTTTAAAGTATCTTACCATAGGACCTGCCTTGTCTAGTGGTTCTGGGGGTACATTGTGCCTGTAGACTCCTATTCTCCCATTACAGCCTCCATGGGTCTCTGAGGCTCCTCAGACTTGCATTTCCTGATAAAAGCTGTTGTCATCTTTGATAGCTACCAAGCATGTGGCTCTGGGCACATAGTGTCTATATTTCTTTTTAGTCCATGGTACCTGTTTCTTCAGTTTTAGGATTTTTTCAGTTCATTTGTTGTTGCTATTCAGCATTTCATCTCCTCTTTCTACTCTCCATAGAATTAAATCATATTTTCTCCCAGCATTATCAACATATAACTAATATACAAAAAGGTATATGATTAATATTTGTAATTACAGATTAATATACTATTTCCGTGTATAACTGAGTGAATTTGTGTGAAATACATTAAGTGTATTTTTAAAGTTACCATTAACACAAAGAAGGTCATAAGCATCCTCACAATCTCAAAAGGTTTCTTCCCCTTCACTGTTTTAGTGGTGAGATTATTTAAAAGTGGTTTTCAATGCAGGGTAGCATTTTGTGCATTCCAGGCACTATACACATAATGAGGCTCAGAAACTTATTATCTGTACAACTCCACGTACACCTACTCAGCAACAAATTTCCCTGGTGCACTTCCTCTACTCTCTGTATCCTTCATTCTGTTGTCTACAATTTTGTATTTGGCTATATTAAAGTATTTCATAAAACAGGATTCATGGATTATAAAACATTTATAAGAGTAATTTATTTTTTATTATATAGAAAATTGTATATTTAAAATATTCATAGCAAATTTAACATAATTTTATTTAAAGTATTATTGATTTTACTAGGAACACAGATTCTTGAGTTAATTTTGTGCATGAGATCAAATCAACATGATATTTAACTTTGATTTTTCCTATTCTACTAAATTATTCAAGAAGAAATTATATTTTTCATAACCCTTAAATCTCCCTCATGATTTAAATTTTGTTCCTCTGAGATGCCATTATTAGTCTTAATTTTTGCTCTGATTTCCATATATCATTCCCCAATATTTTCTGTGAACTCAAGTACACAAATATTTCAGGTACACAGAGCATAGCATATTTTACATTTTTCAAAGAGAATTGTTAGGTTAGTAACTGAAGAAACTCATCGATGTACCAGTAACATTAAAGTATTGACTGTGAAAATAACCTCTTAGTTTCAAGTAAGTCATAATTAAAATGTTTCATAAATATATATCTCATTTAATATTCAGTAAAAGTACCAAACTTTATACAAGCTAGGTTTATTTAAACTTAGTCTTATTGCTTAATGTCTTATATAATATTTTTAACTCTACTACACACAGGCTTATTTGTGATAGGGTATTACCTAATGAAGAAATTGTTGGTTTGTTATAAATACTGAGTGGAATAATATCTCTACACTACCAGTCACACCATAAATAACATTAAAACAGAAGTTTTGTTTATTGAATTTTCACTATTATTATTTGCTAAACTATTACAAATCTTCAAAGGAAACATTATTTTATCTTATAAAGTGAAACAATTTTAGAAGAAGCTTCAGAAGTGATCATGTCTTTATCTCAAATTGACAATGAAATTAAAGATTTTTCTGTTATATAGAATTTATAATTTAAGTGACACATAAGCTTCCTAATTCTGCAGCACTGTGCAATTTTAATACATGCACCTACTATGTAATATTTAAATATGTATACAATTTTCAAATGATCATTTATCATTCCCATTTCTTATAGAGCAAATTTTCAGTATTATATCTCACTATATTATGTCTCAATGTATGAAATATACAAATGCAGAGCATCACTATTTCATATGACTACATTGGTATATAAAAAATAGAGTTTCTTAGTCATTTTATATTTAATAATTAACCAGCCAAGTTTTTCTCTTATAGCAAAAGTTTTCTCTTTTCAAAAACGTTGTGATATAAGCCATATATATTTTTTAAAGATTACTTTAATATGTCTTTCTGTGCCTGGCTGACTTCTACTAAAGTTATTAAATTAATAAGGACCACTTCCATCTTCTTTGCTGCACATTTTAAAACAGCATTTCTTTGCATGAATGAATAGGTTCCCATTTGTATATATGTGCAAAATATCTTCTTAAAATGTGTAATAGGGTGTGAATGAAAATGCATAGCTTGAATATCACACTCAGAATTCAGAAGCCAGTAAATCCCTAAAGGTCTGGGTACAGTCCTGTCTACATAGTGAGTTCTGAGCCAGTCAGGATTATGTAGTAAGATTCTTTCTCAAAAATGACCCAAGTAAACAAACAAACATGGGCAAGATTCTTTAATCATTGTGCTCATAAAGCATACCAATGTTTTTTTATTCTTTATCTATTTGTCAGATGATAGAAGTGGAGCTGATTCTACTTCTTGAGTATCCATAGTGCTTCAGAAAACATAAGAATATATGTGTCTCCTTGACAAACTCTTTGCTTTCCTTTGAACGAACAACTAGTCATGGGGTCTCAATTATATCTGTTCTTATATTTGACTTTATTGTGGGGACAGTATTGTGTTTCTATGGGGGTTGATCTCCTTTGTCTTCCAACATATATTGTACAACAACTGCATTTCTCTGTATCTTCACCAGGACATGTTATCATAGATCTGTAGACTGATGGTTCTAACAGGAAGGAATTGGTGCTACCTGGTGGTGGTGTTTTGCATCTGGTGATTCAGTATGTTGAGAGTTGTAACATACATAATGACAATTGGTCTGCCTTCCTTTGCGAGAATAACTACTAAGGTCTATTGTCCTTAGTTTATTTTTGAGAAAGGATTGCCTAGAGCTACCCATGGAGTCAGGATGTCCTCAAAGTTTTGTGATTAGCTCCTTCCTATGTGTGAGATTACTGGCCTACATTGCCATGCCCATTCCATTTCACATTTCAAATGTTATATGCTTGCTACTGAATGCTCTATTTTCATGTATATTCTGCTAAATAGCCTCTCGACAGATATATACAGCAGAGAATTTTCTTCAATTCTGCATGTTGTCTTTCCTTTTGTTTCCCTTTCTTTGAAGAAGGTTTAAAATTGGTAGCATCACATTTCTCTGCAAAGGCTCTTCACATTTAATCTTTTGAGGAGCTTTCATAGTCACATTATCTTAAACATTTCCCCTGTATTCTAGTTAATCCATCCATTTGTGTAGTTCCACATCAATATGTACACTATCAAGTCATATGGCTCTTCACTATTTTAATTTTCAAGTCTGCTTTAGAGTGGATGAATTTTTACCTTATTTCAGAATATCTAATAAAAATATAGTTCATTAAACATATTTTGTTACATTTACTATGAAGTATGAAATATAAAAGTACTGAGTATGGGGGTCCTGGCAAGCATCATGGCAGTCTGGGAAACAAGTCAGAGATAGGTGAGAATATGTATCTAGTATGGTGCCATATTGTGGGAAATACGGCACTATAAAGTAGTTTGCAATAAAATAAATATGAAATAATATTATGTGGAGATGTACATGTTTATGAATGTGTACACAGGTGGGCATACATGTGTATGTGGAAACCCCTGCTCCTGTAAATAACCCCATGTTTCTGAAGTAATCCCAATAAACCACTAGAGAGTCAGTTTATTGTAAGCATATTTAAATACAATTGAATTTGGGAAAGAGTTTTTAGTCAATAATCATTCCCATTCCAGGTTTTTTTTTTGTCAACAAAAACAAGATATACAATAAAGATAAAGATGTGATCACATAGAAACTGCTTTTAAAGTACATGAAGATAGGAACTATATTTTATAAGCCTAGAATCTAGTGTGGTCTCTGACTGAGATAGCATAGTAGTTTACATGGCTTAAAATATATGCAACATCTCCCATAAGGATTATTCTATTGACAGAGAGATAAACATAGAGGTCTAGGGAGAAAGAGCATAGTATAATCATTCTGGTGGATTTGAATGAGCCTGGCTCTACAGATAGCAATAGGTCACTAGGTCATTAACAATATTCTCTCCCAGCTTTCTGCATGGAATATAGATAAGTTCTTTTCTTCATTCAGGAGACACCTTGGGATGTCCTATAGTCCCTAGTACTCTCTGGGCATAAGGACCTCTGTCCAGCTAATAGCTGAGAACTACATAATGGACTTTTATAATCCAGATCATTCCTTAAAATGCAATAAACCCATATATATTAGTGAAAGACAAATGTACTCAGCCATCACAAACTTAAACCTATTTTAATGCATTTAATATACTACTAAACATCATTATTGTCTGTTATATCTCACCATGCCTGTTACCTGTGAATTCCTTGAATTAACTGGAATTATTTTTCAGAAGTTTTAACATGAAATAAATGTAGGATTTAAGACTACTCATCTCATTTAAGTACGTGTTCATTTGCCAGTCATGGCATAGGATCTGAAAGTTTAATATGCAGAAGCATCTCAGGACATTGTGAGGGTCACGTGGTATTGTCTTCTTATCAGATATAGGGGCATCTGAATATATAACATTTAACTTCTATCAAACAGATAGCAAAACCAATCATGGAACATATCATTTGGGCCCTTCTTATGTTTAGATCTTAATGAGAAAATGATGATAAGTGGAGTGAGGGCATTGTTAGGAGATGATTTTCTGACATGATGACAGATTAAAGCAGCATAAATTTAGGGGACTCCTGTATCTGTTCAGCTTCCAGTGGTAGGGATCAGAATAAGACAGAAAATCCTCATTAATGAAAAAATATTAAAATTGAATCAAAAGTCCTGATAAATATCCTTGAATTCTGTGGACCATATAGACCATACTTTAATTCAGTGTTCTACTATATATTGTACAATATCCTGGCTGGTGCAAATGGCTTCTAATTTTGAATGTGACCTAGACCAAGAATGGTTTCTTCAGCCAGTCAATGTCTTTTAGCCTTGGTATTGAGGATTTGATAGCTCCTATAATATCAGATAAAATGTATATTATGGATACTTTCTATAAAGAGAAAGAGCATGAGAAGGAAATATGAGATCTTGTGGTCCTGGAGGAAGACAATGCCATCAACTGAATAAATTTATTCCTTTGAAAAGTCCACAAATGTGATTAATATCATACTGAAGACAATAATCAACCATAGAGCTGAACATACCCACCATGAAAGTCTCTTGAAAGATCCATCAGATACTGTAGCACAAACAGTGTCAATAGTACACATAAAAAACCTATAAGGTTATTGTATTATTAGAAACACTTCAGATATGATGCATCATGGCCATTATCCCAATATTTGGGCAACTGAAGCAAAAAGATAATAATTTTAAGATGATCTATTTTGTATGGCCTAATGATGTTTTCATTTGATTCCTGTGAATGTATGTCTGATTCAATAGCATGCAGTATTACATGACATCTACTAGACTATGAAGCATATTTAATTCAAATGAGATTTGTGAATATCTGTTACCATGAGATTGAACTGTCCTATCACTCACCAGATCAACCATCAGCTGCTTCTGTGCGAGAGTTGAAGCTACTTCTGAAGTCATTGCTTAGAAGTTCTATCTTTAGACATGAGGACCCCAATTATGAAACAGTTTATAGTATTTATTTTAGACTTTCTGTAAGGTATGAATAAACTGAAATATCAATTGTATTGACATGTATTCAGTACCTGTTTTTAATGATGTTTAACACTATTGTTTTACTATTATATAAAGTTTAAAAGAATGTCTGGGGTCAACAATCTAAAAAAATCCTTATGATCTACATTAACCTTGCAATATTATATTATGCACCTCTTTTCGTTTATGTGCCCTGTTTGTAGAAATGAGGACAGCCAATTCCTGTCTAAGAATATAAAGGGGGACTTTACTTTTTAAAAGGAGAGAAAAAAAACTATTTTTTCAGTTTTGATATTAACATCCAATTAATAGACAATTAAAGGAATAACAAAAGTCAAAAGATTTCCCAGTTTTCCCAGAAAGATGGATATAGTATTGAAGTAAAAAGAAAACATATCATGAGCAAAGATGAAGACTTTTCTAAAACCATTAGTAACAATTTTGCTGTAGAAAATTAGACAATTTTGTGGCTCACTCTTTTTTCCATTTTTAAATTTAAATTACCTTACAATGACATATTCTTACATTTGTGATGATCACATATTTCAGTGTCATTCCAGCAGCTCTATCTTCCTCTTCACAGCCTCAAACTTTATCCTTTGCACTCTACTTTTCCTTTTAGTCTATTGTCTTTTTTCACTCTGTCATTAGCTTTATACAAATTTTATGGTTTTTCTTAAAAATTGTAAGGAAATGTGTATTTGACTAATTTAAAAATATAATGCTTGAATTTATTCCAATATATAAAAAGATATAGACTGAAAATCTATCCTCTCCATTCCAAAGTTAGGAGTTTATTCTTTTCATTTTATAAGGAGAAAATAGTTTAATAGTTCAAATCTCATTCTCCATCTACTTGGGATGTTGCAACACCAGTTTTACAAATAGTATATTTTGATAATTGTGGCATAAATGGGGAGTCTATTTAAGTGTAAAGGGATAAAATACAAATAAATGTAACATATTTATGTGCAATTTCCCTGTTCATTCACTGAGGGGAGCTACATATTGGTGAATTACAATAGAAATATAATGAAGAAATGTAAATAGTCATTGAAGGAAAATTGAATATCAGAATAATGAGAGAGTGCTGGGAAGAACAGAGCTAAGTGGCGATCATAACACACTATGAAAGTTTATGCAAATTATATGAACAAAGCTAAATATACACAAAAGGGTGTAATATGGACTATATTATTAAGGGGAAACTTAATAAAAAAGTATTCTAATTTTTTAATTCATATAAGTAGGGGCAAATTTTGTGTTTATTGTTTTTAAATGAAGTGTTGCAACAAGATGAAAGGAGGAAATTCTATGAGTCAAAAACAAAAAAGGATTGTTTTTGTTTGTCTCTGGAGAAAAGGGGGTTGCTAAAAACTCTCAATATTGAAACAAACTTAAGGATGCTAAACAATACTGAGAACAAGTATGTTTTGTTTTCTCAGTGCTGAACAATACTGGCAACAGATGTAATTTTCGTGCTCTTTGCCAAAACCTTATTGAAAATGTGCAGTGTGGCTTAAATCCTTGCATTGGTAATTATATGTGTGTCTGAGAAAAATGTGATGAACCAACGGGTTTATCAAAATCAACAGTTTGTTAATCAGTATGTCTTCAGTAACCACATTGATCTGATCCCATCAATCCTGTTATTAAACTGTAGACTATGTGCAATTCAATCAGGTTATGTTCCCAAATATTGTACCATAAAATCACAGTCTTCATTAAAACCATGAAGTAGTGATTTGTGTTATGTTTAGAAATTTACTTAATTAACTTTTACTTGTCAACTGTACTTTCTTCTTATGGTATCGTAAGAAACGAACAATTGTTTATGCTACAACTAGGTAAACTTGTTCAGAGCTGTATCAAGTAAGTCAATGTGTTATAATAGAGACTAAACAAAATAGTAACAAAGTAAGCCTAATAAGTTTCTGAGTTCTGATGTAGGTCTCTTTGTGGGTCCAGCTGAGGGTATGCTTTAACTGGTTCTGCCCCACGTTGGTCGTCAGCTGTGGGTTAAAGGGGCTAGGGCCATTCGTGGATCAGGAAGTTTGACTACTTATTTCCCATGCAGCCGTAGGAACACTACAGAATCGCTGAGAACAGAGTGTAGACAGGCTCTAGCCCCAGCGGAAGGGAAAAGTGGAAAAGGGCAGGAGAAGAGCTTTGGCTGGGTCCCATGGAGAGGAGAGTCCTTAGGCTTGCTTGGGCAGCTTGGCTTGGTAAAAACAGTGGCTGGAAGTGCTGAGAGGCCCCCTGTGAGAGATTAGGTGTGCAGCTCTTTAGAGGAAAACCTGCTCCATGGTACCCACAGCAGGTCCAATGAGAAGAGGTAATCCATGGTTTTAAAGCAGAGGGTTGTGATGAGTGAAATTGTACTCTACTTCCTCATGGTGGCTCTGAGGATAGGAAAGGGGACCTAAGAGGGTAGTAGAGGCAGAGAGAGGAGAGAAGTAGAGGCTGGAGAGAGGGGGGAAGGGGATGCAAAAAGAGGGGGAGCAAGAGGGCAAGAGAGAAAGGCAAAATTAAGAGAGAAAGAGCATAAGAGAGGGAGGAGGGGGACAAGCAGTTCCTTTTAAAGTGAGCCAGGCCTACCTGTGATAACTGTGGAGAGGAGCATACCTGGATGTTGCCAGGTAACTGTAGGGAGAGAGTTCAGACAGAATACCAGGGACTTGGGGCATTGACCTATGTGACTGATGGCCACAGAATTATGGTGGGTTGAGCCCTCTGGTCATGAGCCTGGTGTTGGGATGTGGCAAACAACTTCCCTTTCCTTGCAGGAACAACTGCTGGGTCTCTGAGGTTTAAACCTTGTTCAACCAGAAAACAGGGTACCTTTCCCCGGTCCCAGAAGTTTCTATGTAATCTTCCAGGCTAATTAATAGTTTAAATATGCCAAAAGTTACACAAGAATACAGTATTGTGTTGCAAGTTTCTTTTATAAATATGTATCACCTCCAGCCAATGAAAAATGGTATGAAGAAGATTAAAAAGGAACAAAACCCAAGGTTGGACAGAGTCTCTTCTAGGAAGCTTGGATGGAGTCCACCTATTTGAGGCTAACTTAGTCTTTGCTCCATCCTAACAAAAAGGACAAATATTATCCATTGCACTGTTGGGAAGTGTGCGTGGGGGAAAAATGGAGTGGGAGAAAACCCATGTCCCACCAGAGTTCTGGCGCTCTGGGCGGGTGGATGCCGGAGGACTGACACAAGCTTTCCACACGGCTCTGGGTGAGTTTCTAGCTGTGGGAAACCACTGGACCCCAGCTTGGTGGGGGATGGACAAGGGGCAGTCCTAGGTCTCTGGGTACAAACAGTGTTTTTACCAGATTGTTGATACAGCCACTTTGATAATATCACGAAAGATTGATGACAATAGAGCAAACAAGTGTGGGAAGAAGTAACTGCATAACTAGAAAGGGTTTGTTGTTTCTCTACAAATGGCATCATCCTCTCAGCTGACTTACCAAAAGGTCTAAGAGTTAAAAGTTCAATCCATTCTCACACTTTAGCAATAGATATAGAGATTGTACAAGGAACTAGCAGTTAGCTTGATAGGATGAGATAATTATGGGAGACTATAACACATGGTCCTAGTTAGAATTTACAGAATTTTGCTTATCCTACTCATATAGCATTCTACCATGAGGAATGTAACATTGATCAAAAAGAATTTTGGTTAACAGTATAAATGATCCTCAACTTTTATGTTTTGCATTGTAAAATTGTTATTTCTCACAGAAATATGCTTGTTGAAGACAATTACCCTCTGTTTAGTGTAAGAAAAAATATGTCATAGCCATATGAAGTGAACCTTTCTAATATACATTCCAGTACAAGGCAAGGAAACCTGGGAGTGTACTACAACTTCACTCAGACTACCAGGAATTTTCTCTACAATTCAACTCTATGAATAAGGGTTTACTAATTCCTCTTTAGCCACTCCTATTATAAAGGCATTCCATAGTTCTCTCTGGATCCACTACATCCCTTATGCTCTCATGATGTGGTTCATCTGCTAGCAAATTTTCTTTAATTTCAATAGCTGTGTCCAAGCATTTGGGATGATTGTTTAAGTTTTGAGAATATTCAATATTACTCTCAAACTTCCAGTGAGACTGTAAATAGACAAATTGTTTCCTTGTTGGATACTACATGGTCAAGCTATTGAAAGGTGTGATTTTTAGGCTGTTCAAGGTAAGCACTTAAGTTATTTTACTCAAGAGAGGACAAGGACATGGAAAGAAAAGAATTTTAACATAGTAAAGATGGACTCTTAACTGTGCCATTTTATTTTTCCCTTAGAAGAAATATTTTCAATGTTAAGTACCAAATTTTAGCTTTTGTATTCTAAGACTTTGTGGTTATCCATTATTTGCAGACCTTGAGTTTTCTTAGGTTCTAATGTATATTAAATACATATTAGAAAGATGTAATAAAAATAAAGTATCAAGATGATTATGCAGTCATTTTATATAACAATCTGTATCCCAGGGTATGGTGAAATAAGGGATGGAGAAAATAAATACATTTTTAAATACATTTTTAACCTGGCTAAACATAAACAAGTCTTATAAATGGACAAAATGAAATAAAAATGAGAAATGAAAAAATCAACATGGAAATAGACTTTTTTCCTCCTGGGAATATTTCTTGAAATATTATGACACTTGTGTTATGTTTCAAACCAGGAACAAATGACTGCTGTGCATTCCAGATATCCCTGCCCATCTCTCACCTGTGCTCTCCCTGTTATCTACAAACAAAACAATAAAACAACAACAAGAGCGGCAGCAGCAACAACAAAAACAAAATACCCTCTCTCCACCATACATAGGAACCATGATGTTCTTTTCTTTCTATTTTGTTTCCTTATTAATTTTCCCTTCGGTTGGTTTCTGTTGATTAGTCACTCCTGTGAAAGCTCATAGGACCTGAGAGCTGACCCAGTGCATGTGAGATTTTTATATAAGACTTGTGGGTAGATCTATTTATTTATTTATTTTTAATTAAAAAAATGTTTTATTTGTTTATATTACAAATATTGCCCCCTTCCCCAGGCCCCCTCCACAAGTTCTTATCACATCCCCCCTTACCTTTGCCTATGAGAGAGTGCTCCCCCACCCACCAAACCCAACAAGCCCCTCAACCACAGTTTGCCACCCACCTCCCCATCCTTCCACAGAATTTCTCTTCCCTGGGGCATTGAGTCTCTAGAGGATTAGGTGCTTCCTATCCCACTGAGGCAAGATAAGGCAGTATGTCTCAGTCAGCTGCTGTTAGAGCCTCTCAGAGGACATCTCTTTCAAAAGTGTCTAAAGAAAAAAAAACACAAATTAAAAAATAAATAAATTCATTAGATGTAAGAAAGAAAGGAAAAGGTATGGCACATCTAAATAAGTCTTCAGAGGAAAATGAGGAAAATATATTTTCTTTTCATATTATAGGTCTTGATTAAGAAAACATGATAATTGGGCCATCATTTTTCAGTGTCAACATTCTTCTATGTTTTATAACCATTCAGTATATAATGCTCTAAAAATCTCCAGATTTCTTTCTTCTGTTAATCTACACAATCTAGAGTAAAGGATGAAAAACTAACATTTTTTCTTTCTTTTTGAAACACAGTGTAAAAAATAACTCTGCCCCTAATATTTTAAAGTATAATCTATATACCCAGTCTAAATATCTCATAAAAACGAATAACAAGAATTATAAACAATTAAGCTTTAGATGTGTTAGATAATACTAAAAATTATAGACATAGGATATTGGTGAATAATTTTATGAAGATTGGGAAATATTTATCTCCACATAAAAATGTCTTCTGGTGTATGACTAGAATAAGTTGAATTATCTGTAAGTTTTATAACATATAAATATTACTAAACCACGAGTAATATAATTTAAGAATACTTGCACAGTTGGGCAAATTGCAATATTTATAGTACACTGTGTTTTAAAGATATATTTATCATTGTGCATTTTTCAGTTACATTTTAAATTTTTCCAGTGTTCTTGCTTTCTTAATTTAGACCATAATCATCCCAGACTTTTAATCAAATCATCATTAAAGAATGCTACGAAACTATTTAAGATTTCATTCTCAAAGGAGGATTTATTTATATGTGTACATCATGTTATCTAGTTAACATTATCTAAAAATTATTTGAAATATATGCTTCTGAACATGATTAATAACAGTATATAATTAATAGTTGAACAAAGTGTCCTAAGCATTTCAAAATGAGACAAATTTGAAAATTGTTTTCTGAAACATATAACTAAAACAATTACTTTTAAACATTATATTATCTTATTAATATACTTAAAGACTCATCAATATAATTAGTTTTTTATTAATGATGAGCATGTGTCATATATACCTTCAAGTCTTTCTTTTTTCTTTTTACTTACTGAGAGTCTGTATGTAGAAAATTAAAATTCACCAAGTGGAAAATATTTTTAAGACACAGTGAGATTTTTTTAAATCATTTTGATTTACTCTCTGATTTAGATACTTGGATATCATATTTAAATTGTTAACTCAAATTTTCAATATATATTCATGCTGATTTCTAGTCAATGTGTAATTTCTTAAATATAGGTTTTTCAAATATGCACTTTTAGGTTCCGTAATGAATGTGAGCTGAAAGAATCAAAGCCACTGAAAGATGAAATTACTAACTTTTCAACTGTTTTATTATGCTTAATGGATTAAACTCACCAATCCAATTGTAGAATGAATCACAATATATATTCCAACTATGTAATATTTGTTAGTCATCCATTCGATAAAAACTTAGGTAATAAAAGGCACAAGATGCATTTGTTAGCATCAGAACAAATAAAATCTAAAACATTTTTTCTAAATATTCATTTTATTTCTGTTCTTTTTTTAAATTTATGCTTCCATGTCATATGCATACCCGGTGCCTGCAAATGCCAGAGGAAGGCATCAGGACCCACGGAACCGGGGTTATAGATGGGTGTAATCCAACATGTGAATGCTGGGAATTAAATTCAGGTCCTCTGAAAGTGAAGCCAGAGTTGATCTCTGAGACATCTATACAATTCCAAAGACAATGTTTTAACAATGACAAAGAGTGACATTTTATAACAAACTTGTCAGTCTCTCACAAAGTGATAAGAGGAGTGTGTACAGATAACATCCAAGTTGCAAAGTTCATGAGGATAAAACTTGACTGAATTGCAGAAGAAATGTATGAGAAAATTTTATAAAATATTGTATCAGTTATTAGAGAAGTTAGTATGATATGTTTTATCATATTTATATACTTCTCCCAACTTTTTAGGATGTAGTCCCCTTTTTATCCATCTGACTTTGTCTTTCTTTTTCCACTAAGAGAAATCTCTTTTGACCAAAGGCTTTAGAACATGTGGTTTTTCGCTGAATTATAGTCTACATCCTTAGGGATAAACTAAGAAATCTGATTCTCTCTGTTACAGCAGCTAACATTTGTCAGGGTTTTGGTAGGATTTGTGACCAACTTTGCTCTCCATTGTGGGGTTTGATCTGCCTTTGGCTTGAAAAGACCCAGTGAATATGTTACAACTGCTGTAAATTCTTATGTGCACATTGTCCTGGTGTTTCTGAAAGACATGGATTCTTTATAATTATCTGCCACCTCTTGATCTAGTTCTCTTCCTATGCCCTATTCCACACTCATCCCTGAGCCTTGAGAAATAGAAAGAACCTACAGTACATTGATGGGTGAATGGATAATAAAACTGTAGTACAGTTAGATAATGGAGTATTATTCAACTGTTAAAAATGAAATTATGAAATCTTTTTTAAAGTTATAATTCACAATGTAAATATTTTTTTAAATTCAAATTATTTATTTTTTACTTATTTACTTTACATCCCACTAACTGTGCTCTCCTGGTCACCCCCTCCCACAATGCTACCTTCCCCTCCTCTTCTCCACTGGGTGGGAGGGTTTACCCCTGGGTACCCCCCTACCCTGACACTTCAAATCTCTGCAAGGTTACACGTATCCTCTCCTACTAAGGACAGACAAGGAAGCCCAGTTAGAAGAGCATATTCTACAGATTGGCAAGAAATTTTGGGATAGCCCTAGTTCCAGTTGTTCAGGGACCTCATGAAGGTCAAGCTGCACATCTGCTACATATGAAGTGGGAGGCCTAGTTCTTTGGCTCATGGTTCAAGTTCTGAGCGCCCGAAGGGTCCAGGTTAGCTGACTCTATTGGTCTTCCTGTAGCATTCCTATCCCTTTCGGACATACAATCCTTCCTCCTATTCTTTTGTCAAGCTCCATCTGCTGTTTGCCTGTGGGTATCTATATCTGTCTGAGCCAGCTGCCTCTCAGAGGACAACATGCTTTTGTCTGCAAGCATAACAGAGTATCATTAATAGTATTAGGGATTGTTGCTTGCCTATGGATGGGTCTCAAGGTGGTCCAGTTATTCGTTGGACATTCCTTCAGTCTCTGCTCCCTGCCCATGCCTGCACTACTTTTAGACAGGGTAAATTTTGGGTTAAAGGTTTTGCGGGTGAGTTGGTGTTTCTACTGTTTGGCTGAGATTTCTGTCTGGATACAAGAGATGGACTCTTCAGGTTCCATATCCCCACTGTAGTGAGATATAGGTAAAGTCAGCCCTACTGATTATTGGGTACCTTCCTTGTTCCAGGTCATGTTTGTCCAGGAGATGCCCCCACCCCACTTTCTCACCCTCATCAGTTACAGATTTCCATTTATTTTCATGGCCATTTGGTCATCTCTCCTGTCCCTCCCCACATCTCACCCCAAACCCACAATTTCACTTCCCCCTCCTGCTGGCAGTTCCCTCTCTCCATCTGCCTCTATGACTACTTGATTTTTCCTATTAAGTGAGATTAAAGCTTCCTCACTTGGGCCTTCCTTCTTGCTTTTATGGCTCTGTGAAATGTAACATGGTATTTTATGGCTAATATCTACTTTAAGTGAGTACATACCTCTTGGGACTGGATTACCTCACTTAGGATGATATTCTCAAGTTCCATTTATTTGCTTGCAAAATTCATGATGTCTTTGTTTTTAATAGCTGGATAGTATTCCATTGTGTAAATGTATCACCCTTTCTTTGTCCATTTTTGAGTTGATGGACACCTGGATTGTTTCCAGTTTCTGGCTATTACGAATAAAGCTGCTATGAACATAGTTGAGCAAGTGTCATTGTGAGATGTTGGGGCATCTTTTGGCTAAATGGCCAGGAGTTTTGAGGTAGAACTATCCTCAGATTTCTGAGAAAATGTGAGATTGATTTGGAAAATGGTACAAATTTTCCCTCTGACCAGAATTGAATGAATGTTGGCCTGTTCTCCATCCTCACCAACATGTGCTGTCTCTTGAATATTTGATCTTGACCTTTCTGATGGGTATAAGATGGAACCTTAGAATTGTTTTGATTTTCATTTCCCTGATGACTAGGGAATTTAAGTATTTAATTGTTTCTCAGCCATTCAAGATTCCTCTGTTGAGGATTCTCTGTTTAGTTCTGTACCCCACTTCTAATTGGGTGATTTAGGTTGTTGATGTCTACCTTCTTGAGTTATTTATATATTTTGGATATTAGCCATCCATCAGATGTAGGGTTGATGAAGATCATATCCCAATCAAAATATGAAGTCTTAAAGTAAAATATTTCATCTTAAAATTGACATTCTGAGACAATCCAGCCCAGAAATACAAATTTCATATATGTTCGCTCATTTTTGCATGCTAGATTTGACAATCAGATATGTATGCTTCACTTGAAATTCCCATGAGAAGTTGGTATGTAGTTGTGAGTTTTTTCTCTAAGAAAAATAATATACAAACAGTGATATAAAGAGCGAAAAAAGAATAATGGCACAGGAAGGATTCAATGGGGTAGAATATTAGATGTCAGAAGAAAGGGTGAAATATAGGGAATGATAACTAATAATAACATTTTATGAGGCAACTGAATGAAAAATTTACTGCAGAAGTTTCCTAATATAGAGATACACACACACATACACAAGACACACACATGTACATATATGAGCTTAAATAGAGTTACTGTACTATATACAATCTCTATACAATACAGATGAGCAAATAAAACCCTACTATCAGGAATGGGTTCTTATTTTGTACAGGTTTGTTTGTAATATTCCACATACCTGAAAATATTAAATGCTATTGCCATTTCTCTTGTTTTATTTCAAGATGATAACAAGAGACTCTCATGTTGAAGACAGACATAATTGATGCAAAGATAGCAACTCTGCAAATCTGTAAGTTGCAATCCATATTCCTGGATTGGTAAAGAGTTATTTTCAGAAATAGTGGTTTCTGAACTTCAAGAACTAAAATCAAATTATATTGCATTGAAACTAGAAATAGTAGAATGGGGATATCATCTCCAGAACACTACCAAAGAGCCTAGCCCTGTGTTCTGATCCTCTTCTTTCTACACAGTATTAGAGGGTCTCTTAATGACTCTGAGTTCTGGGTCTGTTTTCGTGTTCATTGCAGTACCCCTCAACTCACACATTGGAGTTGGCAGTCAACATGTCCTCCTCAGTTAGTGACTAATAAAACTGTAGTCCCATAAATAAATGTCAAGGGATATATATTATCTAATTAAATTTTCATCAACATGTTGAAAACATGAACACTGTAGCTAAAGTCAAATAAGTTCATTTACAATACAGCTCCTGAAAAGACAGAATTGATTCATAATAAAGTTTTACTTTGCAGTTTTTTTTTCACTGCCTTCCTGTGCTCTATTAAAATAAATAATTGGGAGGCAGAGGCAGGCGGATTTCTGAGTTCAAGACCAGCCTGGTCTACAAAGTGAGTTCCAGGACAGCCAGGGCTATACAGAGTAACCCTATCTCAAAAAATAAATAAATAAAAATAAATAAATAAATATTCTTTGTCAACAAAAATTAAGAAATTCAAGACTTTCCTAAAAAACCAAAATATTTAGTTTCCTATATGACATTTCCAGCCATGCCAGCCCTATGTAAACTTAAACTGTAAAATATCCCCAAGTAAAATAGAAAATAAACATAAGTTATATTGTCATCTAACAATCTACAGACTGCATCAAAATAATTTGTCTGATATTTTAAATTTCTCATATGATTCAAGATTTGATATAATATTGTTTATAGAAATAAACTTTATAAAATAATACAGGCATACAGAAAATACACACACACACACGCACATGCACACACACACACACACACACACATATATATATATATATATATATATATATATATATATATATACATATATAAAACATTTGTGGCATATTATATAGTGCCATACATGTGCATGCCATGTGTATAATATATAATATAAAACTCTATATAATATATAGCATGATATATCAATAGAAAATTTTCAATTTTTTATTAGATATTTTCTTTATTTACATTTCAAATGTTATCCCCTTTTCTAGTTTTCCTTCTGAAAATCCCCTATTCTCTCCCCCCTCCTCCAGCTTCCCAACCCACCCACTCCTGCTTTCTAGCCCAGGAATCTCCCTATACTGGGGCATAGAACCTTCACAGGACCAAGGGCCTCTCCTCCCATTAATGACTGACTAGGCCATCCTTTAAATATATGCAGCAAGAGCCAGGAGTCCCTGACTGTGATTTCTTTGACTAGTGGTTTAGTCCCAGGGAACTCTGGGGTTACTGGTTAGTTCATATTGTTGTTCCTCCTAGGGGGCTACAAACCCCTTCAGCTCTGTGGATACTTTCTCTAGCTCCTTCACTGGAGACCTTATACTCTGTCCAATGGATGACTGTGAGCATCCACTTCTGTATTAGTCAGGCACTGGCAGAGCCTCTCAGGAGACAGCTATATCAGGATCCTGTCAGCAAGGTCTTGTTGGCATCTGCAATAGTGTCTGGGTTTGGTGGTTGTTTATGTGATGATCCCCGGGTGGGGCAGTCTCAGAATGGTCATTTTAGTCTCTGCTCAGAACTGTGCTCTGTAACTCCTTCCATGGGTATTTTGATCCCCATTCTAAGAAGGATCAAAATATCCAAATGTTGGTTCTCTTCTTGAGTTTCATGTGCTGTGCAAATTGTATCTTGGGTATTCTGAGCTTCTGGGCTAATATCCTCTTACCTGTGAGTGCATATCATGTGTTTTCTTTTGTGAATGAGTTACCTCACATTTTGATATCTTCCAAATCTAACTATCTGTCTAAGAATTTCAGAAATTCATTGTTTTAATAGGTGAGTAGTACTGAATTATGAAAATGTACCAGATTTTCTGTATACATTCCTCTGTTGAGGGGCATCTGGGTTCTTTCCAGCTTCTGGATATTGTAAGTAAGCCTGCTATGAACATAGTGGAGCATGTATCCTTATGACAAGTTGTAGCATCTTCTGGGTATATGGTCAGGAGAGGTATTGCTGAATCTTCCTGTAGTACAATGTCCAATTTTCTGAGGAACAGCCAAACTGATTTCCAGAGTGCTTCTACCAGCTTGCAATCCCACCAGCAATGGAGGAGTGTTCCTCTTTCTCATTGTCCTCGCAAGCATCTGCTGTCACCTGAGTTTTTGAACTTAGCCATTCTGACTGGTATGAGGTGGAATCAAAGGGTTGTTTTGATTTTCACTTTCCTGATGATTAAGGATGTTGAACATTTTTTTCAGGTGATTCTCAGCCATTCCTCAGTTGAGAATTCTTTGTTTAGCTCTGTACCCCATTTTAAAAATAGGGTTATTTGGTTTTCTGGAGTCCAACTTCTTGAGTTCTTTATATATATTGGATATTAGCCCCCTATGGGATTTAGGATTGGTAAAGATCTTTTGCCAACCTGTTGGTTACCATTTTGTCTTTTTGACAGTGTCCTTTGACTTACAGAAGCTTTGCAATTTTTTGCGGTCCCATTTGTCAATTCTTGATCGTTCAGCACAAGCCATTGCTGTTCTGTTCAAGAAATTGGCCCCTGTGTCCATATCTTCAATACTCTTCCTCACTTTCTCCTCTATACGTTTCAATATCTGTGGTTTTATGTGGAGTCCCTTGATCCACTTAAACTTGAGCTTTGACAAGGAGATAGGAATGGATCAATATGCATTCTTCTACTTGCTAACTGTCAGTTGATGACTGTTTCTATTTCTTTACGGGAAATGGGACTGTTAAGATTGTAAATCTGCTCCTTATTTAACTCTGGTACCTGGTATCTGTCTAGGAAGTTGTCCATTTCATCCAGGTTTTCCAGTTTTGTTGGGTATAGCCTTTTGTAGTAGGATCTGATGATGTTTTGGATTTCCTGAGGATCTGTTGTTATGTCTCCTTTTTCATTTCTGATTTTGTTAATGAAAATACTGTCCCTGTTCCCTCTAGTCAGTCTAGCTAAGGGTTTATCTATCTTATTGATTTTCTCAAAGAACCAGCTCCTGTTTTGGTTTATACTTTGTATAGTTCTTTTTGTTTCCACTTGGTTGATTTCTGCCCTAAGTTTGATTATTTTCTGCTGTCTACTCCTCTTGGGTAAATTTGCTTCCTTTTGTTCTACTGCTTTTAGGTGTGCTGTCAAGCTAATTGTGTATGCTCTCTCCAGATTCTTTTTGGAGTTACTCAGAGCTAATAGTTTTCCTTTTAAGACTCTTTTTATTTTGCCCGATAAGTTTGGGTATGTTGTGGTTTCATTTTCATTAAACTCTAACAAGTCTTTAATTTCTTTCTTTATTTCTTCCTTGACCAAGTTATCATTGAGTAGAGCATTCAGTTTCTACGAGTATTTGGTCTTTCGAACTATATGTTGTTATTGAATATCAGCCTTAGTCCATGGTGATCTGATAGGATGCACGGGATTACTTCCATATTTTTGTATCTGGTGAGGCCTGTTTTGTGACCAATTATATGTTGAATTTTGGAGAAGGTACCATGAGGTCCTGAGAAAATGTATATCGTTTTGTTTTAGGATAAAATGTTCTATAAATATCAGTGAAATCCATTTGTTCCATAACTTCTGTTAGTTTCACTGTGTTTCTCTTTAGTTTCTGTTTCCAGGATCTGTCCATTGATGAGAGTGGGAAGTTGAAGTCCCACTATTATTGTGTGAGGTGAAGTATGTGCTTTCAGTTTTAGCAAAGTTTCTTTAATGAATGTGGATGCCCTTGCATTTGGAGCACAGATGTTCAGAATTGATAGTTTATCTTGGTAAATTTTACCTTTGATGAGTAAGAAGTGTCCCTCCTTATCTTTTTTTGAGAACTTTGTGTTGAAAGTTGATTTTAGAATGGTTTCTTCAGCTTGTTTCTTGGGGCCATTTGCTTGAAAAAATGTTTTCCAGCCTTTTACTCTAAGGTAGTGTATGTCTTTGTCCCTGAGGTGGGTTTCCAGTATGCAGCAAAAAGTGGGCCCTGTTTAAGTAACAAGTCTATTATTCTGTCTTTTTATTGGGGACTTGAATCCATTGATATTAAGAGAAATTAATGAAAAATCTTTGTTGCTTCCTGTTATTTTTGTTGTTAGATTTGGAATTTTGTTCTTATAACTATCTTCTTTGGGTTTGTTAAAAGATTACTCTCTTGCTTTTTCTAGGGTGTAGTTCCCATCCTTGTGTTGGAGCTTTCTCTTCATTATCCTTTGAAGGGCTGGATTTGTGGAAAGATATTGCGTAAATTTGGTTTTGTCATGGAATACCTTGGTTTCTCCATCTATGGTAATTGAGGGTTTTGTTGAGTATAGTAGCCTGGGCTGGCATTTGTGCTCTTTTAGGTTCTGTATGACATTGGCCCAGGATATTCTGCCCAGGGCTTTCATAGCCTTGGGGGAGAAGTCAGGTGTAATTCTGATAGGTTTGCCTTTATATGTTACTTGACCTTTTTCCCTTACTGCTTTTAGTATTATTTCTTTGTTTTCTGCATTTGGTGTTTTGATTATTATGTGACAGGAGGAATTTTCTTTCTGGTCCAACCTATTTGGAGTTCTGTAGGCTTCTTGTATGTTCCTGGGTATCTCTTTCTTCAGGTTGGAGAAGTTTTCTTCTATAATTTTTTTGAAGATATTTACTGGCCCTTTAAGTTGGAAATCTTCCTTCTCATCTAGAACTATTATCCTTAGGTTTGGTCTTGCATTTCCTGGATGTTTGGGGTTAGGATCTTTTTGCATTTTTCATTTTCTTTGATTGTTGTGCCCATGTTTTCTATGGAATTTTCTGCACCTAAAATTCTCTCTTCTATCTCTTTTATTCTGTTGGTTATCCTTGCATCAATGGGTCCTGACTTCTTTCCTAGGTTTTCTATTTCCAGAGTTGTCTCCCTTTGTGATTTCTTTATTGTTTCTACATCAATTTTTAGATCCTGGATAGTTTTGTTCAATTCTTTCACCTGTTTGGGTATGTTCTCCTGTATTTCTTTAAGAGAGTTATTTATTTCTGTCTTATAGTCCTACATCATCATCATCATCATGAGAAGTGACTTTAGATCTGTATCTTGCTTTTCTTGTGTGATGTTGTATCCAGAATTTGCTTTGGTGGGAGAGTTTGGTTCTGGTGATGCCAAGTGACCTTTGTTTCTGTTGCTTATGTTATTAGGCTTGGCTCCCACCATCTGATTATCTCAAGTGCTCCCTGCCCTTGATATATCTGATTGGAACCTGTCCTTCCTGTAATGCCACTTGAGTCAGAACTTCTCAGAGTTCAATTCCAGGATCCTGCGATCCTGAGATTCTTGGTCTGTCAGAGTTCTTTGCAGTCAAGCTTCCTGTGAGACCTTGAGATCCTGGTGTGACCAAGCTCTTGGGATCCTGGAATCTTGGGATCCTAAGATCCTTGGTGTGTTAGAGCACCTGGAAATGGAACCTCCTCTGGGAATCATGGGGCTGACTGCTGAGTTCAAATCCAAGGTAAACCAGTGCAAACCAGAAGAAACCTGAGCCACTGGTTGCATGGGGATCCTGTGTGTACTCCATCTGGCCCCAGGCACTCCTGGTTCTTTTGTAACAAATGTTGTGTTCCACTCACCAGTGATCCTATGATGCTAGGGCACCTGGGGGGGAGTGGAGAGTCCTCAGTGGACCATAGGACTGTCCGCCTAGTTCAGGCCCAGTGAGGCCTGGCATTGGCCCCGACTGGAAGCTCAATTTTTTTGTTTAAGTAATGTGCACATTGTTCATTTTGTGTCCACTTATTTATCTGAGCTTGTGCCCAGCTAGATGTTTCTTTTCTATTGACTAGTGTTAACAGTATTGGAAAGTACATTACATACTAGTGAAATAAAAAAGCAATTATTAATATCATCCAGGTGTTAAACATTTGACCTACAAAAGCAACTTGCCTACAATACATACTCCTGCAATAGTGGCACAAGTATTATCCAGCCAGAATTTTATTTGAATTAAGGCCCACTCCATTAGATGAAACCCATGTTTCTTTACTTGTTTTCAAAAAATTTTACCTTGAAGTAGTATTATGGTGGTCAGATTTTAAGCTTTGGCATCAATTAAATCAGATTGTAGTATACAACAATGTATATATTGAAAATTGTAAAAATAGTATAAGGAGGTACCTATAGGTATGAATCATTATTTTCTTTCATACTGTTTAATAAAAACTAAATCTAAAACCCAAAAATTGATACAAGACTTCAAATCTTATAAATCAGACTTTGTGATAATTTTTGGGTTTCTTGTATAAGCAAAATTACTTTAAGCTTCTTAGACTTGCTGGTTCTCTGGTCTTATATATGCATCTCTTTGGGTATTTTAGCTCTTCTGCTAATGATGTGATCACTATACAACCAGAGATGAGTCCTCTTGTAGAATAGCTGTAGAAAATCAACTTATAAATTTTGAGATATTTGTAGAACTTGGATGTTTAAGTTTGTAAGTGATAATTCAAGTTTTGATTGCCTTTAAAGAAATGTTTTCAGCATCTAGAAAATGTGAGGAGTCCATTGTAAGATTTAATCTTTTGTAGTGTTTCCTTTATGAATGAGGGTATACCTGCATTTGGGGCATAGGTAACCAGAATTGAAACATCCCCTTGGTGATTTTTTTCCTTAATGAATATGAAATATTTTTCACTGATTCTTTTGATTTCTTTTGGCTGAAGATCTATTTTATTAGGTATTAGAGTAGCTACTCAAGCTTGTTTCTTGGGTCTGTTTTCTTGGAAATCCTTTTTCCTGCCCTTTATGTTGAGGTAATGTCAACCTTTGTTGCTGAAATGGGTTTCTTGAATACAGCACAATGGTGGATTCTACTTATGCAGGCATTGTGTTAGCCTGGACTTTTACTACTTTTTATTTATTTGTTTTGTCTTTTGTTTCAATTTAGAAATAGAGTCCATTGATGCTAAAAGATATTACTGACCAATTATTGTTAATTTCTATTTTTTGATGTTGTTACTTGAAGTGTGTGTGTGTGTGTGTGTGTGTTTGTGTGTCTGTTTCTTATTTTTGTTTTAATGGTATGAAATTATTTCTTTCTTCATTTTTTATTGAGTGTAGGTAGCCACATTGGGGTACAGTTTCCATATATTATTCTCTGTATTATTCTCTGGGTCGGTGGAAAGATTTTGGTTTAATTTGCTTTTGTCATGGAATGTATGGTTTCTCCATCGGCAGTTATTGAAATTTTGCTAAGCATTGTAGTCTTGGCTGATATTTGTCATCTCTTAGGATCTGCAAGACATCTGCCAAGGCCTTTATAACTTTTAGAGCCTCTGTTGAGAAGTCGAATGTACTTCTTATAGATCTGTCTTTATACATTACTTGATCCTTTTACCTTGCAACTTTTAATATTGCTTCTTTGTTCTGAACATTAATTATTTTGATTATTATGTGGCTGGAGGAATTCTTTCTGGTCAAATATACTTGTTATTGTGTAAGCTTCTTATATGTCTATAGTCACCTCCTTTAAGTTAGGAATTTTTCTTCTATTATTTTGTTGATGATGATTTCTGTGCCTTTGATCAGGGCATCATTCCCTTCTTCCATTTGTATTCTTCTTAGGTTTGGTCTTTTCACAGTGTGCCAAAATTCCTGGATGATTTCTGTCATGTACTTATTAGATATTTGCACTCTTTTGACAGATGTATTGATGTCTCCTCTCATAGCTTCTATGTCTAAGATTCTCTCTTCCATTTCTTATATTCTGTTGGTGATGCTTTTGTCTGTAGTTCCTGTTCTCTTTCCTAGGTTTTTAATCTCCAGGCTTGCCTTAGCTTGTGTTTGTTTTATTGCTTGTATTTCCTTTTTCATGAAGTGCACAGTTTTATTCATAATCTTCACCTGTTTGGTTTTATTTTCTTGTATTTAATTTATAAAATTTTCGGCTTTAAAAGTCTCTACCTATTTGAATGTATTTTAAGGTATTCCTTTAAGGATTTTTTTTATTTCTTCTTTAAAGGCATCTATCATCTTTATAAGATTGGATTTAAGATCATCTTTTTGTACTTCAGGGATGGCTGTAGCAGGATATCTGGGCTCTGTTAGCACCATATTGCCCTAAATATTGTTGATTTGGTTCTTATGTTCTCTTTGAGGCATGTGGATTTCCCTGGTGTTGGGTGGATGGTGCTGATGACAGTAGTGCTTCCCAGAAGGCAAAGAGAGCCTGTAGGACAAAGAATGGCATTCTGAGAACCCAACTCTACTTGTTGTAGCTCAGGTGTATGCCACCAGCAAGAGATGTGGGGGGGGCAATATTCCAATCTAGTAGTTCTTGGAGACCCTGCAGGCCTCCTTGAGGAAGCAGAACTCTCTTGGATTCTACAGTGCTCCTCAGGACCAGAGACTGAGGTTTATCCCAGATTCAGACAATGAAGTTTGGGGGGCCATACACAACTCACCTCTGGAGGCTATGCCCCAAGACCTGACTGGCAAGGGATTATATCTGTAGACTCCCAATATATAGCTGTGCATACTACTAATATAGAAATTAACTTGTGGGACTGATACAGACTAGGTAAAACTGCTTATTTAATTGTGTTTTATTTGCCTTATCTATAAAATAGAGACATTCAATTACACTTCTTGAAACATAGGACATTTCTGAATTCCAATATAGAAGAGTTAAAGTGTCTTTTAAAATGTGGTATCATGCATGTTTAAAAGGTTAGTTATTGCAATGGACTAGGCTCTATCAAAATAAATTTATGGACTTTGAAACCTTGCCCTTCCTAATGACAAAATGAGTGTGATTTATTCAACATATAAAAACTTTCTTTTTCATCCTATAACTGGAAATCACACAGATACTTCCATGTATAGAGATTAAAGAAATTAAATTCTAAGATATTTTTCACACTAACCATGCAAAGACCAAGCATATATCTTTACATAAATAGATTGAACTTTCTAAGTATATAGTACCTTACAGAAAGTCCCTATAATCTATTGACAGAATCATGGGCTTAATATTAATACCAAAAATATTCCATGAAATGTGGATTCCTTTCAAATGATGAAAAAACCCCATATCTGAAAACACTAGCTCTCACAGAATTATTCTCCCTTTGATTCTTGTTTTTGTTTCTAAAGAAGACTTCATTTCATACAAATTTTGACCTGGCTAAGTCTCAAAATGTATGTAACAAAATCACAAGTAATGCCTGCTTCCAAAGTGACTTTTTAAAAATACTGAGGATTGAAGATGCTTTCTCTTTTCCATATATTTTTGGAATCTTTGTCAAAGAGCAAGTGACTGTTAGTGTGTGGTTTTATTTCTGGGTCTTCAATTCTATTTCATTGATCAACATGTCTGTTTCTATACCAATATCATGCAGTTTTTATCACTATTGCTCTGTAGTAAAGCTTGAGACCAGGGATGATGATTCCTCCAGCTATTCTTTTATTGTTAAGAATTGTTTTCACTATTCTGGTTTTTTTCTCTTTCCAGATGAATTTGAGAATTGCTCTTTCCATGTCATTGAAGAATTGTGTTGGGACTTTGATGGGAATTGCATTGAATCTATAGATTGCCTTTGGTAGGGTGGCCATAGTGCTGGTCTAACTGGCTGTCTGTATGTAGAAGAATGAAAATAGACCCATATTTGTCACCTTGTACAAAGCTCAAGTCTCAGTGGTTTGAGGACCTCAAAATAAAACCAGATGCACTGAATCTAATAGAAGAGAAAGTGGGAAAAGCCTTGGACTCATTGGCACGGGGGAGGGGAGTGTCCTACATAAAACTCAAATGGCTCTTGCTCTAAGATCAAGAATTGACAAATGGGACATTATGAAACTAGAAAGCTTCTGTAAATAAAGTCAATAAGACAAATTGGCAAAAAAATCTTCACTAACCCCATATCCGATAGAGAGCTAATATCCAAAATATATAACAAACTCAAGAAGTTAATCACCAAAAAACCAAACAACCCAATCAAATAATGGGGAATAGAACTAAACCAAGAATTCACAACTGAAGAATCTCAAAAGGAAGAGAAACACCTAAAGAAATGTTCATCATCTTTAGTGATCCGAGAAATGCAAATCAAAACAACCCTGAGAAAGGTGGAAACCTTACACCAATCAGAATGGCTAAGATCAAAACCTCAGATGGCAACACATGTTGGAGAGTATGTGGAGAAAGAGGAACATTCTTCCATTGCTGGTGGGATAGCAAGCTGGTACAACCACTCTGGAAATCAATCTGGAGGTTCCTCAGAAAATTGGAAATAGATCTACTTGAATATCCAGCTATACCACTCTTGGGAATATACCCCAAAGGTACCCCATCACCCACCATGCCACAGGGGCATGTGTTCCATATGTTCATAGAGGCCTTATTTGTGATAACCAGAAACTGGAAACAACCTAGATGTCCCACAAGAGAAGAATGGATATAGAAAATGTGGTATATTTACATAATGGAATACTACTCAGCTATTAAGAATGAGGACATACTGAGTTTTTCAGGAAAATGGGTGGGACTAGAACACAGGCCCAAAAGGACATGCATGTTATGTACTCACTAATAAGTGGATATTAGTCAATTAACATATTTATATATGGTAGAGATTATCCAAGATACAGTCTGCAGAACTAAAAAGGTCAACAAGCTGAAGTGACCAAGGATGCCTCAGTCCCACTTGGAAGAGAGAAGAAAGCAATCACAAGTAGGGAAAGAGGGAGGGACCTGGGAGGGAAAGGAGATGCAGGGAGTAGGGGGAAGAGGAGAACCTGATCTGGTATTGGGTGAGGAAAAAGGACTGAAACGCTGGGGGCCAACAGAAAGAATGGAAACAGGCAACCTCAGGAAATAAGAGGTTGGGGGGACTCTCCAGAATACGCCAGAAACCTGGGAGGTAAGAGACTTTCAGGAATCAGAGTGAGGGACCTTAGATGTTGTGTCTGACAGTAGGGAAAGGAAACTTATAGAATCCACCTCTAACTGGAAGACAGGACATCAAGTGAGGGATGGGGTTGCCATCCCACAGTCACATCTCTGATCCATAATTATTCCCGTCTGAAAGAATTACAGGGATGGAAATGGAGAGAGGCCTGAGGAAAAGAAGGTTCAGCTACAGGCCCAAAGTGAGATCCAGCTCAAGGGGTGGTCCCAAGGCCTGACACTGTTACTAAAGGCTATGGATTACTCACAAAAAGGGACCTATCATGACTGCCCTCTGAAAAATCCAACAAGCAGTTAAAAGAGTCAGATGCAGATATTTGCACCCAAACAATGAACAGAAACAGCTGACCCCTGTTGTTGAATTAGGGAAGGCTGAAAGAAGCTAAGGAGAAGGACAAGCCTGTAGAAGGACCAACAGTCTCAATTAATGTGGACCCTTGAGATCTCTCATATACTAGACCACCAAACAGACAGCATACACCAGCTGATATGAGGCCCCCAACACACATACAGTAGAGGACTTCCGGGCCTGTGTTCATTCAGAGATGATATACCTAACTCTCAAGAGACTGGAGGCCCTAGGGAGTTTAGAGGTCAGGTAGGGTGGGGGTTGGGGCATCCACTTGGAGACAGGGGTGATGGGGAGGAAGTACAGGATTTGGACTGGTCAGAGGGTGGATGGGGCAGCACGGGCAATGGAATATGGAGTGTAAAAAATAAATTAATTTAAAAAATGAAAAAAAAGAAAAAATAAAGAAAATATCTAATAAGAAAAAAAAAAAAGAAAATGTACTGAGGATCTCTTCAGGTCTTTTATTTATTTATTTATTTTTTTACATTCTATGTAGACACAGACCAATCCGAAATCAATTGGTAGTGTAAATTCATTATTCAACTGTGCAGTTCATAAATACCTTGATCAATTCATTAATGGTTGGCAAATTTACATGGAGAATACACAATCTAACCTTGATTGAAACTGTATAGAGCAGCTGTGAAGCGTCTAAGAACAATTTAAGGAAATAGGGCATTCTGTCAACATTATATACAAATTACATCATTTAAGCTGGCTACAGTGATGTTGGAGATTTGTCTATTTTCTTCATTCAACAATTATTTCGTGGAGTTCCTGTATGTCAAGAAGTATGTAAAGTGCCAGGATTTTAGGGTTGATTCAGAAATAAGCAGGACTTTTATGAGATTCCTAGTTAATGGGAGAAACAAATGCATAAGATTAGTTACAGCACAGTGAGATAAGTGCTAAAGTGATGGAAGTAAGAAGGAGTAGGAATTCAAAGCAGGGAGCATCCACATTATGTCTGCTTTCTGAAGGAAATGAAACCATAAATTTAGTTGAATAGTGTTCATAAAATCATTTTGTAACTCAAGGAGGAATTAATTAAATGAAGACAGAAGCAAGATTAGGATTTATGGTAATTATAGTTTAGAAACTTCAAAAGTTTAAGCAAAATATTATGAGACAAATGAAGATATGTATATATAAAACAAAGAACATTGCTTACTGGTCTGTAGGCGTTGCCTCAGTAGTCTGTACCTTGTAGTCTATAGGAGTACACACACACACACACACACTATATATATATATATATATATATATATATATATATATATATATATATATATATGTAAAATTTATATTCATATGACATTGTTTTTTCAATGTAGAAAATGTTTGTAAGACAAATGTGGGAGTAAAATTTCAGGTGCAATAACTAACCAAGAGACTCACTTTACATGTCAATCATTTCTGTCATAACAGATAATTATCTCCCATAGTCTTACCTTTCAGTTATGATACATATTCAGAAGTCTACAAGAATATTCAAAAAGAAATGACTTTGTTCTTTGCATATGCTTCTATAATCAAATAAAGTCCACAAAATATATGTTGTATATGTAAACATTTTCACAGTAAAAAATGTATCATCACAACCCCTAAACTTTTGTGACAGGCTTAAAGTCAAGTTCACACACCAAACAAATGAACTACTATATAAAATGAGCTTCAGTCTATATAGAAAGTGGACATAAAATTGAATTTCATGTTTATTACTCTATTAGTCCTTTATGACATTTCATTGCATATCTGCATATATTTCAAAATAAAGCAAAAAATTTCAAAACCCGAATTATTTATCACTGAAGCATATTGTAGAGGAGATTTCTGATTCATATCTTATTGCATTCTCTTTTGTGACAGCAGTATCATTAAACAAAGTTATTTTCCCCTTAGCTTCCAGCCTGTTTCTTATGTAGTGTAAATATGCTCCATTGCCTTTATCATTTTTATCAACTTTGTGTTTGAGTGATTTACTCTCTTATCTTCTGGTTATGGGATGTAAAATGTTGTGGGAAGAAAGTCAGTAGAGTAGTTCCTTCTGGGTATGATAAGGACTAATATTTTCCTATTAACTATTCCCTAACCCAGAACCTTTCCCTTATGAAATTATCAGGTCCCTAAAATTAATCTTAGATTAATGTTGGCCATCTTGAATTATATATTTTGTTGGGCATCATTGTCAGTTAAGTTTACTTACTTTCCATATAACTCTTGCAGAGTATTCATCTAATATTTCCACTGATAAATAATTAATAAATGACCTAAAGTATTGAAGTGAGGTTTTAATATCACTAATTTCATATATTTTAAAAGTTGATATTTTATATTGATTCCTGAGAAAATTTAATCTTTTTTAAAGCTACTCACTAATATTCTCTGCAAATTTGAACAACTTTAGAAAGAGTTTTTTAATAATATTACATCTAATGAATGGACTTGGATCTCTTAGAATGATCTTGAAAGGTTAAGTTATTCTATTCACCATAGATTGATTTTCATATGAATTTCATTACTGAGCACATTAACTGTTACTTTAAGTCTTAAGGACTACATTAGTGGAATTAGTTCATAACACTGCTAGCATCGCAAGGTGTGCACTGTTTTTGAATGTCACTCTCCTGGCTGAGACTTATTGTGGTCAAACATGGGTTGTAAATGATTGCCATTGGAAATAAGGAATGTTTTTATATCTCTGTTAACATGATGAAAACAGGTATAATAAAAATAGTTTGCATAAATAGAATTTTGATAAGCATGCAAGGCATTTATTACATTATGGTAATAGCAATTCTAAGAAAGTTTTCAATACGTGAAACACATCCTCAAACGCATCAAATAACATATTATAGTAAGATGAAGTTCAGTACTTGAGATTTTGAAACAACAACAGCAAAAAAAAAAAAAAAGGGCAATGACCCATTAAAGATCTGTAGTTCATTTTGAACGCACCCACACATGCACACACACACACACACACACACACACACACACACACACACACACACACAGAATATTCAAATTGTTAACCAGACAAGAATAGGGCTGCAAAGACTTCAAGAACTGAGAAAGCTATTTATAAAGATTTAAACTGATTTAAACTGATTTGTTATAGAAAGTTTTATCCAGATTTGTTTTCTTACCCACATCAAATGCAAATATGTGTATAAAGTGTTGATAAACTACATAACTAAGTGCATTAAAATAATATGATAGTTTCTAAAAATAAAAAGACATAAGTAAATCCATATTCCTTTACCAGGCTAAATTCATACCAAGTGATAAACCTAACATTTCCGAAGTGGTCTTCAAAGCCTGATTAGATACATCTTTCATTAAATAGAATTCTAGATGAGCAAATGAGTACATAAGTCATATTACTAGATTCCCACCCACCACTGATTTAAAAAAATGAAAGGCATGGCTGGGAGGGGCATGGTAACAGTCAAGTATAGAAGGTAATACAGCAAGCCGAGAAATCACATTTTGGTCTGCAAGCAAGAAGCAGAGAAAGAGAACAATAGGAATGTCATGAAGTCCTCTGTGACTTTTCTTCCTCCAGCATGGCCACACCTTCTACACAAACACCACCACCAGCCAGGGACCAAGTGTTTACATACAGGAGTCCATGGTCAACATTGTTGTTCAATTCATCACATGTTGTTAATAATAATTAATTGGACTAAGCTGGGAAGTTCAATGGAAGAATTAGGGGAAGGACTGAAGGAGCTGAAGGGAATTGTAACCCCATATGAAGAACAACACTATCAACTAACCTGATCACCCCTGCCCCACTCCAGAGTTCCCAGGGACTAAACCACCAAACAAAGTATATATAGGGATAGGTGTTTGGCTTCACCTACACATGTAGCTGAGGTTTGCCTTATCTGGAATTAATGTGAGGGGAGGGTCATGGTCCTAGGAAGGCTTGATGCTCCAGAGTGGGGAGATGCTAGAGTGGTAAAGTAGGAGTGGGAGGATAGGTGGAGGAGCAGCCTCTTAGATACAAAGTGGAAGGGGATGGGATGGGGGTATTACAGAGGGGAGACTGTGAAGGACAACATTTAAATGTAAAAATAAAATAAAATAAAAACCAACCAAACAAAAAACCCTAAACAATCAAAAAGGCAGACAATACATAAAAAAAGAGATAATCAACTGACTGAACTACACCTTCAGAATCAGGAGTATAGTCAGACAGATCATACTAAAGAAAGTATGTCTATGTAATTTACAAAGATGCTCCAATGCTTCAGAAAATTTGTAGATCTTCATCTGAAATTTTGTCCTCTTATAGAAATAAAGACTATTCCAATAAAGTCTTATTTCTGCTGCTGTTAGCTTTATTTTTTCAGCCTCTGGTTTTTTATCTGTAGCAATGGAAGTACTGGATGAACACCCTACATCCCAGGGTTCTAGTATAACATGTGAGTTCTCTCATGATTAATTATATTTCTAACTAATAGTTCTATACTTGTTGCTTTATAAAGCTATTTTATACTTCCTTTAATCAATTAGTATAATAATATACCAACCCCTTGTCTACTTCCTTCCAGGTAAATGCTGACATGCCTACTGTCTCCGGCAATTTTGTGTTCTTTCTTAATTTATTTAGGATCACAAAGTCTAATTTGTGTTGACCAAATACTCTTAGGAAGGAGGACATGCTTTGGAATATGGTCAGTATAATGGGTCACAGATTTAAAGAAAATGTGTTTGCCTTCCATTAGCTGTCTAGGTACAATAGATCCTCAGATAAGTGGTAGAGTTTTACGCCTTCCTCATGGTTCAGTGGTTAGATGCCTGGCTTGAGCGTGTGTATGTCTTTTGCATGTTGCCATATTTTCTCTGATTTCACGTGTTTCTGCCCAATTGTGTCTAGAAGACTTTGTTTCCTGATAATCATTCATGACCTCTGGCTTTATAGTCTCTCTACACCCTCTTCAATGATATTCTTTATAAAGTCTTTGAGGAGAGGTGTGATACAGATGTTTTGTTGTGGGCACTGCAGATTGGTGGTTAATGTCAAAGAGGGAGTGACTAGAGAGAGGGAAAAATTAACCCTGAAGGGAATTTGAAAAAGTCACATGGAAACCTATTACTTACAAAAGTTCCTAAAATATACTGAGATATATATATATATATATATATATATATATATATATATATATATATATATATATATATAAAGTCTTAAATAGATTATCATTATATTTGAAGAACTATGTCTTAGATATCACATACTTGAAAATAAAAGCCCTCTTACTAGAAAAAGTGGTGAGCTTATTGTGGGGTGGAGAACTGTGCACAGGCAGCCTGGTCCCCAGTTGAGCACAGGCTTTGATCCCCAGAGACCTGAGACCCTGCAGGTGAATTATCACCTTCAAGGAATGCTTGGCCCCACCCCTTGGGCCCCTGGATCCTGTTGCAGCTACAACATACAAGAGCCACCCACAGAGAGGTGTATGGCCATCAGTCACATAGGGCAACTCCCCAAATTCCTGGTATTCTGTCTGAACTCCTCCCCCACAGTTACCTGGCAACAGCCAGGTATGCTCCTCCCCACAGTTACCTGGCAACAGCAGGTAGGTCCAGCCCACTAAAAAATGGGGCTGCTTACTCCCTCCTCCTTCTCTTGCTATTACAATCTTACTCTTTCCCTTTGCTCCCTTGCACACACACACTCTCTCTCTCTGCATTCCCTTCTCCCCTTTCTTCATGTGGCCATGGCAGGCCTCTTCTCTACTGTCTCCTTCTTTCAGCCTTTCTCTCTGCCTCTACTACCCTCTTAGCTCCCCATCCCACCATGAAAATAAATGCCTTGAAACCATGGACTGTCTCTTCTCATCGGGCTCCCTGTGCTAGAGCAATGGAACAGGTGTCCTTCTAAAGAGCTGTGTCCAATCTCTGAAGGTAGGCCTCTCTGTGTTCTCAGCCAAGCCACCTGCCTGAGCAAGCCAAATATTTTCTTTCATTCCCTTGAGAACCAGCCAGAGGTCCCCTCCTGCCCTTTTCCCTTCGGCCCTAGGCTAGAGCCCACTCACAGCCCCCAACTCCATCCTCAGCTCTTCCAAAGCATTCAACAGTGTGTGTGGTGCCCAAGAGCTTGAAAACCTGTCAGCATCAGCCTTTGGCCTCCTTGCTGGCCCGGAGACCCTAAGCCAATTCTAGCAGTTCTGTGGGGACCTCAGACTGTGCCTCCCCATCACCAGGAGTGGGGACTTGTGGCTTCTCACAACCCGATGCCTGCCTGGCAGCAGTGTAAGGTCTGTTCAATCAAACTTCCCATGTCCTGCCTCCCCCAGCAGCATGAACCCCAAGCAGATGCAGGACACCATTTTCACTCACATCTGGAGATCATCGTGGGGCAGAACCAGCTAAAGCATACCCTCAGCTGGACCCACACACAGAGGCCTACACCATAACTCTAGATCACTCAAGACTGTGAATAACCTTGTTTAAAAGACTATGCCTTCCTCTTATCTCTTTCTCTCTCATTGTTTGACTGGCCAGCTTCTTTCGCCTCCTCCCTTTTGAGTCCTAGCTACAGTCTCAAAATCTCTTTTTTTTTTCTTTTTTTATTGGATATTTTCTTTATTTACATTTCAAATGTTATCCCCACTTCCAGATCCCCCCAAAAGCCCCTATGCCATCCCCCTGTCCCTGCTTATATGAGGATGTTCCCCCATTTACCTACCCACTCCTTCCTCCCCGCCCTCACATTCCCCTACACTGAGGCCTTGAGCCTTCACAGGACCAAAGTCCTCTCCTCCCATTGATGCCCAAGGTCATCCTCTACTATGTGTGTGGCTGGAACTGTGGGTCCCTCCATGTGTGCTCCTTGGTTGGTAGTTTAGTCCCTGGTAGCTCTGGGGGGTCTGGTTGGTTGATATTGTTCTTACTATGGGGTTGCAAACCTCTTCAGCTCCTTCAGTACTAACTCCTGCATGGGGAGCCTGTGTTCAATCCAATGGTTCACTGTGAGCATCTGCCTCTATACTTGTCAGGCTTTAGCAGAGCCTCTTAGGAGACAGCTATATCAGGCTCCTGTCAGCAAGCACTCCTTGGCATCAGCAATAGTGTCTGGGTTTAGTGTCTGCATGTGGGACAGATCCCCAGGTGGGGCAGTCTCTGGATGGCCTTTAAGAACTCAAGCAGTTAGACCAAGAGAAGCAAATAACCCTATTAAAAATGGTACAGAGCTAAACAAAGAATTTTCCAGTGAGGAATATCCAATGGCTGAAAAGCACCTAAAGAAAAGTTCAACATCCTTACTCATCAGGGAAATGCAAATCAAACCAACACTGAAATTCCACCTCACACTAGTCAGAATGGCTAAGATCAAAACCTCAGGTGACAGCTTAGCTTCAAAATTACTCTGGCTATTTGTTCTAATCTTCTCCCAGGCCCTTCTTAATCTTTGGCTCAACTGCCTTTGATGACATACACTGGACTGCTTGAACGCACAGATTTTATTCCACTGCACTGCACTCATTTCACTGACTTCAAACTGACTGATCCACCCATCTCTGTGCTGCTCTTACTTTCTCATTCCTGTGTTGTTCTGCTAAGACTTAGGCATATTTTATCTCTGTTCTGTCAAAGCGTGGCTCAGATTCATCACTGTCTGCCTCTCAAATACATGTCAGTTATAAACATGGCTGCTTCCTTATACATACTAAATTTACATTGTAAGTCTGAAGTACAGGCGTGCCTGTATTTCTGCCAAAGAGATAAAAGGCACGCATGCATTTTAGCCAGATCATACAGATCTGAAAGGTTTTTTGATGTGATCTCTTGTGGATTAAAATTTCTCTACATAAACATTTCTACATGTAATTCAAGGTTCTCAATTGCTTTCTTTTTTGTTTGTTGGTTGGTTTTTTTTTATTGGCTTATGTTGATGTTCTTCTTGCTGTCTGTTTTTCTTTTTTCAAAGCCCATAATTTTGTCTAATGGGCCACTGCAGAGCAACATTTTTTATATCCAGTATGACCAAATTAAATTTGAACCTCTAGGAAGTCATCTCACAGATTTCTAAATTTTTCTGTTTCTCTAATCAAATGGTTCCTGCAGCACTCATTAGTAAAATCATAAGTAACAAAATGTTACTAATCTAAGTCATAAGTGTCTTTTATGTATGCAAACCAACCATCTTATTTAAAGCAATATTTCTGCTTAATTAAACAAGAAAATTCAAGGATGTCTTTTTAGGGAGTACAAGAAATGTTTTAATATAAGATTCAAACGCTGTTGACAAACATTTTCTACTTAATATGCTACATGCATAGGCATCCAATGTGTGTGAATATGTGTGTGGGGGTCATAGAAATAAAAATATATGTTGTTATCTATATGTGTGCCATATATATGGGGAATATTTACACATATATTTTAAATATATGTATATATATGTGTGTGTGTATGTGTGTGTGTGTGTGTATGTGTGTGTGGCACTATTTTGAAGTCTTATAAAGCTTTTTATTTAAAGCTTTTCTATGTTCTTTGAATCTTTGGCATTAAGTATATACCATAACGCTGAGTGGTGGTGATGCACGCCTTTAGTCCCAGCACTTGGGAGGCAGAGGCAGGTGGATTTCTGAGTTCAAGGCCAGCCTGGTCTACAAAGTGAGTTCCAGGACAGCCAGGCCTACACAGAGAAACCCTGTCTCAAAAAACCAAAAAAAAAAAAAAAAAAGTATATAACATAAAGCAAGGGGTCACCTACTCATCTCCAAATTTTTAATCCAGAATTGTTCCTGTCTAAAGGAAATGTGGAGACAAATTGTAGAGCAAACTGAAGGAAAGGACATTCAGGAACTGCCCCACCTGGGGTCCATCCCATATACAGACACCAAACCCAGACACTATTGGGGATGCCAAGAAGTGATTGCTGACAGGAGCTTGATAAAACTCTCTCCTGAGAAGCTCTGACAGAGCCTGACAAAGACAGAAGTGGATGCTTGCAACCAACCATTGGACTGAGCACAGGATCCCCAATGGAAAAGTTAGAGAAAGGACTGAAAGAGCTGAAGTGGTTTGCAACACCATAGGAAGAACAAAAATCTAAACCAACCAGATGCACAAGAGCTCCCAGGGACTAAACAATCAACCAGAGAATACACAGGTACCCATGGCCCCAGCTGTATATGTAGCAGAGGATGGCTAAAATATCCAATAAAAACAAAACAAAACAAGAATTTATTTTAATTTCAGACAAAAATACAAGAAACTATTATATTTTACAACCCATTGTGTAATGCTTTTGTAAGATTTGTAACTCAGCATTATAATACGTAATTAAGCATTACATTAAACTAATTCTGACTATTGTAAAAGGTAGGCTTATTAGACAATTTTCTATAATTTTATTGCAGTTAATTTTATGTTACCTCGCTGTATTGCAATGAATTTCATTTAATTTGTAGACTATTATAAAAAATAAACTATAGTTATTTCTTCTTCCAAGTGGCAAGGAGTATTTGGTTACTTATAATGCTAAGTAAAAATGTTCCCTAAAGATCATTACGAGGCCACATTCACATTTTTAAATGTAAACTATTTGTATCAATAATTACAACTAATGAAAATGATATATAATATATAATTCATAATCCCAGTACATTAAATCAATTTGTAAATAGTTGAAAATCATTTTATTTATATGTTCATTGATTTGTCATATTTCAAAACAATCTGATCATAGTTTTTTTTTTGATCACTGCCTTCATTATATTATTTAATAGCAGTTAAGTAAAGCATTTCCTTTTGTTTCATTTCTTTGTTTTGGTCTTACTCTCAAATTAATTATTGAACAAAACCAGTAAAATTAAATATGCCATTGTTTGTAAGATAATGTTGTTAATAATGTAGAAAATTATGCATCCAGAAAAGTGAACAATATTCAGGTTATAGAAAAATTAACACCATATTAAGTCTTGTAGGATTTAATCCATGTTATAAATATTACATAATCAGCACCTTACTTGAACATTAAATAGAAAAGCAAATATAATTAATTTGGAAGATAATTAAACAGAAATTACATAGCAAATCAACATTTAAACTACCACAGATACAAGTTGCTGAGAATATTAAATCTGAGAAAAATCAAAGAGTTGCTTGTATAATATAAAAGGAAACAAAAGTTTAGAAGGGAAGTATTTCTAAGAATAAAATATAGAATAATACGCTGCTACCTGATCTTTCTCACCATAAATAAACACACAAATTTGAAGCAACATAGAATTACATAGGCTTAAACGTGAAGCATTGCTAAACTATGTTAAAAATTCAAATGTTCTTAAGTATATACAACTTCAGTTTTATGTACAGTATGAAAATATTTCATATTAAATAAAGATGTAACAGTAGGCTAAAGACATAACTCATTATTTTAAAGCTATGCATTGCTTTTGTAGATAATCTAGGCTTGTTTCACAGCAGTAATGCTTGATTGCTCTTCAGAGCCTGAAACTCCAATTTCAGAGTGTACACCTACAAATATATGCACAAATATACAAAATATACACATAATATTCTCAAAATATTTCATGAATAAAAGTACTCAAATTTTTAATCAAAATGAAATAATAAAAATAGATTAATACATAATACATATTGCTGTTTGATATAAATGAACTGTAACTCCTCAAAATTTTACTAGATTCCAAGTATGATATATTAATAATCTTGAAAGAGCTGATGTTCCATGTATATCTTACATGTACGCTTGTATTATCAGCATAATATAATTCAGGTAGCACTGTACATGAAGATGGCACAAATTTCACAGTTACAGATGAATACTGTGGTCTACACAACAATGGGAGAAACAGAATAAGATGAAGTAAAAAACATACAAAATAGTCAAAGTTCCTGATAATTTTTGAAATAACATGTAATATTGCTTCCCATTAATTTTAGTCTTTGGACTGATTGGATTGAAGCTTTAATAATAGAAAATCAGGTACTTCACATAAAAAATAGAAAATATAGTCAATAATACATTTAAGAGACTGGATGGTATATGAAGTACCTAGAAAAAATAAGAGCACATGATGAATGAGAAATGATACTAATTGGAAATTCATTACACAATCTGAGTATATTCCCATTGGCATATATATATATATACATATATATATATAAAACTATATGTTATATAGTTATATAGTTGTTTATAGTTATACAGTTATATAGTTATATATAAAGTTATATATAAAGTAATATATAAAGTTATATATATATATAGTTACATATAGTTATATATAGTTTTATATATGTATATTAAATATTATGGTGATGAGATACAAAAATTATGACTCAAGATAAAAAAGAATACATAAAATTGATGGATTAGTTCTTTTCTGCTCTATAATTTCTACTTTTAAACTCTTAATTTTAAAGTGTATACAGCAAATAAAAAATGGGAAACTAATAAAAGAAAAGACTTTAAAAACAATTTGAACTCATTTCTATCAAATATATAAAGAACTTTAGAAAATATCAGGAAAATATTAGCAATTAAAATAATATATAATATTTAGTCATATTTTAATTTAAATATCTTACCAAACATTTTGCCACTCATACTCCATTAATTCTCATTGACACTAGACACAAAAACTAAAAAAATTCAAGGTACAAAATTTTCCAAAGAAAATGCTATAAGTACACTCATGTTTTATTGAATTCAACACCAAGAAGATGAAAATTATACAAAATTTTTACACGTAGTTAAAAATAGGTTATGTCTAAGAAATCACAATAACATTAAATCGGCACTTATATAACATAGTCATACGTGTAAGTACATACAGATTTTTCAATTGAATAATTAAAAAGATTGCCATTTTTTTTTCTCACTGTCAAAGCCAAAACAAGGCAGACAACCTACAATCCATCACAAAACTGAAGACATAGAGGAATTTAAGTGACATAACTCTGGAAGGTTCCTAGGTTTTACAACTCCATTTCCCTGACACACTCGAGCTGCTTGCTCTGGGTATGTATGTATAGGAGATTGATGATATGTTATTGGCGAAATATTATTCAGAATAGTGGTTGAGTGGAAAGTGAGTGAACAAAAGATCATAGAACTCAGATCATAAATATCCATCTAAACTGCTACTTACTTTAATGCACACACTTGCACATCTCACTGTACATCACGAAAACAAAAATATGAGGTAATCAAATTAAAAGTGAACTTCTTATTTTGGCTCCATTTCTATCCATATGATCTTTATGCTTGTGTGAGTTCAGTAATCATTGTGTGTTATGGGGAAAGATTCTTTGCTTAATGGTTGTCTAGAAATAAGGAAAAATATATGAATAAGACAGGACCCCAATAACCCCATTCTTCATAATGACTTGTCCTAAGTCGAATCTATTTCTCAAATGATTCACCTTTTAGTATCAAATTGAGATGCTTCAACAGATGGGCCTTGGAGGTACATTTCAGTTCTAAAGTACAGAACATCAAGAGATAGAAAGATAAATTGTTATAGATGATGATGAAAGAGAACTAGATACATAGATAAAAGAAAAATAGCCAGAGAATAGTAAGTGATAGATAAATGTGTGATAAAATTTAGGGAATAATATAATGTGCAATACAAAGCTGTTTCTGATATGTGCCATACTGTGCACATTATATTTATAGCATAAACATAATTGATTTCATATGTATCATATAAAATATATAATGTACACACATGTATTTCATGGATCTGTCCACTAAATTGAGCATCATGTTTTTATTAGCTAATTAATTAATTAGTTACAGACTGGTTCTAAGGAAGGCAAGCCTGGCCTCAAATTTGCTTGCATCATGTGTTGGCTTTCAACTTCTGATCTTCTATCAAACACATTCTGAGGACTGGGATTATGTGGGCTATAGGGGTGTAGGGGAAAGAGGGGAGAGGGAGAGAGCCCTTGTCCCTCCAGAGTTCCTGTGCTCTGGGCAGGCAGACATGGGAGGACTGCCAGATGCTTTCCACTTGGCCCCAGGTGGGCAGCTGGGAAGCCACTGACCCCACACAGTAGAGGTGGACAAGGGGCAGTCCCCAATACCAGGGGCCCCAGGGAGATACTCTCGGCCCCAGAGATACGGGAAAGAGGGCAGAGGGAGAAATGTTCCCACACAGGCAAGAGTCCTTAGTCCAGTCCATGGCTGGAACATAGGAAGGTCTTTTGATAGAAGATTAGGCACAGCTCATTAGGAGAAAGCCTATCCTATCATCCAAGCACAGTGGGCCTTGATGAACAGAGACAGTCTATGCTTTTAGAGCTTTTTTTGTAGATAAGCAGGGAGAAAGGAGAGAAGGGAGAGAGAGAGAGAGAGAGAGAGAGAGAGAGAGAGAGAGAGAGAGAGAGAGAGAGAGAGACCAGCCATAGCCAAGAGGAGGGAGGGGGAAAGAGAGAGAAAGGAAAGGCTAAAGAGTAAGAGGTTAAAGAGAGAGAATGAGGAGAGAGCAGGGTAGGGCCAAGCAGCCCCTCTTATGGTGGGCTGTTTTATCTTGCTGTTGCTAGGTAACTGGGAGGAGCCTATCCTGAAGGTCAGATACGTGGGTCATTGTCTATGTGACTACTAGCCACAGCTTCTACTGTAGGGGCTGTGGGGGCAGTAACTTTGATAGGAGTCGGGGTCCAGGAGACATGAAGTAACTCCTTCAGTCCCATGTAGGTGAATTATCACCACTAGGTTTCACCGGGGTTCCACCTCTCAATTTGACTGGAGACCAGCCTGTCTGTGCATAGCCTATTGCCCCATAGGTTTATAGGTGAAATCGCCACAAATGCTTCCAGGGAAATTCCATAAAGGACTTTACCATCATTATGAAAAATTATGGAAAATGTAGTAAAGTTGGAAATATCACACACTTGAACAGACTGGGCACTGTTTAGGAATTAGGGGGAACAAGTACAACAAGATTATTTGGATTGCTTTTATTCATAAATTGCAATGTTTTTGTTTTGAAATTGATCCTAGAAAAGAATTCTTGAAAATGGGTATAGTTTTTTTTCTCTGGTTAAATAAAAGCAATATTTTATTTAAGTGCTGTAAAAAGATGAATATCAATGAACTTGATGAAATGTAAAAACATCAGAATCTTTGTATTTATGTATGTATATAAGTATGTATGTATATAAATATGTATGCATATATGTATATATGCATGTATATATGTATATGTGTATTATGTATATATGTATGCATGTATGTGTGCATATATGTATGTATGTATAAATGTATGTATATATGTATCTATGTGTATGTATGTACATATATATGTATACATGTATATGTGCATGCATGTATACATGTATATATGTATATGTGTATGTATGTATAATGTATATATGTATGTATGTATATATGTATGTATGTGTGTATATATGTATGTATGTGTTTATATATGTATATATGTATGTGTGTATATATGTATATATGTATATATGCATGCATATGTGTATGTATGTACATATGTATATATGCATATAGTATGTGTATGTATGTACATATGTATATATGTATGTATGTATATATGCATGTATATATGTATATATGCATGTATGCATGCATATATGTATATATGTATATATATTTGTTATTATGTATATATGTATGTATGTGTGTATATATGTATGTATGTGTGTATATATGTATATGTGTGTATGTGTGTATGTATATATGAATCAAGATAAATACACACAATTAAATGTGCATAAAATAGCAAAGAGACTATACATTTTAATAAAGAAAATTAAATAAGATAATCAAATGAAGCTGTATCAAATGAAGTATTAACACAATAAAATGACATACTGAAATGAGGTGCTCAATGACAGAATATATATAAAACCACAGTATTGATTCACAAACATCACTATATGATTGCCATTAATGTATGAGGACATAAGTTCAAATATTCATTACTCTGCTTAAATGCAATGGCATGAATATAATCCATATTCTGAGGTAAAATGGTGACTTGTACAAAATATCTCATGAAGCTTATGAGCAAGATAGCCTCATATAAGTATACTGAACAACCAGAAGACCCCATATCAAAGAAAGTTAAAAGTGACAAATGATCCCCAGGTTGTCTTTTGATCTCTATATGATATCAGAGTGAGACCCCCGAACACAGATATAAACATGGACACATGCACCTCAAACAAATATGAAACAATGATGGCCCAGTCCATGCATGAATGACTATAAACATGTATCTGATTTCCACTGATAATCAGGTATATTATTTGGAACTCACATAAACTATATTAAGTTTACCAAAGCACCATGCAAATTATTTGTCACATGTCATTAGTACTAACTTTAAATTGAAACCAAACATGTTGCAAAACTTAGCATTTTAATAAACGTTAATACTCAAATAAAAATGATTTTATAATTACTAAGAGGTATGTAGAGTAATGTTTATAACAACACTATTGTAGATGAGAGAAAATAAGAAAAAATCAAGTCTAAGTAAAGCATTTAAAAATAGGTTAGGTTTTTTATATTAAATTATTCTAGAACAATTTAAATTTAGGCATAGTGTACATAAGTGTATTTTAAAATTATAAGCTTTCAATATTGTTTGGAATGTTTCATTAGTCCTATAAGAGTTCTATTAAAATGAAACAAAACAAACAGAAAGTTATATTTATAATATAGGTATTTTGTTCTATGTGAGCAGGTTATCTAAGTATTCTCAAAACAACAATTTAATTTTTAAAGTGACAGCAGGTTTTGCATTTTGATACCAATATAATGTAAAATGAAATTAAAACAAATAATTATCAATGCCATCCAATATTTGGATGTGATTTTGAAATCACAATCATACTAAAATATATGATCAGAAGATTTTAGAGCTTAATATCTAAAGCTGAGTATCCATTTTGTTCTTAAAAATGCAGCCTTCCTATAACCTATTTATATTCCCTAGTTGACAAAATAAAATCACTTTGTCAAGTTATATTTAAATTAAGTTGGACTAAGATCCTGAGCTATCAGCAATCTTGATTTGCTTCCTGCAGCTGGCTAGATTTTAGAAAACACTCTAATATATTCAAATCTTTACATTTCAATGTTTTCAAAGCCATCAAATTGGGTAAATTTAAAGTTGTATGCATGAATATCAGACTATAAAATGCACAGAAATGTAATTTTTAAACAAATTTTACTTTATAATAGGAATCATTTTCTACAATGCTTTTTAAAATGTTCTCTTGAAATAACATTGGAATGAGTGAAAAACCATAAAGTGTTGACAGCTCTGGTTAGCTCCTTACTGAAGTTGCATCTGGGTCTTTTTCACAACACTTATTTTAGTTTTTATGAATCTTATTGTGTTTGAGATATGAAACCTGATGCTATAGTCTATTTTATACATGTCTTCTTTATAAAATTGTGATATATTGTATGTGTTAACAAAAATTAAAAAAAAACAAAAAAAACCATAGATATATGTACATATATGTTGTTTGAATTTATTTCTGTATTCATACAAACATCAATTAATAGTTACTACTGCTGATAAAATTAACATGTCTTTCATTTCCAATGGTTTTATTCATGTAGGCAAAGTAGTTGATAATCTATGAAGCAAAGTCCCAAAGGCAACACTGTCTTCATATTATATAGACAATTATATTATAAAGTTATTGAGGCAAATAAGTATATATATATATATATATATATATATATATATATATATGACTACTATATTATAAAGACAACTATAGTCTTCATATTATATACAGGATTGTTGCACTGTTCATTTTACATATTTGATATTTTATATTTGTGCCATATATCTCTCTATATCTACTTTAAAACCACTTACTACTACTTTAGCTTCTATTTATAAAGCTTAAACTTTTTATTAGTCTTAGATTTTATATAAATTAGTGAGTGTATATATATATATATATATATATATATATATATATATATATATATATATATATATATATGGAGAGACAGAGAGACAGAGAGACAGAGAGACAGAGAGACAGAGAGACAGAGAGAGAGAATACTTTATTTCAAGACAAATATACAGCACAATGAAAGGTTGCCAATGAAGGAATCTGCTATTGAATTTAAATCTAGAATTTCTATATAGAAGTCTTTCAGCAGTCATTTGCTTATTTTTTGGTACCCAGCTGAAGGCAATATTCTGAAGACATGAAACCTCAAGAAGCTGGATCTGACACAATGTTTGTCACTGGTAGTGTGTCCACTCATGTGACTAAGGGCCATTGCCTACTCTTTTTCTTTTTCACTCTCATATAAAAGAAGGAAATTGATTCTGCTGTAGATGTGCTCTGTGCTAGAATATATTGCCTTACCTAAAGACCTAAAAATGGGGCCAAAGAGTCCTGAAAACCTTTAGAATCACGAGCCAAAAATTAAACATTTCTGCCTTGTGAGTATGTTTACTTGTTTCTTTTTTGTTTGTTTTACTATCCAGCAATGCAATGCTGAACAACATAATACCTGTCACCGATCTTTTTTCCAAAAAGTAATAATAATAATAATAATAAAATAATAATAATAAATAGAAGTATATTTTCTTATATTAGTAATTCATCTTTATGGGACAAGTAAGAGGCTAGTCTGACCAAGCAAATAAGCAAGCTAAAAACAGATTTTACATCCCTCCCATAATCCCCTCAAATCAAATCCTCCAGTCTCAACCCTACCTCTGAAACTGAACACCTACATCACCTTTCTTTCCATCTCCTTCTGGCCCTATCTCTAGCAGATCCCATAGATCATCTATTGCCTGCCAAAGTGCCCCTACTCATTGCTTTATCCCAGTCCCCAACTCTAGCAGGCACTCTGGAAAACCACAAGCTATTCTAATCAGGGAAGCACATAGAACAACTACAGATCTTCACTTTTCCTTCCATTTCTCCATCAGCACCAACTCACTCTCTGACCCCACCTCTAGGAGACTGAGTAGATCTGGATGCAACACTCTGCTTTCCTCCCTCATGTGAACCATCATAGCATTCAGCTCAGCCCATCCCCATTCTTAATTTCCATATCCCAATGCCCAGAAACATATTCTACCTGGAATCCCTCAGGTCAACACCTAACAGGACCCCAGAAGATTTTCCTGCCAGACAATGCAGCCATCACAATCTCCTAAGAATCAAAGAGGAAACAGAAGCCAAAGGGGGGTGGGATAGGGAGGTACCTAGACACCATCATACAAACACAATAAATATCAGCCAAGAAAATATATCTCTACTAAAGCACAGCAATCCAACAACAATAAACACTGAATATTTCAACATAACTGCAACATGAGAGAAAGACCTTAAAACAGCTGTTTAGAATGTGATCCTTAAAGAAATCAATGAAAACATAGTGAAAGGAAGCGAAGAAAACCATTTGTAACCTAAAAGCAGAGATAGAATCAATTTTAAAAACTTAAACTAGGAAAACCTGTAAATAAAAAAATGGAAGAACTTGAAGAGGAACTAGAAAGACACACTTTATAGACAGATTACAGTAAATGGAAGTAAAATCTCAGACATCAAGAACACTATAGAAAAAAATGATACATTGCTGAAAGAATATGCTAAATCCAAACAAACAAAGCAACAAAAACTATCACAAAACATCCAGGAAATTTGGGATTCCATGAAAAGACCAACTCTAAGAACAATAGGAATGTTAGAGAGAAAAATCCCAAGCCAAAGTCAAAGAAAAATATTTTCAATACACTTAAAGAAGATGTTTCTCAAGAAACAAGAAACATATGGAATACTAAATTACTGGACCAGAAAAGAAAGTCCTTACTTTACATAATAATCAACACACTAAGCATACAAAAGAAAAAAAAAACTGTACAGGCAAAACGACAGTGCAACTTTCAGAGTCGGACCTATTAGCATTACACCTGATTTCTCACTGGAGACTCGCGAAGCCAGAAAAAACTAAAGTATTCCCACGACAGATATACTCCAAACTCTAAAAGAGTACAAATTCAATGTCAGATTACTATATCAGCAATACCTTCAGTTAGTAAAGACAGAGAAATGAGGCATTCTATCAAACTAAATCTAAGTGATATCTATCCTACATATCCTCAGCTGTACATAAGATTCTAGAAGTAAAACCGAATTCAAGAAGACAAAGGGAATAAACAATCCCTGATCAGCAAAATCAAAAGAGGACACACACCACCACCACCACCACATTCAGCAATGGCATCAGCAAAATAACAGAAATCAGCAAACACTAGTCATTGATGACCCTCAACATCAATTTTTTTTTTTTTTTTTTGGTTTTGGTTTTGGTTTTGGTTTTGGTTTTGGCTTTGTTTTTTTTCGAGACAGGGTTTCTCTGTATAGCCCTGGCTGTCCTGGAACTCACTTTGTAGACCAGGTTGGTCTCGAACTCAGAAATCCACCTGCCTCTGCCTCCCAAGTGCTGGGATTAAAGGCGTGCGCCATCACCACCCGGCTCCTCAACATCAATTTTATGATATGCTTTCCACCAATAAAAAACATACTATCAGAATAAATTTGAGAACAAGATCCATTCCTCTTCTGAATCCAAGAAAAATACCTTTACATCATAGGTAGAAATCAGATCAATATAAAAAAACATGAGAAAAAATATTCTAAGCAGATGGGTCTAAGAAGCAACTTGGTATGCCTATTATAATGTCTGAAATAGTAACCCTCAAACCAAAATTAATAAAAGAGATAGGCAAGGAAACTGTATACTTAACAAAAGAAAGATCCATCAAGAGAACATCAAAATTCTTAAAATCTATGTGTTAAACGCAATGGCATCAAGTTTTTAAAGAAACACTATATCCTATTTATGGTTTCTATTGCTGCAATGAAACACCACAAGCAAAAATGGAGTTCGGGAGGAAAAGATATTTTGGCATATATGTCCATATTGTAGTACATCACCAAAGGAAGCAAGGATAGGAATTGAAATAGGGCAGGAACCTGGAGAAACTAAGGCAGAGGCCAGGAAGAGAGATCCAGCTTACAGAATTACTCTCCTGGCTTTCTTGGTCTGTTTTATTATTATTAATTATTATTAATATTATTATTTTTATTATTATTCTGCAGACATGGACCACAAAGCTAGCTTTGGCACCTCACACCATAGGTTAAGTCCTTCCATATCAAACACTATTTAAGAAAATAGGCTTACCTATATCCAAGGTTTATGGAGGTATTTTCTCAACTGTGTTTCCTCCTGTTAAGTGACCAGCATACACTACTACAGCTTAAATCTTATAGGAACATTTACACACACATAGTGCAGGACTCAAAACCTGACTCTTGTCCATGCCAAGCCATCCACTCAAACACCCAGAAGTGTAACACTGGAACAAACTGACTTTAGAAAGGAAATGGATTTAACAGATATTTACAGAACATTTCATCAAAACACCAAAGAATAATCCTTATTCTCATTATCTCAAGAACCATTCTCGAAAATTGACCACAATCATGGACCTGAAGCTGGTCACAACAGATATAAGAAAATTGAAATAATACACTGCATATGTTCTAACCACCACAGATTAAAGCAGATGTCAACAAGAACAAAAACAACAGAAAGCTCACAACCTCATGAAAACTGAGAAACTCTGTACTGAATGCAAAATGAGCCAAGAAATTAAGAAGTAAATGAAAAACTTTCTATTCTTTTATTTCTTGAGGGAAATAAAGTGTACTCTTCTCAGACTTTTAGGACACAATGAAGGAAGTGATATGAAACAAGTTGATAATATTATGTGCCTACAAATAAAGGGGTATTCATACATGCAAATTAATAGCACCTGTGAACTCCCTATAGCAAAATAAACAAATAAACAAACAATGCAAAGGAAACAGTCATCAAAAAACAATTAAACTCATGGCAGAAATCAATAAAATGGAAACAAAGAAAAAGAAAACAAACAATGAAACAAAAATTTGGGGTTTTTCTTTGGGGGGGTGAAATCAATAACATTGACAAACCCTTATCCAAGTTATCTAAAAGGTTTGGAAAGAAAAATATCCAAATGAACAAAATCAGCAACAAAAGAGGTATAAAACAGGAGAAACTGAGGAAATTCAGAGATTATAAGGACATACTTTAAAAATGTGTAATTTACAAAATTGAAATTTCTAAAAGGATAATAGTGTCAATATATACCACCACTTACCAAAGGAAATAAATATTAGTTAATCAATTTAAAAAGACCTAAAACTCCCAATGAAATATAAACAATCATTAAAATCTTCTAATGAAAATAAATTAAAAATTTAAAACACTAAGACTTTAATGAGAAATATTTTGGTTTTAATTCTTTGTTTTAATATTTCTCCCAGATGTTCAAAAAGCAGATAATGCCAATGTTCCTCAAGTTATTCCACAAATTAAAATCAGAAGAAATACTGTCCAGTTTATTTTATGAGACCATAGTTATTCTGATATTCAAACCACACAAAGATCCAACAAAAAAAGAAAATTACCAAACAATTTCCTTTATGAACATAGATGTAAAATTCCTCAATAAAATACTTGCAAACTAAATGCAAGAACGCATCAAAAATATCATCCACTATGATCAGGTAGGCTTCAACCGAGAGAAACAAGGATGATTAAATGTATGTACATTGATAAACACTGTCCACTATATAAACAAACTCAAAGATGATGGCACATGATCATGTTATTAGATGCATAAAAGGCCTTTGGCAAAATCCAACATCCCTTCAAGATAAGGGATATACCTTACAGTAATAAAGGCAGTTTACAAAAAGTCTATAAAACCCAGCAATTTAAATTGAGAGAATCACAAAGCAATTCCTCTAAAAAAGGAAAACAGCAAAGTTGTCCACTCTCTTCACACTTATTCCATATAGTATTTGAAGTCTTGGCTAGAGCAATAATACCACTGCAAGAGATCAAGGAGATGCAAATTGGTAAGGAAGAAGTCAGAATATATATTTTGTAGATGATATTAAAAAATCAACCACAAAACATTCACAGCTCACAAACACTTTCAACATGCTACCTAAATACAACTCACAAAATACAATTAACAAACAAAAACTATTAGTGCCCTTATATAAAAATGGCAAATGGGCTGTGAAAGGAGTCAGGGAAATAATACCTTTCACAATACCCTGAAATGCTATACAATATCTTTCAGAATCCCTAAGTAATCAAGAAAAAGACTTTTGTGAATAAATATTCAAATCCTTGAAGACAAATTGAGGAAGACAACATAAAGTAGAAAGGTATCCCATACTCAGGATATGATAGGGTTATTATTGGGAGCCACCCTGTTTGAATGTTAACTGCCTTGTCAGCCATAAGTGCTTACTTACAATGTCTTGGCCTTAGTGGAAAAGTACTAGCTAAGTTGAGATTTTCTTGGGAAAAGTTGAGGCCTCTGTAGGAAAGTACTACCCCCAGTTAAAAACAAGTAGCTGTAGATCTTGTGAACAGGTACATATCAACCCACTCTGTTCTATTCCTCCTGCTGAACTTTTTATCTAGCCAATATCCTGCTTTTGGGAACAGGTGTGTTCCCCCCAAAACGTCATCCCCCTCCCCATATCCTGCTTCTATGGGTATAAAACCTGCCTGGGAAAAATAAAAATTTTCACTTTGATCAGATTTTTTGACTTGCTGACTGTTCTTGGTGTTTCTTGTCCCCCATTCTCTCCACAGATGGTTCCTCAGACCTTGTTTGACTGTCCCACAGGTTGGGACATGTTATGACCCTGTACAAAAACCCCACTCCAAATGGTTCAAAGTGCTCAACATAAAACTTGATAACTTCAACCTGCTATGGAAGAAATTAAAGAATAGCCTTCAACTCTTCATAAGAAATGATGTTCTACATAGATCACCATTAGCACAGGCACTAAGGTCACAAACAAATAAGTGGGATTTCATGAAACTGAGAAGTTTCTGCATTCAAATGTCATTGTCATTCAGACTGGGAAATTTGTAGCCTAAATAATAGGAAACAAGATTTGTCCAACTACACATTTGACAGAATGCTAATATCCAAAATATGTAAAGAACTGGGTAAAGGTGCTATAAACCTTAACAGAGAATTCTCAAAAGAGTAAAGTAAAATGGCTGAGAAACAAAGATTATTCAACACCCTTAAACACCACAGAATTCAAATTAAGGGAGAGAGAGATTTCATCTTGCACCCATAAGAAGTGCTAAAGTCAATAAAACCAGAGTCAGCTCATGCAGGTTAGGATTTAGATAACGGAGAACAACCCAGTGCTTGTGAGATTGGAAATTTGTGTGAAGCAACTATGAAAATTAGGTTGGCAGTTGATCAGAAAGATGGAAATTGATCTATCTTAAGATCCAGCTATACCACTATTGAGCATATATTAAAAAGTACATTTCATCCTAAGACAAAGACACTTGCTCAATCATTCTAATCATTATAACCAGACATTGGAAACAACCTAGATGTCCCTCTATAGAAGCATAAAGAAAATTTCATACATATATACAATGAAGTATCATTTTTAAAAATTATACAATGGGGCCATTAAAGAGTGGCATTATAAAATTTGTTGACAAATTGAGGAATAAGAAAAAAATCATCTGTGTGAGATATTTCTAAACTGGAAATGGAAGCATGGTGTTTTCTTACATGTAGATAGAAGTCATTGATAAATTACCAATTCACAGAAACACAAAAGGTAGGTATAGAGTAGGGATGCATGCCTCCTTAGGAAAGTGAAGTAGAAGAGATTAGTGTGGATGGACAGAGATGGGTCTGTTGTGGAAGCATCAAGTGCAGAGGGGGAGGAAATTGGAGTTTAGGTAACTAAAACTAAGCAACTTTTCAGAGAAAATATTGAATAATAATACAGTAGAAGATTCCTGAAATATATACATATATGAAGATGATCTGTATAAAACTGCAAAATATTGGAAGAGACAGAGCCAACAGATTATCTCTTTTCATAAAATAAAGGTTCCAGTACAGGGCACATGTTATATCTACTGAAGTTTTAGCCAAAGAGGCTCCATGGGAATCCTAAAACAACCCAGGCCATTTCCAAGTCATTAGGTTGTTCTTAAAGGAAAGCAAGGCCCCGTTGCTGAAGACGATGCCTATAGAACTCATTGAACATTGAGAAATTTAACTGGTTCCTATATAGTCCCTTTACCCCTAGTTCTAGCATCTTTGATAGAAGAAAGTACTTTGCATGCTACCCAAGGGAGAAATGTAAACAACTAGCCAGCCATAAACTATTGATGGTGTCCTTGCTGCAAGATATGTTGGGAAAATGGTGGTGCAAGCTTGTTTGAGTAAACAAACAGTAACTCATTAGACTTAAGCCTCCTTGCCTGACATGGAAGCCATACCCAACACTCCTTGGATGACCAAGAACCAGAGACTAGATAGCACGGAGGCCTAAGGAAAAACAAATACTGGTCTACAATAAATATGTACTGATAAAATGGCTTCTAACATTATTCTTCTATACTTACAGGTCAATGCCTTGCTCAGCCATCATCAGAGAAACCTTCCCCTGCAGAAACTTACAGCCAGAACTGTGCAGAGTGCTAGAGACCAATATGCAAGATCTTCATCAAATCCCTTTTTTTTAAAGCTCAGGGAATCCTGTGGAAGAGAGTGCAGAAAAAGTATTAGTGCTAGAAGTGATGGAGGACCTAAAGGAAACTAGGCCTCCTAAATAAAAATGAGCAAAGCACATGTGAACTAATAGAGGCTAGAGCAGCACACCTGGGCTTGTACCAGGTCCACAGTGCACATATTGTGCATTGCAGTGCAGTGTTTTTATGGAATTCTTGAGAGTGCAGGAATTATTTGACTCTTGTCTCACCTCATGGCCATTTTTATCTTCTGTTGATTTGTCTTGTCTAATGACATTGTTATAGTTTTGTTTTATCTTTTATTTTATCTTGTCATATTTTATTATTATCTCTTAGAAGCCTGTTCTTTTCTAATGAGATATAGATTTGGAGTGACTTCAGGTTGCAGGGAAGTGGAAATGACCTGGGGGGAACACAGAGATGAGAAAATGGAACCTGATATATTATGAGAGAAAGGACTCTATTTTAATATTATATAAAAAATCACAAACAAGCTGATTTTAATGAAAGTGGATAGGTTTATGAAAAACTTAACAAAAGCATGCCTCTCACATTCTGCTTTCCTTCACTTCCAATAGATATTTTAAAAGGATACATTTGTACTGCTTTTCATTCACTAAATAGTTACAGAACTACTATTAGTAGCAAAGACTTATAAGTTGTCAATTAAGGACAACCACTGCTAAATATAATCTGCATCCTGGAAGAGAATAAAATGAGTTAAAATTTGAAAGATTATTAACAATAAATAATATGTATTTGTTAGACTAAGAGTACTAGAAGGAAATAATGCATTAAGCAGAAAGTGAAGTGCACATTCAGAAGGGCTAGCCATGACCTCTGCTTACCTTGGGTCATCAGCTAGGGATACTCAGTGCAATCGTAATTGAGAACTAAAGATCTCATGCTTAGGGAGCAGGTACATCACTCATTAAGCCATATCAACATCCCAACGTAGACTTCTTGATGTATGTGCTGAATGTTTGGGATGAGAGGAAACTACTAATCCAATATAGCTTTACAATTTGAGAAAACAGTGGAAAAGATGTCAGTTACTCAGGCAGAATGTGACACAATGAGTACAGATGGGCCCATTTTTTTGTTTTTTGTTTTTGTTTTTTACTCCCATAGGAAGTGTGGACTTTTTATTTAAAAGCCACAGAATGAAAAGAAAATACTCTCAAACTTGGTACATATAAAAGATGTATAATATATAACAGCACAACAATTGTTATAATCTATAAAAGGTAAAAGCAAAACTATGTGTTTAAAATATATTTCAATGAACAATATTAATGTAGTAACTATTCTTTTTCAAAGAAAATATGTAATTATGTGTATCTGTCTCTGTCAGTTGCTGGTAGAACCTTTCCGAGAACAGCCGTGCTAGGCTCCTATCTGTAAGCATAACCTAGCATCATAAATAGTGTCAGGGTTTGAGTCCCATTCATTGGATGGATCTCACGTTGGGTTGGCTGGTTGTCCATTTCTTCAGTTACTGTTGCTTTTTTAAAAAAAATGTAGGATTCCATTCATTTACATTTCAAATGATATCCCACTTCCAAGTTACCCCCTCCACCAACCCCCTATTCCATGATATACCACTTCCCAGTTACCCCTCCAACAATCCCCATCCCACATCTACCCTCCCCACTTCTATTATCCTGTATGAGAGTGCTCCCTCACCCACCCACACTCTCCTGTCCCATTGCTCCAGCATCTCCCTACACTGGGGTGTCAAACCTCCCCAGGAACAAGAGCCTCCCCTCCCATTGTTGTCAGGCAAGATCATCCTCTGCTACATATGTATCTGAAGCCATAGATCCCTGTAGGTACATTCCTTGGTTGGTGGTCTAGACTCTGAGAGAACTAGGTGGTCAGGCCAGCCTATATTGTTCTTCCAATGATGTGGGAAACCAAGACAGATATTTTGGGTATATGTAATTTCAGATGAATATGAGACTTAGAAAAGAGATGTCAATCTGTTACCCAGAAATGAGAAAAGGGGACTTAAAGAAATCTCAACTACAGATACAATCTTGGCTGTGTGAGTTTCTGTTAGTTTGCTTTTAATTTATTCTTTTTTTGGTGTTTGTTCTGGCTTTTATGTTTGCTTGTTTGTTTGTTTGGTGTTTTTATTTTGTTTGAATGTTTGGATATTTTTGTTTGTTGTTTTTGTTTTCCTTTTTAATATATGGGAAGAAAGAGGGAAGCGAAAAAAAGCCTTAATCTTAAATTTAAATATAAGATAAGACTCTATTAAACAAATCATGAGGCAAGAACAAAGATGGAGAAAAAGAGGTCAAGAAGGAGACAGCAGGGGGAAATGACAAAGAAAACTAAAGTTAAAGAGAATCTCTTTTACAGGGTCTCTTAGGTGTGAGGCTTCTGACAGTTTGAGTGAGGAGTAACAGAAATCTATTTATGTCCATATTATATGATGGTGCCTGGAAAGTCCTTGGTAGCATCAACAAACATTTCCAGAAGATTCGTTTATAGCCAGAAAACAATTGTGGTAAATGCATACGTTAATAGGAAGCAAAGAAGTGACATTATTTTCTTGTAATATTTTAAATGAGCTTGGTTAAATATAAGTTAAATATAAATCTTATCACATAGAAAATGTGGTTAAGGGCAATGATGAAATTTGGACTCTTACTCTAATCTTTGGGAAATTAGATAAGTTTAATTGAAACATATGTATTATTAAACACAGGGGCTGTGGATTAGAAAACTGGCCCACATCCTAGCTAGTGATTCCTAAAATTATATAATTCTCACACTATGTCTTTCACATATACACACTAAAACTAAGGCTCCTTAGAATATGTTTACAATATTTATTCATGGTTTCATAGGTGGAAGAAAGGAAAGAATACATCTATAACATTGAGAACATTCCCTGACAAATGATAAAAATTGAAACAAATTTGTTTTTATAAAACAGATTCTGGTGATAATGATAGCATTCTCCTCTCCATTTTAACATGATAACAAGCTTCTTCAAACCAATATCTAACTGTGTTCAAATGGCTAGTCTGTGTGGAAAAACCAACTTTTGACATGTTACAAGGTATTCATTTCTAGCATGCAAGACTTGCAAAATGTATTTGTTAGTAAAGAATGGGACAACTTGGAACTGAAGGTAAGGTAATTCATAAAAACGCACAAAGTTAGGCACATCCAAAGAGAATGTTATGACATAAATATATTCTTTTTATTACAGAAAATGTAGATACTATGACTAAATACTCAATATAATGAGATAAGTACTCTTACTTAAATAGTGGAGTTAGACATATATCCCATATCCAAAGTCTCTTGTATTTCATTTAGTCTGAGTACAATTTTCATTTTTTTTTTTTTTTTTTTGGTTTTTCGAGACAGGGTTTCTCTGTGTAGCCCTGGCTGTCCTGGCACTCACTTTGTAGACCAGGCTGGCCTCGAACTCAGAAATCCGCCTGCCTCTGCCTCCCGAGACAATTTTCATTTATTGACTTGTACTTATGCTTTGAAAATATTTCTTCTTATTTTATCATTTAATTTCATTCATTTCAGACAAATATTAAAATTAAACATTTTGAAAACTACAGATGTATTTGTGAAGTGTTTTACTCTAGAGACATATTTTTTTATTTTTTATTTATTTTTATATTTTTTACATTCCAAGTGTAATCACAATCCCTGTAATCGAAGGACAACAAAACAGTCCCTGATTAGCTGGAAAGAAAAGAGAAACAGGTTAGAAAAAATGGTATTTTACCATACAGCTACTATGTTCCAGTATCCTGAAAGCCAAGGTCAGTGCCTAAAGACTCAATTAATAGATTACCAGTTAGTATGCTCTTCCCTGGGAAGGACTACTTTTCTTACTATGCACATTATTTAGTTGTCAATAGTTCTTTGTGTAGTGTTTAGTCCACATGATATTTCATGCATCTACTTTGATGTGCCTACTGCTGTTGTCCTTGTTCAGCTTATGTTTAAGCAATCATATATGTATACAAGTATATACATAAATATATGTATATACATTAAATATATGTATCATAAACATATACCACACCAATTAATGAAAAGAGAGATCAAGAATTTGAAAGAGTGTGGAGACATAAGTAGGAGACATAAGGAGGGAGCAAAGTGAAGGGAAAATGATGTAATTATATGACAATCTCTAAAAAGTAAAGAAAAGATGTTGAGTGGTGTGAGTGCTAGTACCATAATCAAATACATGGTAGGGAGGTGGGAGAGAAAGAGAGTCAGAAATGTTTGGGTGCCACTATTGAGAGGTAAAAGCATGGGAGAATAAAAGAAGAAGAAAGTTTTGAGCACCATAAAGTGGGACAGGCATGGAGATGGTGGTGAGGAACAACCTAATTTGAGTAGCCTGCACTACCTGAGGCCCTTGATGCCCTGGCCCAAGATGTCATGAAAGGCCATGTCTGTATCCATGTTGTCACAGTAGCAGTGATCTCTATTTATGTCCATGGTCCATGTTACTACCAAATCATGTAGATATCCCGGGTCTGGGCCCCTCTTCTGGGCAGCATGGAAGAGCTTACTCTAAGAACATGAAAGCAGGAGATCTGACTCAGCCCTTAGCTGGCTATGGCATGCAGGAGAGCATTTTTATCACCTTGACTTGAGAGTACAATACACCTTGCTCTAGGTGGCAGGAAGGCTAGGTGTTGCGTTGGTTGAAGCAAAGAGTTAGTAATTTCTCTGGTTTGTTTTAATTCTATACCTCAAATGATATTAGCTAAAATCTCATTAAAAATAAAATCATATAAATAAATCATAAAATTTTAAAACACTTTTAAATTTGTTTCTTATACTCAATTCTTTTATGTGAAGCTAATTAAAAGAAAATAATTAAATTGTTGATATAAGTAAACGAATGACTATTTACAGCACAGAAAGAGCTCTAAGATATAGATTTGAATAAGAATCTAAATTCCTATGGGGTTGCAAACCATTTGAGCTCCTTCAGTCCTTTCTCTAAATTCTTCATTGGGGACCCCATGCTCAGTCCAATGGTTGGCTGGGAGCACCCACCTCTGTATTTGTCAGGCTCTAGCAGAGAATCTCAGAAGACAGCTATATCAGCCCCCTGTCAGCAAGCACTTCTTGACATCCAAATTAGTGTCTTGGTTAGATGTCTATATATGGCATGGATTCCCAGGTGGGGCAGTCTCTGGATGGTCTTTCCTTCAGTCTCTTTTCCACACTTTGTCTTTCAATAGGAAGGCAATAGCCTCCCATGAGTATTTTGTCTCCCCTTCTAAGAAGGACTGAATCATCCACACTTTTGTCTTCCTTCTTCTTGAGATTCCTGAGTTTTGTGAATTGAATCTTGGGTATTCCAAGCTTTTAGGCTAATATCCACTTATCAGTGAGTGCATACCATGCGTGTGCTTTTGTGATTTTGTTACCACACTCAGGATGAGATTTTCTAGTTCCATCCATTTGTCTAAGAATTTCATGAAGTCATTGTTATTAATAGTTGAGTAGTACTTCCCTGTGTTAATGTACCACAACATCTGTATCTATTCCTCTGTTGAGGGACATGTGGGTTCTTTCCAGCTTCTGCCTATTATCAATTCAGCTTCTATGAACTTAGTGGATCATGTGTCTGTGTTGTATGTTGGGGCTTCTTTTGGTTATAAGAGTGTTATAGCTGGGTACTCATGGAGTACTACATCCAGTTTTCTGAAGAACCTCCACATTGATTTCCACAGGGGTTTTACCAATTTGAAATCCCACCAGCAATGGTGAAGTATTTCTCTTTCTCTACATCGTTGCCTGTATCTGCTCTCACAGGAGTTTTTCATCTTAGCCATTCTGACTGGTGTGAGGTAGAATCTCAGGGATGATTTGATTTCCCTGATGACTAAGGATGTTGAAAATTTCTTTAGGTGATTCATGGTCATTCGATATACTTTAGTTGAGAATTTTTTGTTTAGCTCTGTACCCCATTTTTATTCTCTGGAATCTACCTTCTTGAGTTCATTGTATATATCAGATAGTAGTCCTCTATTGGATATAGTATCAGTAAAGATCTTTTCCCAGTCTGTTGGTTGCATTTTGTCCTATTGACAATGTCCTTTGCCTTACAGAAGCTTTGCAATTTTATGAGGCCCATTTATCTTTTGTTGATCTTAGAGCATAAGCCACTTGTGTTCTGTTCAGGAAATTTCCCACTGTGCCCATGTGTTCGAGACTATTCCTCAATTTCTCCTCTATTAGTTTCAGTGCATCTGGTTTTATATGGAGGATCTAGATCCACTTGGATTTGAGCTTTGTACAAGGAGATAAGAATGGATTGATTTGCATTCTTCTATATGCTGACCTCCAGTTGAACCATCACCATTTGTTAAAAATGCTGTCTGTTTTCCACTGAATGGTTTTAGCTCTTTGTCAAAGATCAAGTGACCATATGTGTGTGGATGCATTTCTGGATCTTCAATTCTGTTCCATCGATCTACTTGCCTGTCTCTGTACCAATACCATGCAATTGGTATCACCATTGCTCTTTAATAGAGCTTGAGGTCAGATATGGTGATTCCCCCAGTTCTTTTACTGTTGAGAATAGTTTTCACTATCTTAGGGTTTTTGCAATTCCAAATTAATTTGGAAATTAATTAATTAACTTAGTTAATTAATTAATTTTCTATCCCTATGAAGAATTGAGTTGGAATTTTGATGGGGATTGCATTAAATCTTTAGATTGATTTTGGCAATATGGACATTTTTACTATATCAATCCTGCCAATCCATAAGCATTGAAGACCTTTCCATCTTCTGAGATATTCTACTTTTTCCTCAGAGACTTGAAGTTCTTTTCATGCAGATCTTCCACTTCCTTGGTTAGAGTTACACCAAGGTATGTGAAATTATTTGTGATTATAGTGAAGGGTGTCTTTTCCCTAATATCTTCCTTAGCCTGTTTATCCTTTGTGTAGTGGAAGCCTACTGATTTGTTTGAGTTAATTTTACATCCAGCCACTTTGCTGACATTATTTATCAGGTTTAGGAGTTTTCTGGTGGAATATCAAGCAACAAGAACACCCAGAGCTCCCAGGAACTAAACCATCAACCAAAGATTGCACATGGAGTGATCTATGGCTCCAGCCACATATGTAGCAGAGGATGGCCATGTCAGGCATAAATAGAAGGAAGGCTAGATGCTCCACGATAAGGGAATGCAAGGGTGGGGAGCTAGGAGTGAGTGGATGAATGTAGGACCACCCTCAGAGAAGCAGGGGTAGGGGAGCCAGGAAAGGGGATAACATTTGAAATGTAAATAAAGAATGTATTTTTAAAAAAGATTCCAAATTTCTAACTCACCATTAATTTTAGCAATAGCCATGAAATTATTTTTTTTATTTGTACAAACATTTAATTAAATACAGATATGCTGACATGTTACAAATAACCATAATAAAAACAGAAGAGCATACAGGTACAATAGATACTGTGTCTTCCACATGGTCTATATCTTTTACATAGTGTCTCTTTATAGAAACAGTTAACTTCTGACAGAACTATAACCCATTGGTTTACTTCACATGGAAAAATCTTATATTGCAGTAAATAAAACAGAAAACCAACTAGTATTTTTTAAAACATTACTTCTAAATATCTGTACATTAATTTACATATACACTGTGAGTCTCATATTGGGCAATACATTCTAATTGCTGACATTTTTATAAGAAAAGATATTAATTACATCACAGTTTATATAATAAAGACTTAGAAGCAGTTTAAATATCCAACATTGCAGAAATTCCTCAGAATACAAGATAGTAAATTTTATATAGCCATTATTTCCATATTTCTAAAAAAAAGTTTATAGCAGTAGGAAATGCTTAATTTCTGCTATCCTAGAACAAATGTCAAAACAGTCCTAAAGTACTTTTTTAGAAAGAATAGTCAAAGGCAGGAAAATGGTATGTTAAGTATAGTGTAGCCAATGGTCTCAATTTCTTAGCAATTTATAAACATAGGGTTTTTTGTTTTTGTTGTTGTTGTTTTTGTTTGTTTGTTTGTTTTTTGGGTTTTTTTTTTTTTTTTTTTTTTTTTTTTTTTTTTTTTTTGGTTAATCAAGACAGGGTTTCTCTGTGTAGCCCTGGTTGTCCTGGAACTCACTCTGTAGACCAGGCTGGCCTTGAACTCAGAAATTTGCCTGCCTCTGCCTCCTAAGTGCTGGGATTAAAGGCGTGTGCCACCACGCCCGGCATAGTTTTCTTTCCAAACTATTATTCTTCTCTACATTTTCTTTGATCATGAAAAAGATACCCAATTAAATATAAGTGAACAACTAATTACCACAATTAGTAATATATCATTAATATTAAAACTAGTGTGTGTATTTGTTTTCACTAATCTTACATTTATTTCTCCTGATTAGAAATGAGAATTTTGAAATATTTCTCAGAACACCCTGGAGCAAAATTGTCTGTTGCTGAGCAGTGGGTGCCAGGGTAAAGAGGGAGTAGGAGAAAACCTGTGTCCCACCAGAGTTGGGGTGCTCTGAGCAGAGACGCAAAACGACGGCTGCACAACTGCTGTGGGCCCCGGTGGGTGTCTGGCTGTGGGAAACCATCGAATCCCAGCTCGGCGGGTGGTGGACAAGGGGCAGTCCTAGGTATCAGGTCCTCAGCCTCCAGCATCCCAGATACCTCTGGACACCTTAGAAGAGCTGAGAACAGAATAGGGGACCCAGGGCTGCTTGGTCAGCCCCTGGACCAAAGGGAGGAGAGGCAGGGGGAGAGGGAGGTGCTGGGTGGTTCCTTGGTCCAGTCCATGTCTGGAGTGCAGGAAGGCCTTCTGGATGGAGGTTTGACCAGCTCATTAGGAGAAAGCCTGTCCCATCATTCAAGCCTGGTGGGCCTTGATGAACAGAGAATGTCTATGGTTTTAGAATGTCTATGTATTTTAGAAAGGCGGAGAGAAAGAGAAGGTAGAAAGTGGGAGAGAGCCTGGCCATGGCCACGTGGAGAGAGGGGGAAAGGGAGAGAGAGAGAAGGAGGGCTAGAGATGGTAGTTAAGAAAAGTAAGAGCTAAACAGGTTGTGGTGGCGCACACCTTTAGTCCCAGCACTCGGGAGGCAGAGGCAGGCAGATTTCTGAATTCAAGGCCAGCCTGGTTTACAAAGTAAGTTCTAGGATAGACAGGGCTACACAGAGAAACCCTGTCTTGAAAACAAAACAAAACAAAACAAAAAAACAAAAACAAAGAAAGAAAAGTAAGAGCATAGAGAAAGCGAGGAGGGATCCAAGCAGCCCCTTTTACAGTGGTCTAGGCTATCAGATAACTGTGGGGAGGAGCATTCCTGTCTATAGTCAGGTAACTGTGGGGGTGGAGTCTAGCCAAAATGCCAGAAGCTTGGGACCTTTCCTGTGTGACTACAGAATCATGGACTTGGGGCCTCTGTGTTGTCAGGCACCTGATTCTAGGAATGTGGCTACATTTTCTGTCCCTTCTAGAGTTTTATACTGGGTCGCCAGAGCAAGTCTCATTCAACCAAAATAGGCTGCCTATCACAGTCCCACAGTCTGTGATCTTGCTTCAAAACAGAATTATTCCATGCCTGTCAAGTTTGGCAGTATGGCTTGTTTTCCTGCCCCTGGAAGAGAATTAGCAAGGGTGGGCATCCACAAGTGTGGATGGTTGCTGTGGGTGAAAGCTGGTTTATATAATAGTCTAAATATTTCACATTCCTTCTTCTAGGACTTTCCTTTCTGCCAAGGTTAATGATTCCATGGTAGTCTGAAACAGCTCAATTCTGGGCAGCAAAGGGTATCTATTCTCCGAAAAACAATAGAATGCTGTCACCTTCAGGCAGCCATGAAATCTGTGGGAAAGAACAATAAAAACATAAGTTCAAAAATATATAATTTCTAAACTATTCAAAACATAAGGATGCAATATTAATTGAATAATGAGTTTCACATACGTAAAAGAACAGAGGCATATGGACATGTGCCAGCTGGTTAGAAAAATACTAAGAAAAGAGATAAAGAGATTTAAGGAGTGGTGATCACAAGGCAAGATCCCACCCATCTATGTTTTTCGTGTATGCTTACAAATGCAAGTAGACTCCAGAGTTTGAGGTCCACCTAGGAGAGAACTAACTTAGATCCAAGAACTATCTCAATGGTAAGTTTTTTTTTTTCTGTTTTTGTTGTTGTTGTTTTGTTTTGTTTTGATATTTTCTTTATTTACATTCCAAATGCTATCCCCTTTCCTGTCCCCCCACCCCCGAAAGAAAATACTCTGCCATCCCATACCTCTCCCTCTGCTTCTACGAGGGTGTTCCCCCACCCACCTACCAACTTCAGCCTTCCCACCCTGGCATTCCCCTACACTGGAGCATTGAGAGTCTTCTCAGGACTAAGGGCCTCTTCTCCCATTGATGCCTGGCAAGGCCATCCTCTACTACATATATGGCTGAGGCCATGGGTAGCTTCATGTGTGCACTGTTTGATTGGTGGTATAGTTCCTGGGAGCTCTGGTAGGTCTGGTTGGTTGATATTGTTGTTCTTCCAGTGGGGTTTCAAACCCCTTCAGCTCCATCTGCCCTTTCTCTAACTCCTCCATTGGGGACCCCATGCTCAGTCCAATGGTTGGCTGCAAGCATCTGACTTTGTACTTGTCAGGCTCTGGCAGAGCCTTTCAGGAGACAGCTATATCAGACTCATGTCAGCAAGCACTTCTTGGCATCCACAATCGTGTCTGGGTTTGGTGACTGTATATGGGATGGATTCCCAAGTGGGGCAGTAATTTTAGGGCTGAGTCCTACCTAGCTACCTTATTGCTCATGCTAGTGCTTGCTGTCTCTTTCTAAGAATCAAGGGCCTAGGATCATGGAATGGTGACTCATAGGATAATCAAAAGAGAAAAGTAGGGTAAAGACTGAATTGATTTTTAAAAGAAGACTGAGCTTTTGGTCTGCAAGAGATGAGCTATCCAGAGAGTTTTTAGAATAGCAAGGAAAAACTGCCTTGAACAGAACACAAAACACACACACACAAACACACACAGAGAACAAGAGAGAAAGAGAGAGAGAGAGAGAGAGAGAGAGAGAGAGAGAGAGAGAGCAGTATAAAAATCTGTCTCAAACATAACACAGAAAGAAAAAAATCTGGAAAGCTGTCTCAAGCAGAACACAAGCAATTTGACTTCTAGTTGTTTGTTTCTCCACTCCTGACACACCTTCTCTCAGGAACACCTCTTAAGTCAAGGCTGGTTCTCAGCACATGCCCATTGATGGATATCTGGGTTTTTGTCTTACTTTAACTAAGCTCCTTGAGTACATGGATATCTATGTATGGAGACAAATAATAGCTCTGACTAGCACAGCTCTCAAAGATTTTCTTCAAGCATGATAGATTACTACAATGTACACCTCACCTTGACATACAGGTAGTCATTCTTAAAACCTAGAGGCTTATAACTTTTCTCCAGCAGTACATACATTTTTTTTTTTTACCTCAAAGAAATGTAGACCATCACACATTTGTCTAGAAGATTTTTGCAAACACTTTTATCCTAAAAGTTGATGGATTTCTGGGAACAGTAAAAGATA